>NC_135785.1:192231669-192887294 GCF_051106095.1 Pogona vitticeps | reverse complement strand
TCAAGAGATTGGGAAATGAGGACAAATGATTTCCGTAGCTCTCCTAGAAAACCATGCTTTGTAGTTCATACGTAGGATGAGCTAAGAGAAAGAGGGGGAAATGTCTGTTGGAAGGGAGCAAACACCTGTGCCTTATCTCTAGCTTTGGTCACACCAGCCAAATGATTTTGAATTATTTCCCGTGAATTTTGATCCTTTTTCTGTTGTTGCTGTTGGTTCAGACGACACAAGGCCATTATTGATTCTTTTGTCCCCCCACCATGCTATCTCCACATCAGATCCAGCCTGCTGGGAGCCTACTACTATATTTATTCTGTGTTTCATCACACAGTACAACCAACATCCCATTGAGTGTGTACCCCAAAACCAATTCATTTCCTATGCATCTGGCATGAGGTCCCACCTCCCTCACCACTGTCATTGGATTCCCTTAAGGTTTTTTTTTCCAAACAGGAATACTTCTGCCAGATCAGATCAAGTTTAATATGGTCATAGACCAATATCCAAATGTATGAATAACTGTACAAAAACAGTAAAACTCATATATAAAAACATATACTAAGTTAAAAGCATACTAACAAAGTAATACCTTAGTCTCCCTTTCTGGTTTCCACTAATAACTAAAATCAAGTAATTTTTAAAATCTTCCTCTCATGGATTTTAACAGCAGCTGCAAGAAATTTCACCACATTGTACCAGATATCTATATTGAATCCAGACAGCAATAAAAGCATGCAAAAAGCCTCAGAGCACCCAGGGAGTAATTTTAGATGAGGTTCAATAAAATTCCTCCAAATACCAACATACTATGGACAGTATAGGAGAACATGCATAACTGTTTCTATTGCACCCAAATTACAAGAACATCTATGTTGAGAGTATGGAATGTTCTTATACTTCCCTTCTAGTACTGCCGATGGCAATGCATTTAGTCGGGCATGGGTAAAGGCTCTGCAATATTTGGATATTAACAGTGAGTAAAGGTAGTTAGCTGGTTTAAAAGGCAGTAGTGCTTTATCCAAAGAAATACTATTTGATATTGCTCCCAAATCATGTTGCCTCTCCATCTCCATGATGCATTGTTTAAGAGCTTGGTTTACAGCATCATATCCCAAATATATTATATTGCCCTCCGAAAATCCATAAGATTTAAGCTTGGCTAATAGAACTTCCTTCCAATTTGACTGATAATTCTCCTGTAATATTAGAGAGGTCAAACCTCTTGAGAAGAAAAATACTTCTGTCAGATATGGAGCATCAGTCCCCCTACTGTCTTTTGACCACTACTGCAGTGCACTGTAGGTTCTTCATACAGGATAATGAAGCATGGAAATAGGAAGAAATGGCCTATATCAGTATGTAGCCAGCAAGGGTGGTTTGCTGACACAGCAATGTACAGTGGACAAATGTACAGTGGACCCTCTACTTATGGAATTAATCCGTATTGAAACGGTGGCTGTAGGCTGAAAAGTTCTGTAGGTTGAGTCTCCATTGACCTACAAGGCATTGAAAACCGATTAATCTGTAACCGGCCATTTTTGTTCCATTTTTGTTTTGTTTTTTTGTTTTTTCTGGTCTGTAGGTCGATTCTCTGGCTGCAAGTCGAACCTAAATTTTGCAGCCAGAGAAGTCTGTAACTTGAAAAGTCTGTAAGTCGAGCCGTCTGTAAGTCAAGGGTCCACTGTACTGTATCTAATTCACAAAAAAAGTGGAATGGTTAAAAAAACATATGAACTACTTTCACAGGGCATAGGCCACGTGGCCACAATGTGTGACTATAGCCTTTGTGAGAAGCTTCAAGGTCGGACTGAGCTCGCTCCTTGGTACAGAGCTAATTAGTGGAATGGCTTCAGCTTATGAAATGAGTGGAAAGAAGTTACTCCCGTCTTCATGAAATTACAGGAAAACCTTATGCCTGATTGGGAAATGTTCTGAAACTGAGATAGGTTTTCAGCATAATGAGAGGGTAACTCTGTTTTATTTATACTTAAACCACACATTAACCATTAGTAAGAAGTTGGAACTTCAACTGTTTGTATTTTAAGTTGGAACTCATCTTACTGCACTGAAGAAGGATCTGAGAAGCAGCACTGATATCTGCTGAGTTCCCCCTGCTGCAGTCTCCTCTGGCAGTCGATCCCATCTAATCCCTCTGCCAAAGGGCAGTAGAGTTTGATAATTGAAGATTACAGGCAGACTGGCTCCCCTTTTCCTTCCAAATAGTTTGTCTCCCAGAGGAGGGGAAAGGATCAGGAGAAAGTAACAGATGTTCCACCTCTGTGCCTGGCTTTGATATGCATGGGAAAGTTTTGTCTGAGACAAATGACTCAGAATTTGCCAGCCCATTATTTATGTGCACAGCCCATTTGGGGGAGATACAATCTCCAAGAGAGATCTTTGAGTTACTTATGAATTCCCCCGTTGAATTCAGGAAGAACGCAAACATCCCATTCCCATGAAATGGCTTCTGAAATCCCCCTGTAGAACAAATATCTTTCTATCATCATTCCTTTTGATCTTGCAGGCTTGACCCTATAAACATTTGGGAATAAGTGAAATTTAGGAGAATTTCATTCCTTCTCCCTCGAATTTTTTTTCCATTTTGAGAAGAGGATATGTATAATTATGTTATTAGCAATTGTGTACTTATCTGGGTGATTGAAAAAAACTGAATGTGTTTTTCAGAAATTCACACAGCTGTTTTCTTGTCCCCCAAATATTTCAGCACCCAGCTTGGAAGATTAATTTGAACTGTTTTGCAAATAGAGTATTTTCAGAGGTGATGCAGAAAAGACTTAATAATGTTGATATGATAGTGAACTGCAAATATGATTCAGTTAAGTAAGAGGAAATACATTTTTAGCAATGAAGTTAATTTTGAATCCCTGTTGAATTTAACATAGGTAATGGCAATAACATCTTGCTGAACAAAAAAAGAAAAATCCCATCTATTGTTTGCCTCCAAAAGCTTCAGTGTCAATTTTATGCCAGCATGAATATGCAAGAGAATTTTGACCATTATTTAATTTAATTTAAAATTTAAAAGCAACAAGTTCACTTCCCCAATTCTCATTTATCTTATTAACCCAACGTATTCTAAGCAGGCGTGGAACATTTGAACTTTGATGTTTAAACACACTGTTGGTGTAACCCCTATGGACTATTTGGTTCAGGCCAATGGGTGAGGAAATTTTAGGAAGGGGCTGTGATTCAGGAATTGAATTAGAAAGAGTTAGAGGCTTGCCAGCTTGGTTTAGAAGTTTAGAGACTTTCTATTTGGAGCCAGTTCCTTTATGTTGTGAGCATCTTATCTCAGTCGATAAATATATCTGGGACTTTGTTCTTATTGACTTAGAAGAGTCATATGAATTCTTCTTTATTTCTTCATGCAACTCCTGCTCTGGTGCTGGAGAAAAGAACTTGGGATGTATATATTATATCATCCTGCTTTATTATATCACAGTGGTTGTTGTTTTGGTATACATATATAAACCTTTTTGTAAAGTTTGTGTTTGCAGTACTCATTTAAAATATAGACAGCTCCATAAAAACAGTGTTACCTTTGCAGCCTGCCTTTTCCTGTTCTTCAAAGTTGTGAAGATAGTCTGATCTTGTGTGCTGCTTTCTTGCCAATTCTGCTTTGCTCCTTCTTCCCTGCCTAATTAAATCTACTTTCTAATTGTTTTTCTAAGCAGAACATGTGAACTCTTTTGGATTAAGACCACTATATGTGAGGCTGACTGATCAGTTGCAGTTCTCTATGGGATGGGCAGATTAATCCCCTACATACATTCTCATGCCTTTTTCTTTTCTCAGCACAGAAAAATTAAAATGAGGAGTAAGTAATTTGGAGGTATTTTGGTCACCCTGAACTGATTAGCTTCATAGTAACTGCCCATCAAAGTCTTCTTTTACCTGATGGATCATAACTATCCATTTGATCTTAGTCTATATTGTTTCCTTGTTCTGGAGGGTCCCCCCCCCCCACATTCTGTAATTGATGTAAGCAAAGGTACACTGTTTTATCACAGTCTTGTGCAGCATCTCCAAGGAGGTGGCAAAGGGAGAAATTATGCATCTCCCTTTTCAGAGCAAGAGGTGGGATGCTGATATATGTGCAGCTATCTCCACATCAGAGAAATGGAAAGCCAGTAAAAAAAAGAGAGGAAGCTGAAAGCATACCTGAGCAAGCCTATGACGATCAATCATCCTGCCTATCGCATTGTCTGTTATCTGTCCATATCTGTTATCCATTCTACCCCTCTTCTCTGTGGCAATACTGATTTGTTTCATCTAGTTAATTTTGCTAACTTGTTGTTTTTTATGGAACAGTGAAATGTGAGGAAAACAAACGTAGGCGTTGTCACCTGTGCATGAGGCTGGAGCATAGAGGTTGATAGCTTTGGCAGGGCTAGTGACTGATTCCAGCTGTAGGTCTTACTGGAGGCCACATCCCTATAGCACTATGAGGGTTTTAAACTGGAAGCAATTAAACAATCATAGACATAGACGATATCACACACACACATGCTTCCATCACAAACATGGGAAGGAATCTGCCCCCTCCAGCTTTAATTTCTCTTTGTGTATCCTACAGAAGTGCAAAACCCATCTGAGAAGTCCCTTGGGTGTTTCACATGTATGAGGACCTCAAAAAAGAAAGGATGGATTGACTGAGTCTTGGGTTTAAGGGATGAACTCAGTATATTGTTCTAATATCAAAGTTTGCCATGGCTTCAAATTCAACTCATTTGCTCTGTATTTCTCCTGAAATAGTGATGGGCACAGTTTGCTAAACCTTTTAGTTGCATTTTAAATATGTATCTGAGTTATTTTAGTTTACAATTGCAAATAAATAAATATTAATTTAAAGTATTTTCTGTTGCATTCATGTAGCTTTGTTTCTGCATGCACATATAGTGTAATTGCTTGGACAAGATAATTACATGCTAGATATTGTAGAGACTTTTAATTTTTGATTGAATTTCTAACAGAAATCTGCATGAAGCAGGATTTACAATTGATACCACGTTTTTCAGTGCATTGTTCCCCTCCCTTTTGTGTGATTTTTTTCAAAGAACACTGTGCTGCACAAGACCCATTTATTCAGAAGGTTTTTGATGCCAGAGGGAAACTATTCTATAGAATTAACACAACTGCATTCTGTTTACTAATATAGAAGGCCTGTTTCAGCACCTAGTTGGGACATGCACCAAGTGCCTATTTTTGTTTATTTTAGCAGCCTTTGGAAGGTCAAGAACAGCGATTATTTGCCACTTCACCTATGGATACTGAAGTAGATCTTGAAAGTTACCAAACTGCATTAGAAGAAGTACTCTCGTGGCTTCTCTCTGCTGAAGATTCACTGCAAGCACAAGGAGATATATCCACTGATGTAGAGGAAGTTAAAGAACAATTTCACACCCATGAGGTATGTGTGAATTGCACAGATGGTGAAAATCAACACAATCAGTTCACCATCTGCTTGTTGACGTTCTTCTATCTATATAGTGAATAAAGGTCAGAAACATGAGATATGAGTGGGGTTTAGGACCTTCTGTATAAAACATTGGCTGAAATCCAGCAATAAGTTGCAGTAAGAGTAGTAGGCCTGTTGAATCAGTGAGGATCTAGTGAGTGAACTCCTTTGTAAATTCCATTGATCCATTTGGCTTACTCTAATTGCAATGTACTGCTGGATTTCAGCCATTATGTTTTAGTCCCTCTTGCCAAATGATTCATTCCAACATACTTTATTCAGTTTAGGTCCAGTATTCAGTGGCTGCTCCCAACTGGAATAGACCCCCTGGCTTAAATGAATTTATATAAATGTTGATTGAACAGGTCTGCTCTCTTAGTTGGGACCAGTAATAGGATATAGGCCTAGAGGTTTAAGCAAAAACAGTAAGTTTTAAAGAGCTCTTCAATCTTAGATGGTAATATTTCCTAAAATTATTTTGTTCAGGGCTTTATGATGGAATTGACCGCTCACCAAGGACGTGTTGGTGATGTTTTGCAAGTAGGCAGCCAACTTCTGTCATTGGGGAAGCTTTCTGAAGATGAAGAAAACGAAATACAAGAACAAATGAATCTGCTTAATTCACGATGGGAAAATCTCAGGGTCACAAGTATGGAAAAACAGAACAAGTGAGTAAATATGTATTTGGGCAAGCAGTTTTGCAGCTGGTGGAAAGATTGTTTCAGTGTGGTATTTAGTGCATCTCTCTCCTTTCATCTGCCATTTCATGAGTGTCAGAATTGTTTCTTTGGGGGAAAAAGAGAATAAAAATGAACAGGTAGATGAGAACATTGCCCTGAAAATATTTAACTTAATGTTAATTTTACTTAACAAAACTTCACAGTGAAAGTGAAAATTTTCTTCACAGTGCATGCAACAGTACTGTTTCCTAGACTATAACTCTTTATCTAGATTTTTGCCTACATTTTTGATAGAGGAGGAAAGTGCATATTTCAAATCCTAACTGTTTGATGAATGCAACAAAACAGTATGATGATTTCATAGTTAGCATTCTGACACTCAAAGTACAAATACTTTGTATTCTAAGGCCAATGTGGAATATAGTGTCTTCTTATCTAGCACATATTCAAGCCAAAACAATGTATATGTGAAAAGTTCAGTCAGAGGTGGATACTGGTTTTGCAAGGGACTGAAATGGGGAAAGGTCTTGTTTTAATGAAATAATCAAAGGAGCTATGCTTAAGAACTCTGCACACTTATTTTCCACGCATAACACAACCTTTTAGATCATATCTCACCATGATGTAAATCTTCATGTCTAGAAGGAAATAATTATCCAAAGCAGTCATTTGTAGATGATTTCACATCAAAAGGTAAAAGAAGAATTCTTCTTCTGAAGAATTCCAGAAGGCTTTTAACTGAAATAATATTAGCTGTGGGTCCTGATGGCAGTTTTTAGAGTATATATTTTAATTGTATTTTAATTGTTATGAATTTTTATTGTATTTTAAATGTTGTGAGCCGCCCAGAGACCTTTGGGTAGTATGGGTGGCATATAAATAAACTAAACTAAACTAAACTAAACTAAACTAAACTAAACTAAACTAAACTAAACTAAACTAAACTAAACTAAACTAAATAAATAAATAAATAAATAAATAAATAAATAAATAAATAAATAAATAAATAAAATAACAGAGCAAGAAGATACTGTATGAATAAGGCTATCATATGCTAAATCTGACAACTAGACCATCAACTTAGTGTGCTTGCTATACTGACTGGCAGTGGGAGAAAAGTCTTTTCCAGTTAGACCTGAAAATGCCAGGAGTTCAACCAGGGACCTTCTATATGCAAAACGTATCTTCTGCTACTGAGCTTTAAAAGGTAAAGGTAAAGGTTCCCCTTGACAATTTTTGTCCAGTCGTGTCCGACTCTAGGGGGCAGCGCTCATCCCGCTCTTCAAGCTATAGAGCCAGCGTTTGTCCGAAGACAATCTTTCTGTGGTCACATGGCCAGTGTGATTTAGACACGGAACGCTGTTTACCTTCCCACCGAGATGGTACCTATTTATCTACTTGCATTTGCATGCTTTCGAACCGCTAGGTTGGCGGGAGCTGGGACAAGCAACGGGCGCTCACTCCGTCGCGTGGATTCGATCTTACGAGTGCTTGGTCTTCTGACCCTGCAGCACAGGCTTCTGCAGTTTAGCCCACAGCGCCACCACGTCCCTTTAGACCCCCTTTTAAACATGGACAAGATGTAGCAACCTAGAAAAAGAAAGTGTTTATTAAGCAAGGTTAAATGGAAGTATTTTGAACTATGGTTCTTTCTTTCTTCATCATACTCATACTTTGTCCAATGTATACATTTTATTGACTGACTGACTGACTGGCTGACTGACTGACTGACTGACTGACTGACTGACTGATTGATTGATTGATTGATTGATTGATTGATTGATTGATTGCGATTTTTAGCCTGGAGACCCAAGGCAGAATACAAAAAAAATTAAAATTGACAGTTAATTAAAACTAGGAATAGTTTGTTCTGGTATGAAGAAGAAACAAGGGGATGGGGGAAAGAAATAGACTGGGTTTTGGAAAGCTTTATGCATTTTGCATTGACTTTCCTGATGCTTAAATTAAATAAGTATAGAGAAAAGGCTGGAGAATAACTGTGTCTTTCTTTATTTGACTAAAGGGACATGTAAGGGGCCTACAATTTCTAGTTGTCTGCTTCATGAGCAGAATCCCATTTCATCATTATGGTTGTGCGAGGGTCCGTTGCACAGATTGTTCGTCATCTGAGGAGCTTGTGTGAATACATTTTTACACAAGCAGAAGCCTTAGTGTTCTCAGTCTCCAACTGCACAGTGGACAGCAAATGCCTGCAACAGAAGTCTGCCCCTTGTCTGCAATAACTGTTTCGAAAATATCCAGTGAATTCTTGAACTCCTTTTCATACTTCTGTTCACTCTTTTCAGAGTCTTACTATGTAATGGCATGAAAATCAGGAGAGGGGTGACTGTAGCCATAATTTTATGAAAATGGCACATTTTATGACATAAGGAAACGTGTTTAAATTCAGGCACCAGGAGCAATAATTAATCCTGCATCTTGTTCAATAAGAATTTGTCCACTTTAGAACAGCACTTTGCAGGAAAATGTGTAGAAAACAATCTAAAAGAATGGAATGATAACACTGCCATTAAATACTTTTAAACTATTATAAGATTTGTGGCATATAATTATCCTTCAGGATGGAGCTAGATTAATACAGCTCTCATGGGAGCAGTGAAAATTAGTCAAATATTTTGCTGCTACCATTTTAAAATCAGTTCAATTTGAGTACAATTAAGGTTGATTATATCATTTGTGGTGGGTGTGCCACTTTCTACTCTACTTCCAAAGGTACAATTTCCTGATTTTTCTGTACCTTTTGTTAGGGAAATACTACCTTTATTATATTTTTAAGCAAAAGCTGTACTTATCCTAGTGTTTTTAATAAAATATCTTGTGTTGAAGCTATTGTATAATTGCAGGCACTGATGAAAACTGCAGCCAACTTACAAACTGAATGGCCATAATGGTATTGTTGGAAACAAACGTGTCAAGAGATCAGTTGAATTAAATACTTTGGCAGCTTCGCAGCATTAAATGGGTTGAAACTTCTTTTACTTTGGCAGTAAAAACCTAAGGAGAGCTGTGCTAGGTCAGACCAGATTTTTTCTGACATTTTGGTCCCAACCAGATAATTATATACAGCAAAGTGTGCTGCTTATATAGTGCTTCAAGCACTCTCTGGGCGGTTTACAAGTTAATTACGCAGGCTACACATTGCCCCCCCCCCAGCGAGCTGGGTACTCATTTTACCGACCTCGGAAAGATAGAAGGCTGAGTCAACCTTGAGCCGCTACCTGGGATTGAACCACAGGTTGTAAGCACAGTTTTGGCTGCAGTACAGCAGTTTAACCACTGCGCCACTATATAGATTTTTTCTAACATTTGGGTCCCAACCAGATAATTATATACAGGGCATAAGGGCAACAGCCTTTCCACACAGTTGTGACCCAGCAACTGATAGTCAGTGGCATACTGCTCTTGACAGTGGAGGTTTCATTTGGCTGTAGCTTTTGAAAAATTTACCTTCCTTGAGTTTGTCTGATCCCCAATTTAAAGCCAACTAAACCACAGGACATCACCACTTCATGTGCAGCTAACTGCATGAATTGATACATGACGTTTCTACACTTGATTTTAGCCAAAAGGCCGAGAACCAAAGTACTGTATGGGGGATTAAGTGGGATTCCATACAGTGAGAGGTGCTGCTCCTGAGAGCTCAGTGGAGTGGAGTAAGTCTCTCACATTATTATTATACGGATCTCGCCAGAAAACATTTAAACCCATTTTTTGTTAAAGAAGAGGGGCTGTTCAGATTGTGACACTCTGAGATATACTCTGTCAACGGGAGAGTCGGTTATACTGGAGAATGTGGTGGCATTTTTTAACCAAATAGTGAGGAGCCACAGAATGTCTCATGAATGTGATCTACACATTCACGAGACATACTGTAATGAAATGTGTAGATCCAGTTAATTAATTGTTTGCTACCTTATATAAGTGAATTTTGTGTGTGTGTATGCCTATAAAAGCTCTGATAGATGATGTTAAACAGTACTTGACTACACCTCTCTTGATTTTACTGCTAGCAATCAATTTTACTGCTTGAGTCTAAGATGCAAGTCAAGAGAAGAGAGCACAAAAGAAAGTGGAAATAAAATGCATGGCTGCCTATGACTCCGCCTTATTCACAATGTTTTCATTCTAAAATGTCCTAAACACACATACAACATAACTATAAATCATGTTGGAAAAAAGATAGTTTATCCAATAAAAGCTAAAAAAAAGAAGATTTCTAACTGATGAAAGGATATTTTAGAATAGAAATTTCCTTCTTTCCTTCCTTCGTTTTGAAAATGTGACACAGAGATGGCTATACCTCATTGCAAATGGAGCTACCATGTAGATTTCTATAAAGGCATTGTGATGATGACACTCATAATTTTCAGTCTTTTCCTAATAAAGATTTGCTGTTCTCATGTGAACTTGCCTATCCTTTTCACACACCCTTGCTTCTTCTGGTGGAATTGGTGACATAATAGGGGAAGACTTTTTATGTGGCAACATGCCATTATTATTATTATTATTATTATTATTATTATTATTATTATTATTATTATTATTATTATTATTATTATTATTATTATTATTATTATTATTATTATTATTATTATTATTATTATTATTATTATTATTATTATTATCATCGTCGTCGTCGTCATCGTCACCATCATTATCATTATCATCATTATCATTAACATCATCATTATCATTAACATCATCATCATCATCATCATCATCACCACCACCACCACCACCACCACCACCAAACCATGTGGGGCTAGTTTATTTTCTGCCTGATCTGAATTCTGCTGGCACTTGAAGACACTTCTTTTCAAATAGGCATTTAATTGTATGGTTCTTTAGTTGGCGTGTGTGCGCGTGTGCGCGTGTTTTCTCTGAGACTCTTTTTTTCTAATTTTTTTTCTTTGATGGGTTTTTAGTAATAATCGTGTGCTGTCAGGTCAGTTATACCTTAGGGTGACCCTTTTCAGGCAGAGAATACTCAGGCATGCCATTCCCTTCTTCTAAGGGCACCCTGCGACTGTGCAGCTTGCCCAAGGCCACACAGGCTAGCTCTTCTTGTTGGAGGCACAATGGGGTATCAAACTACCAGACTCTGACTCTACAGCCAGATATCTAAATCACTGAGCCTAGGATATAATGCCATATCATCTCATGCTCTCTTTCTTGGTTTATTCAGAATATAAATCAACATATATACAGAACTAGGATTTTTAAAATTTCTTTCATTCATATATCGATTCATTTGTTCATTCTTTCATCCGCTTGCTTGCTTACCCTGGCGCACTGCAGTTCTTTTGAATAACATTTTGTGTGGGATCAGAGTAATCGATTTTTACTTTGAAAGAACTAAATATTGGAAGACAGTGTAATCATGTATTATGTTCTTCTCCTCAGATAAACTAATTGCTTTGATATAGAAATAATGTCCTCTAAAAATAAGATCACTTAATATGTCTGGAAGAATTTGTAAAGACAAGCATTGCAAAGTTCATTAAAGTAATAAATGTGAAAGCAGTACCAGATGGGCCCTCCAAAGCACAAAATCTGTCAAGAATGACCAGGCTTGAGCTGGAGACATTGCCTCCCTGTGCTGTCAGGATGATTGGTCATAGAAGGGGACTGTATATAGTTTTACTGTGATGTTCATTCTACAGCATATATTCTTCCACTACCTTTCAACTTGCTGGAACAGAATGTAAAGTGACGCTGAGAGAAAGTGTTGTCACTGAGTATGTAAAGCCTGCAGAGTTCCAGCCTTCTTTCCGTAAGGACATGTCACTGAAACATGCTTATTAATTGCAATTGTAAGAAAGGGATGAATGTTTTGTTTAATATTTTCTGTTTCATAGTATCATAGAATAATTGAATTGGAAGGGACCCAAAAAAGCATTGAGGTCAAACCATCGCTCAATGCGGGAATCCAAATAAAAGCAGATCTGACAAATGGTTGTCCAATTTTGTCTTGAATGCCTCCAGTGGCCACTCGCTATGCAAACTGGTTCCCCACTGTGTTTAGGACGGATTCCTCACTTAACAGGCACCAGAAAATGGCCGCCCTATGGAGGATCTTCACTGAATGATGAGGTATTTTGCCCATTAGCACGCGTTAACTGGTTTTTAATGCATTCTAATGGGTTTTTTACTTTTGCTTGACGACGATTTCATTGTACACTGATTTTGCTGGAACGGATTATCATCATCAAGCAAGGCAACACTGTAATTGGTTCCATTGCCATACCGTTGTAATGACAATGGAACCAATTACTGTATCTCCTCTATACAATATTTGCTCCTCTGTACAGTAAAACACCAGAGCCAAGATAATCTAAAGGAAATAAACAAATGCCCTACAGCTGATAGCTGGAGAGGGCTAGGATTGTGTATTACTATCTGATTAGGACTACAAGGAAAGGAAAGCCTCTCAAAAGACAAATGGTAGTTGGTGGGGAGGAGCTGGGATTTTTATCAGCTGGATCCAAGGTGGCTCCATTATCCTGATTCAGCATCATCAGCGAATTTCAGAACCAGTGTAGCTCACTGCTCTATTGTGAATGTACAGATACACAGGGCAAAACAAACAAACAAACAAACACAGAGACACCAACAGAAGCCGCGCTTGGGATACATTGGAAGATTTGTTGCTGTGCTCCTCTTCATCCCTTAAGATTTTTCTCAGGATATATGGAGTCCTCCACATTAAGTGATAAAATTGCTCACCTCCCAGTCAACGAGTTGAAGTTTATTAATCTGCTGCTTCAGTACATGCCAGTGTAATGTGTGCATCTGACTCATTGCATCATTGACAATGACATAATGCATACAGGTTTAAAAATGTTTCCGTGTAACAACCTGTATCTTTAGGACAAATTTAATATTTTATTTTTAAGAACAGAAAAGCTTACAGGAAATGTATTGTGTACTGGGTGTTATGAAAAACAAACCACAAGCAAAGATTGAAGCAGTGTCCTGAAAATTATGTCCCAAAATATTAATATGTCTGAAAAACTAACAACTAAATAGCTATATTAAAATGGTAGATAGATGCTTCAGATGAAACACTAACCATAATAAAATTAGTTTCAGAAATAAAATCAACTCTCAACCGTCATGTTCCCTGTCCCAAGTAACAATGATACACCATGTTGTAAAGTATTCCATATCTTTTCTTATAGAGCAAGTAAAACCCAGTGTCATACAATTTCATGTGCTTCTAGTTTGAGACGCTGACACTGATTAAAAAAGAAACAGCAACATTTCACTGTAGTTTGACATATATGATATGCAATAGAATTATATATTAGAACTGCTAAGGCTAGAAGTGTACGTATCGCTGTATAAAACATTATCAGCTGTGTATTGTTCAAGGCTGGGAAAAAAAGCTGTGATTCATCTGTCCATTGTTCAAATGGTCATAAGAAAGAACTTGGGAGGGAAATGAGAAACTAATGTGATCGGGACAACGAGTGATGATATCACTGATGGGTCTATTTTCGGTAGACCCATCAGTGTCTACTATTTCTGTCTAACATTTTTTTTACTCCTGTGTTATTCTATCATCATTATAGGAGCTGCAGGACAGAAGGAAGAAATCTTTAATTACTGAAAAAATCTTTCATCTCCCCATCAGTAACACCATCTGGCATTGGTGATTTCCAGTAATTAAAGATTTCCTCCTTCCATCCCATGGCTTCCAGACGATGAAAAAGAGTGCATAGCAGTCAGAAAAGCCACATAACAGAAGTAGGAAATTTTTAGTTAGTGAAAATTGCCCCCTCTTAGTGATGTCATCAGCATTCCACAGATATAAATTGTGCAACAGAATTTCAGCCATTATGTTTAATAACAACAAATAGATTCTCCCAATGAACATAAAGAACATAATTTCTGACAGCGGCTTCAATGGAGGCAACTTCCATTATACCTTCTCCCTGTGGTGGGTTGTTCTGGCACTGCCCTGCCTTTGCAACAGAGGTGATGCTACTTGCCTGTGCCAACTGCCAACCATGATTTACTTCTCTTCACGTGGCCCTGAAATGATGGTATGTCATAATGAAGCATCATTCCATGAATGCTTGGGAAGTGGAGTGAAAATAGCAGCAGCCAGTGAGTTGCTGCCAGGCAAAGCCCTGATTGTATCAAGGAGGTGGTGACAGGAATAATTAGCAATGGAAAATAAATGTCAGTTGCAAGAAAGCAACTGCTGAGAGATGGCTACCTATTTGTAAGTTCTTCTCTCTTATTTTTCCTTGCCATTTCCCTCCAGAAATCACAAATCATACCCACCACCTTGTTAACTACCACAAAGGATAAATGAAATTGTTTACCTTAAAATTAATTCAATAATTTATTATGTCTGACAACATGTCAATGACACATGTCACATGCATGTAGAATCTTGTTGTAGTATCTAAAATCTCAACCATCCACAATATTTCATTTAAGGCTCTGGTGGAAACATTTAATTTTTAACTGTCTTTTCAATTTAAGATAAAAATAGAATGGAACCACAATAGTTGTCAAGAAAAAATAGCAATTAAATTACCAGTAATGTCTTTCTAAGTGACAAGAAAGGAGGACACTTGGCTTTCTAGGATCCAAACAAAGATTGTGTCAGTAGCTACTGGATAGTGGACAACAATATTGATTGTTCAACAGTACATTATAGTTGCACAAGAATGCAGTGATGACACTGTGCTGCAGAGCAAATCAACATTCTACAAGGCAATTTTAAAAATAAAGGCAGCCCAAGCTAAAATGTATAACTTCTAAAATAGGTTTGGACTATTGCACCAAATTTAGCACAGTTCCTGCAGACAGTCTGCTCTTGCAGTTTGCCAGATTTGCGGAGGTTTGGACAAAGAATTTTCAAGCAATGTATCTTTAAATAGAAAACTTTTATCTCCATTTAAAAATCAAGAACTCCAAGCTACCCAGATTTAAAATAGCCACTTCTCACCCAAACACAAAGCAGCTGTCAGGAGTGTTTTTCAACAAGTTCTGTGGATATTTGTTGCTTGAAAAATATGGATGATCATCAAGTGCTGTGATTAAACTTATGCTAGGGGGGTACTTGAAAGGGTCTTATACATCCAGATGATCAGTCACACTCATGAGTGAACTGCAACTGATTGCAGATGTGTATGGAGGGAGATGGCTTTGACTTCATATTCCAAATCTTGGATTTTACAGATTCGGAGGATGGAGGTATTTCCTCTTTGCATCTGCATAAAAAACCCCTTCCTTTTCTTTACTGAAGCATGGTACTGCCTGAATGTGATCTTTGATGTTGTTTTTGAGTCTGGGTGCTGCTAGTGTTTGAAACGCAACATGCTGATACATAAATTCTGGTATTAAGGAGGAAGCTGACAGAAAAAAATGAAAAAATTTGCTGCTCCATTCATCTTGGTATATGGCAGAAACTCAGCACATATGGAATAGAGTGTGTGTATGAAACATAATTTTTTCAGTCCAAAACACAAAGATAATCAGATGCCCCAATTTAAGCCATTTCCCTTCCCTCCCAAAGTTTCAGGTAAATTCCCAGTGAACATAAGTTCACTAAAGAAAGATCCACATTGCACACCACTGAAAATGATTTTAAAGTTGTTGTGTTCGATCCTAACAGGCTCAGGTAGATGACTTGAGGTTGACACAGCCTTCCGACTTTCCATACTTTTAAGGTTGGTAAATTGAGTACCTAGTTTGCTAGGAGGTGTAGCTTGGATTATTAAATTTTAAACCACCCAGGGAGTGCTTTATGCACTATGGGGCAGAACATACGCACCAAACTTTGTTTTTGCTTTGCTTTGCAAAAAGCATCTATATCATTCCTTCAACTTTCTCTCAAAATGTGGATGTTTTGTGTTCCACTCTTGAGCATAAAAGAACATTGACTCTGAAGGAACATTGGCTGAGACTTCTTTCACAATACAAATGGTTACTCACGCTATGTATGGGGCAGAAGCATTCCACATTCATGTCAATGCCTTGGGAATTAACAGTGCAATACTTTCCAGCTGCACAGATGTGTACTTGAGTGTGTTCAGTTAATCTGAAAGACACATTTCTTCTAAGTATTTTGATTCCTTTGTGGCTCCCAACAATAGATACCTAGAGAACTTGTTGAAAAACAGCCCTGGCAATTGGATTACTGTTTGCATGAGAAGTGGTTAACTTATGAAAAGAAGTCAGGTTCTAGGATTTTCTCCTTCTAGATGTTTCGTTCTGAATGACAGTAGACACAAAACACTATCTAGTAGACCATCCTGACTGCAGACATTGGTGTTAGCAAAATTCAGGCTGCTCTTTGCTAGGTAATACTTGGCATCCTTTTTCCTGCTGGCAACATGGACACAAGCAATATTAGGCCATTTCCTGGCATTTGGAATTGTGAATAGAAATGCACAAATTTTTGCTGCGCATTTATGTTCATGTAAGAGAAAATGTGGAAGACTAATTGTGGCCAATTGACTGGATGCTGTGTTATAGGCACATTGTGGGTCTACAGTTGGATGTCTGACCAGACATTGCCCGCCCAGCCTGGAATAAAGAGATGAGACAAAGGTGTTGGATAAAACTAGGGCCACAACTTTATTAACTAGAATAGACTTCTGTCTAGAAGGGCGGGATATAAATCCAATAATAAAATAAATAAATAAATAAATAAATTATTAAAACATTGAGTTCCCCCTTTCCAAGGGGGCCTACTGTAGTGTGAAATTATCCTCTGACTCCAATGTACCATTAACAGCTGGATCAGTCCACCAAGGGCGAGTTCCTGTTGCTGAAGTGCACTGCCTCTGACTAGCATGTCTTCAGCCCCCCCCCCCCCAATCTGCAGGAATCCTCCTGCTGCTTCAGTTACCGAGCCACGTGACCCTAGGTGCACACCACCTGGGAGATTCTCTTAACTCCCATTCGCCTTCATATAACTCCTTGTTCTACCAATCAGGGAAATGGGCTGATTGACACCCTCCTCGGGTCTCCCAAGGGAACTCGTCAAATCTCTTACCCTCCACACTAACCGCAGCTGTGACTTAAATATCTATCTATCTATCTATCTATCTATCTATCTATCTATCTATCTATCTATCTATCTATCTATCTATCTATCTATCTATCTATCTATCTATCTATCTATCTATCTATCTATCTATTAATATGCCACCCACACTACCCAAAGGTCTCTGGGTGGCTTACAATAATTTAACTACAGTAAAAAGATAAAAAGATAAAACAATCAAAATACAGTTAAAAATACAGTGCTCTAAAAATTGCCATCAGACCCACAGTTGATATTATTTCAATTAAAAACCTTCTGGAACAGGAAGGTTTTGACCTGGTGCCAAAACATCAAAAACGTTGGCACCAGATGAATCTCCCTCAGGAAGGCATTCCATGGTCTGAGGACAGCTGCTGAAAAGGCCCTTTATCTACAAGCCATCCCTCTTACCTCCTTGAGAGATGGCTCTTTCAGGAGGGCCCCCTGGCTAGATCTTAATTGCCAGGTAGGTTCATATGGAAGGCGGCAGTCCTTTAGGTCAGTGGTCCCCAACGTTGGGCCTCCAGATGTTCTTGGGCTACAACTCCCAGAAGCCTTCACCACCACCTCTGCTGGCCAGGATTTCTGGGAGTTGAAGTCCAAGAACATCTGGAGGCCCAAGGTTGGGGACCACTGCTTTAGGTATCCAGGGCCCAAGCCATTTAGGGTTTTATATGTCAAAACAAGCACTTTGACTTGGGCACAGGCAGCAACTGGTTTGTTGTTGTTGTTGTTTAGTCATTTAGTCATGTCTGACACTTTGTGACCCCATGGACCAGAGCACACCAGCGACTGGTAGCCAATGTAATTTAAACTGAATCAGCTTGATGTGTCCCCTAGCGGCCCCACCACTCACCAGCCATGCAGCTCGATTCTGAACCAGGTCCAGTCGTCGGACTGTCTTCAAAGGCAGCTTTAAATACTTTGTCTTCCCCACATTACCTATTTAACCTGAAGTAAGAATGGAATGGGCACCCCCCCGCCTGCCTCCTGATACATACCAATTATGGAGGCAGACCAAAAAATCCCATTCAGCCTTGAAGTAAGGGGCAGGCGGGTGGGCCACAAAGTCGGTGATCAAAAGAGGCCAGTCTTGGGGGAGGCAGACAAGATGAAGTCTCCTCCAAGGCCCCCCCCCGGCCTTGACGTCACTTGCCAGCGCTCGTCTCATCTGCACGCTGTGCAGAGCAATCCCAAAACCAATATGCAACCAGCAGCTTGTCAGTTAGGAGCAGAAACTTTTGCAGTTACTCTTGCATGCACATAAATACCTAGTAGGAGACAGGAAGACAATGCTGGTGAAAGAGAGAGATAGTGCAATGTCATTACAAAGCTTTGCAACATATTTTGCAAAGATGGGCCCTACCCTGATTTCATGCAGCTATCTGACCAGACTGGCTGCTAAAATTTGAACTCAAACCAGATGGCACAGATAGTATATTGTTAGAAAGGTGTCTAACGCTGTACAAGTTCCTCTCACTTCTCATAGTCTGCAAGTCAGCATGCTTTGTTTTTAGTTTTCGGATGGTAAACAAAGTCTGACTGCTCAGCGTGACACTTGGAGGGAATTGGATCTCTAGAATATTAACATGCTTTCAGCTTCTAAGGCTGTGCTATCTGAATAGTCTACTTTGACCCTTACTTCAACATTAGTGCACTGCACCTTAGGGCACAGGACAGACTATATGATGTCTGCAGATCTATCCTTTCCCTGCTGCTCTGTATCTGAGATGACTGTCTCAATCTGCATACTTCTAGGCCTGTCCCTAAACTTTCATTTTATTTAACCTCTTTTAGGTATCTAATGGTCTTCCAATAAAACATGCTTCAAATGTTTTACTCTTGAGTCTTTGCTCATTTCCCTAATTATGAGAAAAGCACTGATGCAGAAATTGTCACATCTGCTGAGTTGCAAAGAAATTATCATTCAGAGAGACAGCAACACATGAACAGTGGGTACTGTGCTGCGCTCTCAAGCAGTGCTGCTTTTTGACAACTAGTTATCTCCACCGGCATGTGAAACTGTTCACAGGAGAGCAACAGCAGTAGGTATTGGTTTACTAGGATACAAGAAGACAGTGCAGGATGGATGAGAGATTTCACTCTCCAAATCCCTGGCAGTGATGGGAAACCCCACAAAAAACATTTTTTGACCCTATGGGTCATCAGCAAGTCTGGTGAGCAGTTGTGGGGGGGGGGGTCTGAGTGGTAAATGCACAAAGGAAACAACTAATCTTCAGGAAGCTGCCTGTTTTCCAGACTGAGAAGGGCCTGGTAATTTAAGGTGTGCAGTTATTTTATATGAAAAGGAAGGATTGGAAGAGGGGATCCTACTGACACTTATTTTTGAATCCTTTCTTTTAGGATGCTATTGTTGCAAAACTTTTGCTAGGAAATTGATGCTTAGCAGTGCTGCCACATCATAATGTAATCAGTCTCTCTTTGCATATGACCCTTCTCAAAATAAGACTTGCTATATTTCCCCATTGCTATATCTAGGGTAATCAGTTGTACCATTTTCAAAAACATTGGACATTTAATTTCTAACAATTAAATCATTTCTCTTCCCATTTTCTAACCAAGCCTTAATTAAGCTCACTAGAACATGGCTGTAATGCATAAATTCTCCAGTAAAAGCATTGTGTTGGTTTTGTGGTTTTGTGTTGCATTCTACTGGTTCGAAAAACTGAAGGAAAGCAAAATACAGCAGATCTCTCCCCCCCAGATTTTAAGACCTGACAATTCCTTCTCTGTGTCTTAAATGTACTAATTCACTTTGCACTGTCCTTTTTAAAATGTGTGACTTTTCTCATCACTCTATGAAGAGTCTTTTCATCTTTCCAGTAAGTTAACGGGTGTCTTCCTGTTGGGTGTAGTGAATCCTAAACCAGTCTTTAAATAAAGAGTATAACAATTTACATATTATCATGAACAAAATGTTTGCACAAATCAATGTGAATATGTGAATATTTATTTTTATTTGTTACATTTATGCCCCACTTTCCCACTAAAAGGCAGTGCTCAAGACAGCGCACAGACTTTTGAAAGAATAAAAGTGGATGAAACCACATTTAATTAAAAATTAGTAAAATTTTGTGAACCACCCCCTCGTAGACCATTGAAGTCAACCAAATACATTAAAATCATTAAAACCAGCAAAGGTACAGTTAAAAATAACATAGCAGAGCAGGTTAAATATCGTACTCCCATCTAAAAATATGTGGTTTAATTCCCTTTTTAAGATCAGAGTGAAAGCACTTGGGGTGGAAGGCATTCCATAGTCAGGGGGCTATACAAGAGAAAACCCTCTCCTGGGTGCTTGCGAAGATTTTAACCTCCTGCTAGGCTTATAAAGAGACAGCTGGTCTCACAGGTAGCCAAGATCTAAACCATTTAGGACCTTAAAGATTAAAAGCAACATATTGAATTGAGCTCAGTAAGCAACTGACAACCAGTGTAAGCTGACCTGACAGTGGGAGCACAACCACTTCTAAAACAAGTTGAATCTTGATTCCCAAATCTGAGTTTCTATTAACTAGCAGCATGTCCATCTTGTCCATTTAGTCCCAGCTTGTTCAGCCTTTCCAGTCAGTTATCAATTTCAGGCAACAGTCAGAGGTCCTGACTGCTTCCTCAGTGTTGGCAGACAAAAAGCAATAGAGCTGGGTAATATTAGTATGTTGGTGATGTCCCACCCCAAAGCAACAAATGACCTTTCACATAGCAGCTTCATATAGATAATAAATGATATAGGGCAGTGGTCCCCAACCTTGGGCCTCCAGATGTTCTTGGACTACAACCCCCAGAGCCTTCACCACCACCTCTGCTGGCCAGGATTTCTGGAAGCTGAAGTCCAAGAACATCTGGAGGC
The DNA here is from genome assembly GCF_051106095.1 of Pogona vitticeps. Lineage (NCBI taxonomy): Eukaryota > Metazoa > Chordata > Lepidosauria > Squamata > Agamidae > Pogona > Pogona vitticeps. The sequence continues at coordinate 192,866,193 of NC_135785.1, read as the reverse complement.
CCAAGGTTGGAGACCACTGCATTATAGGAAATAATATTTTTCTTGAATATATTTCAAGAAAGTAAGCTTTTCCAGTATACTCTTTTCAAACAAAAGAAAGGTGGAGATGGTGGGGATTTACTAAATCCATTGTTCTCACCTATTTAGGATGTATCACATCTGGAGGCCCAAGGTTGGAGACCACTGATATAGGGGATAAGATGGAGCCATGAGGGATGTCACAGGTCATCCATCATCATTATTCATCCTTGTACATGCGTCATCATTATTCAGTGCTCTTAGTACCCAACAAGTACACCCTCTAATTTTCCTGTGCACTATGTTGAGGCTCTGCCCCCTGCAAATGGGATTCCAGCTGTGACCAGAAGCAAGTGGGTGAAAACACTGGCTAGACTGCATTTGCCCAATGCAGTGCAGTACACCTGCATGCCCTAGAGGGAATGTCGGTACACATCTAGCCAGGCAATCCAGCAGGATACTATGGTCTCTGATACTAAATGCCACCGAATGGTCCAGAACACAGCATAAATGCAATTTTGGCTGTTTAGACATCAGTTTTCTTTGCCTTATGTAACTGTGAGAAGAAGCTAGGGCTTAGAAGTAAATAGTTACAAATAACAAGGTCCTTGTAATAACTTCCTTTTCCCAATAATAAATTTATATCCAAGTTATATTACAGTTTAACAAGGGCGAACATCAATCCTTCATGGTGGCACACCTAACTTTTAGTTAATTGTATTACAGTATTCTTATAATAGATTTGAGGTGCATTGATATCCATTGTCAATGTAAATCGTTGTTTTAATTGTTTTTATGAATAATTTATTGTGAGCCGCCCTGAGTAGACATGTGTCTAAAAAGGTGGGATAAAAATCAAATAGATAGATAGATAGATAGATAGATAGATAGATAGATAGATAGATAGATAGATAGATAGATAGATAGATAGATAGATAGATAGATAGATAGATAAATAAATAAATAAATAAATAAATAAATAAATAAATAAATAAAATTTGAATGTCTTCATTTTTGCATGCCGGATTTTTGCTGGAAAAGATAAATATGTTTCCGACCAAGTGTTTTGATACTGTTTTCACACACCTCAGTTTACACTCATTCTCTGTGCAGCTTGAGTTGGTTCTCCCTTTTGAGTGAGGAGCTGGAACATGCAAATATGCCATGCGAACAAGTATCTTTGTGTTGCTGTGTGACTAGCCATTATCATCATAGCCATTATTACTGTTACTGTTCGGATGCTCTCACAAAGTGCTGCCTCTGCATACACTTGAGTACTCTAGTCTTGTCTAGGAAATTATATATTTCTGAGTAAAATATTACACAGGAATACAGAAAATTGACATAGAATTTTCCCCCTGAAGTCCTTGCAATTTGTCATGAGAATGCATTGAGAAGAGTCATGTACGCTCCTTTGATCTCCCGCTGGGAAAGACAAGATATACTGTGAATGCAATCAATAAACAATGAAGAGGCTGAAGCTATAAGAAAAAGTGATTAAACCAGGCATTTGTGGAATTTGCCCAATAACTAGAAGAAAAATACTTCTCCCTAACAGATACACAATTTATGCCACTGATTTATATTTGCAGATTTGCTAGAACATTGAACTCAGTGGGGCTTCCTAGAGTGAACAGGATTGCCCTGCTAATTTCTGTCATTGTTTCCCATCCCCCACATATGTCATAGGGAAATTTTTGGATCTGATCTTTTAATAAAATGCCCTTTAGGTTTTTTCTCCCATCATTTTTATTTTAAAAGGCAACAAAAAAAAATCCACATCTCAAACTTGTTCCTTACTATTTCAGGCTAATTGTACAGGTTCACATGGAATGGCAAGATACAGTGTTATATTTTGAAAAGCTTACTTATGGCACTTCCCTTGACTCATAAAGATATATTTTTAAGACTGTTTCTCTTAAATAAGTTGAGTTGCTGTTACGAATAGCAGTCCATTCTATAAATGTATGCCTTGTTTTGAATATGTACAGCTGATGTCCACTGTCTTTTACCACTGTTGCTTTGGGTTCCTGTTTGAAAACATTCTTGTGAATAATTTCTGTTTCTGTGGAACAAGAGCTTCAGGAAAATGAATTTCCAGGGAAATTTGGCTCAGATACTGTACTGACGATAATGATAATACTGTTTCCAACTGCAAACCTTTCTTTGTTCTTGAAGACATGTTACTGTCTATCTTTTTGAGCTGATTTGGGGCAGGCATGTTTTTAATCAAAACACATTTGAGTGAAGTATGAAGAACAGGGACCATGTAATCAAGATAGTGGAAGGTCCATATACCCAAGTCAGGAAAGGAAATAAGATCAGAGCTTTTGTCAACATTGATTTTTTTTTTAAATTGAGAAAGTGTTTTAAAAAACCCCAACAATTCAGTGTTTAAACTGAGGACGGCTTCCCATGAAGGGAAGGGGAAACTAAGAGAAGGGGTTAAGAATGTGCTGTAAGGAAGCTGACAACGGAAATGAAGTAGTTTGCATTAAAAATGAGAAAGGTGGTGAAAAAAATAAGACAGGGCAAAAATAAATCAGAGAGTCAAATAGTTGTTTCCAGTTCTTAATTCTATTCTGCTGGAAAGCCAGGAAGGATTTCTGGTTAAGGAAGGGAAGAGCAAACACTTTATTTGGAGCTTCCAACTGTTTTGCCTCCCACCAACCCCCCAATAAAAACAAAACATTTGAAGTGAAATAACAAGTTTCAAATTTATTATCATTTTATCCCCACTCTACAAGCAATCATTGCTAAGTTGGGTCGGCAATGGGGAATATGTGCTATATTCAATATTGTGTAGAACCTCCACTTTAATTCCATTTGAGCTGATTATACAAAAGCCATCTCTTAGCCTTGCTACAGCACGTGAAAGCCACCTCAGCCTGCTCTGTAGCTTGTTTTTCCAATCTTCTTGTAGCCAATACATGAACTTGTGTGGTTAATATTTGTTTGTAGCCTAAGGGACTCACATGCCTAATTGCACATCTACCTATTAACTCATTGTTGTGGTTTTTTTTTTCTAGTTTACACCGAATTCTAATGGATTTACAGAATCAGCAGCTAAGCCAGTTGTCTCACTGGTTAGCTAAAACAGAAGAAAGAACAGCAAGAATAGAAGCAGAACCACTGGGGCCTGATCTGGAGGACCTGAAGCGGCAGGTGGAAGAACATAAGGTAAACTTCAGTTCATCTGCCCAGATTTCTATTGCATATTTCCAACATCTTTGTTAGGTCTTTAAGAAGAAGAAGAAATATAATTAACAATTGGTTAGTGCAGGTGGAGTTATTTAGTCACTGCCTATATGACAAGAAGGACATGGCTGTGTGGAATTAGCTACCATGAGGTGAACCACTAATTTCATTGGTTGGAGGTACAGTCATGCCCCGCTTAATTATTACCCCACATTATGACAAATTCGCTTCATGACGATGTTTTTGTGATCGCAATTGCGATCGCAAAATGATGGTCTAAATGGGGATTTTTCGCTTTGTGAAGATCGGTTCCCTGCTTCGGGAACTGATTCTTTGCATTACAACGATCAAAACAACTGATTGTTGGGTTTTCAAAATGGCCACCGGCTGCTCAAAATGGCTCCTCGCTGTGCTTAGGGACAGATTCTTCACTATACAAGCACCGAAAATGGCCGCTGTATCGAGGATCTTCACTGGATGGTGAGTTTTTAGCCCATTGGGATGCATTAACTGGGTTTCAATGCGTTTCAATTGGTTTTTTAATTTTGCTTTATGACGTTTTCGCTCTACAGCGATTTCGCTGGAACGAATTAATGTCATTAAGTGAGGTACCACTGTAGTATAAATTAAGAGGCTGGTTAGTGTGCCCTTCACAGTTCTATCTTGACTGTTATGCTTGCGTTCTGCAGCTTCTGGTCCAAACCTTCGTAAGGAGAAGATCTTATGCTCTGATTTTAAATGCTAACAATCTCGACAATACTGGTATAATGTTCAGTGGTTAATTATCACAAATTAGGAGGATAATGTGGCGATTTCCTATTGTACACAACTGGTGTACCATAATGTGGCAATTTACAGCTGGAGGTTATATGAAGGGACATTGGCGGGAGTAACTGATGGCATTCCTACCTTTGTCCCTAGGAGCCATTAAGAAATAATGTTCATCTCTGAGTAAATGTTGACATAGTCCTTTAATATAGTTTTGATATGAAACACATCAATGTGTATTTGTAATGTGCAAATCTAGACTTAAATGAACAAAACTGAATTGAACTGTTCTGAAGAACACAACAAGGAAGTTTTGAATTTCCTTTCAACAAGATTGGGATTGTTGTCGTATTTCTTTTTTTCTCACTCACAGCCATTATTCACAGAATAAACAGTGGGCTAGGATGGTAAGGGAAAAGAGAATTACAGTATGCTATTTACTGCAAAATACAATAATAACATTTCAGATTTTATTATTCCCTTGTTTCTTTCTTTTGCTATTTTGTGCTTTCCTTCTAGAGTTCTCTAGTAGCAAATCGCCACTATTAGTTATTATAATTGGGATTTCTGATCTCATTAGCAGTGCTGGAACTCTGAGCATGCAGCCCCTGAGTGCTGTAAAGTATTCAAACTGAGTGCCTTGCCTTTGTATGGGAAAAATGTGGAGTATTTTTGAAAAATGAATTTAATTATATAAACAAGAAGCCAGCATATAGTGAACAAAGGCATTAGGTAAAACTGTGGTTTGTTGTGTCCTTTCACAGTTTCTGTTATACAGTGGTGCCTCGCATAACAGGCACCCCGTTTAACGATGAATCTGTTTCGCTTACCGATTTTCGCATAGCAATGATTTTTCCCCAGCTGATCGGCAGTTTCCAAAATGGCCGCCGGGTAAAACAGGGACGGATTCCTTGCTTACCGGGCAGCTAAAATGGCCGCCGTATGGAGGATTTTCGCTTAAAAGGTAAGTTTTAAGCCCATAGGAAGGCATTGAAGGGGTTTCAATGCATTCCTATGGGTTTTTTAATTTCGCATAGTGACGAATCCGCATAGCGATGATTTTTGCTGCACGGATTATTGTCGCTATGCGGGGCACCACTGTATGTATGAAGATCTTTCATAATACTTCTGTTGTATATGGAGAATTAAAGTTGCCAGCCTAAATCCATTTTGCATATTTTCACAGGCTGCTATTGATTTCAGATAAAATGTCTATGTAAAATTGGCAGTGGGAAATAAGAAGTGTTGCTGATGTAACAACTTCCTATTTGAATTAAAACATCAAGACTATTTACTTTATTTATTGAAAATATTTTTACCCCACCTTTCTCCTTAAAATGACCCAAAGGTACAAAATCACATACAGTATGTCCACTTCTGACCCTCTTCCTATTCTCTTAGGTGTGAGAATTTTCTCTCCAACCTGCTCTCCACAATGTATCCTGTTCCTAAAGTTTCAGCGGCTCAGCTTGTATAATTTGTGTCAGGGAGATGAACCATGTAAAAAGAATGTAGGCCTAAATCCTACTTATAGTTCCAATTAGATTAAGCCCATCGAATCAGTGGAATTTACATGAGAGTTGACTTCCCATTCAGCATTAAGTTTGAATGGTGTATTGAAAAATAACAATTGAATTCAGGCCGCGTTACTATAAAACCAATGGGTATAAATTTGGGATTCCTACATGATACACTACAAGAACAAGACTTTATATCAACTAAAAGTTTGTGAAATTTGCTAAAAATGAACCAGATGGCCACTTAATTCCATACAAATCTGTAACATTACTGATGAGATTTTATGTAATCACCCCTCATTAGGAGTTGAAGCAAAATCCTTAAAATCCTCTGAGTGAATGTATTTAATTCAGGAAATGTGCAGCCCACATTTTTCGGACTCAGTTTCACAAATATTTTTCACATCAGGCGTGACCATTGCTCATTTTGGTTGGGTCTGACGGGAATTTGAATTCATCAACATATGGGGAGCAACATGTTTTTGACTCCCGGTTTTAACCTATGTTAAACAGCTTGATACATCCTGAAGGATAGGGATAAACTATAAAGAACTTTACAAATACAGTAAATGGAAGTTTATTTTTCAGGGAACCTTTAAAAAGGATTACGAGATACTAGTGTTGTACATAAGGAAGTCATGCAATATGAAATGTTGAACTGTGAAGAATAAATTATTATGTCGCCGTACATTCTCTGCTCACCCTATGCAAACATATGAAGAAATCTCTAGGTCCAAAAGGAGCTCTCTAGTGCTGTTAGTGCTGACAGCTTTCCTTATCTTAAAAATGGGAAATATTTTTTCTACAGTGAGTTCCAGATTCTGTCTTTTGATCTCAAAGGTACTCTTCTTATGCTTCCTGCTGTCCCAATTCATCAGTTGCTGAGGGAACAGAGAAGTGAATGGCTTCATTGTAATTCACTCTATCGTAACTTAATAATATAGAATGCTTTGTAACTTAATTCATTATTCACCTTCAGATATTCTGGAAAATGTTGGGGGGGAAAAAGTCCTGTTTAATTTCTACACTCTCTAATAACACAGTACAATTGATATCAAAAATAACAAAAGTATCCGTGCAGCTCCACAGTGGAAGGGGCATATAATCAATATGAAGAATCAACTTAACTCCTCCTTTTGTGTCTTGGAATAGACGTTAATATATCATGACATTTTGAATCACGCAGACACAAACAGGAGCTGCTGCTTTGCATTGCTGTATATGAACCAAGTAATGCAAATGTTAGCCTTACCATCTAGCATTTTTATGAGTATTTTCACCATCTTATTAGAACTGCAAAACTGGAAAGGACCCAGTGGATCATTAAGTCCAGCTTCTTTCACGGAGACACAATGGGAATCGAACACCCAGTCAATAGTGAGGTTGTTTCTTTCTTTCTTTTTTTTAAACAATAGCTACTTCCAGTAAGCAGTAAGGGAACAATAAAATCTGAGGAAGATTTTATTAAGTGATTGAAATGAAAGATTTCTTTTTCTTTTCATGTGCATATCATGTATGTCAACCCATTAATTTTTTGTGGGGATGAGGCTTGTGTTTTCCTTGAAAAGCATTTTCATATATGTTATGAGACAGGTCATGCTGCCTAGAGAATGCTGGTAGTTTCAGTCCCTCTTCTTATTTCTATGCTGATTCTGCACCTAAGTAAAATACTTGAATAGGGCTAAATTAAATCGTAAAGTAAGACACTTTTGCCTGTTTGAATAAATGTACAGTACTTGGACACATGAGTTACATTATCCTGAATACACTACATCTTGTCTGGTTTAGAAGCTATGCAAGGTTAGTCAGGGTAGACTACCATGGAATACCAGGAATCTCCAGGTAGGATCAGAAAAGAATTCTGCAACAAACTCTGCTGGTGGCAATACAGGTGGCAATCTTTGACTATTGAGGGTCCACCCCCATCCTGTAACCCCCAAGGTCTTCTTCAAGGGAGAAGGGAGCCCTAGAGCAAGTCAGAACATGAAAGGCTGGGAGAGAAAGCTTTCAATTCATGTACATTTTACTGGTGCTAGATGTTGACATCATTACCTGCCATGGCATAAGTTTACACCAGTAGGTTTTACCCCAATATATCACAAGTAAGTATGTAATTTATACTTGCCATTTTTCTTGTTCTTGACAAAAAGAGACATTTTTATATGTTGAGACATTTTCTGTCTTCCCCACTGTAAAAAAAGATCCACCACCATTTAACATTTCTGCCAAAGAGAAAATATCAGGATTTTTTTTTCAGTAGCAGCAACATTATCTCTATTATCTCTTATTTTTGCAGGGGAAAGATAATTTTATGCATAAAAAAGATAATTTTATGCAAAAAAATACTTACACATACTTTCCACAAAAAAGTCCCAGATTGTGAAAAATACATGAAAATGCTTGCAATCGTACTCAACACTGAGAAAAGGGTTTTTTTTATATCATCCTCACCTGTATAATATACCTGTATAAATAACCATATAGATTTACCTCACTAGCTAGAAGTTTTACTGATGTGATGAGTTTTATTCTGTATCTCTGATGCTATTTTGCACCACAGTTTTCTGTTTAAATAGGAACATTTCATTCAAATAGAGCCTTCAAAACAGCAGGCAAGTTGATGGATCTAGTCTTGATCCCTAATATGTGAAAGAGGACAGCAAAAGGAAGAAAATATTTCTTTTTGGTTGCATTATCCGTTCCCATCACATTCTGTTCCTTCAATTCATCTTTATATGTTTTGTAACCTTTCATTTTCTTCCTGAAAAGGATGATTAATTTTTTTGCCCTTGAAAGTAAATGTTGCATTAATGGTTACTTATAGCTTGCATTATTTGCCTCATTTGTCAAATTTTAGACTTGGCACAGTTCCTGATGTTTCATTTCTCTTTCTTAACCAAGACAGAGGAAACAGCCTCTAAATCACTGATCATTCAGTTAAATAAATCAGGATGTATAAAATGTCTCACTATTAAGACCAGAACATCCACATTAGTTTTAATGTTTTGATAGTACATAATAAAGAATCTTCTGGTGCTTGGGAGATGACATGATAACCCAGTTACCTAAAATGTCCTCAGTATAGATACAAAAATCAATGATACTATTAGGACAGCTTTAGCCTTCTGTGTCTGAAATGTTTCTCTTACTATATTTGATTTTTTTATCAAAGGGATAGGCTTGGTTTGTGCTTAAGTCATGTCTTCTGAAGTCATTAAGATCTGTCTAGTATTACTACTACTATTATTACAATTGCTACTACTACATTGAAAAGGTAAAGTCTAAAAATAAGAGGCCACATTCTAGACATTTGCGGGTCTGATGACATGTTTGAAAAATCACTGATATTTGGATTTTTGGAAGCATTTTAGCAGATACTGGCAATTATTTTAAGTTGGTAGCCAAAAATTATGAAGCAACTCCAGTTGCTGAAATTAGTATGCAGAGGAAGATGACCTGATATTGCTTCCATTATCTTTTAAGTTTTTCACAAAGGTTTTCACGGCCGGGATCTAATGGTTGTTGTGGGTTTTTCGGGCTCTTTGGCCGTGTTCTGAAGGTTGTTCTTCCTAACGTTTCACCAGTCTCTGTGGCTGGCATATTCAGAGGACAGAGTGCTGCCCTCTGAAGATGCCGGCCACAGAGAATAGCGAAATGTTAGAAAGAACAACCTTCAGAACACGGCCAAAGAGCCCGAAAAACCCACAACAGCCATTTTAAGTTTTTGCTTCAATATTTATACTTCACAATTTTTGTAGTTTCTGTAATTTTTAGATAGCTTGCTGATGGATCTCCACCTACTAGAAGGTATGATTTTCTTTGTTGTTTATCCGGAAGTATAATATCCAGCTTATTAAAATCAACTGTTCTATCTGTGACAATTTGCTTGTCCCAGTACATTATAAAAGTTTCATTTTGTAAAACTGGAGGTGGCTGGAATTTATAATATGGAGGAAAAAGACAAGGGCAACTGATAAAATTTAGACAACTGCTTAAAAATCATCTTTGCAACTTGGTTTCTTTGCAACTTATTTGACCCATGCACAGTTTCTTGAGGTCAGCAAGTCCTCATTAACCCATGCTCTATGGCAAATAAAGGCACTCTGTCCATGCCTTTGGATAATGGTACCAATATTTTGACAGGAAGACTCCAGTTTTCCTATTTAATTCATCAAGTTTACTGTACCTCCAGCCAACAGTTCCAAAATATGTTAACATTGTAGTTGCCCAGGTATTAATAGCAGTACTCTTTCCATTTGCACTAAGTTCTCTTTTGAATACTGCCTTCACTGCATCAAAGTACTTGTTCCTCAACAATGATTTAAGTCCCTTGGGGTTTATGTTGAGATTTTTGTAGATGCCTAGATGTTTATAGGTATTCTGTTCCTTTAAGCATGGAACAAACTGATTATTATTGAGCTTATAGTTAATGTCTTCTGAGAATCTGTCTCTTTTGATGTGGTGGTGGTTTTTACTATTGTAAGTAAAACATATTGATCTGTTGTCAGGCCCAAATCAAAACATTTTGCTAGGGGAAACAAGGGACCACAATGACCTCTCTATTTTGTACACTGTCCTATGTGTATTAAATTTTACATTAGTACCGGCCAAAAAATGACTCTTATCACCTCACTTGAAGGCAGCAAATTTCCTGTTGGGCTACAGGACTAGACAGATGATACATACAGCAATGTCTACCAATATGCTACTGCAGCTTACCCAACAATTGCTTTTCGGTCAGACAAATGCTAAAATGCAGGAATGGTGGCAGTGTGTGACAATGCATCATGTTACCAGAGCACCACACACTTGATATTTGATTGAGACTGGCCTATCTCCTCTATGTCCACTGACTTGGAAGCTCTTCCGGTGGTGTTGTGTATAAAAAAATGACAGGCATTTTGGTTGCCTGCAACAAGCAACCTACATGTTCCTGGTAAGGGAGATGGGAATGGCCAGGTTGCTAAAAAAAAACCTCTCAAGATCACTGCTACTTTTAGCAGTAAGTCTCTCTCTGCTCAATTTGAGTGCCAGCCCTGTTCACTGGTAACAGTGGAGGGAAATTACAAATATTTATTGGTAGAATGCTGTATTATAATAAGGTGTGTCAACCAGTAGATGCCACTGACATTAGAGTAGATCGCATTAACATTTTCTGACACCAAGAAGTTTTAATGTTTTCCTCTGTTGTCCAACTAAGAACAAAGAAAATTAATTGATGTGCTTTTCCTCTGACAGTAGTCCATTTAACCTAAATGTATAAGGAACCCTAGAGCATGTGGGCTAATTTCCATTCATGGAGATTTAGCATGAAGAGGGCTTTGTCAGGAAAGGTGTATAAAAATAAGATGAATAGGGTGACTTGGAAAAATCAAAAAAGGGCTGAAGAAGATTTGTATGAGTGCATACATAACTTTTTTTCCTCTGGTGTTTGAGAAATTACTCATGACCTCACTACACGGTCCCCCTTCCTGTGCCCCAAGGTGCATACACACATGCATGAGCACATGCGTGCATACTTACTTACCTGGGACAGGCAAAGAAAAAGGCAGAGACTGCAGGCACCCTCCCCAACCTTTGTAAAGCATCTCTCCCTGACTCAGAGTAGAATAGGAAAGGTTTCAGCAAATATGCTTGGTGCAGGGATTCAATAGCTGTGTTCTCTGTAGGAGCCACACACACACACACACACACACACACAGTCTTGTGGCTAATCATTAAGACATTTGTCTTTTTTTCTCTGACCCTACTTTAGAGAATTTTTTTAAAAAACCTAAGAAGGTCTTGGACCTTCTGGGGCAGTCTGTTCCTCCAAAAATCTGCCCAGTCTTCAACATCTATCTCAGGTGGAACTCCCAGACCAACAAGTGCATGGGCACAAGAGACAACCTTCTTAGTGCTGAGGCTCTAGAAGGGCTTCTGTCTTTCCTGCTTTTTGGACAGAGTTTTACTTCAGTCATTTTTGAAGGTAGAGATTCTCAACCTTTGGTCCTGCATGTGTTACACACTTCAGTCTCTGCCAGCACAGCCATTGATCAGGGAATCCAAAATTGCTTGAAGATCAAGGATTGAAAACCATAATTTTAAACTGTTGACACTTATGTGATGTTTTATTCACTGTTGTTTAAGTTATTTTGTAGTGTTAAATTGTTATTGTTTTATATTCTTTGAGTTTATACTATACAATTCTATAGTTTCTCAGTTGTATTCTGGGTTGATCATGTAGTCTGCTCTGAACTCATTGTGAGTGGAAGAATGGGACATAAATTTTCTTTAAATAAAATAATGAAATGAACACACTATAAATTTCACCAGTAAACTTGATAGCAGTGGTGCTTCTGTTTATGTGATAGTTTATCCCATGTACTAAGTCACTAAGGTGACTCTTGTGAGAAATTGTTGAGTCTTAACTTAGTCTTGTTCACTCTATGAACATCTAAGCAAATGGATGTTTGAATGTTCAAACAAATTCAGTTTTCAATACCACACATTTAGACATGGTTTGAACCATGTCATTGAAATGTGTCTAAATGTGTGGCAACAAAGTATCTTTCTTTAACTCTCTGAGATTAAGCTGTTGTTATTTGTTTATTTTTGAGAAGGTTTTTTCTGCCTTCTTCAGTCCAAAATAATTATCTTTCCTGTAGATTCAACTATAGTGTGTTATATTATAAACCAATCCCTTTGATGGCATTGTCAGGCACATATTTGACTAAAATAACCTTGTGTCTCAGTCAGCATAAATAGATATGCTGGGGGGAGGGCATGCTGTATCTTACAAAAATGAATTCTGTTCCATTGACATAACATTTTTCTGTTTCCAGCAAAAATCACTTTAGGCTAGTTGCATCAGAGTAGCCCTTTTTTTCTCATATAGCTGCCCTTCTTTAGATGCATTCCAGTCATGATGAGCTACCAGAGGAAAGAGGCTTTTTTCCCTGGTCCTGGCAGATTTTGTTATTTGATTATGCATTGATTTGCTATTTTCGTGCTGTGATCCCTTCATTTTAGTCTCAGTCTGATTCAGTCTCATAAGTACATCTTGACTAACAGGAGTGGGGAGATAATTTCTTTATGAAGCAAATCTGACAGTTTCTATCACAGTGGAAAAGGGGGAATATGGAAGGGGAGAGGGAGAGGATAACAAATGTATCAGCTTCCTCCAAAGACCTACCATCTCACTAGGCAACTATGTCTCAGGATGTAGACTATACAGCCAAATTATCTTGGCCCAGATTGGGCTGGATAGTTCCTAACAGGGTAACTTTGAGCTGCAGTATGTTGGGGCGATATTTGCATCAACATGCAAGGATCAATCACATTGCACTCAATTATTAAAAATGTAATTGTACAAGTTACAGATACACACATAAAAATACACCTGTGAATATGCACCATTGGCCATTTTTAATATGCCTAGTTACAACTTCTGTGAGCCTTATTTATCAGTGTGTTCAGATTTCCAGTTTTTTATTGGTTTGTGGAAATGATACTCACTTTCACATAAATTCATTTGTGATTTCTGTATTTTGCTATGGTTTGACTTGTGTTTAGCATAAATCTTTAAATTAAGTTATATAGTTTTGCAAGGTTTTGTCACAATAAGTAATACTTGCCACATGTTGTCCTAGTAAGTCAGTTCATCAGCGATATAAACCACTTGTTTTAGTGCTTAATTTTTAAGGATTTGTAAGTAATTATTTCTTCTATCTTTTCTTAAAGGCTCTCCAAGAAGATTTAGAGCAGGAACAAGTCAAGGTTAATTCACTGACTCATATGGTGGTTGTAGTAGATGAAGCTAGTGGAGATAAAGTTACAGCTGTATTAGAACAACAACTTCAGGTAATGATCATATTGGTAAATTTATGGGGAAAATGTATTTTTCTATTAAACAACAACAACAGTTATAATAATACAGGAAACACTTGAGACAGAAGAATTTGCATCTTGTTTCTGGAATTAGGATTGTTTAAATAGCATGTGTCATAAAACAAAGTGATGCAAGATAAGTTATCTCTCTTTTTTGCAGAAAATACATAACCTGTATACTATAGTGTTTATATAAAATATTGATTGTTGTACTGTGCCACACAAAATCTGTCTACACTTTGAATATATTAGAGGAATTTCCCACCAGGTAACAACTTGTAGAATTCATCGCGAATTTTTTTAAAAAATATGCTGCTTATATACCACCCCGTAGTGCTTAAAGCACTCTCTGGGGGGTGGGGTTACAATTTAATTATGTAGGCTACACATTGCCACCCCCCCAGCAAGGTGGAAACTTAATTTACCAACCTCAGAAGGGGGGAAGGCTGAGTGAACCTCAAGCTGGCTACCTGGGATTGAACCCAGTTCATGAGCAGAATTTTGGCTGCATTACTGCAGTTTAACCACTGTGCCACAAAGTTCCTTTAATGAAAGGGAAGAAGTGATTATTGTCTCTTGAATCATTAATATTCCAGGGAGAACTCTCAGCCCTGTAAGAAGGATACATTGTCATCTCTGACAGTCTAGAGGGAATGCATCATATAAAGCCATATCATATTTCACTGAGTACAAGGTATGCCTTGCCAGCCAATTCCTGAAAAGAATGCAGGCCTGCCAGTAGTGGTTAAGGTGTTTAGGCACCAGCCCAGTTCCATACATTTCCAAGAACCTACTGGAAACCCTAACATGACTGATCCTGTTTGCTACTGACAGCGGAAATGTCTTAACATGGACCTATGGCAGGCAGGTGGAACTGCTGATGAAGAGTAGCTGTAGCCACTGTTATTGACCCAGGTCCCTCAATTGCCACTGTCTAGTGGAAATGTTGTAAGCACATTCACTGCTTTGTACACCATATCTGATCGCTTTATCCCCAGCATTACTTCAACTCGTCGCCTAAGCAATGGAGCTTTCACCATTCCGCACCCTGTTGGTGTACTGGCTCTTAACCACCCACTTCTTTTCCTGAATAACCTTGTTCCTGGATTTCCAGACATTCCAGACACATTCCAGTGTGTATGTTTCATCCAAGCTAGGATTGCATAGTTAATGGAATATGACGATATTGTGTATATTCAATCTGATTTTGCATCTCAATCTGGAACAGTGATGAACCAATCAATTGATTAGTTTATCTTTGATGTCAGATTGGGATATGTGCCAACATTGCTGTTGGCAAATGAAGTTGATTTTGGTAATATTATCCTCACTGACAACTGAATATTTCCAGTGCTTTTCGGTTTTTACTCAGATCTAATATTTAATTGTTTTGTAACCTGCCATTAACAATTGCTACTGACAGTAACAATTCTCTCTTACTATAGTTACGTGATCATTCTGGTTTCTTTGTCATTTGCATATTATCAGAATGTTGATACGTGTGTCTCAAAGCAGGATAATTCTTGCTTCCCTTTGAAGTCATTCTGATTTTCAAACAGACTTTTTCATCTTGTTTTGACTCAGTGTAGCATGTAAAGCTTCTTCCAGCATGCAAATTGGGGAATATCGTATCAAAGGAAGTGCAAGTCTAAGTGACCTTGTATCATTTGACTTCATGACAGCTGCTAGATTAATGGAGAACACTTCTAAAGATAGATCACAGGGCTTATAGGTACGCGTGTGAAGTTCTTACTGCAGATGCTAAGAACAAAGAACATGTTTTCCTCTAGGAGCTAATATATATAAAAAATAGGAGCTAAAATATATTCAATTTTTTTTTTCCAGAAGGTATTGTGATATGTTACCATAATTTGCCAAATTATAGACAAGGATATAGAAACAAGACAGCAGGACTAGCATCTGTAGCACTGCCTGTCAGATCAGTATATTAGGAGGGCATGGAAATATGAACAACACTTCAGTTCTTGGTAGTTGGTTTCGTTGTTCTTTGTAAGTATATAATTGACAACTGGGAACTGAAATAATGAAGTTCTTGCAGCAAGTTATATAAATTGGCATGAAAATTTGTAACTGGTAGTAGGTCTTTCATGGCTGAAGTAATACATTTTAGGCTAACTAAAAAGATAAAACAGGTGTGCAAGTTTTCAATGGTTCTAGGTCTCTTCATTAGATAAAATGTTTCAAAAGCATGTGAGGGAGGAAAGATTGCGAAACTTGGTCTTAAGGCCATAGTCTGCATGGTTTCTTGAGATGTAATGGAGACCTGGCTGTCACTGTTTAAGGCAACTGTGAATATTGTGTTTTCTAAAATGGAGGATCACATTTTTATGCCTTTCCCACCCATTTTATTCTCTGGACCAACAAAGGATTTTTATATATCGTATTTTTTGCTTTATAAGACGCACCAATTTTTTAGGAGAAGAAAACAGGAAAATATAATCTGTTTTCTTCGCTCCATAAGACGCACAGACTTTCCACCCCCCTGTTTTGTGGGAAAAAAGTGTGTCTTATGGTGCGAAAAATACGGTAAATACATAACCTGCTGTGTGTGTATATATATATAATTTTTTTATTTTATTTAGACTATTTATATCCACCCCAAAAGGACCCAAGGCAGGTTGAAGTGAGTGAATGTAGAGAGAAATCATAAAACATAAGAAGCAGATAGCTGAAATACTTCAGTCACATTTTGAGAACCCAAAAATGCAGATTATTACAGAGATCACTCAAAGCAAAATAAATGGCAAAAGAAGTGCAGGAAGAAAAACTTACTAACTGATGAAGCTTGGATAGGGGCTTGGATACCCCACACCATAATTCAAGAGCTTCCACATCCAAATTCAAAATGACAGTGATAACATCGGGGATAAACAATAATAACAATCTTACATTTGGTAGGTTTTGTTTGTTCGTTATTTGTGACCAGCACATGCCTCAGTGAGTTGATACATTACATAGATCACAAACTGTAGCACATGTTCTCAAACAGTTTGTATATCAATTTTTTCCCTTAAACTTCTGTGGAGGTTACAAAAAGAGGGCAAACTGATAAGTTAGATGCAGTTAGCTGACAGGCAGTTATTAGTTGTTGTTGTTGTTTTTGCTGCTGCTGTTGTTAAAGTATTTCACTATAGAGAGCTGTGTACAGTATCATCGATATACTGGTGACACAAGCTCTAAATCTCCCAGCACTCTTGTACAGATGTTACATAGTATTGCGGACATGATTGACTGCTGCAGAGCCCACAATCAAGGACCCATGGAGTCAAAACAGCTTCCCCAAGCTGCATTCTCTAGAATCGACCCTCAAGAAAAGATGGGATCCAGCTTAATGTAAGGCCATCCATCCCCAAACCTGAGATTCCATAGTTGGTGGTATCTAAGATGGCTGAGCGATTAAGGAGGACCGGCAAAGTAATGTTGCCCTTATCAGCCTCCCTTAATTGGCCATTGTGCAGCACAACTAGTGCCACCTCAGCACCATGCCACAGCCTGGAACGAGACTTGAATGGATCTGACAAGTTGGTTTCTTTTAGGAATACTTGCAACTGACCCACCACCACCCTCTCAATAAACATGCCAGTAAATGCAGTGTGTGCAACAGGCATAACAGAGGTTGGGAACTACCATATTTTTGTACAGATAGTTTAATAGATCTCTCAAACTGTTGTCCATGCCTTTAATAGCACATTTGCTACTCTTGCATTACTTCATCAATGTAATATGATACTGTACTCTGTCAGACAATAGTGGTAGTTCTTCCAGGATTCTATGCAAAGTATTTTGTCTTGAGGTAAATGGTAAATAGTAAATGTTCCCCTTGACATTTAGTCCAGTCGTGTCCGATTCTAGGGGGCAGTGCTCATCCCTGTTTCCAAGCCATAGAGCCAGCGTTTGTCCGAAGACAGTTTCCGTGGTCATGTGGCCAGCACGACTAGACACAGAACAGTGTTACCTTCCCAACGAGGTGGTACCTATTTATCTACTTGCATTTACATGCTTTCGAACGGCTAGGTTGGCAGGAGCTGGGACAAGCGATGGGAACTCCGTCATGTGGATTCGATCTTACAACTGCTGGTCTTCTGACCCTGCAGCACAGAGGTTTCTGCGGTTTAATCCACAGCGCCACCACGTCCTTAATTTTGCCTTGAAGTATGCCTTAAAATGTTGACAAAGATTATACCTTACTTTCCTAGCAGTACTCAATGCCTGATGACAGTATTTTGAATAACGTATTTACTAACTTCTGTCTACTTTATTTAGCACCTAGGAAACCGGTGGGCAACCATTTGCAGATGGACTGAGGACCGCTGGTTTCTTCTTCAGGATGTTCTTCGAAAATGGTTGCAATTCACCGAAGAGCAGGTGGGCACAGTTTGCAGTATCTACTCCTTGTTTGCTCTATTCCAAAAGCCTTTGTGTGTGATCTTACTAAATGCTGTTTTATTTATTAGGGTCTCTTTGATGCATGGCTTACTGAGAAGGAGGAGGCAGTGAACAATATTCACACTACTGATTTCAAAGATCAGAATGAGATGTTGGAAAATCTACAAAAGTTGGCTGTAGGTATTTTCATTATTTGTCACTTTTCTATGTTTGTTGGTTGTGTTTCAGTTTTTTTAACATCTCCCTTGCTTGCATAGTCCTTTCAGGAAACTCACAGTATGATTTAAAAACAAAATTTCCCAATATAAAACAATCAAGTGTTTTAAAAGAACACAGCAAACACCAATTACCAAGGAACACAGTCTGCAGTCATTCAGTGCCAGCAAGATTATATTAAGCAGTAACACTAAGGCCTATTAAACAGCCACCTGAATAAAACTGATTTTACGGGGTGCTGTATAATTGTAAATATAGACATATTCTGAGGAATATGTCAGGAGAATTAGATAAAGTAGGAGCTGTCACAGAGGAAACCCATTCCACCTTTAGAATGGGGCCACCAATTTCGATTTTAATAACTGGACAGGCAGTCTGATGATAATGAGGAGGAGGGGGGGGTTGACAGTGATTTACACCTCATCTTCTTACAAAGGATTCAAAGCAGCAAATTTGAAATTTACAAATGACAGTGTAGTATAAAATGAACAATATAAAAGGATAACAAAAACATTTCAGACAAGTACAGTAATCTAACAAACTGCAGCAGCAGGTGAAACATATGGGAATCAAAGAATAGAGAGATTATTTTAGTTTTGGTGGAAGGCAAGGATTTTAAAAAGCTTTTTAACCTGCAGTTGTTTCATTGCCTTGTCATCAGCACCCCTGCTAAGCAGCTTTCCTGAACCTGGTAACCTATAACAGAGTTCAGCCTCAACTTGTCCAAACCCAGGCCCAGCCATCCCTTCTCAGAAAGTAGAAGCTTCCTTCTAGCCCAAAGGCCCTGCTTCTCACACATACACCCTAACTTTAATATCCTACTCTGAAAGTTCAAGGAAGAAATTATATGGCAATGGCTACAATCCATATAAGGCAATCCTCCTGGGTTAGGAAGCACTGCATTAGAGCATGTTAACAGATAAAATTTTCTGGCCTTGGAGTGTGAATCTTTTACCCACCCGCTCACCCATCCTACGAATTTCTGTGTAGAAACATGTTCAGGGCATATGGTAGGAACCTCTTTCATCCTATAACAGTGTTATAAACATAGTTATAGAAGAGTTTTTCCATATTGTGGGAAAGCCCAAAGTATGATTTCCTGTTGCTTAGTGTGATATATTGCACTAGAGTAGACAGATTGAATCAGTGAGAGCTTGGTGAATCAATGCCTCTGTAAGCACCATTGAACCAAATGGGCTTGCTTTAATTGTGACTTACTTATTAGTTGCCAGTCACCTTTAGTCCCCATATAAATAAAGGCAGCATATAATTTACTGTATTTATTTTTTTTAAAAAAAGTCAGAATGAGACTGAAACTCAGCAATGAATGAATTAGAAAAGATGATCAAGTGTAAGGATGTGTCATGTGTGGACTGAGACCAAGATCATTCACACTCTTGTAATGGTGCTTTGGTGTGAAAACTGGAAACTTGTAAAGAAAATTGAAAAAAAAAATTTTATTTTGAAATATGGTGCTGGAGGAAAGCTTCATGGATACTGCCAAAAACATGAACAAATGGCTCCTAAAACAAATCAAGCCTGAACTATCAATGGAAGTAAAAATGATGAAACTGAGGCTGTCCTACTTTGGGCACATCATTAGAAAGCAGCATTCTCTGGAAAAGACAATAATGTTGGAAAAGGCTGAAGGAAGCAGGAAATGAGGAATACTGAATTTGAGATAGATTGACTCCTTAAAGAAATCCACAAGGTTGAGTTTGGGAGGAGCTAAGCAGAGCTGTTCAGAACAGGAATTTAGGAAATTGCGTATCTATAGGTTTGCCATATGTTGGAGGCGACTTGATGGCACTTAACAACAAAAACAATTGCAAATTACTATACTAAGCAAGAAGATTTCATCCCAAACATCACTTTGAAAAATCATTTAAAATTATTATGGGAAGACATAATCAGACTTTTAAAGTGAATTTTTGTCTGAATATAGCAGGAAGATGATCTATATTTTTAAGATCTTCCCTTATGATTCTTCAGACTAATTAACAGGTAGCTGACAGCTGGTTTAAAATTGCGGTTAAATGTCCCTGCTGACTCACACAGTGACTACACATTAAAATGTGTCACAATTGGAAATCAAAAAGTGTGACCATCTGCCAGCATAAGCTTAAGCATATGTTGTTCTCGATACACTTCACCCAACCTTACAGCCTGAGTAAACTACCCAGGATACAATAAACACACATTCATATCAATACTTATGCCTATAGACCCTGTGAAAGCAGTGGTAGAACAACTTAAAAAGATATATTTCTGTGCTGTTAAAGCAAGCCCTTAATAAAAAGAGACCCCAGATGATATTCTGTGGACTAAAGTTTCAATTTTTAGGTGGTATTCTATAAAGGTCTTCTCCCAGTTTGTTGTTGTTATGTGCCTTCAAATCATTTCAATTTATGGCAACCCTATGATTTGATGACATCCAAAAAAAAAAAAAAAATCCTAGCATTGTCAGCCCTGCTCAGATCTTACATCTTACCACAGTTTACTGAATTATCATCCCATCTCCATTTGTTTGTATACCCAAGTTCTGTATATTTTTTTAAGTGGCAGAAACTTGGCAGACTTTTTAAAAGATTCTCTGTCTTCCAGAACCAAGATGATTGCGGCCATGCATTATCTGCATTTCCCATTCAACTGGTGTATATTGGGGGGGGGGCATTATTGGTTATATGCTGACTCACACAATTTTTATGTCATAAATAAATAAAATAAATTTAAAACTGAAAATGCAAGGTATTTCTGTAGATAAATTAATGCTAAAACTGTTAACAACTGTGAACAGTACAATCTGTGCTGCATGTCTGTATGTTGTGATACGTTGATGTACCTGATAAAACAGCAGATTCAAAACAGGTAGATGTAGCTCTTAATGAATTGTGCAGGATTATTACTGGCTGCTTAAAAACTAACCCACTGAAAAAGTCTATTATTTGGGTAGCTTTCCCCCTCCAGAAATACCTAGAGAGGTGCTGCCAAATAATGAATGACATAAGTAGTACAGCACCAAACATATTAACCCCATAGACAATGGCTAAAACTGAGGAAAACTTTTCTGCACACATCCCAAACTCTAAATATAAAGCAGAAGAGCCTAAGCTGAACCTATGGAGGGGGGAAAAACACTCTTTGCTGAACAGATGAATGACAAAGGGTGTCTCCCACAAGGGCATGACTCTAGCTGGATCATCTAGAAGTCACTTAATGGAGTTTATGTGAAGTAGGAAGTGTTAGGATATGTTAAGATCTGCATTCTAATCTTTACCTTTTTTTAGAGCCATTGAGTTCTGTCTCTCTTCCTGGTAAGGCTCTACAAAGGGTTAATTGCTTTTGCCTGACCCAGAGACACACCACACTGATGCAGACCAAAAGAGTGAGCCAGAGACTGTGCGCTTGCCATGGGCATTGTCTGAGCTGCTGTTGCCCTACTTGCCTTTCTTATTTTGGTATATTTTGTTACATAGTTTTAGTAGGTTGTTGTTTTACTAGGAATGTCATGTTTATACTTTCCTAAGAGTCTTAAACAAAGGTTATTACTGTATTATTTCACTTTTGTCTCCATGCCTTAAATTTTTCCCCATAGGAACAGATCAAAGATTAATCAAGTAAAATGGGTCTACTTGGACAGAGGACAAATTTTCTGTGACTTTTGGAGGAATTCAATCAATGCAGCATTTATGTGCATGCAATTCATGCCCCACCATGTGTATAAAAGAAGATCTAGAAAATGACCAAGAAAACACTATTGAAGTATCTCACTTCTGGTCAAAAATACAGTGGTGTCTCGACTTATGAAATTAATCCGTATTGGACCGGTGGCCGTAACTCAAATTTTTGTAAGTCGAAGCACCATTTCCCATAGGAATGCATTGAAAACCAATTAATCCGTTCCGGCCAAAGAAAAAAATTCCTGGGCTTCCAGAGGACAACGGGGACAGAAGGGAGAAGGGAGCAGATGGGATTTGGATGCCCAGGAAGCCAAAAGCCACCCCAACCTATGCATCGGGCGACAGTACCTAGAAGGCCTCCCACGTCAGCTCTCACGGTGGCGGGGAAGCCTGGACTTCCCTGCCGACGGCGGTCAGAGCGGTGGCGATGCCTGGGGTTTTCCTGCCTTTTTTCTTTCATAAATGGAAGCTCCAGCTGCAAGTCGAACCAAAATTTTGCAGCTGGAGCTTTCCGTAACTTGAAATTTTCATAACTAGGGACATCTGTAAGTTGAGGCACCACTGTAGTCTAATTATCTAATATGTCCATATTTTTCAGTTGTATAATGCCTTGATATGAAGAAAGAAAGAAAAGAAAGATTTACTCAATGCAGTTTTTTGTTAACTTTTAAAATATATATTCAAGGTACTTTAACAAAACAACCAATAACTACCTACTGTATATATAGTGGTAGGAATGTAGCACATGGTTATTTTCATATAGATTGTTTCATTTGTCTTTCAAATCTCTTTTGGGATCCAATTAGTTGAAAGGTCATATAAGAAAAGCTGTTTTAGAATTTGCTGCTTTGCATGAAGATTAGGGTTCTTCTTGCATTAACTTATTTTTAATATCAGCTGTACTCTGCACTCCTTATCAGTCTATTGCAGTCATACATAAAATGTGTGAGGGTGATATCTAATTTTCTCACTCCAACAACATTCCTCTGAATGCTGAATTGTTCTAGTAGAATTGAATAATTCACAATATGTCACTCCTGGACAGACAACTAGTTATAATTTATATGAACAAAATCCTATAGGAAATCCCAAATCCTTCAACAATGCATTGTGTCAAAATCTAGGCTTTCGTGTAGTCTGCCTACCAACATTTTACATTTTATTTTTTCACCATCTCCTGCCCTGTTGAAAGTGTATTAGTATTCCTTCTTCATGAATTCATAGTACAACCTCTGCTTGGCTTTGTCTGTTTTAACAGATACTGAAAGGAGAACTGGAAATCAAGAGACAGACCATGGATAAACTGAAATCACTCAGCCAAGACCTCCTTTCAGCTGTCAAGAGTAAAGCACTAGCTCAAAAGCTGGAAGGGTGGCTACAAAATGTGGCTCAACGCTGGGAGACTTTGGCACAGAAGCTGGAGAGCAGTTCTAAGCAGGTTTGACACAACTATTTACCCTGTTAGCTGATGACAGTGAACTCGTATGCCAGTGAAATGCCTGAAGTGGAACTGAAGCAAGTTAAAATCTTTTCCCATTGGCATTTATTTAAAGGGAATCCCCTTTGTTTTGGACTGGAACAGGGATGGGTCAGTTGAAACCAGTTCCCAGAGTTTTCCTTTTTGTGTCCTAGCCTTTCAGCTAATGTGGGTGGGCAAAATCCTAACTAGCCTTACTATTCCAGACAGCATCCAGAATTCCCATTCATCAGCCCGACACTGCAATTGTGCAAAGTGGTCTGCACTGTAACAGTGGAGGACCACATGCTGTGTGATTTTTTACTCAGGCATGTCCCTGCAGGAATGTTTTTGGTTGCAGCACATGAAAGAGCAGTTCCTTTTCTAGCGGAAGGTTGTTTACTTCTAGAAGGCTGATGCCTCTGCCATGTACAAACATATTCAAGCCAATGGATAAGGTGTGAGATAACATTATTTTAAATGTGATGGGATAGTTACTGATGTCTAAGGAAAAAGATAGCATGAGTGCTCACGAATAAGAAAAAAGACCCTGGTGGAGAGGGTGATAAGAACATTCTCACTGAAAGCTTAACCGAAATATATGGGCCAAAATCTTTATTTTGCATCTTCAACTGGACTGAGGAATGGTGTCATTACTAGTGACAGATTACTGCTGATTAAAGACTTCTTTTTTTTTCAATTTCAAGGTGCACATGGCTCATATGTGACAAGATGAACTTAAGAAGGGAAATCTTTAATCAGCAGCAATCTGCCACTGGCATCATTTATGTTGAGCCGGTGGAGGCAGACCAACAAAATTCTTCTTACCCCTGTAAGGCAGGTCATAGGAACATAGTCCAACAGTCCAAAGTCAATGCAGGCAAGGTCACACATGAATGTAGGTCAATCATGCTAAGAGGATCCAAAAGCAGAGTTGGAGAATGAAGTTGAGGCCAAGTAGTGCAGCTTTACCAGGGAGTTGAATGAAATCAGGACAGGGAGATCCAAAGCTCGAGTCCAGCAGCAGTCCATTACTAAACCAGTGAAATAGAAACATTAGTGGGACAGTTGTATTTCAAAAGCCAAGTAAACACAGTCCAATGAAAGGATTATCTTGCAGCCTTTCACTTTCAAACTGAGAAAAGATCAGTCTTCCCTCCCTTCACAGTTTGATTTCTCTCTGTGCCTCCCCTTCCCCTAAGAAGTCTTGTTAGATTTCTCAGAAGTGTCACTTCCTTGAAAAAACAAATAAATAGGAGAAATGCCAGACATCACTGGATTATTACAGCTGCTGCACAAAATGACATATTTCCTGTAGAGGATACAGTTCAAAATTATAGAAGCAACACCAAACTACGCAATGATTGTTACAATTTCTGCACAGAAGGACACTTTTTCTGTGTAGGATCACTGTGTGTTAAGGTGCACTGAAATGGCCAATTCCCTGCTTAGAATGATGGTAGTGGGGAAGAAAAAACTAAAGGGAAGCCTTGATCTTTTTTCTTCCCTCTCATAAAGCCAGGAATTCTTGCTGATGCAGGGGGAAGTATCAGCAGGGAGTCCTGGCATGGGAAGACTTGGAAAATTGCCAAGACCAAAATGTTTGCAAGAGTTTGTCATATCCATAGTCCAAGGTCAGGTACCAGCAGCATAGTGTTCAGCGTTAAAGGCTTGGACTTTGGCAAGGGATGAGAACTGGAGATAGCATACTGTCTGGATCATTCAGAGGTCTGATTGGGACTGATCTTGGGGCAAACTAGCCAAGCTCTCTATCTTGATATACTTTAAATTGGTGTTCCAAAAACTCTGGGGATAAACATTTTGATTAAGTGGCCAAAGTATTCAGTTATCTGGAAACAAATTTCACTTGAAGCCACTGGGACTTGCTTCTACCATGCATGCAATTCCACTGTAAGCTTCCTCTTGTAGTGGGCTCAGGTACAGCTGGCTGCAGTGTGAAAATATCTGTTTCCAAAATAATTTGGCTTGATTATTGCATCATATTTATGAAGTACTATAATGAACTGGTACACCTGTGCTTGATTGACCACTTATGTGCTTCTATCCAAAAACTGACTCTTTCATTCAGTCCTGTTTCATATACCTTCCAATTATAGAATTCATTGGGGGGAGGGTGAGTAACAACCAAGACATAAATGAAAAGGAGGAAGTCATAGTTACAGTGGGCAGCTAGTCACCAATTTGGCAAAATGTAGTAAAAGTGGTTATTTGTACATCGCAGGGGATGCAATTGTAGGATATAAGTAATAATTTTCTGTATGACTTGTTAAATTTAGAACTAATTCTTTAGTTTTCATGGAGGCAACGTGTATTACAGTTTATTCCCAGAGTATAGGGTGAACGAAATTGCAATTAAAAAGAAGAAAAAGAAAAAGTAGGCCTAAAGGAAATTCTAACACACATCCGAAGGTGATGCCTTTATTAGCCCAACCTAAGCACACACACAAAAAGTGAAAAGCAAAATAACTGCAAGCTTTTGAAGTGATGTAAGCCAGAAAAATCAAGATCCTGTCTCCTTCTCACCTCATCTTCCAGGGCATTGCTGCCCAGGAAAGCAATGAAAGGCAATTGAGAATCAGTCCCAAACCATAATTTAATGGTGAGAGGATTTTAAGGACAGGCAGAGTCTTTGTAGCAGCTGGGTGTTTCCCACATACCTATTTTCATTTTGTTACTTGTTCTTTTGTTTCCCCCTGGAGCCTTTTTATATCTTTCCCAGTCCAGTCCGATCAGCAACATCACTGGGAGTCTTAGTGGCTGCAGTGAGTTGCCTTTCCAGGTGGAGATACACACAACTACAAATGTAGGCTTTCCTAGCCTTTGAGACTCTTAACAGGGACAGGGAGTAGTTACATGGGGTATGATGGTCCAGCTATTGTTGCAGAAAACAATCATCCTGCATAGCTCAGGGACTGGGGTTCTCTGTCCATGACAGAATGCACTTTTGATGCCTTCCTATGGTGACATGTTCCGTGAGCATGGCAAGTGTTTGGTACTGAGGCTACAAATCAGCTTACAATTGCCTTTTGTAACTTCGGATGCAACAGAAAGTGTATCTTTTCCCACAGGAAACATCTTAAAGCTGGGAAACATGCAAACTTCCAAGCTTTCTATTAATAGTTGTAAATGGCTTCCCATGGCTAAATGTTTTGAATGGGCAACATGTGAGCCGAGCTATTTTCTGATTTTTGAGTTAATAGTTCATCTTATCTCAGATGTACTCAGCTAATCAAGAGTTAAGATGGGACAGAAAGGAAAGACATGGATAAATTTACCAATCTCTCATATTTTTCTTAGGTCATTTATATTCCTAAGACTCTCTCTGTCCTATACTATTTTCAGAATTTCAGTAAACAGACAAATAACGGCTTCACATGTTCAACAAGTATGAGATCAGCATGGCAAATAGCTGCTGATTAAAGACTTCCTTTGCCAATTTCAGGTGCACATGGCTCTGCGCTCATTTACGTTGAAGTTTGGACCATGTGTTTGTGTAAATGAAAGCAAGTTAAACCAGCTCCAAGTCACATGGTATTTGGATTGCAGCTTGCATTCCCTTGGAACAAATGTTTAATCTGGTGTTCATGAAGGAACACCTTTGCAAGACACATGTGCTCACTATCTCCAACTTGTTGCTGGAATTCAGAGAGAGGCAGGTGGCATGCATGTGTTGTATATCCTGGGAGTGTGTGTCCAGAGGAAGAAGCTGCAGTAGGAAACAGTCAAGCAAGACGGTGATAGAAAAGGCTTCACATGCACAGCGGTGCCTTATAAATGCTGATGCATGCAGGAGAGCCTGGGTAGTGATGGGAGGCTGACAGATGTTGCAAATGCATAAATGAAACATAGGTGGGGCAAACGAGGAGAGACAGGCTAAAATGGGTGAGTGGAGTGGGGAAAGAGAGAGGTGGTGTCAGTGGCATTTTGAGTGCCTGCCTTCCACCCACTGATTCTGTGGTTTGCGTGCCAGCTTGGTGAAGAGACACTTGTTTCTGTTGATCTTGCCTTATACATCCCCCCCCAGGCCAGGACTGGAAGAAGGTTCGGGTGAGTAAGTGAGTGACAGAGGGCTCCTGCAAGCTGCTTGGTGGCTGGACTTCTCACCCATCCACCACATTTTTAACACAACAGCAGGGGCAAGTGGCTATGAGACTCAGCCAGTGGGAGAGTTAACTTAAGAAATTACCTGGACAGAGGTGTTCACATAAGGGGAGTCAATTTAAATGAATCAATTCCACATCCACGTTAAAATAAGTGGACCTTTGGTGGAGGAGTAAAAACAAAAATGTTGGCACTCCAAAAACTTGATTCCCCATCAAATTAATTTGCATTTACACATATTCTGTGTGTTCACCCATTTTACAACAATTCAAAACAGGCTAAAATCGATTTACCATATTTTTCGTGTATAAAATGACACTTTTTCTTTAAATAATTCGAGAAAAATTTTGAGGGTCATTTTATACACAGAAGGTAGCTCTTTACCACTGCCTTTTGCTAGGCACAGGGCTTAGCAAAAAGGAAGGGGAGGCGTTGCTCCCTTCCTTTGTGTTAAGCTCCATGACTTCTCAAAAGGCAAGGGCATGCGCGTAGGGCTTAGCAAAAATGAAGGGGAGTCATTGCTCCCTTCCTTTTTTGCTAACCTCTGTGCCTTCTCAAAAGCCAAGTGGCACTGGGCTTAGCAAAAAGGTAGGGGATATGGTGCTCTCTTCCATTTTGCTGAGTTCCGTGCCTTCTCAAGAGACAAGGGCGTGCGCGGAGGGTTTAGCAAAAAGGAAGGGGAGTTGTTGCTCCCTTCCTTTTTTGCTACACTCCGTGTCTTCTCAAAAGGCAAGGAAAAGTGGCAGTCACTTTGACAGCCGCTTTCCTTGCCTTTTGCCAAGGCATGGGGCTTAGCAAAAAGGGAGCCCTTTGATCCCTGCTTTTTCTAATTTGCGGTTAGAAAAGGGGGGGTCAGGGGGGTCGTCTTAGACATTGGGTCATCTTATAAACGGAAAAATATGGTAAATAGGTTTTTTACCCAAGTAACACAACTGTCTTATTTGTTGCATTGCATATGAGCTACATACACCCTGAAATCACCTTTAATCAGCAAACATTTGCCTTTAATCTGCAATAATGTGCTGCAGGTATTGACATCGGTCTTGTTGCATATGAGGAGCTGCACAACAGGATTTCAGCCCCTGTCTTGAATATCTGAGTTTTCAATTGATACACATATTACATTTCTCTCTTTTTAGCTAAGCTATACATTGTTTTTATTGTTCTTAAATATAAATAAGCAGTTTCCACAACATTCTATGCACAATCTGTAACAGTAGTATAGTAATGCAAGTTTTAGAACATTTGGTAGAGTCTATTTACATATTGCTGTATGTACCCTATGACCACGCATGTGATTATATTATAAAGGGCTGGGCTGTGTCATGATGTCATTCTCTCATTACTGTTAAATTGTAAAAAGACATTTTCCTAATTTCTGTATAGTTCTGTTTTAAGAAAGAGAAAACTCACTTCAATCCATGCAATTCTGATTGCTTTGTGGCCACCATTTTATTTTTGCAGAATGCCCCACTTTGAAAAACATTTGTGGAGTAATCACAGACCAGTACAGGAAAAATGTGGCTGAAAGGTTTCAATGATAAGATAATTGGCCAGTGAGGAATGAAATATTCCTGAAATATTTTAGGTTTACAAGAATGGTCAATTTTCCTA
Source organism: Pogona vitticeps (assembly GCF_051106095.1). NCBI lineage: Eukaryota > Metazoa > Chordata > Lepidosauria > Squamata > Agamidae > Pogona > Pogona vitticeps. The sequence goes on along the minus strand of NC_135785.1, from coordinate 192,837,328 downwards.
GCACATCCTCTTCAGCAGTCAAATAAATGATACACTTAGTACATACTTGGAAGCATTGCTACCTCAAGTGGATATTTTTTCAGATCATGTGCTTTTTTCACCTGCTTATTTTACACTTAGCATGATTTGTGATTAGTCATGGATGGTAAATACAGGCTTACTTTGCAAGTGTGGTAATTGAGACACACAATTCTGAGGAAATCGCATCATTGGAATGAAGAAGTGCTATTAACGGGGTGCATGCATTCCCCCTGACACCTGTTTCAATCCAAGATACAGCCACACTAATTTCTTGGGTCATGATGCTGCCATCATTATTGAAATCGCTTCCAAATATATCCAGGTTGTAGTTCATGGTACTAATCACTACCCTTGTAAAACTGGAGATGCAGCTGATCAGGTGGCATCTATGTGATTATGTAGATAAGCGCAAAATCTCTGCAACTGGTATGTCATTATACTGGGACTGCCAGTGAAGAGCAGATAAACCAAATACCTGAAACTTATATACATATATTTCTATATAGTTTTTTCATAGAGAAGTACTTTAGGGTGCAAATACAGATACAGATACAGTATATTAATTTTTTACTGTACTGAGCCCGAGAAAGTTTCTGAATAGCACAAGGGAAACTTTTGAATAATATGAAGGCTGTAAAGATAATCCTATCATTATCATTGTCTGATGTCTTATTTACTTTTTCTTTGGAAGTGATTCAGCCATTGTTTCTCCGAAGTACAGGAAAAAAAAGTGGTTGATGGCATCAAGAATGACCAGTTTTCCACTAACTTGTCAAAGAATGGCTTCATGAGCATAGGTCATCTTAGAAACACAGAAAAAAAATTGAATGCTTGTGAATACATAATAGGTTCTTTTTCCTCCCAGTTAGTTTTTTGAAGTATATTCCTTTTCTCTGCTGATGTAGCCAACTTAAGAAATGAGGTACAGACTGCAAAAAATCATTGGCTGTAATTTGGTATAGAAAAGTGAACTGCAGAAGGTCGCCCTTGTTGACCTGAAAAAACTTAGGCATTATGCTTTTGCTTTTTGATTTTATAGAGTTACTGTAAATGCATTTTGTTTAGTCTTGGTCTTGATTTTAATATGAAGTTTTTCATATGTCTTATAACCCTTATAATTCAGTTAGAGTTCAATATGATGTCGTTTTGTTCTGAAGGTCAACATGTGAACAAGGAGGGGCAGTTCCTCATTAATTTTCTATTACCTCTACAAAAACTCTTTATTAAAGTCTTTAAAGCAAAATGTGACCTCTGTTTCAATACTTCTTACAGATTTCACAGGCTGTTGCTACCAGTCAGACATCACTAACACAGACAACAGTAATGGAAACTGTAACTATGGTGACCACCAGAGAACAAATCCTGGTTAAGCATGCTAAAGAGGAGCTCCCGCCACCTCCACCTCAGAAGAAGAGGCAAATTGTTGTGGATTCAGAAATTAGGAAAAGGTGAGAATTTGAAAATGTAATCAATTGAAGAATGATGATAGAATTAATTGAAAATATAAATGTTTATAATCTGTAAATAATTGTAGGTTTTTAAAAAATCTAGTAGCATTTTCATATTCAGTGCTAAGAAGGATTTTATGGTGGAGCTGGGTAGATGGGGGATAGGGAGATGGACACTTTTGGTACACTTAACTCCCAAAATGTTTCCTGAAAGACCCCCAAATGGATGAAATCTTGCTGCTTTGAGTATTCAAGTAGGGATGTGCACTAGCACCAAAATTCAGACTCAGAATTCAGATTCAGAATTGCAGCCCTTCCGATTCAGAAATTGAAATGTTAGAAATTTGGAATTTCTGGGTATTGTCAATGTGAATATTATATAATCATTATTTTTAACCTTTAAAAACTCAAACAGGCAAAACATTTTCAAAGGATTTCCCTGTGTCCATTGACATATTTGATTGTGTGGAACAAAAAGTGTGTACACCAACAGCCAACACTGCCTAGTTATTAGGAAATAACTGTAATGTGCATATTTATTGAACCCTGAACAGTGGGAATGCCAGCAGAAAATGCCACTAGCATTCGGGAAACAGAGGATAGGGTGCACGGGGGGGGGGGGGAATAACCTGTCAGACTGCAGGTCAGACTGGAGCAGCAGATAGTCTGTGGTGGGTGGGAACTATGCTAACAGCATGGGGCACAGCACAGTTGAGGGAGTGAAGACAGTCTTGGTGTAGCAGTTGGAAGAATGAAAGAGGCAGAATGAGGGAGCAGGAGACTGAAGCATGGCATACTGAGTACTGTGAGCAGAGTGTGCCATTTGCAAGACAATCCCACCACCATCTTGGTCAAACTTCCCCAAACAGACTCCTTCTCAGCTCAGTAAGACAAGTGATCAGCCTCTTTGGACTTTCAGAGTTCCTGCACGTACACCTCTGCCACTGCCTCTGCCATGTCCTTCCTCTGGGGTGGTGTCTCTGGAGGACCGCCCCCTGTCATGCTTGCCAGGACAGTATCACAGAAAGCTTTCCTGGCTGTAGTAGGGGAGTTAAAGGACTTGGACTCTAGACTACAACCGTTGGTAATGCTATTTGGGGGTGCTAGTTTCTTCCTGCTCTGTGTGACCCCTCAATGCTAACCTGATCTTCTTTACTAGCTGCTGGTGCATGAGATGGAAACTTGGCTGCCATTGCCCACCTTCTTCATTCTGCTGAATATACATTGCCTGCTGTTTAATTTGGGGGTTCCAGAGGATTGCTAGAACATACTCCTCCTCCTTCCACAAGGAGGCAACCTGTAGTGGAAGAAGTCCTTTAACTTGCTGGAGAGAGCCGTCACTTCAGGCTAGAAAAAAATGTTCTTCTTCCTCTATGGAATCCCCCATCCGCCTAGACCGTCCCTTCATTATACCCTCCATCATGCCAACCAAGTCCTGGGACACTGAAATCACCTGGCTAAGGATGGCTGCCTCCCCACTGAGGACCTGTGTTGCCCTCTCAAAGCTTCAGAGGACATAGACCACTGAATCCATCATGTTCCACTCTTCCCAAAGGAGCAGCCACACCAGTGGATGACTCCAGTGTCAAATCATAGAGTGCCCTTTGCTGCCCCAGCACTCTTGCAAGGAGGTAGAGAGTGGAGTTCCATCAAATTGTCACATCCAGGGTTCGGTGGTGCACTGGCAATCCCAGTTTATTTACCTCTGCTACAACAACTTACCACCCTGGACACTGAAAATGCCCTGCCACCTTTTTGGTCCACTTAATTATATTAGGGATGCATGCATATCCTATGCCATGTATAGCACCCCAAACTACTAGGCTGAGAGTGTGGGCCATATTTTGCACCCCTTTTATCTTTCCAGCCTTCAGTGCTTCTGCCATGTTTGCACCATTGACTACAACAAACAGACCTTGTCTTTTTGTAGCTGGAGGCCACAGCTGCAGCATGTCCCCCAGAGCCTCTTAAAGGTTGTGAGCTCTTTGTCTGCCCCCCCATCACAGACACATTCAACAGGGCCCACCTGTACACTTTCCTCGTTTGTTGCCCTGATGTCTCCGCCTCCCACCAATAACCTGTGAGGGAAAGATAGACATGTTTTGTACCCTGGCTGTCAATTGTAAAATGTTCTACTTGTGTCCTGGCCAACTGCTTCTGTACTAGATGACTGATATCGCAATATAAATCTGGCACCACCCTGCAACTAAGGATCGTTTGGGATGGCAGATGCCAGAAACTTATAGAAACCAGTGTTCTCCACCAGAGAGAATGGCTGGTCATCCACAGCTATCATCTCCCTTAGGTGACAAGTAATCTTGGCATTTTTATATTTTCAGAAGGTCTTTTCCTGCATTGTTCCAAGCTTCTCCAGGGTAGCCTCAAGCTTATTCTTGAGATGTGGGTCTGGCATATGCTGCCTCCCATCTCTTGCTATATGCCCATCCCTCCTTCTCTGAGTTAATGGCTCAACCTCTGCCCTCTGATGACCCTTACCCTTCACAAGGGGAAGTCACTTTATCCCACAGTACCTGCTGCTGAATATCCATTGCCTGCTGTTTAATTTGGTGGTCCAAGAGGTTTCTAGAACATATTCCTTCTGTAAGGAGACAAACCTTCAAATATTACTGGATCCAAATGCACATCCCCTTGTATTAAGTTGTAAGCAGAGTAGGCCCATCGAATCAATGAAATTTTGGTAAGTAAATTCCACTGATTCCATGGGCCTAATCTAGCTGCAACTTACTATATCAAACAAGAGGATTTCAGTCACTGTGTCCTTTTTTGCATGAATTTTCCTCCATTCTCCTGCTTATCTTGGCAAAAATATTTTTTTGGTTTGGCTACATGACCCAGCTGATCAGAGTTCATGTAGCATGTGTGAAAAAAAAAATCACAGTGTAAATCAGGCTTGTCCAACCTTGGCCCTCCAGATGTTCTCGGACTTCAACTCCCAGAAGCCTTCAGCACCACCTCTGCTGGCCAGCACCACCTCTGCTGGCCAGGATTTCTGGGAGTTGAAGTCCAAGAACATCTGGAGGGCCAAGGTTGGACAAGCCTGGTGTAAATCATAGTTAGCGGTATGATGCCAACAAAGCTGTTTCCTTCACTGCACAAGCATGAGCATTTCACTCCTTTCAGAGATGCTGATTGATGGCTTTTCAATACTGGTTGGTTGGGGAAATGGAATATAAAATTTAAAATTGCACTGGAGAACATGAGGGGGCTTTTTCCAATTAAAAAAATTGTGGTGGTGGAATAGGAGCATGTGTAACACTCTGAGGTCCAGAGCTGAGAGTGCACAGCCCCAAATTTTCCGATATGTTCCCCACATTTTCATTCTTTTATTATTTTAAAAGCATTTTTCACAATACTTTGTGCAATAGTTGATTAAATTTTAGTTATTTTTAAAATTATTTTATAAAGCCTGAGGCAACTCAATGAAAGGCTCTAAAAAGCTGAATCATTTGACCTATTATACCAGTTCTGCCCAAAGATTGTATCTTTAATCATATGATGTTGTTTCTGTTTTGCCATATAAAATAAGGCATCAGGCCTTCACAACAATTCTGTGCAAATCCAAAGACCCACCTCTCACCACAGCAAAAGACTGTTTGCTCTCTTTGACTGCTAAGGGCAGCTTCAGACACTGCATAAAACATCTCCAGATGGATGCAAAGTGAATGTTATGCTCAACTGTCAGTACCTCTTGGTAACATATCAGTAGAAAAACTTGTGCAAGGGAGATGTCATGTCCCTAGGGATAGATACAGCTTCCCCTTTCCAGTTACTCTCAAATGTTATCAGAAGTGCTACAACCAGAACACAGGAGAAAAATAGCTGTGAAGTAAGCTTGCTGATTTTCTTAACATCTGTAATTGTTCGTTGTGGATTGGTCAGTAAAGTTGCTGCAACATTTCATCCTACAATAGGATCTAAAAAGCCATGCTATAGCAAGATTCCTGAAGTTATCTTAGATCAGTGCCTTGCTGCAGGACCGCCTAGGAACTTCTGAGTTCTGAGTTTCAGTGTGAAGGACATGGAATAAACAAAGTTTAAAAAGAAAGATTTCATGTAATGTCAGGCTGTTTGGTTTGCCCAAGGTAGAACTGGAAGATAATGACAGAAACAATATTCATTGGCTACTCTAAGTTACTTTCTGCTCTTTTAGAAAAACCCTTCTGTAGTGACTATGGGAAAGCCTGTCCTACCTCCTCCTCCTCACTATATGAGAGAGACTTTCCTCAAATGGAGGAAGGCTGGCATGGGAAGGGGTCCCCTTTTCAGTCTTCACTATTAGTCTGAGAGGCATTCCCAGTGGAAATGGAATTTCCCTCTTGACCTCCAGATCGTTTCCTGCCTCTTTGTGGACACGTTGGCTCCAGTAGGCTTGTGAGTTCCAAAAACTTGGAAAAAGAGAGGAAGAAGGGGAAGAGGAAGCGGAAGAAGAGAGAGAAGCACAAGACAGGCCCTTCTTGAGTGCGATAGCACTGTTTTAGGTGCAAGAAAGAGAAAGAATCCTCAGTTGGCCATCCTTCTCTGGTAAACAAACGGATTCACTTGGAGAAGGGAAAAATTACTTTTGTCAAATTGTCTCTGCTTTTCCCCCCAGTAGAAAGACAGGTGGGATTATAGTAAATTCAGAGCTACAGCTGCACATTACATGATATACTAATCAGCAGCAACATTACTTAGCTTTGGGGTATACAGGCAGCTTTCCAGTTAGCAGTGCTTATGAAATTGTAGCATCCCAGTTGAACAGAGACATAAGTTATCAAATCCCTGCTACATTTTTATAGGGCAAAAAAGAAGTTTGCTTAGCTTCCTGCTCCCATTTAGCCTAGTAGTTTCTAATGGAAATACAGAGGAGAAACACCTCCTCATTTATTGATAGAAGGCAGGTTCACATGGATATTAGTAACAATTGTGCTACTCCCAGAGATTAAAGTGAAGGATTCAGATATAGCCAGAGTCACAACCATAGGAATGATTATCAGTTGTGTTCCCCACCCTCTTCATTGTCACAAAGACTGCTGTAGACTGAGGAGCTGCCAAAAGTACCATCTCTGTTCAAGTTCTATAAGGATGGATATTTTAACCCCAGCACCTACCATCAGCCTCCTTGCAAAAGGCCTGGAAGCAAAATATCCAGCAGAATCAACTTACCTGAAGCTTTCCTTCATAAAAAGAAAATGTGTCTTTTTCATGACTTCAGACCACTCGAATAAAACAAAAACTACACAAACAGTGATGAAAGATCCACCTGTGCTTTCAGAGGTTTCCATGAGCTCCTTAAAATACTGAAGTTTTGCTCCAAGTAGTTTGGGTTTATGGCAGGGGCGGGTAATGAGCTCTCTGGTGATAATTCAGTTGCAAACAGTCTCAGAAGAGACTCATAACTAGAGATCAGCATGATTTGCTTCATGCTGCATCATTGCTAGTTGTCAGCGTGGCACCACAGGTGCCACATGTTCCCTTTCCCATCCCACCTGTCAGCTTCCCCTACCAGCTGGTGCGCACTGCTTGGCTCCTGCTCTTCACACGATTGTCCAGTCACAGCAGGAGCATGGACTTCCCTTCTCTTCCTCCTCCAGCAGCTGCCCACTCAAAGGCAGCACTGCAAAAATCCCTGCCCTGCCTCCTTGTCTGCTGGAGGAGGCAGAGAATGGAATTTTGTGCTCCTGCTGTGACTGGATGGTTGTGTGAAGAGCAGGAGATGAGGAGCAAGTGCCAGCTTATAAGTGGGGGAGCTGGCTGGGTGGTAGGGGAAGGGAATGTACAGCACCTGTGGTACCATGCCAATGACTTGCAACAATGCAGCATGAAGCTGTGCCCATCTCTCCTCATAACTAAGTATACTTTATTGAAGACTAGACTCTTGGCCTACAGCAGAATCTTTGGCTGTTGCCTTAGGGGAAACCAAGACAAATCTTTTATTAACATATACCTCTTGGAGGACTTGCTAACAGCTCCATTGTCTACCCATTATCTCCAGCTAGGAATGGTGCCACAACAGTCCATTCCCTCCTCCCAGAACTAGCCCAGTCCACTCACTAGGTTCTGTGGAGTACACATATGCATCAGCATTGTTGTCGCACCAATCATGCAAGTAGTCCAGATGGTGCTTCCCCGCCTCTCCTCACAGCTGATCGTTTAGCAGCTGAGCTGGGGTGGTCAGCTATGGGGAGAGGCGGGGCAGTGCCAGCAGGTCTATGTCCACAATTGGTGGGATGTCGTCACTGTTGAACATGCATGCTGCAACAAGTCAGGTGAGTGGACTGGGCTGGTTCTGGGGGGTGGGAATGAACCACCATGGGACCGGTGGTGCCATACTTCATATTCGTAACCCCTGGATATGAATATGAAGCACCTGTGTCTAGTTCTGAGCCCTTGTGTTTGGCTCCCCTTCACTCCATGAATCACCAAATCTGTAAGAAGTAAATATAGAATTGCAGTTTCTGCACTTACAATGTCCTAGAGGTTCCACACAAAAGAAGCTGCCAATTTATACTGCAAAATCTACATATGCATGTTGTTGTATACTCTGCAGGTACTCTGTCTTCTACTGTTTACAACCTGGAAGACATTAGTGAGCAATATACTTTTCAAGTTTTAGAAGACAGCTTCAAATGTTCCACACGCTCTGGCACCACAAGAAAAAAAATAATTTGCATATATGAAATTTCATTTCATTGTAAAAAGCCTGTTTATAAGAGTATTATTGTAGGTAACTCTGAAAGTGAATCTGCTTGCCTAGCCCTCTCTGAAAGGAAACACTCATAAAAGCAGGAAAGGTGCTCCATCTAGTGTCTTTATGTTTAGTGAATTCTAGATAAATTTCACCTCCGCTTTTAAAAGAAATATCTGGCCTAAGAACAGCCAAAATCAAATATATTGTTAGAAACAAAAGGTCAGAAATTTACTTTGGATGAACTGGGTTCTTGCTCTTCAGCTCATTAAAAGCTCATAACATCCATTCAATTCTTTTAACAGTATCATTTGGCTCACTGTAGAGCAATAAACAGTAGCTGATTGCCAGGCTCTGACAGTTTGGGTTGGAAAGAGTCCAGTGGAAGAGTGTAAGCACTCACAACTGCATCTGATCCATGCTTCATATGTTATTGCAACAGGCTTGAAGCTTTTCTGATTAAATCTAGGCTCATACTTTTCCAGTGATACCTAAATTGGAGTTGGGGAAGGCATGATCCTTCAAATGTTGCTGGAATGTCATTCCCTACCTAAGGGATAGGCTACACAGGGGCAGGATGCACTTCGTACCCACACTGGAATATATTTTATGTAATGATGCTACATTGAATCAAGGGAAAGGCCTTAGGCTTTATAAGCCTGGCTTGGGCTCTAACCATGCCTCTTCCCTTTCTGGGGCTTCCCCACATCCCACCTTGGGCTAGCTGAACCTGTTTCCAGGGCAACTGATTGGCCTTCTTCCATGTGATGGCTCGCTTTGTGGGAGTTTTTCATGCCTACACAGCATACATTGCCCAACAGTTCTGTTGGGTATTTCTTATCAAACCCATAGCATTAAATAGGTCCATCTAGTTTGGTTCAGAAGGTCGACTTGGTCATATTGGTAGGGATGTGTGGGTTGGAATAACTTAGGAATTTCTTGGTAGGCCTGTAAAAGTATGATTTGATTGACTGGCCAGACTTGAGGCTTGGAGTTTCAGGCTGCAAGATTGAGGGGAGAAATTATGGCTTGTCTTGGTGGCCAGACTAAACAATCTGACTGAAGTTGTGAATGGTAAGTAGGAATTGGTAGAAAGGGTAAAAGTCATTTTTCCACCGCAAGTGTGTTGCCTAGGAACACACTTTTCTCAGACAGGGTGGTTCTTGTCCAAATGGCTTAGGTTTCCCAAACATTTTTTGCCTTTTGCAAATTCTTTTTCAGGGAAAGAATTTTCCCTATGAAACTCTATAATGGGACCCAGAGTTTCACCATATACTGAGTTGTCAAGCTTCTATATTTGATTCCATTTGTAATGCAGTTTTGTCATTTTTTTCTCAGTTGTTCTGCTGGCTAACTCTGATTGGAGTTGCAGGGAAATAACATCTAGAGAGAACACACATTTCAAAGCAAAAATAATGAAACTGAGACTTTCCTACTTTGGGCACATAATGAGAAGGCAAGATTCCCCGGAAAAGACAATAAAAATGGGAAAGTTTGAAGGCAGCATGAAAACAGGAAGACCAAATACTACTAGATGGATTGATTCTGTAAAAGAAGCCACAGGCTTGGGTTTCCAGAGATAAGCAGGGCTGTTGACGTCAGGACATCTTGGAGATCAGTAATTCATAGGCTTGCCATAAGTAGGAGGTGACTTGATGGTGTGTGACAACAAATGAACACTTTTGGATGTATGACAATCTTTCAGAAACTCATTTCTCATTTGATAGACTGCGAAATCAAATGAATTATTTCTCCTTTAAGAGCAGAAGACCGTGTATATTTGTCATTTTGTGTCATTGTTACTAGCATGCTGTAATCTTGGTGGCACACTAGGGAGTAACAGCAACATCCATCCTTAGTAAAGCCAGTGAGAGATAGTATTCATAGAAAGCCACTTAATTTCATATGCTAGGGAAAGTATGTTAAAATGAACTGGTATTCTCAAAGCTGGAGTTCAGCATATGGAACTAGAATTGCCTTTGTTGTATAGACAGAAAAGTCTTTTGAGTTAGAATGGATTTGCACATTTGAAGAAAGTGCTTGCCTTGACACTAGGTTATCTACTGGAATATATAATGTATAGTGCAGAGTTAGAGAAGTTACTGTTTTGGACTGGAACTTTTAGCTGTTGCAGTCATAACAGAAGCAACAGCAAACAAGAAATGCAATTGGACTCTTAAACTAGGCCTCTATAATGATTGAAGAATTGAATACAATGAATGTTATACACACTAAATCTTGGTTATATAAAGTTGTTTGATTTATAGTGATATTATTTAAAAAATAAAATTAAACAGGTAAACAAGAAGTGTCTTTTCTGAGTTCTGGTTTGAAGGCTTCTCTGTAGTTTTGATAGCTATTTCACTTTTGATTTATATTTGTGGTTTAAACATCTGGTTAAGTATCCAAGTTACTTCTAAAGTACTCAGGGTAAAAATATTTTTTTCCTTTTGATCTTAGATTTGACGTTGATACAACAGAACTCCATAGTTGGATGACCCGCTCAGAAGCAGTACTCCAGAGTCCTGAATTTGCAATATACAGAAAAGAAGGGAATCTGACAGACCTCAGAGAAAGAGTTAATGTAGGAAAATAGCCATATACTTCACACTTGAAATTTATATGACATCTATGTTCTTAATGCTCAATCTGTTTGCTATAGAGTACCAAATGTAGTTAACTGGCTTGAGTTTGCAGAAAGGGAATACTTTACTGGCTTACTTACTATCACCCTGAACTAAACATATAGTCTGGTATTCAACACAATTATTGAGCATGCAGAAGTGACTTCCAGGTAGAAGAGCTTGTGGATTTGAAGCCCTCAGACCCTCTAAGCCGAGCCGAGCTGAGCTGAATGCCTCATAGTAGCTGGGATAGGAAACGATTTCCCAGATCATTATATGGTTACAGTCTGTCTCCTTTGTAATACAAAATGTTTGAGGGTGGCTTGGTCTTGTATTGGTGGTTAAGAACCATTAACTTTATAGAACAGTGGTTCCCAGCCTTAGAAAATCCAGGTGTTCTTGGATTGCAGCTGCCAGAAACCCCAGCCAGCACAGCTAGTGGTGAAGGCTTCTGGGAATTGTAGTCCAAGAACCTCTGGGTTACCCAAGATTGGGAATCACAGTTATAGAATATTTGTTTTTCATTTGTTGATTTGGACTGATCCAGCTGAGTAAATTTTTGAACTGATCTAATGGGGCAGAGAGGATGGCTATGGAACTGTTCTGAAGAACACCTATACCTCCAAAGTTAACCACTTTATATCTGCTAAGAAGCTTTAAAACGTGCCAAGATAAGTCTTATGTTTCTTTCCACTTCCATTTTCAAGGTAGAAATAAAAAGAGGAAGTTGCCAACATCTTAAATCAATAAGGTCTTTTGCATCTATGGTTTTACATGTATTATGCTGATTGGCTCTTTTAGCATATGTACATGCTATTTTAACAACAGGACACTTGCATAACGTAGGCATCCTTCAGTCTCAAGAGACTATGGTAACGTGCTCTGAATAGAGGTCTTGGAACAGCATCTAGTGTGGCTGAAAAGGCCAATTTGAGAGTGACAATCCCTTCCATACTGAAGAGAAATACAATCTGTCCCCTGTCCAGCTCCCTGATTTTGCTGGTTTGGGGACTGTCTCTTTGCCTTGGCCTGCTGAACAAGTGTCTCTTCAAATTGGGAGAGGCCATGAAGCACCGCCTGCCTCCAGGCTGAACACTCAGATGTCAAGGTTTCCCATCTGTTGAGGTCCATTCCTAAGGCCTTCAGGTCCCGCTTGCAGATATCCTTGTATTGCAGCTGTGGTCTCCCTCTGGGGCACTTTCCCTGCACTAATTCTCCATACAGGAGATTTTTTGCAATCCGACAATCAACCATTCTTACGACATGCCCAAGCCAACATAGACGTCTAGACTTGTACATAGATCACATCTCTCTCCAGAGTGGAAGCAGACTGGCATTTGCAGGATGGGGAAGGCTAGGAGGTCAGAGAGCTGGATCCATGGGTGAGATAGAAAAGTTTAGATTGAAACATGGTGAACCACTGATATTAAAAAAAAAAATCTGGATTATCTGTAAAAGATGTGGCCTTTGTTTTATAATATATGTATATACTTGAGAAGTAGAAACTTGTGTGGCAGGTTATAATTTATCTTGAACTGCTGAACTTTGCCTTCATATTACAGGCTATAGAACGAGAAAAGCCTGAGAAGTACAGGAAGCTCCAAGATGCCAGTAGATCGGCTGAGGCGCTGGTGGAACAGATGGTGAATGGTAATTACATGGCAGTTGATTTAGATAATCTTCTTAGGAAGTTGATAAGACATAGTTTTGTATTATCACATATTAGCAAAACACTTGGTGAAGGAACAGTATATTAAAATAGGTTTGCAAAATTTTTATATATTTCTTTTGAGTGTTATCTTTTAATTAGAATAGGGAAACATTTTGAAATTTAGCCCCATGAACTAACACACAATTCAAAATTATGTATTTCCCTACAGGGCACAGGCCATTAACAAGTAGCTCTCAGTCCTCAAATATTCATTCAAGCTGATGACACTTCCAAATTGTCTTAAACTGTTCTAAAACTTTGGGAATGAAGATTATGTAAACAAGCTGAGAGGGGTTCTCCCCCCCTTTTTTTTGGCGGCCTGATATTTAATTTATTTAATGTGTGTTACTTTGGGCACAGGATTCCTGTCTTATTTCTGTTGAATTGGACTCAGTGTGCCATGTACTGTTCATTTCAGACTTTCGTTATTTGCTTTAAGTGTTTGTATTCTCTTGTTCCTACTTTCTTTCCCCTTTCAAAAAACTATCTTCCTCTTCTTTCTTTACACCCGTCTTTCTTAATCCAGTCTCAACACCACTGTCCTCTCCCCATGTGCATTTTACTTTCTGGTCCATGAAACTTGCCCTCCTTAGTGTGGAAATATTTGTCTGTTTGCCCAGGTGGTTATCTACTGACTGTTTGGCTCTGCTGTTTCTTAACCATTTCTGTTGTATGTTCTGCTTCTTCGAGTGCCTTTCTAAAGCAAAGTACCGGGTGTATCTTGAGCCACTAAATGTGTGTGTGTCTATTCTGAAGTAAATCTGGGTTCTATATGCATGTATGAGATTACAGCCTAAGAGTATTCGCCAGTCTAGGGATGAACAACTGTTACTTGACCTTCTGTGATATACAGAGGCAGAACTCTGGTGACCCATCTGGGATTTGAGCATAGAAAATAGACAACAGATTAAAGCCACATTTATGTGTTTGTTTGTATGTATGTTTATTTTCAAAAGTGACAGAAACCTTCTGTCAAACAAATTGTGTGGGGTTGCTGAAGACCAAGCACCAACTGTTGCCTTAGCTTTCTGTCTGAGTGTGCTGAAATTGAGGGGCAATAAATACACAGAAATTGGCATAGGAACACAGGAAACTGCCATATGCTATTCTTCTATCTAGCCCAATATTGTCTGTTCCAGCTGGCAGTGATTCTCCTGGGCCTCAGCAAGAGATCTTTCATGTCACCTGCTACCCTGCACTTCTAAGTGGAAATACCAGGAATTGATTCTGGGAACTATGTCACTTGATTTACAGCTCTTCCCTGTACTCATCCTGCTGTTTGGAAAACATTGATTGATTAATTAATATTACTATTGGTTAGGTATGCTAGCATAAGTGCAATGACATAAATCGCAGCAATGAGTTGCCACTAGAGATGGGGTATTCGTATTTGTATGTTAATATGAATATCCCTGCACAGCTGTATGAGGGGCCAGCCCCTATGGCTGGCCCATCCGCTCATGTGTCTGGCAGCAGCAGCAGCCTTGCTCATCCTTCCAGTTACTCCCAGAGCGACACTCTCTTCCTGCTCACCTGGCTACTTCAGGCAGTGGGAGGGAGGACAAGTCTCCCTGCATGGCTGCCGAGTGGTCAGGCAAGCGGGAAGAGCAATTGGAAGGATAAGTGAGGCTGCCGCTGCCACCGGACATGTAAATGGGTGGGCTGGCTGCAGGGGCCAGCCCCTCATTAAGTCTAATTGTGCAGACTTAATATAAGCCACATATATAAATATCCCAATGGATATTCAAATACAAATACCCCATCTCTAATTGCCACTAGTTAATGAGTTGCAGCCCGTATCCCTCATCATGCACCAATTCACAATACTTGCACACGCAGTGACTTGTATGAAAGTATGAAAAAAGAGCAAAGTGTGCTGCTTATGTACTGCCCCATAGTGCTCAAAGCACTCTATGTGTAGTTTACAAGTTAGTTATGCAGGCTACATATTGCCCCACAAGCAATCAAACTAAACACATACAAAGATTAAATGCAAAACAATAATTGGACAAACATAAATATACATATAGCAAGATTTTGGCAGTTGTCCTGTTGAAGAAGTCAATAAAGCAGGCATTGCTTAGCAGGTTCTCTACAGCATGTAAGGAGAGGAGCACTTAGCCCCTCTGTACTCTGTCATCATTTTCTGCACATGGAGAACATCGTGTCAGCAAGGAAGAGGTTCTTGCTCATGTGTTGGGTTCTTGATCAACATACAGATCTGCACGCAAGTAGGAATCCCTCCTCTGCTGAGACATCTCGATGCACATGGAAAATGTGATGACAGAAAAGGGAGGGCCTAGGCATTCCCCTATAGTGGAGAAGAGGAAGTAACATTTGAGTAAGTATCACTTCAGTGGGGTGAGAAGGATTGCAAAATCCCTTTGTTTCAGAAGTCAGGATAGCGAAATAGATAGGTTGTTTGTGTGGTGACAAATTTGGAACAAAGTGGTTGTTGTACTGAAGTAGATGATCACTCAACTGAAAGGCTTCAAAGTGAACACAGCATGCATTTGTAATATAAAGATTCATTGTAAGTTGCCTTTTAAAATATCTTTGTAGATTAAGAGTTAAAACATACTGTTCTACATTGAAGCTATAGCTAATGATAAATGTATAGGAGAAGGTATGCTTCACTTTAAGTGACATTTCAGCAGACTTTGCATATAAGGTGTCGAACAATTAAAAGTGTTTTAATTGTATTTTAACACAATTTGTTATGCACAGTACACAGGTAATAAAATTAATGAAGGCACTTCAAGTACTGATCTCTGTGTCCTTTGGGGACAATGTATTTATTCACTGCTGATATGAGGGGTTGTTCTGAATATAAAATGTGAAACAATTTATGAGCCATTAACCTTGAAATTATAATATATTATCACAGAATGGGAATTGTATTATTCATCATGCCTGAGCGTTGATGGCAGGAGTTATGCACTTGCTTAAGACTGGTGGCAGCATTTTTCCCAAGGCTTGAACTCAAAAGGGGCCAGTGGTTGATAGAAAGCAAGGGGCAACACTACCACATTATATAACATAACTTGAATAAACCACGCAATTAGGCCTTCATACATAAAGAAACCAGTTTAAATAGATTACTTAGCAAAACTAAGTTATTACAGATGTTCTTCTTCGTGGTCCCTGTGAATCACACCCTGGGTGATCGGTGCCTGCCCGGAGTTCTTGAGCTTCTGCAGTAGCAAAAAACACATTAGAATAAGGCCCTTCCCCTTTGTTTAAGTACCTTGGCGCCAAGGCTCCCCTTTCAGTTTCTTTCAACTGCCACATTGAGAGCCTCATAGTTCTGCTTCTGTGAGTAAAAGAGAGAATTTATTCTTGATTCCTTCCTGTTATCAATTTTTTTCCTTTAAACTTTTAGATCAAATTCATTATCATCAGATTTTTTTTTTTCTTTTCTACTTTGCTCGGCCTCCGGCTGCAGCACCCTCCCCCCTCAACCATCATTTTTTCTCCTCAAATTATTTTCTCCTATTCATGGCCCCTTTGGGCCCGTTTAAACACTGTGTGGTCTGTGATAACAAAATAACACTCTCCGATGGCCACACCAAGTGTCTTTTTTGCTTCTGAGAGGCACACCAGATGTCCTCCTGCCAGCATTGTAAAAACTTCAAGTGCGGAGTCCTCCATTCTCGCTTATCTAGATTAAAACTCTGTCTTTGGAAACAATCCTTTCAACCAACCAAAATGGCCCAACCTCCTTGTAAGGCCACGGTGAACCAATAGAGATTGATTCGGTGATTTGTTGAGGCTGCTGAGAAATGACTGCAGCTTTAGATTTATGCTATTTAGGTCATTTAGGCAGAGAAGGCTCCGGAACCAAAGAGGCTTCGGTGGACATTTGACATTTAGTGAAGGGCTTCGATATTGAGGATTTCGGTGTCGAGCACTTCGATTTATGGGTTTTTGAAGTTTTAGACGAAGTGGATGGAGTGTCAGAGTGGGATGGTGTGGTCAATGGACGTTGTTTTGAGGCTTCAGAAAGAGCCTTCTCCACTGCTTTGGTTTGTGAGGTGGCCTTACATCATTACCACAAAATTCCATATGGTTATCCTCAAATCAGTTCTCCCTTTACTCTACAAAAATGACTGGTTCACTGTCATAGATCTCAAAGATACATACTTCCATATTTCCATACATCCTTCATACAGAAAATTCCTTCAATTTCAGCTAGGAATAACAAGCCTACCAATTCAAAAGGCTTCCTTTCAGTCTTGCAACAGTTTCAAGAGTATTCACCAAGTGCATGGAACCAGTAGCTGCTTATCTCAGGTTGCAAAAAATTCTCATATTTCCATATATCAGTGATTAGCTCTTTGTAGCTCATTCCCATCACAAGGCCCAATGAGACACTCACTTCACCCTTACCCTCCTTTGTGATCTCATTCTTGCTGTGAATGAACACAAATGAAATTTTAAACTTACAAAGATTATTCATTATATAGGTGCATGCATAGATTCCACACAAGCTCGAGCCTTTCTTCCTCCAGACAAGAGAGAAAATCTCATTGCATTACTTTAAGTTTTCACCCCTAATGCTATGGTACCCGCCTTGACTGTGCAATGTGTACTAGGCACCATGGCCTCTATCACTTCAGTAGTGCAGCATGTACATCTCAATATGAGATCTCTTCAGTCATTGTTTCTAGCTGTCCTTGACCTGCTCACAGACCCTCCTCATACTCTTTTAAGGGTCACCCCAGAACTTGCCTCCCAACTTCAGTAGTGGCATTTTCCTCCCAACCTATCCATCAGGTGGCCATTCCGACAACCACAACCACAAATACAGGTCAGCACCAACGCCAGCCTCACAGGCTGGGGAGCTCACTGCAAATCTCTCAAAATCCATGCCAAGTTGTCTTCCAGAGAGAAATTGCTTCACATCAACGAATTAGAGCTGTTGGCAGTTATAAAAGCTTGCAAAGCATTCATAAACCTCCTCGCTGACAAGATGGTACAAATTGCCACCAACAACACCACAGCAATGTACTATATTCTGAAACAAGGTGGCGCCCACTCGCCAAGTTTCCTCTGTTTAGCAATCTCTCATCAGACATTCACCACCGCCCTTGCCTGCCCCACCTCCTCACTCAGAACAATGCCCAAGGACCTCCACCCAGACCTAACTGTTCTGCACCTGGCAGTGTGGAGGATTCTGCCTTGCTAATGAACGTCCTCCATCAATCAAAGAAGCCCTCCACTAGAAAGGCTTGCCTGTATAAATGGAACAGATTCAAATCTTTCACTGAAGCTTCTTCATTGCCTTCTGTCAACCCATCACTTGCTCCTGTTCGAGGTTTTTTTTTTGCATCATCTCAACTCTAGTGGCCTTTCACTCTCTTCCTTAAGAGTTTACCTCTCCACCATAGTTTCTTATCAGCCCCCTAACTCTTCGGCAGCTGATTTCTTCAAGCATCCAACATCGAAATGTATTCTTATTTATTTATTTTATTTATTTATTTAATTTATATCCCGCCTATCTGAATCACATAGGACCACTCTAGGCGGCTAGAGTCTAGGTCTATCTGATATTTACCCAGATACTTGCCCGCCATCACCACAATGGTCACTAACACTAGCACAGCAACAACTTACTAAAGCTCCCTTAGAATCTTTAGCGTCAACTGATTTATGGCTACTTACCTTTAAAGCAGTTTTCCTCATCACCATCACCTCAGCTTGACAAACTAGTGATTTAGCGGCCTTGTGCCATGACTATCCTTATTTTATTTACAATTTTTTCCGGACAAAGTCAAACTGTCCATGGATATTTCTTTCCTCCCCAAAGTTGTATCTCAATTCTGTCTCTCTCAGCCATTTATCCTTCCTTCCTTCTTCCCATAACTGTCCACAACTCGAGAAAGAATCCTCCATACTTTAGACATTAGGAGAGCCCTTGCCTTTTATGTCCAATGCACTCAACCTTTCAGCGTTCACCTTGACTTTTCATAATTCACCAACCACCTACTAAAGGTTGTCAGATGACATCTCAAATTATATCTAGATGGGTTGCTTCAACCATTCACCTTGCGTACCAGCTGGCACACAAACCAGTCCCGAAGGTGATTCGCCCTCACCAGAACAGTGGCAACCTCTATGGCATTCCTATGCGGCATACCTCTTCCAGACATCTGCGCCTCTGCCACCTGGGCACAGCCGTCCACTTTCATCCAGCATTATAGACATGATCTCTGGCAGAAATCTGATGCGGCCTTTGGACGTGCTGTTCTAGCCTCTACCTTGGCGTGACACCCTGCCTCCAGGTAAGACAGCTTTTTAGTCACCCAGAGTGTGATTCACAGAGGCCATGAAGAATGACATGTTACACATCTGTAATTGTAGTTCTTCGAGTCGACCTCTGTGATTCACCCATCCCACCCATCCTCCCCACTGTCACACCATTGTGCTTAATGTAGCAGTGGTGGACACAACTGAAAGGGGAGCCTTGGCACCAGGGTACTTATACGAGGGGGGAGGAGCCTTATTCTAATGTGTTTTTTGCTACCGCAGAAACTCTAGAACTTTCCAATGAGGCTCTGCGCAGGCGTAGATCACCCAGGGTGTGAAACACAGAGGTCCACTCAAAGAACTACAATTATAGGTGGGTAACCTGTCGTTATGCTTACAGAGAAAGGCTACGCTAGTACTCAGAAATAGTCAACCTGTGATGAATGGGACTCCCAGGTAAGTATGTATAGGATTGCATTTTTAACTCACCTTCAGGTCAAGAGAGGTTTGAGAAGGTTCAAAGTATGTGAAAGAAAATGGAAACCAAATTGTTTTAGAATATTTGAGCTCCCAAATATTTTTGGATTTCCAAAACGATTGACTCGTGTCCATAGTGGCTGGGGCTTCTAGGAGTTAAAGTTGATAATATTTGAAGGACCAAAGGGCGAGACTCTTGTTTTGAACACAGAGTAGAAATACTAAATTTATTTGGAACATCACATAGGGAAGCAGAAAAAAGTCTTCCTAATTGAAGTGAGGACAAGAGAATCATAGTAGTTTTCATTACTTGCAAGTAGAGCTTCTGAAAAGTAATTTTTTAGATTAACACTCCTAGAATACCCCAGCTAGCCTTGCCACAGGAGTCAGGGTACCTTGAAAAAGTAATGCTTAACATTTGTGGTTGAGAGTGGATTCCCAGAATCCATGTTCTACCAACTAGACTTCCTACAAATTCTATTTAATGACACCTTAACAAAATAGTGAGTAAGTCTGGAAGGGTTTGTTTTGTGTATTATTTAGTCATCAGAAATTTTTGAAATACAGCGCTAGAATCCCTCTCCTTCAAGTTTGTCATCAAAATTCTTTAGAATCCAGATTTTACAGGTGCCTGCAGAGACCTTCTGGTGTGTTAGCACTTACTCCCATAATTTGCTTGTCATCAACCTCTTCCTTGCTGACATCCTGTGATCGGGAATGGCTTGAGTGGGCACTTTGTTCTGTGTGCTTCCTGCTTTCTGTCCTTTCTCTGAACCTTTTTATTTGTGATTTGTGAGTATGTAAATTGATAAATTGTTTCTGAGTCATCTGGGTCAGTTGCTTAGCCCAATGGACTTTTAAAATAATATGCAATAATACCTGTAGTGCTTTGATATTATTCATTATTTCCCTAATGAAAGCTTGAATTCATACTAGTTCATGTTTTTAATCCTGGGGAGGTGGTGGAATCTCCTTTTGTTCATAACTTGCTATTCCATTCTATTGATTTCATTATTTCTACATTATCTTCTTTTCTCATGCTTCATTTTTGCAGTGCAGTTCATGGTGAAAAGAATAGTTTGCTAGACTTTTACAAGGAGATTAAAATCCTCTCTCCACTAATGCACAACATCTGTATGTTCAGGATCATTTATTTGATGATAAATCCTTTGCTGCCTTTATGAGATCTCTGATAGAGAAATAGGTTGTTAACCCCCACCCACTTTTTGTAATCTATTATGACCTAAAAATAAATGGCTTAAACTCCCCCCCTCTTTCCTTCCTTCCTTTCTAGAGGGGCTTAATGCTGACAACATCAAACAAGCCTCAGAGCAGTTGAACAATCGCTGGATTGAGTTCTGTCAGTTGCTGAGTGAAAGACTGGCATGGCTGGAGTACCAAAATAACATCATTGCCTTCTACTCCCAGCTGCAGCAAATGGAGCAGACAGTAATTACCACTGAAAACTGGCTGAAAGCACAACCCAAACCAGCAGCAGATCCTGATGCAGTAAAAACACAACTAGATAAGTGCAAGGTTAGAAATCCTGTCCTGATCTTTGTAGCATTACACAGCATAGAGGGAGAAAAAGAATTTATTGGGTTAGTGTTTCATTACAAAAATATCCCATTTACCAGCTTCATGACTGAGAATGGAACAGAGCAATCTTGCTTCAGAGTTCTATACTAAAAATGTGTAGTTTACCAAATTCACACAAATACACTTTAATCAGTAGAATGAATATACACAGAAGCATATGTTGCGCAAAATCCTTTTGTGTGAGTTATGCTGCCCCCCTCCAATGACATCATCAACTGTGGCTATATTGCAGAAATTTCGGAGGAATTAACAGCTTCCTGCTTCTCACCCTTGCCAGGTTCCAGAGATGCCCTTCATTCTAGGAAGTCTTTCGGACCTGCGGAACAGAGTAGGGAATGATTTAAAGCTGGAAAATCACTACAGTTTTCCAGATCTCAGTCTTTCCTTATTCACTTCCTAGGATGATTCCTGAAATGTGTCAGGTGTGGGACGCAGGAAGCTTTGTTTGGGGTGGCAAATATTCCCTGATTTAGGCTGCCGCTGATGCTTAGTTGAGCCTTGTAGGCTAAACAACACTGAAACCAGATTCATTGAACTAAAACCAGCATTTAACTGATGTATGAGCTTAATTTTTGCAATGATAAATCAGTTATTTTATTTACCAGCCAAAAAAATATCTAGTACTTGTGTACAAAGACAACTCTTGGCACACCTTTGAGACATTCAGTCAGTATTACAAGTTAGTCTCATCTTCCAGTGTTGCTGCAGCAGCAAGTTCTACTGTCTGCTAATAAGACACTGTAGTGCGTGTAGCTTTGAACATCTACTAGAAGATTTATTAAAGATGTGTGGTAAGGTTTGGACTGGGGAGTTGGTGGTCTAAATACTGGCACATAAAAACTATTTTTCTTTTTTCTTTCTTTCTTTTCTTTCTCTCATTATTACATTGTGTCTTTTCAAAAATTCTTATTATGTAGGATGAAGTGATCCACTTTTCAACTCTTCAACCTCAGATAGAAAAACTGAAAGTTCAAAGCAAAGCACTGAAACAGAAACAGCAAGGTCCAATGTTCCTGGAAGCAGATTTTGTTGCTTTTATCAATCACTTCAATCAAGCTTATGACGACTTGAAAGCTAGAGAAAAACATCTACAAACAAGTAAGTGTTTGTAGATGCAAGTATTTCTAATTATATATCATTGCCACCAAGAAACATGAGCTTTTGTAGAATCATAGGTCTTCAGTGGGTTATGGAGCCTTGCGGTGCAGTGGTTAAACTGCTGTACTGAAGCCAAAACTGTGCTCACGACTTGGGTAGACTCATTCTTCAGGGTTGACTCAGCCTTCTCTCCTTCCCTTCTCTGAATACCCAATTTGCTGGGGTGGTGGGGCAATATGTAGCCTTCATAATTAACTTGTAAACCACCCAGAGAATGCTTGAAGGTCTATGTGCGGTATATAGGCAGCACATTTTGCTTTTTGCTTAATTGAAGAACTAAATATTATTTCTTCTTTTTCAACTCTCTGTTAGCAAATGACTTGTTTTCAGTTCTAAATTGCTGATATTCCTCCTAGATAAATGACAAATATTAGAATTAAGATACTAATTAAACTGTGGTTGGATTAAAACTTTGTGGGTAAATTCCTGTCCATACAGGCATAATGAAAAGTTATGGCTGCATAAACTGTGATTCAGTTGTGCAATAAGTTGTACTTTCCCTGCATGACTAATTGTGCAGCACACCAGTGGAAGTGCTTCATAGATAGCACTTCCACCTTGGAGCTGTTACAACTACCATGGGCCCAATAGGATTTTGTCCAGTATGGAATTAGTGAAAGTGAAAAGAATCAACTTCATGGTGGCATCTCTCACTGTGGTTGCTTTATCATGGTGGTATTCTTCATTGTAGTTATTTTATCCCAGAAAATGAACTGCTCTCTGACTGTTACCATTTCAGTTTCAGATTTCAGTTCATTTATTCTTTTGTGTAAACATCCAGACTGTATCTGAAAGAGTCCTACTTTAGATGATGATGATAAATCATCATCATCATCATCATCATCATCATCATCATCATCATCATCATCATCATTTGTCACTGAATGTATGTACACCATATACACATACAGCGAAATTCACGAAGAACACTCAGAGACCAGACCAAAACACAAACACCCTCATAATGCATCCTAGATGTTACAAGTAATTTTCATTTTTGAAAATCCATCAGATTCACCATTCTAGGAAAAAGAAGTGAGTGATTAAGGTTAAGCAGTAGCATGTAATCACAAGGTGATTAACTAGCCCAGTATGAACCTGGAAGATGTGGAAGCATTGGAGGCATGTTAACTGATCCTGGGTTTATTGGTTGTCAAGAAGTTCCATTCTTGCCCTTTCACTTGCCTTTTCCTTTGTGAATCCTTGATCCTTTTTATTTCCAATTATTTCCCTTGTTTGACACAAACTCAAAGGGAAATGATTCATGTGAATATACTGACTGGCACATGTGCTCAGGTGAGCTGCCACCTCCCCATAAATGGAGCATGCAGGTGAAGCCAAATGTTATTTCTTCCATCCAGGTACCTTTCTCAGGCAGTTCCCATTTGAAGATGTTTGTAAATGGCTGCATCCCTTTACTTTGTCAACACAAATACTGCTTGCTGAAGTGGAAAGGGTTATAAACGTGGGTAGTGGCAAGTCCTATTGAGAGCAGATTTCTGTAGCTGTTATTCAAAGCCCGGCATTTTTTAAAAAAAATAAATAAAATACGGTTTTAAATTGTCTTTGAAAATTCACTGTTTCCACAGAAAGGGAAAATGTGAATGCCTTCAGGCAGAAATGCATAGTGTTACACTTCAATTATTATATAAATAGTAATCAATATTATTGTGGCAATCATTTGTGCTATTCTTTTACTTCTGTGTAGCTTGCAAAAGACAACAGAGTCATGTGTGCTGCCTTTGAGAGAAAGAGAAGATATAAATGTAATAAATAAATAATCCAGAAGATCTGAGAGATTCGTGCAGTAACCACAAGAGTATTTGCAATACATATAATGTCAGTTGCAGGATAGCTAAGTTAGTTAGCTATACAGCTGCAGAACCAAAGGTTAGCAGTTCAGTTTCCCAGTGTGCTTCCCAGAAAAGCCATCCTGTGTAGCCTTGGGCAAACTGCATAGTCCCAGAATGTCCCCAGAAGAAGGGAAAAGTAAACCACTTCTGAGTACACTTTACCTAGAAAACCCTGATAAGGGTCAGTATAAGTCAGAATTGATTTGATGGGACACACAATATTGTAAACAGTGGGAAATTACTGCCTTTCAGCTTATGACGTAAGTGGGAAACACATGGCTTATACAGTAGTCTCTATCCAATTCTTGACATAAATTTCAAAGTTTGTGTCGAACGAATGTACTCAGGGGTGATATTTTCTTTTTATGGGAGCCTAGAAGAAAGTGGTCAGAAAAATAGAGGGAAGAAGTGAAAAAGAGAGAAGAGCAAGGACTTGTCCGGTTTTGGCTCTTTGCTCATTGTTACCCCCAGAAAAATTCACCCTGAGGGACATGTGACCCTTGGAGGTTCCTCACTTTACCTTGGGCAAGAAACAAGATAAATTGTCATACATGGAACAGCACCAAGAATGTAACTGAATGTTAGACTTTGCCTGTATGTTTAAAAAAAAAACTCACCCTGCAAATCACAGGAGTATGAGTTACAGTACAGTATTAAGTTTTAAAGTGTTATTACCTTGTATTTTGACAAGACCTCTCCATAATAAAATTCCTACAGATACCAGTTTTTATTTTATAGAGAAGGAGGGAATATATTCAAGCATTTAGTTCCAGTTTTTATATCTAGAACTAAATGTATTTGGTGTTCAGCATCTATTGATTCATATAGTTTATGTATATCTTTTTTCTTTTACCAATTCCCTCTTCAGCTCATAGTATGAATCTTTAAGTGCTGCTTCTGCTATAAAATAGCACTTTGAAGTCAGGGAATAGGTTCTATGGTACACACATTTCATGCTGTTGGGAATGCCTGCAATGTGTGATGTTGTATCACCAAAATCTAAAACACAGTGACTGAAATCTTGTTTGCAGAGCTACATTGTTTAAGACTGATAATGTCATCAGCCAAACAGACTTTTGGGAGATAAAAGATCTCCAGTTTCCACCTTCCACGTCTCAAGATTCCCATGGGACCCATTTTGTCTTGGAGAAGCAGTTTGGGCTGCAAGAGGGTGGAAATCTTTAATTTCTAAAACTTGCCACCACCAGTGAAATCATCCTGTGTAATTATTCATTCGTTTTACTGTTTTGTTTTCCTGCTAGTCATTTGAATTAAAAAAATTGCTGTACACACATACTTGGTGGTAAGTCCCACTTTGCTCCATGGAAAGAACCTTCTTGTCGTAAAGTAACGGTTGTTGTGGGGGCTCCCCTCCATGCCATGTCCTTCCATTTTTTCCCACTGAATGCAAAAGAAACAGGTTGAAGATACACTGAGGTGGCCTGTTTGCGTAACAAGAAGGAAGGTGGTGGTTTTGTTGTGTCTCTCATGGAATAGGCAGAGAATATGAAAACAAAAAGTGGCAGCTGTGCTTGGACTGTGAGAATACTGTCATCAGCAACAGTAAACTCGTTTCTTGTGGTGATTTTGGGTGCAAGTAACTTTTATGGGTTGTGTGTGACTTGCCACTGCTGATGTCAGTGCTGCTCAGCATTTCTCCCTCTGGGAAATCTGTCTTCCTGGGGCTCCCAGATAGATTCGCTACAGGGGGAAATGTTGGAAATTAAAATTAAATATGGAATTGCCCAGGGTAGAAAAAAGATATCAAGGACTCATTACATCTTTATCTTGAACATTTTAATTTTCTTTTAACAGGATAGTAGTAATAACAAGTGTACAGTGTGGCACTTAAAAGAGCAGTTCTGCATAATTTGTACAAATCTTCTGAAAGAAAATTAAATATTGCATCACATTTTTGCTATTAATTGAATTTACGCTTGAGACCTTCGACATGTTTTGCAGCAATATATATGAATATACCATATATAATATGCTTTTGAATTATTTTGTTGCAACAGGATTTTTCCTGAATTTATCATTTTTTAAAATTAATACTTCTTGTGCTGCACTGTCAGGTAGAGATTAACACAGATTATTTATTTATTTATTTATTTATTTATTTATTTATTTATTTATTTATTTATTTATTTATTTATAGCAGAGTGTTGGACAACTTTAAATTACAGGCAGATATATATAGGTAAAAATTAAAAACAAATTATAATGTTAAAATTATTAGAATTTGTGATGTTTCTAGAAGTGAAGGATTGGCCACCTGTACACTGTTGTCCAGAGGATGTACAAGTGTATAAACAATGCTTTCCGTATTTCAATAAGGCTACTTCTATATGGCTTATAGGACACAAGTACAGTCTCATTTCAGTTAATTATCTTCCCTTCTAAAAACAAAAAAGTTTTTTTTTAGCTAATACCTTTTATATGCCTGTTCTGTACTGTTTTCAAGTAGTATGTGCAAACTAATGTCCATGAATTTTTTTCGGGCATCATCCAATATATTCTAATAAACCAAGTGATTTTTATTTTCATATAAATAAGTCAGGGGAAGAAAAAGATATTTCAGGTGAATGCTCTGTATTCAATCATTTTCAATCGTTCGTTCGTTTAGTCATTTAGTCGTATCCGACTCTTCGTGACCCCATGGACCAGAGCACGCCAGGCTCTCCTATCTTCCACTGCCTCCCGGAGTTGGGTCAGATTCATGTTGGTTGCTTCGGTGACACTGTCCAACCATCTCATCCTCTGTCGTCCCCTTCTCCTCTTGCCTTCACACTTTCCCAACATTAAGTTTTTTTCCAGGGAGTCCTCTCTTCTCAATCATTTTCAATACACAGTACTAAATTGGATAAACTTGTTAAAGTGTTATCTGGCCACAATTTGTACTCCTTAAGTGTTTCATATATGATTTTCAGAGGTTGAGCTCTGCTGTGAAAATTATGAGAGACAATGTAACCCCCCAGAGTGAGGCAGATGAGCCAAAAGAAATGCACACTGTTTATATTACCACCATCCAGAATCCACATTAATTTTGCATCAAGACTCAGCTAAGCACTATGCAGACATAGAAGTAACACCATGAGAGCATGTAATCCCTAGACAGGGAACTGCATTAAATAAGTAAGCTGTCTTGAGTTGTTTTAAGGAGAAAGACGGAGTAAAAATATTTTACATAAAATAATAAATAAACTCAAATTCTAAACAACTGAACTCATGGCTAAACTGTGTAAGATACTGTGGAACTCTGTTCAGTGAGAAAACCATAGTTATCTCCATAAACTCAAATTAACGATTTTTATTTTGAATTCATACTTTAGATGCGCTCTGTTGGATCAAAGAACAGAAGAAGAACAGGGTGTCATGAAATGTACTATAAATTGACATAGTAGTAACTGGTGGCATAAACTAGAGAACCAGGAGAGTATAGCTAAAGAGGAGTTTTAATGTTAACTCTTCCTATGATTGTGAAGCACAATTTACCAAGTGCTGGATCGGTCACCCATTAATAGGGAATATGAACTGGGATTATACCACTGTGAAACAACTTAATTTTGCCCTACTGAAGATGTGTTGTTAGGAAAATGAAGTGTTTTAGAAAAGGCTTTGCCATAGATGTTAATTGTGGAAAGGAATTTAAATGAGGCAAGTGCTAAACTTGAAGGGAGTTGGAAGCCTCTTCCACATAAGGATGCTGTTTGTATGCAATCTAGTCAAATGCTCCCAAAAGTTCAAGGATTCAGCCAACATGAATGAGAATATTCAACATGTATTTCTAAATCACCCACTTCTACCTCATCCTCTTTCAAAACAGGAAACCTCACTGGAGCAGAATAACAGAAAAATTCAGGGCTCTGGAACAGCATATTTTACTCCTAGGAAATTGGACTAAAATGTCTCTGTTGTTTCATGTGTTCTAACACCAAGAATTGCAATTGCTCTTATATTCAATAAGTTCTTTATTTGTGAAGCTGTCCTGGAAGAGCTTGGACTGCTCTTCTGGGGGAAGGCTGCCATCTTAGGTTCTCAATATCTTGCCTAGCTCTGCTATCCCTTGCTGAAACAGATTGTTCTTGGCTTTGTCCTCTGAGGATCATAAACTCATAGAATAATTGAGTTGGAAGGGGCCTGCAAGACCATTGAGTCCAACCCTCTGCTCAACGTAGGAATCCAGTTCAAAGCAGATCTGACAGATGGTTATCCATTTTCTCTTGAATGCCTCACCACCTCAGTTGATTCCATTGTCATACTGCTCTAACAGTTAAGACATTTTTTCCTGATATTTAGCCTAAATCTGGCATTCTATGACTTGAGCCCATTATTATGTTTTGGCTAGGTAAAGCATTACAGCACCCCAGTCAGTAACCTTCAGGTTCTCAATCAGCCTTAGAGGCAGCACCACATGAACCCAGTGCAGTAATCGAAAAAAGATTATATTACCAATGTGCAATAATGGATGGAAAGTTGCTTACATGTGGATTGTAGTAGCCAGTCCATTCCTGTCAAGAATAGGTAAACCTGGTGTGCCAAGTTAACTGACCTTATCCCTGTAGGTAATTTGGGCCTCTAATGACAGTGTTGGCTTCAGGAATATCTCCAACTTCTGAACATGTTCCTTCTGGGGCAGTAAAGCCCCATTAGTTGCTCTTAATTTATGTGATTCTTGAACCTACATACTACTCACACACAGCTTCTTCATATTATCAGATTCAGCTACAGCTTGATAGCTCATCGAGCCCAACTACAATAGTCTAAAGTACATCTCTTCATCTAGATGTTACAGTAAAACAGAACTGAAAGTCATCAGCATACTGATAGTGCCATGTTGTCAATCCCCTCTTTAATGTCCCCAGTAGTGTCATTAAATGGCATTAGAGACAAGATTTTTGAGGCATCCCATATCAAGACTGCCATGGGACTTACATATAGTCTCCCAGTGTTATACTCTGGAACTTGCCTGGAGGTGAAACCACCATAAAATTGTCCCATAGTTCCATAGTCCAAGAAACACCTAAATATTCTGAGAGCTTGAACATAATATATAACTACATATGAGAACTTTCTGTGAAAAATCCATTGTACTTAATACATTATGTAGAACTATAAAATTTGTTAACCAATCTGTATTTTATGGCTACATTGTGACAATGAGTATTTGTACAATTACATTTTTCATTAATATTTGCACAGCCATATGTCCAAAAGTGGATTACATCTAACTTCTAATATAGGTTTCTTGCTGGCTAAATTAAAATGGCCATTGAAGACAGGAGGTATCAGTTTTACTTACATGCAAAACACATCCCATTGTAGTCAATGGCAAAACTCCAGGTTGATTGGAATGGATTTTTATTTTGTACCCGAGTGCTTTCACAGATGTTAACCTATTTAAAGACATCTGCAATGCCATTCTAATGGGGGCAGTTCAATGAAATACTACTTGTGGTTTCGGCTCTAATCTAAGCATTTAACAGATGTGCTAAAGAGAACATTTTCTTTACAGATAGCTGAATGTAATAACATAAGCCATAAAAAGGATATTGGCAATTCTAATAACAGCTTTAAAAGAACACAGAGGGCTACATTTCTAAATAACAGGAGATATGAGAATATAGCATTTCCTGTGGCCTAACTTGTTGATATTTGAGTTAATCTTGACAATAATTTTTTAACACCGCTTTAAGTACAAAAAGAAATAAAACTGGCAAAGAACTATAAAAAGTAATAATTAGCAAAAACAGAGCAAAGAGTTGCTCACTAGCAAATAGTAAACCAGTTTAAAGAGGAAAACAGAAGTTAAAACAGGAGAGAACTTTCAGACAGATATTGCAGAAGAAAATAATGAAACGAATGTCTAGCCAGTTTCAAAGGTTTCTTGACAGGTCAAGTGTTTACTGCTCAGTGATGGGGTCAGGACTAGCATTAGGAAAAATAATGCCCCAGGCAGGATGTGACTTCAGACCCCAATTTATGGGGCCTGGAGTAGCAATACAGTAATATTGGGGGCCCTAGTGCTGCCTGCTACAAGGACACATCTGTATGAAGCTGTGTTCCACTGATTTTCATCTAGTATTAATGACATCATATAGAAGTTGAAAAAGAACCATACAGTACTTCAAAACTTAAAGGATGCATGTAGTTAGTATCCAAATAACCTAAGAATCTGGTGATGTTTATAAACACTTCCTTTTTGCCATGCTAGCTCACTGCAATTAAAAAAAAAAAGACCCATGAATTCAGTGTGGTGCTCCCTTCACCTCAGCTCAATGCGCACTCTCTGCTTGTTATCCTTGGCAAAAGTCAGTTTGCTCATCCTAGAGTCTGTTCTTTATTGGGACCATATGGCACTTCCTAGGGTGGCATTCCTAAAAGTTGTCAGAAGATAAAAGGTTCTGATCTTCCTTATTATCAGGTGGTATTTAAACGTCAGAGGATCGGAAAGCACGATATTCAGATGTTGATTAGAGCACATCAGAAAACATATACATAGGAATAGACAATCCGTAAGTTAACCAGATCTCACACTGTTTAGGGCTGTAAAGATAAGAACCAGCACCTTAAATGCAGCCCAGATATGCAGTATACTGGCTGTGCACTGGTAAACCGGAGAGGGTCTGACACCACTGCTGAAGAAGACTGGCAAGATGAGAAGGGATCCCAGTTGAATCCAACTTGCCTCACTTGCCTTCCTTTTGGAGAGAAAGGTGGTTCCAATGCACAGAAAGGCCATAATTGTCATCTTAGTCTTTTTTGGTTCAATACAATTGAATTATATGAAATAAAACAATGTTCTTTTTTCCCCTTCACTTTGCATACAGCTCTTGATAGTTTGCCACCTGTACAGTATAAAGAAACCATGAACACCATTCGCTTGTGGATACAGCAGTCAGAAGCCAAACTCTCCATACCTCGTGTTACAGTCACAACATTAGAAATCATGGAGCAAAGACTCAAGGATCTAAAGGTAAACACCAAGAGCATGATGTTATAAATGATCGATAAACACCTGGACATAATATAGAAGATAATTTGGTAGTTTTGTAACTGGGTGCCTGTATCTCCCTTGTCTGGTTATGTGGGTATAACATATATGGCGTATCTTCTGGAGGGAAATTGCTTTAAGTTAAGAAACCGTTATACACATTATCGAGTTGTCTTGCTTAGAATGCAACTTACAATGTGGCAATTTCTTAACTTGGGACAGTTTGCCCCCAAAAGGTACACCATTTGTGTAGCTGTGCAAGAGAATTTTAGCTAGAGTTATACAAAGTAAAAAAATACTGAGTAGTTTCTACATATTAGACACCCTAGTGCTACTAAAAAACACTGTGTTGTTAATTTTTTATATCATAGGCTTTACAAAGCTCCCTTCAAGAACAACAAAATGGACTCAACTATTTAAACAAAACAGTGGAAGAAATGTGTCGGAAAGCTCCTGCAGAGCTCAGTCAGAAGTATCGATCAGAAGTCGAGGGGATCCTTGGTCGTTGGAAAAAACTGTCCGCTCAGCTGGTGGAAAATTGTCAAAAACACGAGGAACTGATAACTAAGTTGCAAAAATTCCAGGTCAGCTATGCTCCCAATGCCTTTCTTCAATCTACAATATAGAGAAGAGCAAAAATAATCTTAGAATTTAGACAATTTTGCTAGAATATTTTTGGCTGGTGGCAACTGATGAGGTATTCCTCCTTTTATTTACATGATCAAATTTATGTTATAGTACTATTACTCTTATAAAAAAATATCCTAATTGTCCAGCTTCATCTTTTCATGGTGAAAGGCTGTCCAGAAAGGTCCTTCTATGAGGAAGATATATAATGAAATATGTCATATGTCATGAAAAAGATATAGTCTATCTAACCTTCCATCCCAGATTCATAAACACGAATGATGGCTACTGATAATGCATAGTATACACATATAAAAATATTTTGTTGAGTGGAATCCTTGTCCTGTAGTTCTACAGATGTGAGGCTGAAGATACCATCAGCCATGGGCTTTAATTTTCAATTAAAATTTTCCCATCCATCCCTCTCAGCTTCCAAGGCTCCCTGGGGATCCCCTTTCAACCTAGAGCAGTCTTTGGGGTTCTTGAAACATAAGGGAAGCCTTTAATGTCTGAAAGTTGCTGCTGCCCAGAATAAAAGGGTTTCCTAGGGAGCCTCTGGAGGATGGGGGGAGACTTTTAATTCAATACTGAAGTCCTTTGCTGATGACATTATCAGCATTATGAATGTGGAGTGGCAGTAACAGGATTCCAGCTGCTATATTTTCATTTTAAAAATCTGGAAGGCAGAGCCATAAAGAACCATTGTTTTCTGACATGAGAATAAGTAGAAACTGTAGAGCAAGTTCTAAAAGATAAAGCAAAATATGTTTTTGCTCATTTGCATTTCTAAATAAATACAAACCTCTTGGAGATGCATTGCAAATCTTAAATTGCTCTTTGTCTTTAGCCCTAGTGCCCTGCTGAATTATTTTCTCATTAGGAAATGCTTCTTATAATACAATGCAGTATTTTTTCAAAAACAGAATGACACTAAAACACTGAAGAAATGGATGGCTGAAGTGGATGTTTTCCTAAAAGAAGAGTGGCCTGCCCTTGGAGACTCAGAAGCTCTTGAAAAACAACTGGAACAATGCACAGTAAGTTCTTTCTTTTTGTTACATTTCATAAATACAGTTAAACAAAGCAAATATCTTTCTATAAATGCAGTCAGCTTGTGTGTCTATGTGCACATACACACATATTGTATGTGCCCGTGTGCACATGCACACACATACATAACCTTCAGTGATGGAATATCTGCCTCATGTCTGTTTTGACCCCTTGGTCAGAATAACTTATGAACTTCAGAGGCAGTGGAGAAGAGGCTGAAGTGATGAGGATCAACTGCTTCATTTCTTAGACTGCTTTAACTTGTCCATTTTATGTGTCATCATCCCTCATAGGGAGTCAATCCACCTCATATTTGGTCTTCCTCTTTTCCTGCTGCCTTTTATCTTTCTCACCATTCTTCATCTTTGTGGCAATCGAGGGTATCTCCAAGGTTTCCTGCAGCACCACATTTCAAACAGATCATTTTTTTCCTTATCAGCTTTCTTTACTGTCTAGGTTTCACACCCGTACATGGTGATTGGAAATCGAAGTGTGTGGATAATCTTAACTTAAGCAGCTCAAATATTTGACCATCAGCATGTGTGGCAGACAGCCCACACGTCACTCCTGTCAGTCATTTTAGAGCTTTAGGGCAGGAGTCTATGATAGGACAGGAGGGGCGGAGTCAAGAGGGATGTCACCTTATCTATTCCCTCTGATTTTGTGCAGAGGTGAGAGTGGGACTTTTTCCTAGAACAATCTACAAGTTACTCTTTTAATGTAGTATATATTATGCTTATACACCTCCTCAGTTCTACTTTTATACCTTTCTCTGAGTTTTATGCTTACCTGCCATTGTCTAGCTTGTCTAATTAGGCTGCCTGTATGAAACAGGTTGAATCTTAAGACCAATTTGAAAGACTTTGCCTGCTCAACAGAAATACATAATGTACTGACATACTGTAAGCTTCAAAAATTATTTGACTGAAATAACTTCCATTTTCCTTGAAATTGTCTGGTTTTGAAGATTCTGTAATCATTCTATTTATATTTCCTGTACTGTACATTATCTATTCCAAAGAAGTATTTTACAAATCTTTCTTTCCATGATAATTTAAATGCTCTGCTGCCTCAGATTAATATGTAAGCTCTGTGAACTGTGTTTTTCTCACAAAGCATACAAGTTCTGTGAGAGCCTTTGTAGAGGCTTAAGAAATCACCAAGTATTGATATTTCTGTCACAGGATTTACAAACCGTTCTGACAATCCCATCAGAGACTGTAATTGCCATGAATCTTGTAACCTGTAATAATCTATGACTATTTCTTTCACGGAATTTATTGCCTTTTTTTTAAAAGAAAAAAATGCTCTTGTTCATTGAACAAGTTGTGTGAAACATAGTCCTGAAGTATTTGAATACATTTCAAATCCCAGTTTTCATGGATGACTCCAAATATACATTAAAATGCTTAGAATTATACTCTTAAAATCAGTATAACACACTGAACCAACCTGTTAAGTACTCAAATCTCAGCCCCAATTAAATAGCCTTTGAAGACGAAAAGAGAAGGAATCCCTTTGGTGGCTCACAGGGGACTCCATAGCCCTTCAGGAACAGGTAAAGTTTCTTTTCCACCCCCGCAAAAGGTTTTGTTGACAGGCAATTAAATTAAATTAAATTAAATGTTTCCCCTTTTCAGAAAATTTTGCACACATTTTGTGACAGTATCAGTTCACAATGCAATCCCTCATAGGCTAGGATCGGATTTATAACCCCTCCAGAAAGTTTTAGTTTCTACCAGATGTTTACTATGTGGCTCTGGGGTTAGGTTAACATACCTTTTGCATTTCACGTTCTTCATTGTGGAAAAGGGGCAGCGCCCCCTTCCATATACAGTAAATTATGCACTGATGGGCAGCCTGTGGCTCTCCAGATGTTGTTGGACTGCCACTCCCAGGAGCCTTACCCAAGGCAGCGAATGGAGAGGCATGTTGCAATCCGTTGATTACAGGACTACAAGCTGCCTACCCCAGTAGAAGGGTCCATGAATTTTTTTCTTTGTCAACAGATTGATCTGTATCAGTTTGCTACAGGTGGTTTATTTATTTATTTATACTCCATCTGTCTTCTCAAGAAGGCTCTACGTGGCTTACAATATTAAAAACTGGGAGGGGAAAACCCAATGAATTATTTCATTACTAAAAAGACTTATAGCAAGTATTAAAACTAACAAATAAAAACAGCCTAAAACATATTAAAAACTCATTTTAAAAACACAGCAGTCCAATTTTTAAGAACCTCCCTCTTAGGCAACAGTTACTAAGAAAAAGTCTGTCTCAAGAAAAGAGAAATTAGTAAGAGAAATAATAAAAAGTTCCATTACTTACAATTGAACATATCAAACAGCAAACTGAAAAACATGACTCTTTGAACAAACAGACCTCAGTGGACTCACAGCTTCCATCAGACAACTGCGGAGGGGAGAGAGAGAAGAATAGAGGTGGAGCTCTCTTTGAATCACAGGCAGGGAAGGAACTATAGATTAATGCTGTTAGCGATTGACAGTCACCCCAGCCCAGAAAGATCTGTTTCGTCCATACCTTCTAGAGACAGCATGCAAGGTTGCAAAATCTCCAACAGCATTATGCCTAGCTAGGCCTCAAAGCCTTCCTCAAAGGGCTTTCTCGCAGATAAGTCACATTTAGGTGTCTGTATGATATCTGTCTGCCAAGTAGAACTCCCAGAATGGAGAATTACAGAATTTGTGGTCCAAAGAAATCTGAAAACCTCATTCCTTTTGTCCAGTCTATTCATATGGCCACATTGATTTTCTTAATCTTCCTCTCTGCCACCTCATTTATTTATTTATTTATTTTATTTTATTTTATTTTATTTTATTTTATTTTATTTTGTTCTATTTGTACCCCACCTGTCTGGTCAATACAACCACACTAGGCGGCTTCCAGACAGGTAAAAATACAATAATATATACATATAACAAAAAATAAAAATGTACAGGAATAGACATTAAACAATAAACAATGAACAATAAGGAATGAACAATAAGCAAATTCTTCAAGATGGAAAAAATAACAAAGAATAGATAAAGAAAGATTAAGTGTTATCTGGAGGGAAGGCCTGCTTAAACATCCACGTTTCTAGATGGGTCTTAAAAATACCCAGTGACGGATTGTTCTTTCTCCTCTGACCTCTTCTGTATTAGGACTATCATTCTCCCCTATACCAGACTTCACACTTTTCCTTTCAAATCTTACTCTCCTCATTTAATTAAGAATGCAACTATCCAACTTGTTGACTTCTCGATCTGCTGCTGTCGTTACATGTCATAATCATGAAGTTGCTTCCAACTTACAGTGACCCTAATAAGATTTTCAAAGTATGTGAGATGTTCAAGGAGAGTTTGAACATTGCCATCCCCAAATGAGTTTCCCTAGCTAGGGTGAGGGGATATTCTAAAATTCTAGTATGATGCCCTGTCAGGTACAGCTCACTGGCTTTCTCAGATATATTCCTCCCACACTGCTCAATTAATACTTCCCTTTACAACATAACAAGAAGATAACCCTGTTACATAACAGCACTGATGTTACCTGTCTGTCATGGGTTTGGAGGGAAAGTTCCATCCTATGGGGAGTGGAAGGCGGGACATCAGGAGGAGGGGCTGTACTGTATAAATATGTGATGCCTGTGTGGTGAAGAGGAGATGCTGAGACAGACTGTGAGACACTGGGAGGGACGAAGCAGCAGCTGGGGAAGAAGAAGCTGTTGTGGGAGTCTGTGTGTCTGACAGGGTACTACTGTGTGTCAGAGTACCAACCTGAAAGGTTCAGGGGTCTGTTGGTTAGCCAGAACTGATGGGTTCAGGGTCTGTGCTTTAAGTTGAAGGTTCTAGGTGAACCAAACTGTATGCTGGTGTGTGTGAAAATAAGCCACGTTACTTTATTTTATTCACCTGATTGCTTATTTTTCCCTGTGTGTATTTAAAATAAACCTTATTCCTTTTGTTGTTTAAAAATCCATCCCTGGTCTGTGTGACTTTTTATAGGGAATGGTTGGTGGCAGCTTAGTAACTGTGTGATAGATCCCAGTAGGTCTGGGTTTGTCACATTGATTGGTGGCAGCGGTGGGATACGACTGGTCCAGTTGTCCAGTGGTCCAGCAAAGCCTTGGCAGGTGTGCCCAGAGCAAGGGGGGTCCAGTCAGGGACAGTCTGAGGCGCGTAGGTAATCTTCTAGGTGTACCTCACGGGGAGGTGCACTAGTAGAAGAACGTGCCAACTGGGGAGACTTAGATTAAGGTGCTCTGAGGCAGCCTGATTTTGGCGGGAAAACGCTGAGGCAAAACTGCGTAGCAACAGCGAGCTAGCTTGCCAGCTGAGAGGCCCAGCAGAGGGGGGTAGGCTCTGACTCGATACTGTTGCAAATTTAGTGCTGAAGAACAGCAGCAATCTCTAGGGAGAGCTGGTTCTGAGGCAAGAAGGAAAAAAGTGGTCGTTTTATTTTGAGGCTTGACTTTTTAAAGCAGCCTGTTCTGAGGGGGGATTATGCCCTTGACTCGAAGCAAGATAGCAGACATGAGTGAAGTGAAAGACCCCCAGATTGACCAAGGTTCTGAGGATGAATTTGGCTCAGTGCAAGGTGACAGCACAGGAGAGCAAGACCCAGAACTCAGAAAAATACTCATAGCCCAACAGCATGAACTGAGGGTGAGGGAAATGGAGGAAAGGGAAAGAGAGAAACAGCGGCAATTTGAATTAGAGAGAGAGAGAATGGCGTTTGAATTAAAGAGATTGGAACTGATGAACCAGAACAATAATAATAATAGGGATTCTGAGGGGGGCCAACTGTCTAAGGCTGACCTGAAGAAATTCCCTGTGTACCACAAGGGAGATTGTCCCGAGGTGTTCTTTTCCTTAGTGGAAAGAGCGTTTGTGGACTTCTCAGTGAGGGAAACTGAGAAGATGACCATCATGCGGTCTTTAATCAGTGGTAGCCTGGCTGAGGTTTATGCCGAGATGCCTGAGGAACGGATGAAAGATTTCGCAGAGTTTAAAAAACTGGTGTTTGCAAGACATGGGATAAATGCAGAGCAGCTGAGACAAAGGTTCAGGTCCCTCACCAAGAAGCCAGAACAGACTTTTACCCAAGTGGGGGCCCAATTGGTGAGGCTGCTTGAGAAATGGCTGTCGCAGGAGGGAACAGAGACCTATGAACAGCTTAAAGACTTGATAGCCCTGGAACAGTTCTATTCAGTTCTGCATGGGGAATTGAAATTCCAGGTGAGGGAAAGGAAACCGAAATCTGTGGCAGCAGCCGCAGAAATCGCGGATTTTATCTCCCAAATAAGAAAGCCCTTGGGTGAGGGGAAATCTGTAGGTAAACCCAAAGAAACCTACAGCAAGTACTCTCAGGGATCAGGGAAAAGCCAGCAAGGGGGAGGGGCCCATGGTGAAGGGAAGCCCTCAGGCATGAAACCAAGCCCTCAGAATTTGGAGGGAAAACCCAAACAAGAGGAGAGAGAATCAAAATACACCAGAAAATGCTATTTCTGTCAGGGAAAGGGTCATCTGATCTCAGAGTGTGAGAAATTGAAGCAGCTAAAAGGAATGGTGCCTCAGAATTCTAGTGGGACCAAGCCAAAAGCTGTGTTCTGTGTCCAGCAAGAGCAAGGCTCAGTGTCACAGAGGGAGCCTGTTGCCATGGCTACTCAGTCTGGAACAGCTACCTATGCTGAGCAGGCTGAGGAAAATGGTCCTCTTGTGGAGGTAAAGCGCTGCTTGCTGATAAAAACAGATTCTCAGTTGTTTGAGACAGCCGGGGTGGACGTAGGAATACTTGACCGGCAGTATAGGGGGCTGCGGGACACTTGTTCCCAGGTAACCCTGTGCCATCCAGATATTATTCCTCGGGAGTTTATAATCCCAAATGAGAGCATAAAGGTAGCAGGTATTGAGGGGCAGGTAATCTCTCTGCCAGTAGCAGAGGTACCTGTCAACTTTCAAGGCTGGAGGGGAGATTGGCGGATAGCGATTTCATCTACTCTGCCAGCAGCCGTGCTCGTGGGAAATGACCTGGCTGAACATGTGAAAAGGGTGCTAGTGATTACACGCTCACAAGCCACCACGGGGACAGTTCAGGGGGGTAATGATGAGCCAGAGGCGGAAGCAGAGGGGAGTTCAGAAGCTGTGGTGGAAACCTTAACCACAGACAGCAGATTTGGACAGGAGCAAAAGGCAGACGCCACTCTCCAAAAGTGTTTTGAACAGGTGACTGACGCCCAGCTAACACCTGAAACCCCAGTGAGATTTCTGGAGAAAAAGGGGATTTTATATAGAGAAACCCTGAGGAACATCTCAAAAGGGGGAGA
Source organism: Pogona vitticeps (assembly GCF_051106095.1). Taxonomy (NCBI): domain Eukaryota; kingdom Metazoa; phylum Chordata; class Lepidosauria; order Squamata; family Agamidae; genus Pogona; species Pogona vitticeps. The sequence goes on along the minus strand of NC_135785.1, from coordinate 192,798,501 downwards.
TGGGATCAGAAGTCAACTGGTGGTACCTGAAAAGTATCGCCCCATGATCTTACAAAGGGGGCACTCTGACATGTTTGCTGCACACTTAGGGGTCAACAAAACACAGCAGAGAATCACACAGAATTTCTACTGGCCTGACATAGGGAAGCAGATCAGGGAGTTCTGTAAACAATGCGATGTGTGTCAAAGGCAGGGGAATAACCGCGACAGGACCAAAGCAAAGCTGTGCCCTTTGCCTGTGATTGACACTCCGTTCAAATGCATAGGGGTGGATATTGTGGGACCTTTGCCCAAGGCCACAAAGAGGGGGAACAGGTTCATCCTAACAATTGTGGACCATGCCACAAGGTATCCTGAAGCCATACCCTTGACTAATATTGAAACTAACACAGTGGCAGACGCTTTGGTGGGGTACATGTCCAGGATGGGATTTGCCTCAGAGATAATCACAGATTTGGGGGCATCGTTCACGTCAAAGCTCATGAAACGCTTATGGCAAATCTGTGGAATAAAGCACAAGGAAACCACTGCTTATCATCCGGAAAGTAATGGGTTAACTGAGAAGTTCAATGGGACTCTAATGCGCATGATTAGGGCTTACTTGGCAGAGAATCCAAACAATTGGGACCAGAAGCTGCAATCCCTTTTGTTTGCTTATCGATCAGTGCCACAAGCCAGTACCGGGTTCAGTCCATTCGAACTTTTATTTGGGAGAAGGGTGAAAGGGCCCCTTGATTTGATAAAACAAAATTGGGAGCAGATCACCCAGGATGACCCACAAGACGTTGTGACTTACATAGACACCTTGATGAATGACCTAAAGCGAAATCTAGAGCTGGCAGCAGAAAACCTGCAAGCGCAGAAGGTCAAACAGAAAACATGGTATGACCGCAAAGCTAGAGAGAGGCACTTTGACCCAGGGGAGGAAGTGCTTTGGCTTAGGCCCTGCAGAGAGAATAAGCTGCAGCTCAAATGGGCAGGACCATATAGGGTCATTTCCAAGATGTCAGATCTGAACTACCTAATAGAGCAGGAGGAGAACCAAGCAAGGAGGGTGGTTCATGTGAATGCCCTAAAACCCTACTACAGAGGGGAACAGAGGGTTCTATTTGCTATAAAAGCAGCTGAGAGTGAGGAAGCTGAATTACCCTTCTGGGAGGGTAGAGGGGAAGTAAAATACAACCCAGAGGAGGTAAAGATCAGTCCTGCACTCACCCAAGACCAGCAGCAAGAACTAAAAATGCTGCTTAGCAAATATCAACAGGTGTTTTCCAACAAGCCGGGGATAGTGAAGGGAGTGATGCATCGGATCCACACAGGGGATGCACCCCCGCAGGCAGTATCCCCATACCGAGTAACGGGACCCTATAGGGACAAGGTGCGGAAGGAGCTGGACGAAATGCTGAGGGAGAACATAATCGTCCCATCTTCTAGCCCTTGGTCCTCTCCAATAGTCCTTGTGGACAAGCCTGATGGGAGCATTAGGTTTTGTGTTGATTACAGGAAGTTAAACCGTGTAACCACTCCTGATGCCTACCCAATGCCCAGGCTAGACAACCTGATTGAAACCATAGGGGGTTGTCGGTTCATCTCATCATTGGACCTGGTAAAGGGATATTGGCAATTAAGAATTGATCCCAGGGATCAAGAAAAAACTGCCTTTTGCAGCCCTTTTGGTCTCTATGAGTTTCGAGTCCTGAGCTTTGGTCTCAGAAATGCACCAGCCACATTCCAAAGGCTGATGGACCAGACCTTGGCAGGGCTCAGTGACTTTACAGTGGCCTACATTGATGACATAGGGATCTTCAGTAATACCTGGGAAGATCACCTAATACACCTGGAGTTAGTGCTGCAGAGGTTAAGTGCAGCAGGGCTAACAGTAAAGGCCAGCAAGTGTCAGCTGGGTAGCCCAGAAATAAAATACTTAGGTCACATGGTAGGGGGAGGAATGATAAAACCCCTGGAGGCCAAAATAGAAGCTGTTCGAGATTGGCCTAAACCCAACACCAAGAAAAAAGTCAAATCATTTCTTGGGTTGGTGGGCTACTACAGAAAGTTCATCCCGAGGTTTAGCGAGATTGCGGCTCCGCGGACCGATCTGACGAGGAAGAAGACTGATGACCGCATCCCGTGGACCAGCGACTGTGAGGCGGCGTTCCAGAGGTTGAAGGAGGCGTTAATCAACTATCCTGTCCTGCGTGCTCCAGACTTCGACCGGGAGTTCATCATCTACACCGATGCGTCTAACAGCGGGGTAGGAGCAGTTCTGTGCCAGGAGGATGAGAATGGTGACCAGCATCCAGTGTCCTACCTGAGTAGGAAACTTCAAAAAGGTGAGAGACATTTGGCAACCGTGGAGAAGGAGTGTTTGGCCATAGTCTACGCGATCCAGAAGGCCAAGCCTTACATCTGGGGAAGACATTTTGTTCTGTGTACTGACCATTCACCATTGCAATGGTTAAAGACGATGAAAACCCACAATAGCAAACTTATGAGGTGGGCTTTGAACTTACAGGACTATGACTTTGAAGTGAAGGTGGTCAGAGGGTCAGTGAACTGTGTTGCTGACGCCTTATCAAGAAGACCTGAAGAATGAAGACGGCGAAAGAACATGGACTATGTGTATATAATGATGACAAAAGTTAAATGTACCTGGTTTTGAATTTGGTTTGTATAAATAAAGGTAAATGAATGTAATGTATATGGTAAATGTTTAAATGCATAATTGCTATGGTTAACTTAGAGTATAAGGATAAGGAAGTATTATATGGTATGTATAATTGTTATTGTGTATTTTACCCAGGTTGTTTTTTTGGTGAAAAGCACCTTAGCTTTCCCCCTACAAAACAACTTATAAAGAGGGGAGGTGTTACATAACAGCACTGATGTTACCTGTCTGTCATGGGTTTGGAGGGAAAGTTCCATCCTATGGGGAGTGGAAGGCGGGACATCAGGAGGAGGGGCTGTACTGTATAAATATGTGATGCCTGTGTGGTGAAGAGGAGATGCTGAGACAGACTGTGAGACACTGGGAGGGACGAAGCAGCAGCTGGGGAAGAAGAAGCTGTTGTGGGAGTCTGTGTGTCTGACAGGGTACTACTGTGTGTCAGAGTACCAACCTGAAAGGTTCAGGGGTCTGTTGGTTAGCCAGAACTGATGGGTTCAGGGTCTGTGCTTTAAGTTAAAGGTTCTAGGTGAACCAAACTGTATGCTGGTGTGTGTGAAAATAAGCCACGTTACTTTATTTTATTCACCTGATTGCTTATTTTTCCCTGTGTGTATTTAAAATAAACCTTATTCCTTTTGTTGTTTAAAAATCCATCCCTGGTCTGTGTGACTTTTTATAGGGAATGGTTGGTGGCAGCTTAGTAACTGTGTGATAGATCCCAGTAGGTCTGGGTTTGTCACAAACCCTTTCTCCCAGTCTTCTTGACAGAAAAAATGGCTTACACTGGTTTTCTTCTAGTTTTCTCCTCCAGTGTGTTTTATTGCCACACCTTGGTTTCTGTCATGTTTATCCAGCTTTCTGACACTAAAATAATTATCCTCCTTCTTTGTGGCCTCTTTGAATCACACCCTGGGTAATATGCTCCTGTGCGGAACCTTATCGGAAGATTCTAGAGCTTCTATGATAGTGAAAAAACACATTGGTTTAGACCCCTCCCTCTCCGTATATGTACCTTGTCCCCCTTCAGTTTCTTTCAACTGCCACACTGACAGCCTTGTATTTGTTGCTTCTGTGAGTCTTAAAAGTGAAAGAGAATTTCATCTTGATTCCTTTTAATTTCTTTTAAACATTATTATTGTTTTTAAACGATTTGTTCTGGCCTCAGGGCCGAAGGGTCCCACCCCATTTTTCCTTATTTTATCCTTATTTCATGCCCCCCTTGGGCCTGTTTAAACATTGTGTGGTCTGTGACAATAAGATCCCACATTCAGACAGCCACACTAAATGTTTATTCTGTCTTGGTGAAGCTCACCAAACCTCCTCGTGTCCTCACTGTAAGAACATTAGCATGGAGTTCTCCACCGTCGCCTTTCTAGGCTTAAGCTTTGGGAACAATCCCTTCAACCTGCAAAAGCTATGGCTCAGCCTGCCTGTAAAGCCACCTCACAAGCTAAGGCCATGGAAAAAGTCATTTTGTAAATAGCGAAACAATGCCCTTCGGCCATGCTGTGCCATTCCAATGCCCCCAAGCAGGCGAAGGGGCAGAAAATGACAGGTTACTCACCTGTAATTGTAGTTCTTTGAGTGGACCTCTGTGCTTCATACATCCTGACCCGACTTCCCCACTGTCACGCCATGCAGCTCTAATATGCAGCGGTTGACATAACTGAAGGGAGAGTCATGGTGCTAAGGTACATATACGGAGGGGGAGGGGTCTACACTAATGTGTTTTTGCTACTGCAAAAGCTCTAGAATCTTCCGATGAGGCTCTGCGCAGGCACGGATTACCCAGGGTGTGAATCACAGAGGTCCACTCGAAGAACTACAATTACAGGTGAGTAACCTGTTGTTCCCAGATTTCCTTTTTATGGAAAGCATGCATTTTCCCTAAAGCTCCTTTTCCAGTTCCTATGGCCTACAGCAACAAAGTATTACATAATTAAAACATATGTAGTTGAAACAATCGCACATTATTTCCATATTTATCACTATTTCCATTTCTCTGTCCTTGTTCTGCTATTTTCTCTGTGTCATATTTTAGGTTGGTATCCTATTATACCATGTCCTCTCACTGTTCTATTATTATTACAAGGACGTTCTCCTATCCTGATCATAAGTGTACATAATTTAATAAATAAATTTAATTTAATAAATATAAGTTTTATCAGAGGTTAAGGGGGGAGGTGTGAGTGACTGAGCAACTTGACTGAGCAGGTGTGTGAGAGATGACAAAGGGTCTGTGGTATAATACCATGGGATGGGAGGAACCTCAGATCCACTCTAATGTCTGATGATTTGGACTGATATTTCCACCCGCCGTAGGCAAGTATCATGGGCCTTAAAAATAGTTCCTGCTTTTTCTCTGTATGCTGAGAGATGTTTTATATTCAAGCTTGTATTTACCTAAGAAATAATTTTCCAACAAGTTCTGTTTGTCAGCAGTCATAATTTAGAGAAGTCAATTGCAGAGTAAATGTGAAATGTTTACAATTCCTTCTTTGTATTACCGCAAAGCCTTTAATAATAAACATACCAGTGTATCAGCTCTTGTTTATTTTACAATTACAATAAGAAAAATGTTTCCTTTTCTTGCTTCTCTTTGGTCTTTTCAGAAGTTTCTAATCCACCTAAATAATCTTACTCCATTATGTTAAAACAAATGCTGTCTATTTTGAGAAATCAGCAACTTAAACTGTTTAACCCAAGAATACACAAGAAGTGAATTATCTGAATTCAGAGTCTTAGCAATATATTCATAACATGTTATCTTTGCTCCTATTTTTTTTTTCAAACTTGCATGTCTTTCTTTTGGAGTTCAGTTTCTATTTGTATTCTGGATTGCACTAGGTGGACAAATATGTTCTCAGACATTTAAGCTATATTTTGTATCCCTAACCGCTGTTATAGCATTTGTGAAATATATGGATACTTTTATAAGATGTGCATTTATTTCCTCTTTTCCTATACTGTTAAATATTGTGTGTTATTTTAATTATAGTTATACAGTTTGTAAGGATGCATGGTGGTTTTAAAGTATTTTATTAGATATGTCAAATACACCAGAAAGAAAGAATGTATGGGTAACAAAAAGAAACAATTTGTGAAACAGAGAAAGAAAGAGAATAAAACAGCTGATTGCTGAAGTTTGAAAGCATATTATACAAAATGGTATCTTATGTAGAGAAATCTCATTGGGAGGAGAAGAACAGCAAGATTGACATGTCTAGGAAAAAGACCCTACTTACAAACCTAAATGCCAAGTGTGTTACCATTTCTGCTCTGACTAGAACCATTGTCAATCTGAGCAGTGCCATCCACAGCATCTGGGGCTAATTTACTTTTTAATCTTCTAATATGATCTATTCAGTCTTATGTCAGCAGTGGTCTGCATTTTACATGGGACAGACAAAACAATCTCTGTGCAAGAGAATAAGTGGACACAAATTTTAAATAAGAAATGGCAAAACACAAAAATCAGTTGTGTCATGTTTCAAAGTGAAAGAAGAAAATGTCAAAGCAGGACTGCATTTGAACATTAGGAAGATGATCATAACCATCATGTTAGAACTGCAGAGCTGGAAGGGACCTCATTGAGTCCAGCCCCTGTCAAGGAGACACAGTGGGGAACTGAACTACCAACCTCTGGCTCTGCAGCCAGAAACCTAAACCAATGAGCAGTTCCATGATTTCAGAAGAACTACACAACTTTGACAATGAAGACATTGAAATTTTTAGATTTCTTTTAATACCTTGATTTGGTTATGAGTCCAAATGGAGACTGCAGACAACAAATCAGAAGACGTCGGACTTGGAAGGACAGTAATGAAGGAATTAGAAGAGATCATCAAGTGTAAGGATGTGTCTCTGGAGACTAAGACGAAGATCATTTTATATCACTATTATATTCCTTATCACCATGTATTCATGTGAAAGCTGGACAGCAAAGAAAGGTGACAGGGAAGAAAACTATTCTTTTGACATATGGTGCTTTGCATAAATTTTGGACTGCCAGAAAGACGAACATGTGGGTCCTAGAGCAAATCAAGCCTGGACTATAACTAGAGGCAAAAAGGTTGAAACGGAGGCTGTCTTACGTTGGGCATATCATGGGAAGGCAAGATTGTTTGGAAAAGACTATAATGGTGGGAAAGGTTGAAGGCAGCAGGAAATGGTGGGAAAGGTTGAAGGCAGCAGGAAATGGGAAAGGTTGAAGGCAGCAAGAAAAAAAGATCACATAAGAGACAGCAGCAGGGCTGTTGAGGACAACACATTTTGGAGATTACTCACTCATAGGGTCGTCATAACTGAGAGTTACTTGATGGCATGTAACAACAATGAGCTGAGTCCTCTTGCAGGAGGAAGACTATCTGTCTCAGCAAGAGAAAGCCAGGGCAGAAGGAGAATTTAATGGCTCAGATGGCAGCACTCTCTCAGAGTCAAGAAGGACTCAGATGATGAAGGGAGCCAACAGATGTTCTGGCTGTCTTCTTAAACAAGTGGTGCCAGCTTTGGCTTTTAAAACAGGAACTGTGTTTTGATCATCTAACAGGTGTCAGATAAGTAATTGGAAATAGAAGGAGTATGGGAGTGACGTGGTGAGAGCTATATTCTGGTCTCTTATTTAGCTTCAGTAACAATGACAGCAGTCTTCTCTGACCTGTGTCTGTTACTGGAACTACTTACAACTTGAATTTGACTTACGATCATGATTCTGCGTGGTCTCTGTTTGGTTAGTGAATGATTTATTGGATTGGGCCCTCAGCTTGAATCTTGGAATTTGGGACAGCAGCCCAGGAGTTGGAACCAGACTGGCCTCACACATTGACCAGCTGCCAACATTGAAATAGCCAAATGTTTCAATGTCCCAGGCCACTTTGTCACACATTTAAAAGTGACTATTTTTAAAAAACAAAAGAAATTCCAGAGAAGACAGCTGAAGTGGCCAGTACGCATGAATTATGTGTGCTTCTAGAGACTTAAATAAAGATTGGAGATTTTTAGGTGTCTCTCTCTTTCATTAAGCTGTCTTAGTATAATGTAAAGCCAAAATATATTCGCGAAGGCTTTCATAGCCGGGATCTAATGGTTGTTGTGGGGTTTTCGGGCTCTTTGGCTGTGTTCTGAAGGTTGTTCTTCCTAACGTTTCGCCAGTCTCTGTGGCCAGACAGTACTCTGTGCTCTGGTGTAGTTGGCTTTGGTTTGTTGTCTTTGTATGTTACTATTATTATGGTCATTTTTATTGCTGTAAACTGCTCAGAGTGGCTTCTTGCCAGATGGGCAGTAGAGAAGTCAAATAAATAAATAAAAGCAAAACAGCAACAACACACAAACACAAACTACCAAAACAAAATCACTGGTGATATCATTCCCCGCCCCCCATACTCATGATATTCATGAGTCCCACATTATTGATTCATACCTCCACAATCCTATGACTACGAATATAAATCTCTGCTTAACTATTGTATTTTATGAATCTGAAGAAGTGGATTGCACTCTGTGAACGTTCAGATTGAATATATCTGTGAAAATTCTCAGATTCTCAAACTGAACTAAGCCTTTAAGGTGCTACAATACTTTGGTTTGGCTTTGCACATACATGTTGAAATGCCCATGTTAGTCTATCTCTTTTAAAATGGCATCTCTAAAAATATATGTATATTTAATAGTAACATATAACAAGGTGTCCTCTTTGTATTGTTAGTGATAAGCAGTACTCTTCATATAAAAAGGTAAAGGTTCCCCTTGACAATTTTTGTCTAGTCGTGTTCGACTCTAGGGTGCGGTTCTCATCCCCGTTTCCAAGCCATAAAGCCAGCGTTTGTCCGAAGACAATCTTCCGTGGTCACATGGCCAGTGCGACTTAGACACGGAACGCTGTTACCTTCCCACCGAGGTGGTCCCTGTTGATCTACTTGCATTTGCATGCTTTCGAACCGCTAGGTTGGCGGGAGCTGGGACAAGCAACGGGAGCTCACTCTGTTGCATGGATTCGATCTTACGACTGCTGGTCTTCTGACCCTGCAGCACAGGCTTCTGCGGTTTAGCCCACAGCACCACCACATCCCCTACTCTTCATATAAGATGCCTTTTATTTTAATTCATTTGATAGGGATTTGTGACTTAAAATCCAGTTGTTACTCCCAACAAGAGTATATCTGTTGAATTAGTGGATCTTATTTTTAGTTAAATCCTGTTGATTCTCTAGGTCTACACTAGTTCAGAATGTTGAATATAGCCAAAGCTTGTTAGTAACAAGGAAGATACAATACTGTATTGTTATCTATCACTAGTTACTATATGGGGGACACAAAGATTTATCAAAAGAAACAGTGTATAATATTGAAAGTATTTTATTGGTTTTATACTTGTTTTTCAAAATTTACTTTTAAAGAATTATAACTTTAAATAATTTTATACGATTTTTAAAGCTTTATGTCACTTGTTTGTCAAACCAATGGTGTTTATCTCCTTACAAAAAGTAACAGTAACCAAAAGGGGGAAAAAACCAGGAGCATGATAAATAATATTAAAAAATTACAGTACGTGTTGAACATTGCCCTGAATAACAATAGATTAATGTCTAGTAAGAATGAAGCACTTTGAAGCTCTCTGTCTAGTCATGTGTATTTTGAAAGACTTTAATGAAATTGGTATTGTTCTCATCCTTCAGGCTCTAGTGAATGATATCCAGACTATTCAGCCCAGTTTGAATAGTGTTAATGAGACTGGGGAAAAAATGAAGATTGAAGCAGAACCGGACTTTGCATTGGAACTACAAACTGAGCTTAAGGAACTGAATGCTCAGTGGGATCATATTTGCCAACAGGTACTCTGTCTCTTGCTGTGTGTGGTTTATTTGTAATTAAAATCCAGACCTTTCATGGGCATAATTTCTCCTGTTCTGTGCACAACTGCTGAATGGATGAGGTGGAACTAGCCATTTATGGTTCACAGTAAGTACTTCCATCAAAGTACTTGCATTTATTACAGCAATATGCATGCAGAACAGACAGTTTTGTGATTGCTTAGAAATCATAGAATGTTTGGCATAAGCATCTTGCAAGGATACTATACCTAATTAATAGGTATGAGACTCTACCTACTTAACAGCTTCACACATAGTGGCTTTACCTTAAGATATTTCAGTGTTATACACATCCCAAAAATGATAACAAAACACCATTATGTTTCAGAGTTTAATACCTTGGAACTACAAATTATAACATCTGTCAGTTAAAAGCATCTGTCTCTTACAAGCTGTTAAAGGTAGCCACAGAGAGTAGAATAGCAATTATACTTTGAAAGGCAAACCTGTAATGAAAAATTTGACTGTAAAAGTTGGCTATACAGATGATTTTAAGATATAAACTCATCCTATGTTACTGTACTAGATAATGGAGATTGTCACCTAAAGACATACTATAGTGAGTTGTGCGCAGGATGTTTCAGATCTTATACTCTATATGAGAAAAAAATGCCAATATCAAGCTGCATTTACTTTGCCCTTCACATTTTGCATCCTTTAGTTCTGAATTGAAAATGTAGGATATAAACAATTCCCATTAAAAGATGGTATACATGTGGGTAGGGGGTTGGCTGTGTCCTCTCAATGTAGAATTTGAGTTTAAGTATCATCTCAAGAATGCCCAAGACAAAAACAGTTTGATGATCAACATCTGTATGTTGAATGAACACAATATTAAAATTATTATTTTATCTGTGATAGTTTACTGGGTTCAGGGAGTTCCTCCCCAGTCACTTAGCACACTATCCTGTTAGTACCAGAGTGGGTGAACCCAGGAGGGTCACTTGTGGTGAGGACTACGGAATCAGGCTGGTGTTAATTCCTTCCAACCCCCAGTGTTTCAAGACTTCACAGTGTTTCTAGGGAATCCCCAAATCTACAAAACTAGATACTTAGAACCAATATATTCACTTTAAAAGGTAAACTGCTGCCACACCCACCAAAAGACCAAAGTAATAGTTGGTCAAAGCAAGAACCACAAACAATCTGAGTTAAAAACCCAGACATCTGGTTAGAGATACAGCATTTTTATATTAAAGATAGTTTTAAAAAAGTTTCAAAAAGCAAGTGGAGCAAGATTACAGTTGAGACAAAGCTAGGACAAACAAGAGAACATATCAGAAAACAACAAAGCTACAGTAGTCTACAGATTAGCATAGTTCTGAGGCATACAGAGTGTATCTTTCCAGACACAACATAGCAAGACATCAACTAGGCATAGCATAGCATTTCTTGAGAAGAAAGTTAAGTCCACTAAAATAATTTCAGGACTCCTTTTTATATTTTAAACATCTGGTTCTAGACCCTTCCAGTTGGTCTGCCAATCAGACTTCTAGTTCTCTTGAATGTTCACAAAGACTGGAGCCTTCCCCACCCCCACTCTCCCTTGACACAGCTGAAATCATCTCCCAATTACTACAATAACAGAGAACCAACAAAGGTTGCTTTGAAGGTCTCTCTCAGGTGATAAGCTGTGTGTTACTGCCTCTTTGTTACTGGGCCAATACTGAACACGAAATTCTCAGTCAGCTTGTTCCAGGCATCACAGAGAAGCCTGATTTTCCCAAATGAATTTCATGTCATCCAATTTCTCTGTTTCTCTCCATCAGCTTTTTTTTTTTTTTTTTTTTTTTGGTCTTTTGTGAGAGATCTTTCATAAAATAGATTATTTATCTGGGAGGCATTTGCCTTCGTATTTAATGAATTCTGTTTTGTTTTGTTTAAGGCCTATGCTAAAAAGGCAGCACTGAAAAGTGGTTTGGATAAGACTGTGGGCCTTCGAAAAGATCTGTCAGAGATGCATGAATGGATTACGCAAGCTGAAGAAGAGTACCTTGAGAGGGATTTTGAATATAAAACTCCAGATGAATTACAGAAAGCTGTTGATGAATTGAAGGTAAGAATCCAAACTGACTTCTATAATTTATATCCAGCCATCTTTGTAAAATTATTATTCTGCACAGTCTGTTTACTCATTTAAAAGAATTTGCTGTTTGAGATTTACTAGAGAAAGCATTAAAGTATTGAATTTGTATGTGTCCTTAGTGTTGGCTGTACCCATATAAAGTTTAGTTCTCTTCCCCTATCTTTCGTATGATTGCATCATATGGGGTGCTTTGTAGTATGTTATTTCTCTGTATTCCTCATTCAAATTGGATTCAGAAATTGCTGTGTCATAAATTATAGTAGTGAGTTTCATGCTGTAGTATTTATGCTTTCACATTGTTTTTGATGAAGTGGTGATGCTACACTGTAGCCGAAGTTCAGTAGTAAATTATAACTAATAGGAGACTTATTGAATCAGTGGGATTTAGTGAGTCTGTACCTATGTACATTCAACTGATTCAGTAGTCCTACTCTAGTTGCAGCCACTGTTATTTTTTCTCCATAGATTACAACTACTTTACCTGTGAAAATATCACTTCTGATTCAATTCATCTCAGGTCCATATTACAAGTTATCAGAGCTTATCTAGTGTGGTGTTAGTTCATATTGCCAGTTTTACATTGTAATAAAACAAAGCTTGTAATGAATCTATGGAAGTTCTTGTCAGAGTGTAGAGTTAATGTTCTAAACAGACCTCACGGATATGATATGCTACATTAACTTTAAAATCTTTTACCACTACTGGTAAAATTAGATCTCTATATCTTACACAAATCAAATAACTTGGTTTCTGTGCTATAGGTATGAGATTGAAAATGACAGTACACACACACACATACAATAACATTTATATATGTATTAAGGAATTACTGTATTTACATAATGGAATAATATATTAGTTGTGACGTGGTGGCGCTGTGGGCTAAACCACAGAAGCCTTTGTGTGCTGCAGGGTCAGAAGACCAGCAGTTGTAAGATCGAATGCAGGGTCAGAAGACCAGCAGTTGTAAGATCAAATCCACACGACGGACTGAGCTCCCGTCGCTTTGTCCCAGCTCCTCGCCAACCTAGCAGTTCGAAAGCATGTAAATGCGAGTAGGTAAATAGGTACCACCTCGTTGGGAAGGTAAACAGCATTCCGTGTATAGCCGTGCTGGCCACGTGACAACGGAAACTGTCTTTGGACAAATGCTGGCTCTACGGCTTGGAAACGGAGATGAGTGCCGCCCCCTGGAGTCGAACACGACTGACTAAAATGTCAAGGGGAACCTTTACCTTTTGTGGCAGAAATCCTGTTATAAATTATGTCACAAAAGGCTGACAACATCATATGCTGTTGTGGTTTTTCAGAAATAAAACATTTCTCATCCCTTTTCCCCCCTCCAAAAGATTCTGAGGCTGTTCTGACATCCATTTCATCCATCAAAAATCTATTAGAGGATATGGAATGAGAGAGGGAAGTCATTAATTACCAGAAATTCCTACCAGGGTGGCTTTATTGGTGGCAGCAATTTTAGATAATTAAAGATTACCTAATTAGGTACACACCCAATATGGCATAAGTTATGACAACAGGAGTTCCACCACAAAAATTATTCTGTTAAATAGATGGAGAAATTTCTTAATACACATATAAATGTTTATTTTCTGTTGATTTGATTTTCAGTCTGACACTTACAGCACGGAAACCTTCTCCCCTCCCATGGTTTCCTGAGGATAAAGGGGATTACACAGAATCCTCAGGACCTTCAGGGAAGATATCAGTAATGTTTAATTTCCTGAAAATGTCCACGACACAAAATGTCATCAGCCTTACATGGTATAACATAGCAACAGGATTTCAGCCAGGAAATTGAAATCACTTGCATGTGTGGTTCTTTGTCATCTCAGCCTAAATATACTTATTTCCAGTTCATAATTTTTAAAGATTTTTCCCCTGCTGACTAAATTCTCAATAGCTTTTCTCTCAGACTACGTTTCTGTTAATCATCCCTTCAGCCTGTCACCTACCATCAACCTAAGTTCTTTTTGCTGCTTCCTGTAGCAGAATCCTGGTTATGGAACATTCTTGTCCCAGGCAGTTAGGCTGGCTGCTTTTTTTGTTGCTCTCTACAATTCTTATAAAAGCTATGCCACTTCATTCAGCGTTTACTGAATAATGTCTGCCTTTGGTTTCAGATGTATTTCCTGTTTAACTGTACTGTATAATTTTCCTTTGACTTTTGGTTTTTAAGGGGACTGTCATATTTTATTATTCCTACAGTTTTATCCGTTTCAGATAATCTCAGTCTTTCACTGTGTAGGCAGGCTTATTTAAACTAGTTAAATAAATAATTGCTTGAAATTATTGGTGAACTGTGATGGCACAGTTTCACTCCTTCAGATGCAAATCCCATGACCACAGTTCAGATTTCCAGAGAAGTATTGCTGCTTTGTATGTCTCTTTCCAGAGCATAAACCTAGTTTTCTCTTTGGCTGTCTCTCAGTGCATCTCCCAAAACAACATGTCTTCTATTCAGTGAGAGTAATTTATCTTGAGTTCCTGTAACTGAAAATGAGACAAAGCACTGTATGGAAGTTTCAGGCAGCTGTTCTAATTCTATTAACTATAAAAGGCCACAATTTCACACACCACTTTTATCCAAACCAGTGACCAAAATCCTGTTGCACAGCTATACAGGCAGAAGGCAAATGGCACAACATTCATTTACTTTTGGCTGGCAGTTGAAAAGTTGCCACTGTGAATTCAGATGTGTTTGTGTACCTGTTGGCTTTAAGAATGCTGAAGAATTGTGGTTGAGACTCTTTAATTGCTGGATGGAAGTGAATATTGTGCCATTTGCCTTCTGCCTGTATGAAAAAGCAACAAGATTTCAGGCAATGTGTTTATGCTTTGATTCTACCTTCTTTAAATCAAGTGTTCCTCTCAATTTCTGTATTATTTCTCTTCAAGAAAGCCACACTGTTTCCTATATTTGGATTGATCAGATATGTCTTATCTGATTATAGAAAGTGTGGACAAGAGAAAAAAAAAGACCACAAAGCTCAGGATTAACAGAAGACTAGAAAAAAGTTAAGGAAGAATCAAATATAATATTAGAAATATGAGAAACAGATGCCAAAACTGAAATACGTGTTTATCCCTGTTATCTCAATTGCCATGTTTTCTGTACTGATCCATGCTACTATGTCTCTTAAAGAGATTGATAGGATCTACTTCTTTCCCCCACATTTTTCCCCTCAAAACATCCAAGCCCATTTGCCTGCTGCCAATAGAGCAGCTGCCACCTAGCAAGGAGGACAGCAGGAATTAAAAGAACGTGTGTAGGATAATGAATAGATGAGAGAGAAGGATTGTTGGTGCTAATGATTTGGAAAGAAGTCTAAATGTTTCCTTAATTATGGTAGGCCTGCAAAGAGACACTCCTGCAATGCATCAGTGGCTAAAGGTGATTTCATGAAGGGATTTCTCAGTTTACCATGTGTTCCTTGAACGATTATGTTATGTTCAAATAATTTCTGCCCAGGTTGTTGCCTGTTTACTCTTCAGGGATCTTAACAATTACTATACATTTCCTTGTTTTCAGAGAGCAAGAGAAGAGGCAACACAGAAAGAGGTGAAAGTAAAGCTTCTCACAGACTCTGTAAACAATTTTATAGCAAGGGCTCCACCTGCAGCTCATGAGGCCTTAAAAAAGGAGCTTGATGTTCTAACTAAAAACTACCAGCGACTCTGCAGCAGGCTTAACGGGAAGTGCAAAACACTGGAGGTTAGTTCTTTCTGTAGCTAAAATTAGGGTACTTCAAGAAGTGACAGTAGAGATAATAACCAGTGGACAACAGCATTTAATAAATCTTTTTCCTCAGAAAAATTTGCTTCTGCCCTATTTGTGGAGCCCAACTTTCTTCAGACACAGTCTTTCAGTATATTATATTTACAGCATATATTTTACAGCATGTATTTCGAGAATATGGGTCTTGAGAAAGTTATTCAATAGACTGTCTTTGTTTAACAGTGATGCAACTGTTGAAATAATGTAGAGGTAAACTGGGGGCAGAGCTGGTGCAGTTGAAAAATGAAAAGCTCTTTGTTAAAAAATTTTTTTGAAGTGTGGAACATACTTGGACTGTTTAGTATAATCAAATGTGATGCCTGTAGCAAAATACTGGAGACAAAAATGATGTGGTATCTTAAAGACTAACTGCTATATTTTAATGTGAATTTTTGTGGATCAAGTTTACTTACTTATACGTAAGAGTGAGACTGTATGACTCATATTTATACCTGGCCCCATGACCAGGCGGGGATACAAGATAATGGGCAAAGTGGCAATGGTTCATTTGTAGTGGAATAGGCTGTTGTGTTTTCCCAAAAATAAGATAGAGTCTTCTATTAATTTTTCCTCCAAAAAACGCATTAGGGCTTATTTTCAGGGGACGTTTTATTGTTGTACATGAAAACAATCTACATTTATTCAAATACAGTCATGTCATCTTCTGGTTCCTGCATAATGGTGGACAGTGCGGTTTCACTTAACTAGGGCTTATTTTTTTGGGTAGGGCTTATATTATGAGCATCCTGAAAAATCATACTAGAGCTTATTTTCAGGTTAGGTCTTATTTTCGGGGAAATATGATATCTGACTGTGAATACTTTCCATTATCAGTCTACAGGATAACAATAGCTTAGTTGATGCAAGGGGCAAACTATGTGACTCAATGTAGTATTTCACACTAAGTAATGACTTCAGAACCCTTGATTGATATCTGACATTGTTTTGTTTTTGGGTGTGGCTAACTGATAAGAGTCAACTTCTGAGATTTTCCCTTGTTTGGCATCACTTTGTGAATGGTACTGAGCTCAAGAGGGTATCCTGTAGACCATCTTGACTGCTGCCACTAGTATTGTCAACATTCAGACTTCCCTTTGCTGTGTAAAGTTTGGCATCCTTTTTCCTGTGTGCAGTGTGAATATAATTTTCTGCAGCAATCTCAGGTCATTTCCTGGATTTCTGAATTATGAGTACAGAAGCTCAATACCTCATCTTCATAAGCTGGATATTTGTTTGTTTGTTTGTTTGTTTGTTCATTTGTTTTTAAGAACTGAATATCAATCAAGGGCTCTTAAGTCATTATCACATATGAAATCCTATGTGGATTCTCATGGGTTGCTACTTGTGTCAACTACGTTGTTATTACCTTTTAGACTGATAATCAAAGTTATTTAGAGCCTGGTAGCTTATTCCAATATTGTGGGGCCTTGTATAAATATGACATTCATATATTCTCACTCTTATGTCTAAGGAAGTAGACTTGAACCACAAGAGCTCACATTAAAATCCAGCAGTTTTAAAGCTGCCTCAATGTTTTGTCTCTTCCTTTTTGGGTTTGTTTTTTTAATATTTTTTTATTGGATATACTTGTATGGATTAATACAGGTACTTTTTCAAACACTATAGTTAAAATACTGTTAATGGTTGTTGTGGGTTTTTCGGGCTTCTTGGCCGTGTTCTGAAGGTGGTTTTTCCTAACGTTTCGCCAGTCTCTGTGGCCGGCATCTTCAGAGGACAGCAAACTGTTCTCTGAAGATGCCGGCCACAGAGACTGGCGAAATGTTAGGAAAAACCACCTTCAGAACACGGCCAAGAAGCCCGAAAAACCCACAACAACCATTAGATCCCAGCCGTGAAAGCCTTCGCGAATACAATACTGTTAATGCTATGAAAAGCTGCAATGTATCTTTTTATTATTATTATTTAGTCTTGCTAAGCTTTTCAGATTTTCTAACAGTTATGAAATAAAGCTGAGGTTTCCAGCAATAATAAAAAAGAAATTGGAAGTCAAGGTGGGGAAAAATGCATTTTAATGTTAATCATAATCAAAATTGATTTTCATAATAATAATAATAATAATAATAATAATAATAATAATAATAATAATAATAATAATAATAATAATAATAATAATAAATAATGGTGGTGGTGAAGATGATGATGATGATGCTAAAGTGAGTTGAATTATAGACTAGGAAATCTAGATGGCAGTATTTCATTGGAAGCAGCCAGTTGCATATTTGCTGATATTTTTAGTGCATTCCATAACTTTGGTGTTTGTCTTATTTTGATTTTTTTTCAAATGTTCCGAGTGGTAACAGTGAAAGAAAATATTTATATACTTTGTTTGAAGAAAAAAGATATTTCAAGGACAACAAAGCAAAGCAACTTTTTTACCTACTGAAGTACTGGCAAAATTAATCTGTCATTTCAAAAAACTCATTCCTTAGGAGGTATGGGCATGTTGGCATGAACTACTGTTGTACTTAGATGTTGAAAACAAATGGCTGAATGAGGTAGAATCAAAACTCAAGGCAACTGAAAATATTCAAGAAGGTTCAGAAGAGATCTCAGAAGCACTAAATGTAAGTACTGGCATTATTTATACATTAGTGGTTAAGACTGTATAACCTGAAAACCAGGGAGCAGCTCAAGAAGCAGAATAGGACATCTGCTCAAAATTTTATGGGGAAAATTTCCACCCCCATAAAATAAATACTGTCTATCTGTCTATCTGTCTGTCTGTCTGTCTGTCTGTCTGTCTGTCTGTCTGTCTGTCTGTCTGTCTGTCTGTCTGTCTGTCTGTCTGTCTGTCTGTCTGTCTGTCTGTCTATCTATCTATCTATCTATCTATCTATCTATCTATCTATCTATCTATCTATCTATCTATCTATCTATCTATCTATCTATCTATCTATCTATCTATCTATCTATCTATCTATTTATTTATTTATTTATTTGATTGACTGATTGATTGATTGATTGATTGATTGATTTCTATCCCGCCCTTTTAGACAAAGTCTACTCTGGTTATGTCAAAGTAGACAGTTCCATCAGTGGAATGACAGTGTAGATACTGCCCATAGATCTTTATAACAGAAGGGTCTTATGTTTCATCAAAGTTTCAGTCAATTTACTGTATGTTAGATATAATTACCTACAGAAAGCTACTTTGATTTTATGAATTCTGTTCTGCTAGATTTTCATTTTTTGTTATTATCTTCAGAGATTAAAGGAAGGATTTGAAGAACACATGTTTAGGTGGCACAATGAATTATTGGACTAGAACTAGAGTTGTCAAAAAGAATAATGAATGAAAAAATAATAATGTAGTAGTTTTCACACAAACACTTACTTCTTTCAAGACATTCAAATATATTTGTCAGGTGACAATGTAACATTCCATTAATTAGGTTGCAAATGCCTTGAGATTGACTTAATGTCGGAGATTTCTTGTAAGTAAGGAATTCCAGTCCCACCAGTCTGCTCTTAACCTAGCAATTGGAATGCCATGATGTTCACCAATCTTTCATATTTATCCAGTGTTTGTTTATTGTGGAGGCAAATCCACCAGGAATTACTTTGAAGTAATCTTTTCATACTGTACAACGAGATGTTGTTATAGGGCATTAAAATATTTCCTATATTTCCCTGAGCCTGCTGCAGAGAAATGTGATAACTAAAGTTTTTTTTGTGAAGTCTTGAAATCTCTACTAAACAAAAAGTTTTTCTCTGTATACTTTAAAACCAAGGATCGTTAGACATAACACTAGCCTCTGTTTCTATTCCTTCTTGTTGCCATACAGTAGGACTCACTAATATTGCAGTTGTAAATGAGTATGTCAGTTCATGAAAACATTCAGGACCTGGAGTCAAAATGTCAATATCTAGTTGCCTCTTTTGATTATTGTACCGTAAGGCCATTTCAACAAATTAGCATATACTGCAAAAGCATTGTTTATTATAGTGAACTACCATCTAGGGGTTTGTTACTGTTTGGCTAGTCACATTTCAGCTACTTTATGGACAAAACAAAACAAAAATAATGGCACATTCTATTTTTCTCATGAATCTTCTGCCAGTTTGATGGAAATGTCAGATGTCTAGCTTTCTTGTTTTAATGAGAACTCGGAATGTTTTTTTCTGTTTGGTCTAATGGGGATGGCAAAAACAAGTAATACAGTTTATGAATGTTTCAGTCTCTGGAAACATTAATGCAACACCCTGAAGATAATCGAAATCAAATCCGTGAGCTGGCACAGACTTTAACTGATGGTGGTGTTTTAGATGAACTGATCAATGAGAAACTGGAGAAGTTCAATACTCGGTGGGAAGACCTACATCAGGAGGTATATTTCAAGAAGCAGTATTTCTGCTCCTATACTTTAGTTCCAAACACTGTGTTTCACATCAGTACTAGTTTTCTTAAAAATGTAATTGCCTCTTTATAAAATAATAGCTAAGAATGTATTCATATAGCTGTGTCATGTAAGGCTAATGATGTAATCAGTCACACCATTTAAAAAAAGAAATAAAACATTTCCAATTCCCAGTGATGTTTGAGAAACAAAACATTTTGACCCTTCTGTCAAAGGTCCCAAGGAATCCCTTTCATGATGGGGCAGCCCACTGATGATGGAGAAAAAAATTCAGGAGTGAAAAATTTCACAGCAATTGGCAGATTCTTCTGTAGCATCACTCAGAGTTCGGAGAAAACTTTTCATGAAGAATGTCTGCAACTACTCCTTAATGTCTACTGAATATCTAATTGCTTTTCCTTCACACTGGCTGTTGTTTAGTCGTTAAGTCATGTCTGACTCTTCGTGACCCCATGGACCAGAGCACGCCAGGCCCTCCTATCTTCCACTGCCTCCCGGAATTCTGTCAATTTCATGTTGGTTGCTTCGCAGACACTGTCCAGCCATCTCGTCCTCGGTCGTCCCCTTCTCCTCTTGCCGTTACACTTTCCCAACATCAGGGTCTTTTCCAGGGAGTCTTCTCTTCTCATGAGATGGCCAAAGTATTGGAGACTCAGCTTCAGGATCTGTCCTTCCAGTGAGCACTCAGGGTTGATTTCCTTCAAAATGGATAGGTTTGTTCTCTTTGCAGTCCAGGGGCTTAGCTATTAGGGTCAAATTCATGAACTTGGGCACTTTTACACTATTTCCTGATTGAGTTTATTTTGTCATCAAGATCTTTATTCAAATTTCAGCGTTAATCACCTGAGTGTAAGGTTTGTTTTGGTACAATTGGCTGTTAGGATCTACATTCTTTACTGTAGTGACCAGACAGTGGGTATGCCCATGTGCAACCTGGCAGGTCATGTAACAGGATTTGGAGTGCTCTTTGTAGTATTCAGAAATATTATTTTGGAGATTATTTTCCTTAAACTGAAGCTGTGGCTTCAATCTCCCTCCCTTTCATTCCACCTCCTATTTCAAATTTGCCCACAGAAAATAAAGTGTCATTTTAGAATTAAATGTCAGGTATGATATTGTCTGGTGTGCTCTGGTCCATGGGGGTCATGAAGAGTTAGACACAACTTAATGACTAAACAACAACAATGGTATTGTTTTATGGAATGTTGAGCTCCAAGTATGTCAGAGAAGACATATTTTGTCACTCAGAATGGTAGATAGGATACATTTAGTAAAAAAGACAGTTGGAAGTTAGTAAACCCTTCAAATCTTGGCATCTGAAATAATACTTTTCTTGACATTTTGTGATTGAAAGCTACCACTGATTTACTTTTACAATCATTTCTGTCCTTCTGTTATTTTAGAAATGAGCAAAATTTAGGCTGAAAAGAGCACATGTGAGTAAGCAGAGCAATCAGTAGACTAGTTAATGAGGGGAAGGAAAGGGTGTTAATAAAATCCAATTGCTTTTACCAAAATATACTACTCGGTTGCTGCAGCCTCTATGAGGAAAGATGTGGGGGCCATCATTCACCTAGCTTCAAGCTTGCAGGATTTTCTTGGTAAAATCCACTCCCAAGCAACAGAGAATGGTGTTTTTGGCTGGGCAAATTCTTTCAGATGTTGCAGTGAAATCCTGTCAAGGGATTGTCCAGCCATGGCCCACTCAGTCTGCCTGGTTGCCCTTGCATCAAGGTTTTGCCCTCTTCATTCCTTGTCGAAGGGCAGTTCAGGCCAAATCACTATATCCATCCAATACAGATGCTCTGACAGTACCCCTTATATTACTAGACAAGTGGCCAAATTCTGTGTTGCAGCAACAGTTATTCGTAAACAGATGTTTGGGTAGGTGATTTTAGATCGACAATATAATATTTTTAATACAACACTATCTGTGGTTTTATCTATATCAAGGATATATTATGTTATTAATTGGAAATAAGGGTTTGTTTTATCATGTTTTAATGGAATTTTATTACCCTGCTCGACTTTCCTAAACAATAATTGTATGTATCTATTTTATACTGTTCTGGCTTTACTGGTCTTTGACCGTAATAAAGTTTAAAAAAAAAAAAACTACATTTGTACACTTAATGAGTTGTTAACAAGACAATCAGGAATATTTTAGCTAAATGGTAAAAATGGGAAAGGCTCAGGATGTTTCGAGGTTGACTACGTGAGCATTTAGCCCACTGTTTGGTTTGTTGCAGGGATGGGCTGGTTTATTCCTAGATACAGTGATCTGATGATGTCTTTGATGGAGGTTACCAGGTCAGCCTCAGGCATCCTGCCTGCACTTTCAGGTCACTGTGCCTGTCCAAAACTGAATCAGGCAGGTTCTCCACTGGACCTTTAAGAGAAACACAAACTAAAAAACCCCTCTTTGCCCCTCTCCTGTCACTTGCCACTTCTGTGAGAAAGCTTTCATTTGTCTGGTTTTTCCCCCCAGTAATGTAGCACATATGTACTGCCCTAATACACTTTTTAAAAACTCCCTGTTACCCTCCATGGAGCCAAGGAATTGTTTAATTTACCAATAGCCTAAAGTGATTCTTTTCTTAAGCCATTTCACAATCCTGGCAAATAGACAGTGGGCTGGTGAGGACCAAATTGAATTGGTTGAAGTCTGTCTGTCATTTGGATGTGAGGATTGCACCAAATGGAATACAGTGGGGTCTCTACTTAAGAACGTCCCTACTTAAGAACAATCCAACTTAAGAACAGCTCCATTTGCTAAATTTTGCTTCTACTTGAGAACAGAAATCCAAGATAAGAACAGGAAAAAAACCTTTCCTGCTCTTTTTTTAACCTTAGGTCATCTTAGGTTAAAAAAAAAATTCTCCCCCTAGTGGTAGAGTACGTATTAGCCAGCTTTGCATTAGTTCCTATGGGAACTAATGCTTCAATGTACGAACGCACCTCTACATAACAACAACAACAAAAAAAAAACAGCCAGAATGGATTAATTGGTTTTCAGTCCATTCCTATGGGAAATTTTGCTTCAACTTAAGAACGTTTCAACTTAAGAACACCATTCCAAAACGGATTAAGTTCTTAAGTAGAGGTTCCACTGTAGTTTCTATGGACGGAAAAGAGCAGATACGGATTAAATGGTTTTCAATGCATTCCTATGGGAAATGCAGATTCAACATAAGAACTTTTCAACTTGAGAACCACCTTCCAATACGGATTAAGTTCTTAAGTAGAGACCCCACTGTACTAGATCTCCTAGTGACCTTATTTAACCTACTGTTCCCAAGCCCTGACTCTTTCTTTACTTCTACTGCTATACTTTCCCTTCATCACCTTGAAGTGAGAGCAGGAAGAGACTGATCACCTACAGATCAGTTTGATTTTCTAAATATTCCTCATATTAACATCTATTAGTGATTTAATAAATACATGAAGCCAGTTAGTGAAATTTACAATTAAAATGCAGTAACAACTGAAAACATTTGGTTCGTATGAGAAAATTAGCTATTTAGATTTATTTGTAGCTGAAGAACTATGCTCTATGCATATTTCTTTTGTCTCGTTTAAACACAGCTGCTGCTATTATTGGTCCACTTATAATAATCTGTTGTTGTTGTTCCCAGCACATTTTCACTGTATAGTAAGGAGTGTGTTGTCTTTAAATGTATTTTTAAAAATATGCTGCAGATTCATTATAATACTAAACATCTGTGTTCAAGGTGATTTTCATTGCCCGCAAACTAATTATACAGAATTTGCAATTTATTTTTATTTGATGAATTGTGTTTCTGCATAAGAAAAATAGGACTCAAAGAAAATGAAACAATGCTGTTGATCTTTGAGAAACTGCAACTATGTTTGAGATATCTTGTTTTCATATTAATTGTCTATTTTAGTTAAAAGAAATAAGGATACATATCATTGTGTATTGTAAAGCAAAAGCAAAAAGCAAAGCATGCTGCTTATATACCGCCCCATAGTGCTTCAAGCACTTTCTGGGCAGTTTACAAGTTAATTATGCAGGCTACACATTGCCCCCCCCCCCGTGAACTGGGTACTCATTTTACTGACCTCAGAAGGATAGAAGGCTGGGTCAACCTTGAGCCGGCTACCTGGGATTGAACCCCGGTCTGTGAGCACAGTTTTGGCTGCAGTACAGTAGTTTAATCATTGCGCCACAAGGCTCTATTGTGTAGTTGTTTTGAATAAAAATACTGAGAACTACATATTTAGCCTTTAAAAAATAGTCTGAGTTATTACAGTTTCTTCCATCTAACAGTTTTACAGTAGTATAAGCTCCTTTTCAATCTATTAATTTTTTCACTTTTATATCATCAAATGATTAAAATGGAAATAAATCTCTGTGTTAGCAGAATGTTGTGGAGGTCTGAAAACATTTGAGTATTGGAACTATGATTGTTGCAGGACATAAGAAAGATATAAAAATGAGCAGTCACCACACTCATTGTGGTTTTTTAAAAGTGTCATGGAATGAATACTGTACAAAGAACATAATTTTTTCTCCAGGTAATGAATGATTTCAGAAAATAGTTTTCGTAGCAATGATTATGGGACATGGGCACAATAATACACTTTTAATTTGCAGTGAGCCACTCAGAGACCCTTAAAAGAGTGAAAGGTAACATATAAATAAAAAGTTTTAAATCACATAACATAAATAATTCTGAGTTAACATCCATCCAGGTCATCTTAAACAGTGAAGTATGGGGACAGGGGCAACGACAACTATCCAAAAAGAAAAATGAAAGATCAAAGCAAAGCAAAGCGTGCTGCTTATATACCGCCCCATAGTGCTTCAAGCACTCTCTGGGCGGTTTACAATTTAATTATGCAGGCTACACATTGCCCCCCCCCCAGCAAGCTGGGTACTCATTTTACCGACCTCGGAAGGATAGAAGGCTGAGTCAACCTTGAGCCGACTACCTGGGATTTGAACCCCAGGTCGTGAGCACAGTTTTAGCTGCAGTACAGCGGTTTAACCACTGCACCATGAGGCTCCTAAAGATGCCATTAGTAACTGTATGTATCAAATCGCCTGATTTTCAGAAATCATGCTATCAGATAATTTTAAAGATCTTAAAGATCAGACTTGGTGTTCACATAAGGTTTGCATAACTTGTCAGGGCTAATTGATAAAATGCCAGGACATATCTTAGTCTCATTCCTCGTCATGCACTTAATTGAACAATTGAGATGTGTCCTGGCACCTTGGCAGTTAGCTGCAATTAGCCATGGCAGGTTATGTAAACCTTAAGCAAACACTAACAGAATTTCTACCAGACGATAATGTAACTTGCTGTGGTAACATTAAAAATAGCTCATCTGCTGTGTACCTGAATGTTTGCAACATGCGATGGAACAATTCAGCATTAAGAAAGAGTAAACATAAGGTAAAGGATGAATGATGAAGGGACCATGGTAAAACAGGATCTAGTTCTTCTGAGTGCTGTTACTTAACGTGTTTTGAGAACGTATTTATAGGTTAAATGCCAGTTTGTTTTATAAACAGAACTTCTATCCCTCTCACTTTTATCCCTCTCACTTATTGCAATGGATTATCTTAAACCTGGCAGTGATGACGGTAATTCTGTTCTGACCAAAGGAAATCCCTTGGGGTATATAATAAGATCAGGAGGTATGTGAGGCCGCAGACTGAGAAAACGATCTAAGGGAGTGGTTGTATTTAATTTAGTGGTCTTCTACTCATTACAGAATTCCTCAGTATTTGTTTTGGTTTTCTTAAGGATTGTAAAAATATTTGATATTTCATTGTGATAACTTTTTGAACAATACAAAATGGCTGGTAAAAAGAGGCGAAATTTGTCTTACAAAAAGGTGTCTGTGTATCAGTTGGAAATTCTACTGTTTGTGTTTTCAAATGGCATTTTTAAAACTTTCAGTGCCTAATCTTCTCCCCCTCTTGCCTGCACCTTCCTTTTTAGGCGGTAAGAAGACAAAAGGTTCTTGAACAAAGTATTCACTCTGCCCAGGAAATTGATAAAACCCTTCAGTTAATTCAAGAATCTCTTGGCATCATTGATCGACAGTTAACAGGTTACATTGCAGACAGAACTGATGCAGCTCAAGTACCTCAAGAAGCACAGGTGAGTCTTGTGGTCTTATTATTCTTAAATAGCTTTATCATTCAAGTAGTAAATTTTGTTTAATTACATTGTGTTTATTTTAATTTTACCCATTCGTGACAATTTCAAGAATTACAGGCAATTGAATAAAGAAGTTTTAATTTGCAATCCAGCTCTTGCAAAACTGGAATATAAAAGGGTTATTGTATAAATTTACATTACTTTTAAATGACCCTGCTTATTTTGTAGAATACTCATCATCTACATTATTTATCTGTCCTTAATGCTGCTACAAAATTGAATTGTGATGCTAAATTAATACTCATTACGTGTTGGTGCAGGTTATGCTATAGCACTAAAGAAACAAAATGATCGTTGTAACTCCCTACAGTGCTATTTTTATCATAACATCAGTCAATACTCATCCTGGCATCACTTAGCTAAATTCTTAGTAAAGCTGCTTGTACACCACATGGATTGTGACTGGGTTATGCAATCACAGATAGTCTTTTTAATTAATCTGATTATCACATGCAAATGCATTTCTTCCAGAAGAAAACAAGTGGAAAAGTCCTATCATTCCTCTTATCGCTATATCTGTCCATTTAATTTTTTTGCTTACTCTTTGAGGGGAATTTCTGGATTATGTCACTAATTCTGTGCATAAAACAATGATACAGCACTTGAAGTAAAAACAGTTTTCTAATGATAATTGGAATGGGATTTTAAAAAATTGTATATCGTTTATATTGTGGGTAAAAATGTTCCAGAATGTAAGTGTTATTAGTTTGATGTGTCAGTATGCCTGATTGTGGTGCTGGGGTGGCATTTTCCTGCCTTCTAGCTACTCACCTTTGTCAAAAGTACAACACTTGAATACAAAAAAAAACAAAAAACTTTATAACACTCTTTAGTAGTTTGAGTCTGTGATTGTCAGTCACTATAGAGCGTTAGAAAGTTTTATAGCACTTGGAGATCATTGTTCCAGAGACACCTGGATGGCAAGAAAATGAGGACATGCATCCTGTGGACCCTAAATTGGGTCCTCTTTGTCTACAGAAGTTGGCTCTTCAAGGACTGTCTCTCCAGCCCTTTTGGACATACCGAAGATTGAATCTTGGACAATTTCCCATGTAATAGCACCTGCTCCTCTCCTGAAACATACCTGAAATTATTGAGTAATATTCTTATCATATGTAGAGTTTAGCTTAAAGCTGCACTCTCCCTGTACTAAAGAGATTGTAAGGTGAAGTGTCACCATGACTTTATATGACAAAGCAATGGCATGCTATAGTCATGTTAATAATATAGTTGATGAGTGATGAAGAAAGTCTTCTTTCTCTGATATTTTTCTTCAAGTTCATGAATTAGTCAATCTGTGACCTCATTATATTGATACAGGCACACTTGCCAATTATATGGCTAGCCCTTTCCTCTTTGTGATACTTTATTTTAAACTATTATTTACTGCCTTCTTTCTGAGATGTTTTTCACATTAAATCCTCTTTCTAAGGTCAGGGAAGATTAAGCTACTTCCATATCATTTCAGCATGACAATTTTAAAAGATTCTCCATAGAATCTTTCATAATGCCTTAACGAGTTGTTGCATATTAATTTTGACCTGCCCTGATAAGCTTTACTCAATTATTGGCTTTTGAAATAGATCTGAAGATGTACAGGCTATGGGTGGGTGGGGGGAAGATTTAAAGAAAAGGTTAATTGATGAAGTATTTGTAGAGATGGAAACAAGCAATTCTAATATCAAAGAAATGGAATAAATTACTGGTTTGACTAAAACTACCAGAATCTCACAGCCAGCATGTTCACTGTGCTGACCGTATGGTTCTGAAAGTTATAGTCTGGAAAGGTAAATTTTCCCATATTGACATATTCCATATATCTAGTATGATGTGGACAAAGATGTAGAGAAAAAGAGAACTACTACAATAACCAATGAAAATAAATGGAAGCAAGCAACAACATGGGAAGAAGAAAAGATCTGTTCTAGAAGATACAAGAAATTTAAAAGAAATGTAAGCCTAAATTAGGAACGATGAATGACCAACAGGAAAGCACATTATCTGACCAGGAGGCAACAGAGAGAAGATGGAAACAATATACTGAAAACCTATAGGGAAGAAACAAAAGGATGACAGACTTCTTTGAAGAGAAATCCTATAATGATGAACCTGCAGTTGGAGAAAGTGAAGTGAGAGCTGCTCTGAAAGCACTAGGGAAAAATAAATCACCAGAAGTAGATGGAATACTGTTAGAACTGATTCAAGCCTCAGAGACTGAATCAGTCAAAATCCTAAAAAGAATATTCCACCAAATATGGAAAACAAAACAAGGATCCACAGACTGGAAACGCTCAATATACATTCTAGTCCCCAAGAAAGGAGAAGCCAAGGAGTGTGGTAATTATAGGACTGTTGCTTTAATTTCCGATGCAAGCAAAGGGATGCTCAAAATATTGCAACAAAGGCTTTTCCCTTATGAGCAAGAAATGCCTGATGTTCATGCTGGATTTCAAAAAGAAAGATGCATTTGACATCATATTGCAAAAATCCACTCGCTACTGGAGCACCCAAAATAATTTATGAAGAAGATCAATCTATGCTTTGTAGACTATAGCAGAGCCTTTGACTGTGTGGGTGAGTTGTTCTGAAAGAAATGGTTGTGCCTCAGCACTTGGTTGTACCGATGCGTAACTTGTATTCTGGAGAAGAAGCTACTATTAAGACAGAATATGGAGAGACAGTATGGTTTCCTGTAGGCAAAGGTGTCAGACCAGAGTGCATTTTATTCTCTTATCTGTTCAGTCTGTATGTAGAACTCATGTGGAAAGCTGAACTAAATTCAAATGAAGGAGGAGTGAAAATTGCTGGAAGAAACATCAGTAATTTATGATATGCAGATGAAACCCTCTTATTGGCAGAAAGCAGCAATGACTTGAAATGACTTTTAGTGAAAGTAAAAGAAGAAAGTGCCAAAGCAAGACTTAAATTGAATATTAAGAAGACAAAAATATTGACTACAGAAGAACTACACAACTTTAATTTTGACAATGAAGAGATTGAAATTGTTCGAGAATTTGTATACCTTGGTTCAGTCATCAATCCAAAGGGAGACTACAGCCAAGAAATCAGAAGAAGACTGAGACTAAGTAGGGCAGCAATGAAGGAAACAAAAAAGATAATCAAGTGTAAGGATGTGTCACTGGAGATCAAGACCAAAATCATCTTCATCCTTGTACTTCTGCTCACCATCCAAACGTGTGAAAGCTGGACAGGAAAAAAAGCTGACAGGAAAAAAAAATGATTTGTTTGAAATTTGGTGCCGGAAGATAGCTTTGTGGAAACGCTGAAGTGCCAGAACGATGAAAAAGTGGGTCCTCGATCAAATCAAGCCTGAACTATCTCTGGAGGCAAAAACGTTGAAACTGAGATTGTCCTACTTTGGTCACATCAGGAGAAAGCAAAATTCTCTGAAAAGACAGTAATGCTGGGAAAGGCAGCAGGAACAGAGGAAGGCCAAATATGTAATGGATAGACTCCTTAAGGGAACTGGCTTGAGTTTACAAGAGCTGGGCAAGGCTGTTGTGGACATGACATTTTAGATATCTCTCATTCATAGGGTTGTCATAAGTCAAAGGCAGTTTGACAGCACATAAAAACAGCAATGGAGGGAAAAGAAACTCAGTGAGCAACAGGACTTGTCAGAGAGCCATTTGGGGAAGGAATAATGTCTCACCTGTCCCTTCCAACTCCTCAGAACTTTACCAAGAGATCACTTTCAATTTGGCGGGGTTAACTGCTGAATAAGCTATGCCATCTCCTAAATGAGAAAATACAGGGGGGAAATGCTATGTCACAGAGATTGTTATTGTTACCAGAGTTTTTCATTTTGAGCTAACTCAGAATTTATTTGTTATATTTATGAAAATACATGTTTTGAATTTTCAAGCTCAAGATATATAAGCCTTGCTAATGTACTGGTCAATATGGAATGGCTGAAATGCATGTTTGATTAAATGTGGTTTGAATAAAATCTTGTGACAGATTTCTCTCTCTCATTTTGTGGTAATGGTTTCTAATATCCTTTCTGATGAGCAAGAAAGCTGCCAGATATTTTTCTGGAATAGCTGTTCTTTCTGGTAATTGTTTAGCAGCTCTTTCACTAGCAGATACTCATTTTCCAACAATTTCCACATAAATTGAGTTGAATTGGTCTAAATTAGCTCGTATCAATGTGCAAAATGTGAATTGTTTTCCATGGTCAGTATTTTGCAAGCCAACTGCTTTTATTTTGCTTTCCTTAGAAAACTGATCTCTCATAAGGTATCAAGGGTTGAAATTTGCATTTCTGTCATTTTTATCACACACTTGTTCTAGATGACAATAATAGAAAAATACTTGCTAGAAAACCATTGTCATGATTGTATTTAATTTCCTTTCATCACTGTGCTCTTTTATATTTATCTGTTTATCAAGGAGGAAGAACGTTTGTGTAGTCCAAATCAAGATTTGTTTGTAATGTTGACATATTATTAATATGTGATGCATCATGATGGTGCAGAGTAATGAATAAACAAGTGAAAAAAAATTGAACTATCATAAGGGCCTCAACTCTCTTCAAAATATGGTTCCACTGGAATAAAGCTGAACTTGTAATGTTTAAGTGGTTGTAAGCTTTCTTTTAAAGCAGTAAGAAGAGTAACAAGTAGAGTATAGAAATGTCAGAGTCTCCCAGCCAGTGATATGTAATACAACTTTCACTCATGGAATAGGAATTCCCCTTCCTCTCCTCCTCATCACCTCCTAACATTAAATCTGCTGAATCCTCCCCCAGCCCCACCCAGCAATAATTGGGGTGCAGGGGGAAATAGGAATCATCTCATTTGCTGTTTCGTCAACAAACACGTACCAACAGATTTCGGTCACAGTCATTTCATATCTTTTCTTCCAGAGGCTGGATGTAGAATCCTGTATATTTCATTGTAGAAATACTCTACTTTGACTTCAAACACATTCACTTTTTCCCAACAGAAAATTCAGTCAGAGTTGACAAGCCATGAGATTAGTTTGGATGAAATGAAAAAACGGAACCGGGGTAAAGATGCTGCCAAAAGGATAGTCTCCCAAATCGATAGTGCACAGGTTTGTGAATTTCACTTTCTTCCACATATTTCATTTAAATTAATTCATCAAAATGAATGATTATGTACCCTCCATTGTCAACATGTGAAACTTATAGTCTGAACCTCAAAGACTGTTTCTTTTAGTTTTTTTTCCCTATACATTCGCCTCATTTACAACACTTACATTTGATTTAGTATGAGAGAGGAAATTGCAGGATTCAGTTTGCTACTACAGGAGATCAGGTGTTCATGAAATGCAAATCAACAAATGCAAGTCAACTGTTTCAGTCAAAGCTCATTTGAGATGGGGTAGGGTTGGATTCTTTCAAGATAAACCAAGCCAATTATTTCTGAAAGTCTGCATTAACTTCCTTATCAATAGTTAAGTGTTAGCAATTACATGTATGTAATGGCCAAAATCATATCAGTATCCATGTAAAGTTTGCGTAAATTGCTGCAGATACAATATTTGTGGCTAATTGCATCTTGTGTCCTGGCTTTTTATCAATTAGCCACAACGGGTTACACAGGCGTAAACATGAATGACAACAAGATTTTGGCCAATATTTCTAACTTGTACATTTAGACAGAGCTACAGCCAAAACTGGTCCAGGGGTTGTAGTTCTGGAACCTAATGGTCTACCTCCACTAAAGAAACTCTTCAGCACTATCAGATTATGCTGGGGTCGTTAGTGGCTGAAGTCTTGTTGCTTGGTGTAAGAAAGTTCATAATATTTATTCTGTTCCTAGCTTACCAAATTCCCAGATATACTCTATGTACAAATGTTGGCTTGGTATGTGTAAGTGCACCCCTTAGAACTGGGACTTACTCTTTACTGGCTAAACAACAAGATTTCAACCAATATGTATATATTGGGGGGGGGGGGGGAATAAAATATTTCATAGGTATGTTTGTTCAAAAATTAAATGCATGGAATTCTTCCTCATTTGCACATGCCAAATTCACTAAAACATTATTGGCATAGAATGCATCTCATTGTACTTGTTTGCAGCAGCAGCTCAGGAAAAAAAAATTATAGCAACTCTAATTCAGCACTAACATGTATGTGTACATTGAGATGTAGGAAAAAAGCAATTAAAATCAATCTTTTAAGAGTTACATATTCTTAACTCTGAACTGGGATGAATACATATGTCCATTTTGGTTTACTCCGTATTTGTCTTTTTTTAAAAAAAATTCAAATGGAGATAAATTCATATAGACATCCCCCAGTGATGTGAGGCCCTCTTCAGACTTACAGTGGGGTCTTGACTTGAGAACTTAATCCGTATTGGAAGGCGGTTCTCAAGTCAAAAAGTTCTCAGGTCAAATCTGCATTTCCCATAGGAATGCATTGAAAACCATTTGATCCGTATCTGCTCTTTTCCGTCCATAGCAACTAATGGGAAGCTGCTATTCTGCTTTCGACCACTAGAGGGGGATATTTTGTTTCTTTTTTTCTTAGGTCAAGAAAGGTTCAGGGAAGGCAGGGAAAATACAGTCCAGGCAGTACCAGGCAGTCCGAAGACTGTCTCCCAATCCACTCTCTAAACGCTGGGAGGAGTGAGGAAGCAGACAGGCACCCTTTTTACTGGCCAACAGTTAACTGAAAGTTCACATTTTGCACTTTCCCTGCCTCCCACATGGTTTTTTTTTCAGTTTGTAACTCAATTCTAAGTACTTAAGTCAAGTCAATATTTTCCTATGAGAGTGGTTCTTAAATCAAAATGTTCTTAACTCGAGCCGTTCTTAAGTCAAGACCCCACTGTATTGAATTCCATGTGCAGGAAAGCAGGGAAACCTGAAATAAAGAAAAATGGGGTGGAGTACTCCACTGTACTCTAAGTATACTGTAATCATGTAATGGCCAAACAGGACTTTGTTGTCTTTCCACAGAACATTATAAGAGAGTACAAAATGCACTTGCTTGCCAGCTGTCTGTGTGATGCCCCTTTCATGCTGGCCTGTTTCTCCAGACTATGTGGGAACACCTCTGGATTCTGAATCTAATGTGTGCTTTTAAAAGAATAGTGTGTATTTGTTGGTGGTGGGGAATTTCAGAGTATGCCCTATTTGAAAAGTCTACAGGAAACTTTGGGGAGGTATAACTGGCATTCACCACTCAGAATCCTGCAGCTTAGAAAGTTAATCTTTACAGTTTACATCCCTAACATTGTTCTGCTTCATATGGTCTTTTTAGAAAAAGCTACAAGATGTCATCGTGAAGTTTCGTTTATTCCAAAAGCCAGCCAATTTTGAGCAGCGCTTACAAGAAAGCAAAAGAATTTTAGATGAGGTAAAATTGCAAGTGCCAAAGTTGGATCAGAGAAGTGTTGAACAGGAAGCAGTGCAGTCACAGCTGGATCATTGTATGGTGAGTATTTCCATTGCAGAGCTTCACAAATGACATGACTTTCCTGACTAATCTTCTGCAGTTCCTTCCCATGTGCACAATGTTTAAATAAAAACAATTTTCCTCTTTTCTGCGTTGGCTAGAAATTGTATAAAACGCTTAGTGAAGTGAAATCTGAAGTGGAAACAGTCATAAAAACAGGGCGTCAGATTGTACAGAAACAGCAGACTGAGAACCCTAAAGAACTGGATGAGAGGCTGACAGCTTTGAAACTGCAGTATAACGATTTGGGTGCAAAGGTACGTCTCTGGCTTTTTAATGCAAAATGAGTCATTGTGTCTCACCTGGACAATTAATTCATTGCATGCTATCAGTAAAAGAAGTTCATTTTTAATTTCATTTCTCTTCCTTTGTTAAATTAGTTTTATTTGTGTTTATTTTCTTAATGAGAAAATATATCAATACCACTAGGTGAATATTCAGAGGGACCAATTAAATGTCCAGATAATGTAGCTAAACCATTTCATTTCATCTAAGTTCAAATCTTATATGAAATATATTCCATTCCTTTGAAATAACTGGGAAGTAGATTTTTATTTTGGTTCTAATCTATTATTCAAATTTAATTGGAAAGGAAAGGAAAGAACATTTAGCATGAACTATGTGTTCAGTATGACAAATCATATCTATAGTTTCTGATTCCTGTGTAAAGATACAGCAAACACAGCTATATCCTCCCAGAAGGTCATATATCTTGATGCTTTTATGAAGCTTGTACCTGTGGACCAAAATAAAAATGACAGTGGATCAGCTGACATAAAATGCCCATAACAGCCCAAGCTCCAGATTGATCCATCTACATAACAGCTGCTACAATGTGGAGTCAGAATGAGGTTCAGGTACTCTCTAGGAAAAGAATGGCACTGCGTACAAGGACCAGCCCTTCAGTTGGTCAGTAATAGGGGTATACATTCATGCTTACAAGGCTGAAGACCTCCTAACATGTTGAGAAGGCAAAGTGTTTTGTAGTACTTTGAAGAAGAAAAGAGGGTGAAAAACATTTTTGTTCAAATTAAGAACTGCACAAATTGCACTTCAGCATAACTAAATCAAGGTGATGATAGCTGCTAATTTTTGGATGGACTAGCACTAGAGTATCAGAGAGACTATCTGAGGTCTTTTAATAATTTAATCAGTTGTTTGTGCTTGTTCTGTATGTGGGTGTTTTGCTTCTCTAAGAAGAAGAACACTAGTTTTCTGTAGAAAAAGTATGCAGGAAAATCTTGAAACAAATAGTGCTTCTTGTCTCACTGTTACCCTGCATACCCTGCATTGAGAACTCTTACTAGGACTGAAATTTCCTCATGGATGTGCCTTGTTGAGTTCTGATAGGCCCAATAGATGAAAACAAGCCTTTTGTGGTCACTAAGAGGTGTTCGGAATTGCAGCTCTAGTCTGAAGAACAGTTCTGCCTTTAGCAGAAGGCAATGCCTTTCATCTGAAATACAAATAAAGCCATATTGGATACCGTACAGATGACAAATGCTCTTGAAAATTTTTATTGCAGTTTTTATCCCTTGAATTCCTTCATTCTGCACCAGGCAGGATGGATTAGTGCCCGATAATCTATGTAGCCTCAAGAAATATGATACAGAAAATAAAAAATTAATAAGCAATGTATAGGCTGAAATCTTGTTGCCAGAGCTGCGCATCACTAAAGCTCATGATATCATCAGCAGATGAACATTAATGAGTGTACTTCTGGATTTCTATCTGAGCTTGGATCTCTGACAATGACCAGAAGTGTATTTGTGCAATTGAGTGTGCCAGCAGCACCTGTTCCTTGAGAAACCTGAATTAGCTACAGAGGTATATGCCTTGGCTATCTCCTGTTTGGAATACCGAAATGGTCTCTATATGGGGCTGCCTCTGAAGATAGTTTTGATAAGTCAGCTAGTGCAGCTAGAATGTTGGCTAGTGCTGGTTACCATGATCGTGTGACTAGCTAGACTAGCCACCCCACGCCACCCCACCCCATTATATCAACTTAATTGACTACCATTCATTTGTGGGCCTAGTTCAAAGTGCTTGTTATGATTTTAAAAAGACCTTTATGCCTTAGGTCTAGGCCAGGGATCAGGGAACCTTTTTACCTTTTACCCCCCCCCAAAAAAATTATATACATTGACATTACCCTCCCCCAGCTCTTGCTGTCTGCGGCCAACCCCCACCCCACCTCTGTGCTCACCCAGGACCTGTGGCCACTGTCCGGGCTGCCAGTCTGAAGCTGCCACACCCCTGGGAAAGCGCGTCCTTGGCGAGGGGAGGCAGGTGTCGCAGGGCCGGCAGGCCCACTGGCCATGAGCTCAGATAAAGCGGGGTGGGAAGAGGGTCTCCTCACCAGCACACTGAGCAGGTGGGCGCAGGCAGGAAGGAGAGCCCCGGCCAGGGCTCTGCTGGGCAGAGTACAGCTGGCCTGGTACGCCACCCTCCCCCACCACTCTGGAGGTGAGGAGGACAGGCGGGTGCCCTGTGCAGTTCCTTGCCAGGGCTTGCTGTCCCCGTGACAGAACGCCCGCCTACACACAGCATCGTTGGAAATAAAATGCCTGGGGGTAAAATGCCTGCCGCGGCCGTCCTCATTACCCCCAGGATTTTCATTTTTACCCCATTTGGGGTAATTTATCCCTGTTCCCTGACCACTGGTCTAGGCTATATGAAAGACCACGTCTCCCACTATCAGCCTCCATGTGTTCTGAGGTTCTCGGGAGTTTGTTCTCTTGGCTCCACCACTCAGGCAGGCATGTCTGGTGATGACCCAAGAGAGAAGGCTAGTTGAGTGGCTGCTTCCCCAATATGGAAGTTACTGCCTTGGTTGGCTTCTTCCCTCCTTTTCTTCTACCAAGTGAAAACATACCTCTTTAGCAAGGCATTTTGAAATGTTTAGTGTTTTAAATAATAATTTTTGATCTAATTTAATTTGTTTCAATTAATTCTTGATTTTAATGTTTTGTATGCCACCTTGCATCCTGATAAGAGAGGAAGGCAGGATTAAAATTCAAATGAATAAAAATAAATATGAACATGAATATCCACTCATCTAGAGATTCCGATAACTGTAACCCCTGAATTCTTCCTTTTAAACATAAAAGGAACATAATTATGGAATCAATAGAACCAATGAAAAATATTTAGCCATCCATATCTTTACAGCTGCAAGAATTCTGTTTGCTAAACATTGGAAAGACCCAGAGAATCCATCTCAAGATGAGTTAATAGAAAAAATTCTGGATACAGTGGAAATGGATAAATTATCAGAATGGTTAGCTCCAACAAGAAAGATGAATCATGACGATTGTTGGCATAAATTTTATGACTAGCTCAGAAACAGAATGCAAATTAGTACTTAGTAATAGAAAGCCTAGGATTAATTTAGAAATAGAATGTATATCATAACTAAGCAATACTGGGAAATCATGTATCTTTGAAATGTAACAGATAAGGAGTATTTTAAATTGTTCGTGTTGATTGCCCCCCCCACACCTAACCCATACAATGAAAAAAAATTTTAAAAATCCACCCTCCATGTTCTGAAGCTCCTTTGAGATCCCTTTTGACCTGAGGACGTCTTCGAGATCCTTGGGACAGAGATATGAAAATATCTGAAAATTCTTACTGTTACTCCCACCACCATGAATCGAACCACCACCTGCATTTAAAGTCCCCACCCATTTCTGAGGCTCTCAAAGCCTTCCTGGGGTCAAAAGGGATCCCTGGACAACCTTGGAACCTGTGGAGGGGGAATAGGAATTTTCAAATTAAATGAAAGATAAACATTGCCTGCTGATAACATCATCAGCATTTATGACATCTGTTCTGCCAATAGGATTCCAGAGTTCTCTTTCAGCCTGTAATTGAATTATCAATCTGTCTGTCTGTCTAGTTGAGTAATGACATATAGCTCAGTTATTTTCTCCAAAGAATATAGTCATTCCACATAATCCTCACCATAATGGTGTGCAGTGATTAAGCTACGAGATAGACTTTCTCAGAACCAACCCATGAAGCAGTTATTTCAAGACAGGTTTCCTTGAGCGACATCTTTCACTCAGTATACATTCTGGATGAAATTCTTTTCCTTAGCATAACAAGTCGCAGCTAGAGTAGCCTCACCAAATTAGTGGGGATTTGGTGAACCAGCTCCTCTGTAAGTTTCATTGGTTCAGTGGGCTTACTCTTGCTGTGTCTTTACTATGTTAAATAGGATTTCAGCCTGTCAGTACAACATGATATTCTAATATGTCAGCCATGTGGGATCCATTAATTTCATTACTAACTACTGATGTATCAGCCTCAGCAGTTATTTCAGAAGTATCAGAAGCTGACTTTGCTATAAAATAATGTATTAGAACTCAGAATTATATATTGCAGTATATAGTGCTCAGAGCACAACACACACACACATGTACAAACACCCTACATCAGTCTTTTACAGGCAGATTGGTCTACTTTTATGTAGTTTGTTAGGGGGAAAAGGTAAGCAGAGTGAGGCTGCTTAATCTTTTACTCCTGGTTTGTTTTCATTTCAAAGCTTCCCATCCCACATGACTTCTGATGGGTGACAGGGGTGATGCAGTTCCTATATAAAGATTCTGTATAATTCTCCCACTCCCAAAAATAAACACTTTGAGGAGAATTGTTTTGATCTGATTTATTGCTGATGAGGAAAATGGCCTTTAACCAACACTTTCCTCCAATCTTGACTCAAAATTAATTTTGCATTTAATAAAACAATGGAGAAGACAAATTCTGGCTTCCATGTATTTTTTAAAATTTGATTCAGCTATTGGGAAATAGCATTTAGAGGTGGTAAGCAGAGTAACTGTGTATAAAAGAAAGACCTTAAGATGGCAGTATTTCCTGTATTTCTTTTATACACTTAAATGAAGGTAAAAGATTAGCCCATACTGTATACAAACTATATGGAATTATTTTAACACCATTCATGTTTAAATAGTAGAAGACATTTTAAAAAGTAAAGTTAGAATTGTGTCCATCTTTATCATTTTGTCTATAAATTCAATAATTTTCCACAGTATAATATTCTATATGCTCTTATTCATTTCAGAAATAAAAAATCAGCTTAATTAGCAGTCACCTTAACATTAAGGTGGTTTTTTAAAGCTGCAAAGAGATAAGTTATATTGTGGCTGTTGTCTTAAAAACTTAACATGGTAGGGGGCTTCACACTGAGCTCAGTATATATATATCTGTTCCACCTAATCTCGAGTAAAGAGTTGGGCTGCTATTAGAAATATACAAAAGAGGTACTTCGTGATGTGCAGAATTTATTTTTCTTTTGCAAAATCTCTATATGTACCTATTTGAAAGAGAACCATGGAATAAAATGCAGGGGTTGAATACACAGTCACAGCTTTTACCTAAATCTGTATTTCAAAATTAAAAAGGCAGCATAAATGAACTAATGTATTGGCAGCAAGTTAATCAGAGTAAAGGGGAACTGAATATTATGTAAATAATGATGACATATTATTTTGTAAATAGTTTTGCTATGCTAGATAATATGTTGAACTCATTTGAACTTCTCCCTGAACCTGTCAATGAAACAGATTTGTTGTAACTTCCAGCAGCAAGTGTGTACAATACAATCTGCCTTAAAATGTTCTGAAATGTGTAATGTGAGAATATCTGCAAGAAATTCCAGTAGCACAGGATAATTGCCTTTTCAGTATCAGGCGTTTTGAATATCTGCCTTAACTTAGAAAAAGGCAGTAGACCTCATTGAAACTTTTTGAGAAATTCATTTTACTTCATCTTTCACAGACATTGCTTCAGATACTTATGTTTTGCTCTCTGGATACAAAGAACTTTCATTCACAGGAGTGAATTGTGTGCTTGAAGGACTAGAACTTTGCTTTATGAAATTGATCCAAACCCTTGACCCATTAAGACACAGTGCAGTTTGACTTCAAAGTACACAAAATTAGGTGTTACCATATGATTGCAGTAGCAACCAGATGGCAGGAAAATCCTGGCTCTTGGGGTTTTATATGGCAAGACTTGCTACTTTAATTGCTTCTGTTCAGCATTGACTCATCTTAAAAAAAACAATTGTAGCAATGACAAAGTAGTAGCAGACACAGGAGTCACACACATCATTGGCTGGAAACAAGATGCAATTTTTGCACCATTTAGATACTTATTCATTTCGGTCAGTATAAAGTATTGGAACATAATAAGTATGGTGCCTTTTTTGGAGGGGAAAGAACACTGAGGTGTTTGAATGGCAGCAGGTTGGCTCAAACAATGGCTTTTAATGGGAGGGGGTGAAATTAAAAAATGTCTAGTGATATGAATAGTGAAAGGTGCTTTCTTCTGCTGATTTATGTATGGTTCTCTGTATTTGGATAACTTTATTCTGGAAATGCCACACTAGCCAAAATCCTCTTGGTAAATTATCTACATGTAAATTAAATTGTGCAACTCATGCGGAAATTGCCACTAATTAATGAACTACTGGTCACATTACAAGATGAATGCCTGAAACTGTAAAAAGGCATGCACTAATA
This sequence comes from Pogona vitticeps, assembly GCF_051106095.1. Classification (NCBI taxonomy): domain Eukaryota; kingdom Metazoa; phylum Chordata; class Lepidosauria; order Squamata; family Agamidae; genus Pogona; species Pogona vitticeps. The sequence continues at coordinate 192,758,506 of NC_135785.1, read as the reverse complement.
AAGGAAGTAGCAATTTGTTAGTGACAGTTGGTCACTGTGGGCTAAACTATTTAACTTACTCATGCATAAATAACCAAAGGATTGACATTTTGTTACCTATGATTGCCAGGACTGTAAAGTATATGCCAAAGGCTAAGATTTCAAAGGACACAGAAACCTGAAAGCAGCATATAAATATGTCTGAAAAGCATAATGTTTAAACATGCCTTTAATCTTTATTCTGTTCTTTTTATTTTAGTACATTAAATGTATAATTAATATAGTTCATCTGTATCTGTTTATATGTAAACAACATATAATTTAAACTATAAATAGTTTTAGTTTAGATACAGATACTAGTTAGCTTTGTTACTGTCAAGATGGAAATATCAATGATGAATGAAGTATGTGGTTTAATATTTGATGGACAGTGAAAATGTTTTGATGTGACCCCTTGACATCTATTAGAGCTAGATAGAAATGGGAACTCTGACATTTAATTCTGAGAACTGTAGATTTAAGACAGAGCAGAGTGTGTGGAAACGTTTCCTTCTTTGAATTACAGCTTGCAGAATTATCTTATCTGGCATAGCCACTGGGAATTCTGAGAGCTGTAGTCCCTATGATTAACATTTCCAGATGTTGAAACAGGCTCTGCCATCATGAAGGAAGTGGAAGTAGAACCTATTTTTCCCCCATCAGGAATAGAAATTGAAAAATGAGAGACAGGAAGACATGAGTCACAGTAACACTTTGGGTGGTGGATCATTTCGACACTTGAGTTCTTAAAATATCCCCCCTTTCTTCTGCAGGTGACTGAAAAAAAGCAAGAACTAGAGAAATGTTTGAAATTATCTCGGAAACTGAGAAAGGAAATGAATGCTCTAACAGAGTGGCTGGCAGTGACAGATGCAGAACTGACAAAGCGATCAGCAGTAGAAGGAATGCCTATCAATTTAGATGCTGAAGTTGCCTGGAGCAAGGTAATAATATATATTTTCCTCCTTGTAAACTCACATATGTTTTCTTAGAGTTATCTCACTGTCACAACAACAGTTCTTCCCCCAAACGTGTAAACAACATATAATTTAAACTATAAATAGTTTTAGTTCTGTCTTTTACTATCGACAGTGTTTAACATTTAATTATATATAATTTGACAAGCGAAGTTGGTGCTCAAGATTTAATACGTTAATGGTAAGCTGCAGGAGGAGTTTCAGATATTTGTATATTTTTCTAAGACATTTTAGTATGACAAATGAATACATAAAACAAAAACAAAAACTCACCTTTTAACAAAGAGGACTATTTTTTTCCTATCAGACTTAAATAGATAATTTATTAATTAATTATCGTAATATATCATATCTCTTGGGTCAAAATAGACTCATAAGCACTTTGTCCTTTTATCGTAGTTAATCCATTGTACATCAATCATTATACATTATGTACATTGTACATTAGCCATTGTACATTAATTTCAAGAACAAGCTGAAAACTTGGTTCTTCAAGCTGGCCTTCCCCCCTTCCATCACTTAGCTTCTTGTGTTTTACCATCTTGACTTTGTTCATCTCTCTTTTTTGTTTTGATATTATTTGTTTTAATTCTTGGTTTTATATTGCTTGGATTGTAAGCCGCCCAGTAGATTCATTTAGAATCTAGATGGGTGGGATGAAAGCCGAATAAATAAGTAAAATCAATAAATAATCCATAAATGTTTGTAAGCAGGCCAGTGTGGCATTGCCAGCATTTTCAAGTTAAGTTGTATGGTATGTAACTAATTCTGGAAAAATATATGATTGTACTTTGAAATAAATTTCTGCAGCTGCTTTCGGACATGGATCTAATATTATCAAGCAGTCCTGTGAAGGTTATACAGGAGATTCCCTTTATTTTGAATTAAAAGAGGAAATATGACACTGTTTTCTTACAGAAAATTAACATTTTATTTACTTATTTATTTACATACCTAGGTACTATACCACTCATCTAGTTACAAAGGCCACTCTGGGTGGTTCACAACAGAGTAAACAATACATAATATTTTAAATAAAATTTGCAAACATAATAACATTATAGGAAATAAAATTAAACATATCACTCAGCTTAAAACTAGGGAAAAGACAAAATGAAAATATGAAAAAATTTATATTAGATACGCATGTTTATCTCCATACTTTGGGCTGGATTGAAACGTCATATTTGTGTGCACCCACATGAAAATTAATGGTTCTTAAGTAGGTTTGAATGTAATTTAGTATTGAACAAGACACCATGGACCGGCTCTCCTGTCACTGGCATAACTTCTAAAAGAATTACCACAGTATATTTCTCCCTGAAAAGCCATCACTTCTTAATGTCAATTCACTTCCACTGTGTTGTGGTCACTTTGAAATACCATGTTTAACAATGATCTGATGTAATAAGGTAGAACTGGCTAGTATTAATATCTATATCCTCACGGCTCTTACTGCTTTAAAAAATACTGTTCTGTTTGCAAATTTAGAATACCAGATGGCACTCTTAGAAAAATTTATGTCCTTTCCTAGTGTTATGATATTTCAACTGGAAATGTGTGACTGTTAAATTATTGTAGTTCCTGCTGCATAATCGTAATAATAATCAAAATAAGTATATTATTAGCATATCTTCTATCAGATGAATGAAATAAATATCATTACCTTTCTTTTATATAATTATCCCATCTGTGACAATTAAGACATGAGGGTTTTTTTTTCCAAAAGTGAATATGAATATTCAGCAGTGGCCGAAATTCTGTAGCTTATCATAAGAGTTTATATGAGAGTAGGCCCACTGAATCAGTAGGGACTTGATGAGTCAACTCCTCTGTACCCTAGTGAGACTTACTTTCTTATACAACAGGATTTCAGCCATTGAGAAGTAAACATTTAATTAACTCATCCTCAGCTCTGAAATTTGAAGGAACTGTAATGATTGATAGACTCATTGATAGTTTTATCCTTGACACCTCTTTAATCAGATTTCAAGTGGGCTTGCAGGACACACATAAACTGCTTAATTGGATAAATAGTGGTACTATTTTGTATGAATGAAACATCTCATCTTTAATCATTTTCCCTGTTGCTGGGAAAGGACTTGTGTAGTGCTGCCATAGTTAAAGATGTCATCTCATCTGAATATTTCAGCTCAGAAATTATATCAGTGCTTTTGCAAACAGTTTGTAAAGAGAGAGAAAGGAAAATAAGACAGTGAAAGAGATTGCACAAAATTAGTAGAAAACAGAGAATGTGCATTGTACTGAATAAAACATGCTTATTAGTGTTTTATGTTTTTATTTATTTTTCTCATGTCACTGATCTTCAGGCTTTTAAATTCTGCGGAAGGTTGAAAAGTCTCATGAATTGTAACTAGGGGAGTTGGTCCATGAAAACAACAAACTTGTGTGGTTGTTTATGGATGAATGCAGAATTATAGATAAGGGTGGATTATAACTAATCGTGTACAGATGCAATGGTAACAGTAATACATCTCACAATTCAATGCAATGTAGTATGTATTTACCAAATGTGTATTTTATTCTGTGCCCAAGGACTTCAATAACTGAAATGTCTTCCTGCAGCTCTGCATATGCAACAGGAATTATGTCACCAACAGTGGCAGATCTCCACTGATTAAATGCTTCCTTTGGCAACCTTGCACACGGCGCGACAGAGTTGTGTACAGTCTAGAATTCTTTTTTTTTTTCCCTTTTTATATATTTATTTAGGAACAGGGATAAAGGGTACAAAAAGAAAAAAGGGATAGAGAAGGGAAAATGGTTTTGGGGGATAGGAGAGCATAAAGTATAACATCATCCAATCAATTCATATTACTAATACATATCAACTTTTTGCTTTTTCACAGTTTGATTACCCTCCTGCTTTTATCTTATCATTTAATTTTAATTTTATTCTATGTTATTCCAACATTGTCTGGTAGCTGCTGCCATTTATACAATACATCCCATCGTTCATTTTCTTTTTGAATTGAACAGTCTTTCAGCCCATCTGACAGAATATCCATTTTTTTCACTTCCCATATTTTCACCATAAGATTGTCTGGTTTCAGTATCTCTGCCTCCTTAAGATTTTTGTCATAATGCTTTTTAATTTTGGAAGCTGCATGGGTCACTGGATAACTCTCTACTGCATTCATATTACCTGGTGTCATATCTAATACAGACGATTCTAAAGTTTGTACAACTTCATTTAAGTTTTGTTTGGCATCTACTGTCCCCTCTTTCGTCCCTTTCATCAAATCTTCTATTTTGCTAAGACCTGCATTCACTTGCTGGAACCCTGTTAATATTAGCCTTTGTATATTAATCTGCCATTCCTTTTCTATTTCTTGCACCACTATTCCAGAACTTTGGGATTGAACAGACCAAGTCTCCATTTGTTCTTTTGAATTTTTGGGGTCCATCTCAGGCTTTGGGGTTTGTATAAATACCACAATAATCACCCCCTAGAAATCCTTCCACAGTTTCCACAATTTTATCAACAATTCAAACCCCTCATCATAATCCTCCCCTTAGATCTCCCTCTAGTCTTTATCCAAATATTGTAATATAAAAATCAACTTTTAGCCCAGCAAATACAATATCAAATAGAACCATGACACAGTTATTTCTTCTTCTCCTGGGTTCAGCAAGCTTCTGTTATTAGACACACGTGGTCTGCAGTCCGGCAAACAAAACAACAATCGTAAAGTCTCAAACTGTCCAGTAGATTGTCCTTGGAGCTCGTCTTGTGATCTTCATTAACCCCTTAATGCTCCTTAGTCCAGTCGGCCACGTCAGCTCCTTCTCCCGAAAACCACCAAATTCTATTATTTATAGTTCCCAAAGTCCAGAGAAGGCAAAGAGTAATGTATCCCAGCCACACTGCATCCACCGAAGTCTCTTAAATCCAGTCAGACGGTGTTGCTGTCTGGGATTCTTTTCCAGAAACATAAGATTTATTTTTCCATCTCAGACTCTCGGCTTTAGAATCAGCCTGGCGTTTTAAGAGTTCACTTGGAGAAGCTTAGTTTCGCTTTTGAGTCAGACTGATAAGATAAACCCGCCGCTGCATTTATTCTTTCAGCCAAATATTTTCATTCTTATTTCAGCTTAATGAGGCTGTTTCATAAATCAGAGGCTTCGGCTTACTTACTTGTTATATATTATTAGTTTATATTGATTGCTCTCCTCTCCCCTGGTAAAGGGTTCCTCGCGGCTCAGTGCCAAAAAATGGCGCCCGCTCCAGTCCGTGCACGGTGATTTCTTCAGAAGAAAAAAGTCCGGGTCTGCCTCCCTTTCTTCTCCTTCTGCTGCTCACCATCTGCTTCAGAGAGACTTTTTCTAGACTCTCCTTTGATCCCCATTTCAAAAGGGGGATCCCGGGCCGGAGGGTTCCAGTTTTTTCCAGAGAGCTCCTCTCTGGAGTTGCTGGCAGCACCGCAACAAAGCCCCGCCCCTACAGTCTAGAATTCTTAAGGAAATTTTTAATCAGCAATGTTGTGCCACTGATGATGACATCATTCTCATTGTGCATGCAGAACAGCACCACAGGATTTGTGGCTAACCACAAACCAGCATGAGTCCCTGGAAAAAACATACTGGTTCATGCTTCTTTTCCCAGGGGAAGACTTACCTGCTCATGCCCTCTGCTTGTACATCTGCCTCCTCTGACACTCACTTGCCTCCTTCCCACTACCCCTGTCACCTCCCTACTTGCACCTGCCACAGTCCTCAGGAGCAGTGAGCCCAGCTTCAGTGCAAGGAGCCTGGCCTGCTGCCTCTGTACATCCGCCCACCTATCAGCTGGGAAATGAGTGCATGTTCAGAAGCAACAGCCCAGCTTCCCTGCTGGGAGATCACCACTGCCTTCACTCATGCACCCACTATCAGCTGCGTGGTGGATACATGCTCAGAGACAGCAAATGGCTCCTGACAGGGTACCTGAGCCTGCTGCCTCTGATGATGGAAGCGGAAGAGGAGGAGGAGCGGCGGTAGGAGCAGGTAGAGAGTCGACTGGGGCAGTGGGAAGAGGGCAGGTGAGCATCCCATTGTGCTGAAACAAAATGAAGTGCCAAGGGTTTGGTGTTTTATTTTGCTTTGGCAAAATGGGATCCCTGAACTGCGTCATGAATCGGGTCACAAATCAATTCAGTTAGCCAGTTTTTCTGGTTTGTGCCCATTTCTCTTGGGTATTACCTGCCCCCACACATCACATCTGTTTTCTGTTATCAGGTATAGAGGGGGATTCCAGCTGCTTATCCTAGATGCTGGTGACCTACTTGGTGTTTTACTCAAGAAAGCCCTTTTGCCATTTTTCTTCTTTCATACCAGACTGAGTTTGGGTTTAAGGTTCTAAACAAAGAAGTAAAGAAGGAGTGTAAACTCTGCACTTCCCACCACCCTGCGAAGGGACCAAGGCTTAAGGAAAAGAGATAAATGTTTATAATTATGGATTCTGAAATACTCTGCACCTCTGGTATTTACAGCCAAAGAAGGAAAGATGCATACACTGTGTGTTCTGTTTTTAAAAGCATCATTAGAAAGCACAAATGTAATGGGTTAATATTTTAGTGTATTAGGTGTGGATAATTTTTTCTAAAACCAGAGTATAATTCTTCAATATAAACGGTATCAAAAAGAAATTACTATGGATGACATCATGGTTAATCCATGTATTAGATCTAGTGATACAAATTGTTCTGGAAACAATACAGATTTTGATTTGCTTCTTAATCACTATGCAAATTTTGTCTGAAAAATACTAGAACTTTCACTTTACAGTTGTGAGAATATTGTGATCAAATGTAGTGATTTCAAGATCTCCTGAATTTCTCCTTTGTCAATCATTTTGCATATGCTTTCCATAGGCAACACAGTTGGAGATTGAGAAACGCCAGCATCAGCTAAAGAACATCACTGACTTGGGTGAAGGACTGAAGATGTTGCTGAAAGGGAGAGAAAGCTTAGTGAATGATAAACTCAGTCTTCTGAGCAGTAACTGGATAGCAGTAACTTCACGTGCTGAGGAGTGGTTAAATTTGTTGTTGGTAAGAACTGCGTATCATTATTCTCCCTGTTTCCTTAATTGTTAAGGCATAGCACTACACACTCCATTATAGATTGTCTCTTTGTAAAATCTCATTCCTTTTAATTCTAAGTCATCTCTTCCCACACTCGTGCTTACATAGTGGAAACCACACCACACATAAGAGATGTACAATAGGACCCCCCTATCCATGGAGTCAGTATCTGCAGTTTAAGTTGTCTGCTGTCACTGCTGCTGCAACCCAGCCCTCAGTTCACACATACATATCACAGTGCATGCATGCAGTTACCTCCTCCTCTCACCCTTCCCCATCCTCTAGCTCTCTTGAATGGGTTGAGGCATCCACTGATGGGCTTGGTACCTATGTTCCACAAATATGGGGCCCTACTGTATCAACAAACTCTGAGTAAGCCCATGTTGGAGTTGATACATGTCAATATATTGGCCATAATTGCTCTGTTTCCCATTGATTACTAAAACTAAATTCATCTTTATTTTTAGTTGCATTAGGTCTGTGTTTTCACTGACCTTTCCAAGATCTCTGCCCTGGTCAGCTACCATTATCTCAAAGTCTATTAACTTATATCTGAAATTAATATCCTTGCTTCTAGTGGAGTATAGTTGTGGTTATCACAAATGTACGTGTGCATCTGAAGAATAACATCATGCACACAGAACACACCAACAAATACACCCAGAATTATGTATTTGTAGGATCATTTTGTTTCTGATCATGGGGCGTTCTTGGCAAAGATACTGGAGTGGCTTGCCATTTCCTACTCCAGGTGGATTGCGTTTAGTCGGAACTCTCCACTATGTCCTGTCCGTCTTGGGTGTCCCTGCATGGCATAGCCCATAGCTTCTCTGAGTTACTCAAGCCCCTTTGCCACGACAAGGCAGCAATCCATGAAGGAGTAAAAAAAAAAGGCGCCTTCTTCTTGGGAGGAAAGCGATGACAAATCTTGACAGCATCTTGAAAAGCAGAGACATCACCTTGCCAACAAAAGTCCGAATAGTCAAAGCTATGGTTTTTCCTGTCGTGATGTATGGAAGTGAGAGCTGGACCATAAAGAAAGCAGACCGCCAAAGAATTGATGCCTTTGAATTGTGGTGCTGGAGGAGGCTCTTGAGAATCCCCTGGACTGCAAGGAGAACAAACCTATCAGTTCTAAAGGAAATCAACCCTGAATGCTCACTTGAAGGACAGATCCTGAAGCTGACCCTCCAGTACTTTGGCCATCTCATGAGAAGAAAAGAGTCCTTGGAAAAAACCTTGATGTTAGGAAGGTGTGATGGCAAGAGGAGAAGGGGACGACCGAGGATGAGATGGCTGGACAGTGTCTGTGAAGCAACCAACATGAACCTGACACAACTCCGGGAGGCAGTAGAAGACAGGAGGGCCTGGCGTGCTCTGGTCCATGGGGTCACGAAGAGTCGGACACGACTAAACGACTAAACACACACACACAGGATCATTTTAATATTCAGTGTGTGCAGAGCAACAGCTTCCACTTGTAATTATGCCAGTTTATAATTACATCAGTAAAGTACTACAAGGTTCAGGGGATCTAGCAGATTTCCATGTATTATATTTAAAGCTGGTAAAATCTGTAGTATCTGCATGCTCGGCATCTTCAGATAGAAATCAGCATTATTTTTATCAGTACTGTATGGTTTTCTTTCTATATTGGAGTAGAGAAATTTGACCCAACGTATGTTTTTACTATAATTCCCACAGTCCCTTAACAATAGCCTTACTAGGTGGAGTTCCTGGAAGCAGTAGGCCAAACTATCTAGCCGGCCAAGGTTTCTCAGTTTACATCTCTGTTTTTACTAGGATAAATTACATAAATAAGACAAACATTTTCTTCAGAATCAACAAGGCAATTTTCCTCTTAGGTTAAATCCAAAATTTCCAGAAAACCAGCATTATTGGTCACATCATAAAATAGTTTAATGTTGAAATATTTCTTAAAAGAGCATCTCCTACATATTTGAAAGAATCAGTATGTTTGTCCAAATGGGAAAAAAAAATCCCATGAAGCTTCTAGGGCTACTTTCTGCAGCTAACCCCTCTTGGTTTCATGGAAGTAGTTTTATTGTTCTTTCCTCTAGACTAAATATAATCACATCCTCCTTTTTTGTTTCTGCCATTTTGTGTTCTGCTTCTTTTATATGCACACAGACATATCAGAAACACATGGAGACTTTTGATCAGAATGTTGCTAACATCACTACTTGGATGTATCGGACAGAAATACTCTTGGATGAATGTGAAACTCAAAGACCTCAAGAAAGGGAAGAGATCCTTAAGGTAATAAATACAATTTGCTGAAAATCATTTATAATATGAATTTTACAGATAGTGAATGTCCAGGGGTTTCATTCTACAAGTTTCAAGTAATCTCTTAAGAGATACTAGAACATATTTCTTTTTTCCTCTTGGCAAGTTGTCCATGGCTTCTAAATTGAGTAAAAGTATGTCACTTCAGTAGAAAAACCAAATATATTGTTTTAGAAATTGAGGATTTCTTGATGAGTAGAACACTTTTATTTAAAGTCTCTGTTTCATGAACACTGTTTATACCTGTTTAAAAATGGAACACAAGCATTCTTTTATCAGATTCTTCCTTTTATCAAATATCATTTCCCCAGAGAATTGTTACATATTCATGTCACTTCAAAGATTGTAGTTATCCAAGCAATGATTTAACTTGACAACATTGTATATATGATACAATCATACTGGCAATGCTTTATCATTTGAACTAGGACATATTGTAGCATATACAGTATTAGGAATGTGTTGTAGTAGTGCCTTAAAATCTATGAATAATTCCTCTAGCAAAAAGTATGTTCATATAAATTAAAAATTATCCTGTAGAACTTAATGTCATATTTGTAATTAAAAAAGCTACCCGATTCGATTACATACAAAAAATTAATCTTAGTCATTAATTTCAGGTATGATGCCACAAAAATATACAACAAAATGTTCCCTCCCGAAGGTCCTATTCTTTGTCCTCATCGTACTATTCTTCACCTCCTCTGAAACTTTCTGCTTTAAATGTCTGCAGTCCAGCATTCATATATGCCCCCCTATAATCCCATTTTCATAGACTGGTTCAGCTCCCTTTGCTATCATTAACAGTACTGAAAACAGCAAAAGACGCAGTAGAGAAACCTAAGTATCTGTTTCCATGCGATGCCACCAAATTATTTTCTTCGCTTTCTTCCTTTCTGAGTGTCCATTAGCCAGTGCTGGCTGAAATGAGTTGCATCATGCTTCCTATGTCCTCGGCTGCTATAGTTGTTCAATTCTTGCACCATATAGTATTATGAATTGCCCATGTCCACAAATCTTCCATGATGAGGGGATATTGAAAAGATCACAGGTCCAGACACGAGGGCAGGAGTTGAAGCTGCTGTTCAACAAAACTCTATTAAATGAACCAACAATGTTAAAACAACACTATTTCTACTACACTCATCCTTCTCCAGTCAAGTCTGCTTCAGGTCAACTTTTATGTCAGCAGGGAAGTGGTAAATTCACCCTCATTGAACATATCCAAAAGAGAGAAAAATCCTGTCTTCACTGCTTTCTCCTAATGTGAGAGAGAGCTAACAGCCTTTGATTGGCAAGCACCTCAGTTTCTAGGCATCAGAAACACAACTACTGTTGATTTCTCCACCTCTGCAGTTGGAGTGGAGTGGTGGTCTTTAGGGTTGGGTCAACAGGAGGTTGGTTGAGTCTTCTTTGACCTGTGGCATCCCTCAGCCACCTGAAGAAAGAGGCTTGCCAGGCCCTTTTGGGTAGCTCTGGATGGAGACTCCACCCAGATTTTCTCTTCTTTGACTTCCCCAGCCTCCACCTTGACTGTTCATTGCCACTAGTTACCCGTCCCTCCAGCATCTTTTCCTTTTATACCTGTGCTGCTCCCTTTCTGGACTTCCAACCACTGTAACCCATCCTATCTGGTCCAAGATCCCCTTGAATCTTTATGTTCCTCTTGTCCTTTGGACTCTCAGGGAAGGCTTCTCCTAAGCTCCTTGAGTCCCAGGGGGGTCATTGGTGCCAATGTTTATTGTGTCAGCACTCACCAAGGGTAAGGTGGCTCTAAGGTTGAGTGGGATGGAGGGCTTGGGTTCCTCTCCAGAACCTTTCTACATGGTTGCCACTCTCAGTGGCTGGAACCTATGCCTCTCTGATAACAGAAAGATTGGGTTCACTTAAGCTTTCCCCCTTGCCCATTCTACATGACTCCTTTCCTGGTTCCTTATGATTGTTACAGCCTTAGACATAGCAATGCTGCAATCATCAACAGTGCTGGTCCTGCAACACAGTTTAGGTGAAGCTACCAGTTCCTGTTCTTGTTGAATTACTAGGGTGGTGTGCAGGAAGAGACATGTTTGAGACCTGCTGCACAAGTTTCTTTTATGAAATCTTGAAGCACTTGCCATAATCATATTTGGAGATATTCTTATATTATACATATATTCCTATAGCAGGTTCTGAAGATGTTTGTCAGTAAACTGAAATTTACAAAAATGAAACTAATAGGCAATGGCATTTTCTTCTATGTGTAAGATCTTAAAGTGAATGAATAGATTATTCATTGTTCTCTTTAGCCATATATAAATTCAAACTGTGGATGTTAATGCTGGCCAGAACCCTGTTGGGAATGTAGCTGTAACTATGCAAATTGCAGTGACAAATTGCCACTAACAAGTTGCTATTTGCATTCATCTTTCTGGCCAGTCATGTCATTTGGCAGGTTAACAGAAATGCAAGTTTGTATTTATTAATGAGCAGTAATTCAGTATCATGATTTACACAATTGCTCTCACACCGGTGTAAATGTCTAGTGGGGTACCGGCCAGCATTGTTATGATTGATTCGTGAGTTGCTGCATTTTATATAAAACCTATTACAGATACACGTATGAACATCTCCAGATACTCTTTTAATTTTATCAAAACCTCTTTCATTTTATTAATCCAAGAGTTTTCCTCTAGATACAATTCCAAGTTCATACTTACGTGGCTTCCTGATGGTTAAGAATTAGCCTTAAGCCACTGAGGGCTTGTCTACACAGGCTCAATTGGAGTGAGCAGGAGCAGGCTAAATAGGGTAGCAGAAGGTCAGGTAGAGGTCTCATACACCATTGAATGTGATTCTTGCATCCAAATGGCATCACACCTCAAATGACCCTATTTCATCCAGCTTCTTTAAAAGACAAGGAAAAAAATTCTCAGTCCTTGCTCTTCCTGTTTCATCCCACTTCTGGGAAGAAGATTTCTCTCTATTTCCTCCCCCCCCCCAATGATAAATTATGCTGCTCATTAGCACTGCCCCAATTGGTTTTTTAAAAAATGTGTTTTTTTGTTCCTCCTCCTCTTCCATGGAAGAACAGAGGAAATAGGTTTTTTTAATTTCCCAATGGCCCCACATCATTTAGTGATTAGGATCGTTATTTAATCCAATGATGATATGGTGCTATTAAAACCAGCTGGGAAATTAAAGAAGGAAGCTTGCTTTGGTTTGTTCACAGCAATCACACACACTGGAAAGGAACCAAAATGGAGTAACTCTAACCCCCACCAACCCCCCCCCCAAAAAAAACCCTAGTAGCCTCTGGCAGCGACCTAGGAGGGTGCAAGTAGGAATGCTCTTAGGGCAGGTGGTTTCACTGATTGAAGTGAACCAGCAGCAGATCAAGCAGTGGCATAATTACCAGTTGTTAAATTGTACTGTCAAAGCGTTCTCACCATTCAGACAAGACTGTCCTTTCAACTGAGGAATACATCATTTAAGGAAGCAATTGGGCAAATAGTAAATATGTTGAGTATACTTTTCTTTTTGTTTAATTAAAGACATACTGATCTTCTATTTCTCTTCCTTTAGCAGCCTGAAAATATGAAAAGGTAGTTATGCACTGTTCAGAACTGCACAACTATATGCTTAGACACAGGAGTTTGTCTAAAGTTTGCTTTATGGTTTTGCTCCTTATTCGTTTGCCACTCTCTCTTTCTCTCTTTTTCTTCCATCCTGCATTTATTACTAACTTCAAGCCCTGTCTCTTACTCATGGACTGTAGCGCTTAAAGACTGAGCTGAATGATATGCGTCCAAAGATGGACTCTGTCCGTGACCAGGCAGTAGACTTGATGACAAACCGTGGAGATCACTGCAGGAAAGTAATAGAACCTAAATTGACTGAGCTCAACCAACGATTTGCAGCCATATCAGAAAGAATTAAACGTGAAAAGGTAAGAAGAAATGTCCCTGTGCAGAGGTACATAGGCTTGTTAAATAAAACTTCATAGAATGGATATTGTTGTTGTTGTTTTCAAAAGGCATGTTTTCGATAACAAAGACTAGGAAGAAAAAAATGAATTGTACATGTATATAAAAAAACAAGGGTGAGTCCTTTGGTATTATAAAGAATATCAAGTTTTGTTTGGCATCAATTTCCATGGTCTGCAGCCCACTTCACCAGGTGCAATATGTGTGTACAATACATCCAAATCATTTCTTATCACCACCACTATCTCTATTGTTATTATTCCTCAACCAGATACTAAGATTTGGGGGGAAATTGCCATGTCCTCAAAAGTGGAAGATGGGATCTCTCACTGTACCATTCTGAAGTAGGTGACATGTGGCTGTTGTGTGCAGCGTGTTATTTTTAACAATGTGGGAGTTTGGTAATTTTAGACCCTAAAATTAAGAGTCTTATCCCCATACACTACACTGAGTGATGCCTATCAGTGAAAAACACATCTAGCATTTATCTCATCCCTCTCCATTGATCTACCATGCTTCACAACCCTTCATATACTCACTGGGTTAAAAATAACAAAACAAAACAAACAAAGATCTCCCTGCCTTCCCTGCTGAAGTTTTTGCCCAGCCAGTGAGAACCACCTGGGAAGGTATGAGATTTAGAATAACCTCCCTGAAAATGATGCCTCACTTGGCGGCCACCTGGCTGTAGTCTGAAGGAACTTCTCCAACTCTACCATTCTTACCAGGGAAGTGGTGACTCAGTGGGAGACTGCCTCTCTCTGCTTTTGACTTTCCCCCACAGCATTAGCAATAGGGCTTGAAGCTGCCCAGATACATGTGATGTAGCTTTGAGTCAGGGACCAAGACAAAAGAAATATGATTAAGCCATGGAGAATAAGTTGTTGCTAATCCTGAAGGTGTTTGGTGGAGAAAAGAAGGTTATCTGGAAATTCACAAGGATGAGTTTGGGGACCTCATCCCATGAAAGGCCTGCTTGGAAGATCTGCACTCCATCAGCAAATTGTCTGGCAAGTCTAAATAAAATTATAACAAGACCTTAGATGTTGTGTCCTCTGTTCAGAGACATCATGAAAGAACAGAGTGTTGGTATTATGAACATATATTGGGTATATTTTAGAAAAGCAACAGATGCATCAGGAGGACTTACATGTATAGGGCTGTATCGTAAGCATTAGTGAAAATGTTTTTCAAAGCATGTATACAATGTCCATCAGGAAAGATTGAACACAAAAATAGTTGGTACGAATTAAAATAACAAAAGTAAAATATAGAACACTTTACTGTATTAAACACAAAATCAAATGTGTGTTATTCAGTTTTAGCTTTACAAGAGATCAATAGAACTGGACAATCTTCGGAGGTCCCAAGGCTGCACATGCCCGCCTCTGAGACCGCCCAACCTCCCCCCACCCTGATTCCTTATTTAATTTTTTAGGTGACAAAGCTCCTCTGTACATTTTAATAGCACAATTGTCCTCTAGGAAGCACAAAGGGACTTTCTCAGCTATTTAAATAAAACATTGGTGGTGAGGATGCGAGGGGCAAGGATGCTGCAAAATGTTTGTTTCCCACCCCTAAGCTACAGCAGCTCTGAATAGTTAAACTTTTAAGTTTAAAATATGCTTGGCAGGATGGAAACTTTTTTATTATTGTTTTGGAAGGCTAACCTGTAAATATTAAGGCAATCACTATACCTTGTCTACTAGTGTGTGTCACTCTTCAAATGACAACCACCCTGAAGCCCCTGTGCTAAATTTTGGGTGTCAGTTTAAATTTTTGAACTTATCTTGGGTTATTTATCCCTATTGGCTTCCAGAAAATGCTTTACAGTAGGCATCTTCTAAATACAAAAACTCAATTTAGTTGTCACAGCTAATGATCATTGAGAGACTTATCAATTACTGTATACACAGAATTTTCTGCTTTAGATAAGAGCATTATTATACTTGTCTTCTTTTACTTTCAACCTTTTTCCTAATGATCCCTAATATGTGATTTAGCAAAATCACCATAGATTTTCAGTGATATTGTTCCTGTTCTGTTCACTTCAGTGCCATTAGCTCTTTCCTGCTTTTTCAGTTCAGATCCCATCAGTATTGGGGAACTTATGATTTTCTGCTTCAGTGTGCATCATTTTACACTTACTTACTCTGAATCTCATTTGTTATTCACTTGTTCGCTCCCAGTTTGTAGAGATTTCATCAACATGATGCATTTGATTTTCTATGAATTAGCAACAATGCTTTTCCTGACTAAAGATATTTTAATAAGTTAAATAGCACTTGTACCAATACACTGGGACACCATTGTTTACTTTTAACCATTTCCTCTTCTTTACTTAATTATTGATTATAGGATCTATAGTTTTATTCCATAATTTACTAACCTAACTTATTTGGGAACATTTGGTGAAGGGTTTTGTCAAAAGCTTTTTGTAACTGCAAGCATATAACACAACTAGAGTTGTATAGCCAACATATTTCTTGATACATTATAAAACCCTGGTGAAACAAGGTTTTTTTTTAAATACAGTACAAGCTTTCCCTGTACTTTTGCAATATATTTGTAAGCATTATTCTTGATAATTCTAGCTTTAATGGTGCATGTGTAAAGGGACTGCCAACCGTCAGGAGCCTCTCTAAATGACCTACTTTGATCTGTTGAAAACTGAATATATGGCCTTTTTTTTTGGACTGGGAGAATGGACAAGATTAGAAACAGAAAACTGTTGGCCCTCCAAATGTTTTACAGCTAAATTCATACAGTCCTTTCCTGGGGTTACTCGAAGCTTGATTTTGATGGTCTTCAATCTATTCTCGGCTGATGCCTCTAAGAATCAATTGCATGCAACATATCCTCTAATTTTCAGCCCCACTGCTCAGGGCTTTGCCTCTTGTGCAACTTCTCCTCTGTGTGTGCATGTGATGCTTCCCCCTCCATGCATATGGGGTTCTGTTGCCACTGGAACTGAAGGTGCTGCACAGATGAGGAGGAGGAAAACGGTATGGAGGGAGGCAGAATCGCTCATGCGCACAGCCACACACCTTAGAGGCATGCTTGGTTGCATGCTTCTTCTTTTTGATTCTTAATTTCTGTATCGACCTCTATCCATTATAAAAATGAATAACTCATTCCGATTTAAGTTGCAAGAAAGGGTGATGATAATGTATGTAATTGTGTAGTTTTAAATTGAACATCTGAAAGTATGTCAAGTACTGTAGTTGAAAAGCAAGTTTTATTTCTTTTTTTAATGGATTAAAAAAAGTACATCAAACGAGTAAGGCAAATTAGAAAAAAGGATTCTGCTAAATCTGAGAATGAACTTTGTGACAGTAAGAGCAACTAGACAATGGAATGGACAGTCTTGCAAGGTGGTAAAATCTCATTCGGTGGAGATTTTTAAACTAAAATTAGATGGCCGTCTTTCAGGGATGCTTCATTGGCAAGTTGGACTCAGTGATACATGGAATCCTTTCTAGCTCTACAGTCTGGTGACTGATATTCTAAATATGTTTAAAGTTTATCAAAGGGAAGGAGGATGTTTGCTCTGTGGTAGTTTAATAAGTTTATCTCTGGGTCTTTGAATAGGCTTAAGACTTTATATCAAATTGTAAACACACACCTGTGTATTAATTATCCCCATGTGGTGCCTATTGGAAAACAAGTGAAACCTTGCATGTGGAAGGTTATAGGCTTCAATCTTCATACATTCTAAATTACTGACAGTATCATAAGAGTTATAATCTATATAAATAACTACTTCTTCTCCCAAAGGTTTCTTAATCTGTATATTGCATTTTAACACTCACGCATATGAACACAGACATGATCTTTTTCTTTCTTTATAACTGGTGTTTCAGTGTACTGTTAGAAACAAACTGGTAATGTATTTTTAAATTTCAGCATCTTAATTAAAATATATGATGGAACATGGCCAAATGTAACCATCTTTGGAGGACTGCTTCAGAATATGCAACAGATTTCTGATGTCTAGATTTAACTTAAGTGCAAGCCTTGTTTTTCTTAGTTCTTATAAAAGTTACAATATACTAGATGCAGTTCCTGTTATTCCACTATTAATCATTTATTTCTACATATCTAAGTATGACAATTCAAAGCCAAACATATATATTCATTACACTTGTTGGTTTTGTTGGTGCAGAATATCAGAAAATAGCAACTAGGTTTATATTGATTGATAAATGTTACAATTATGGTGCTTAGCTTTCTATGTAACTTCTATATAGTTTTAATATTGCTTATCCATGCAGTGATTTATGATGTTTTCTTAGAGTTGATGAAAAGGGTGTTACATACTGTGTAAGAAACAGTTAGGTGAGAACCATAAATAAAGATTGATCAAGTAAGGCTGCAACACTAGCTGTTACATGCAAACTATTTGTAAAATACCTTAAATGTGTATGTGTAATTAATTTAACAGTTGGAGGCAAAGCAGATATGTCACTTTGGTTTAGATCTGTAATTTTAAAAAAGTATGTGATGTTGAAATAACAGTCTTTTCCATTCCTCTCCCCCTTTCCCACTTTCCAATATTTTTAAAGCCCTTCATTCCTTTGAAGGAATTGGAGCAGTTTAACTTCGATATACAAAAATTGCTTGAACCACTGGAGGCTGAAATTCAGCAGGGGGTGAATTTGAAAGAAGAAGACTTCAATAAAGATACGGTAAATTGGTTGTGATGGAAGTATGAATGAACTTGGAATGGAAATGGAATAAATGCTGAAGCAGAAATTAGAAACCTCTGCGTTTGCATTTGGCTCTTTGGACAGGTTACACGTAATCATTCTGTTGAGCTGTTATAAAACTGTAGTGATATGTTTGGTACATATAGCAGTTACCTTACAATATTTTAGTAATATGTTTCAAGGTCACCTTCATCACAGAACATAGTTTATCATTCTTTATGGGTATCAGAAACAGACAGAGAGTTCAGTGATAGGGACATGTATAATTGCAAAAATAAATGACTGGTGCATTTATTAATAAGGGGGAGGGAGGGAGGGAGGGAGGGAGGGAGAGAGAGAGAGAGAGACCCTTGCAATGAAGAATAGAGGGTTGCAGGCCTTGTATAAAGCATGGGTAGGGGTGGAGTTCTCTTTGTCTCCCCCTGTTGTTACAAACACAGATGCCTAGACATGAAACCTCCTGCATTCTCTCCCTTTCTCTCTCTGCCCCTTATTCATGCACAGATAGGTAGAAACTGTCTCCTCTATGCCCTCATAGTCCATCTTTTCCCTTTTCATCTCTCTCTCACACAGATATATATACACACACACTGCTCACCTCAATTGCAGAGGTGAGGAGGCTTAAATTTCACCCCTCCCTTTGCTGAGATCCTATCATGCATGTTTTGATTACATGTTTCTCTGTTGTCTTCTGTCCCTTACAGTCCTCTCCCTTACAATTTTGTTGAAATTTCCCATCCTATACTTGCACCCTGTCATTAATCACTTGTTCTGAAGCAGTCCTGACGAGGTGCTGGCTCTTGGAAACTATGTTCAACGTGTTATTCAGACCCAGCTTCCGCCTAAGCACCTCATTCCTTCCTGAAGTACAATAATACCTTCTAGGTCTATTATGCCAGTCACTCAATGTCTTAGCTGCCCATGAGGGCCTAGCATTAGTAATTTTAAAGTCACCTGTACTGTTCCTTCTGTCCATTAGTATTTTTTTTTCATAGTTCAGAAGGCAGTGCTGAAAACTAGAATCTAGCCTGTTGACTTGGAAGCACACCAGCCTTCTCGATTGTATTGGAATCCCTCAATAAAAAATTATTGTGTAAATACTCCGTACTCCACATCCCTTTGTGATTACTCTGTGAAGCATGAATCCATTTAGAAAGGTCTACTTTTGTTTTTCAATAAATGGTACAGTTTGGCAGCCAGAACTAGATAAACATGTACCATGCTTCAAGGGGAACTATCAATTATCTAATTATTAATTATATTTCATGAATCATCATTGAACTGTGAGAAATCAGAGATTCTGATACAAAACTGGAAGACTAGCTAAGATTGCAGAGGAGATAAAAACTGGTTAACAGTAAATTCGTGATCTGGATGAGGGATGCTGAGGCTGAGAAGAAGCAAGTAGCACAAGGCCAAAAATTATTTTCCTTCATGCTTCCTGTTGTGAAAGTATAGGAATAGGGAAGCCTTGGAGATCTCACCTAGAGCTCTATCAGTATAGAGTGGTGCCTTGCAAGATGAACACCTCGCCGGAAGATGAATGGTTTTTGCGATTGTGATGGTGACTCACAAGGCAGCTTCATTTATGGCCGTGCTTCGCAAGACGATTTTTTCCCCAAGACTGATGCCTCGCAAGACGAAAATAATTCATTCGTCTTGCGAGGTTCCCATAGGAATGTATTGCAATCCATTCCTATAGGAAACCGCTTTTCACAAGACGAACATTTCGCAAGACGGCACTGCTCGCGGAATGAATTATTTTCGTCTTGCAAGGCACCACTGTATATGATCAGTGTTTGCCCGCTCCTGCTGCAGACAACACACACATTCATGGTGTTGTATAAAGAATGATAGCCATAAAAACAACTAAAATGCTGCTTTATTGTTGCAGAAAAAATGTTTACTAAATTAATCCTACTTGGGACTTTTCTTAAATCAGAGTGAAGACGATGAAAGTACTGTAAAAGAACTGCTTCGTCGAGGAGATGTGCTTCATCAAACAATCACAGATGAAAGAAGGAAAGAGGAAATAAAAACTAAACAACAAATGTTGCAGACTAAGCATAATGCTCTCAAGGTAGGGGTGTGATTTGTAAAGTCATGGATATGACTGTTTATCCATAGAGATTATTAGAAAAGGGAGTGCTGAGAGCCCTGAAAAATTCTTCTTTTCAAAGATTCTGTAATTCCACTGATGAGCAGGCATACAAGATAGGAAGTATGATAGCGAATTAGGGGTTTGTATGAAGTCCATTCCTTTCATGTCCTACATAACCAGAAAAGGGTGAAATTTCAAATAATGGGTCTCTCCCCTTTAAAAATGCAGTCAAAGAAACTTACCTGTAATCAACTTGTTACTTTTTGCATAGTGTAAATTATTTTATTTTTTTCTTTCATTTTGGTGACTAAATAAAAGGCTGGCAAACAAAGTTAAGCTGAATGTTGAGTTTAAGCAAATCAAAGGCACACCTGTATATAATTTATGTATAGCATTTGTAAAAGAATAGCAAACAGTATCGATATTCTACTGAAATGTAATCACTTGGTTAAAAAGAGGGTGATTAATCTTTGGTCCTCAAAGTTTTGGCCTGCAACACCTCTCACTCCTCAACATTGGCTGTGCTTACTAGGCTGCTTGTAGCCCAACAGCATCTGGAAGAACACTATAAATTACCTAAGTCCTGTCTTCCAACTATAATGTTTAAACTTTTTGAAGGATGAAAGAAAGGAATACAATCAATTTAAAAAACCAAGGAATACTCTATTTAGAGTTGATTCAGAAGTATTGACAAAGATTATGTATTTCTGTCATGAAGTGACTACAGGGGTGCCTCGACTTACGAAATTAATCTGTATTGGACCGGTGGCCATAACTCGAAAATTTCATAAGTCGAAGCACCATTTCACCATAGGAATGCATTGAAAACCATTTAATCTGTTCCAGCCAAAGAAAAAAAATCCCAGGCTTCCAAAGCTGCACCCGCTACCCTCTGCCTCCTATCCTCTCTGCCTCCCATCCCCACAGGGATGGGAGGTAGAGGGCAATAGGGACAGGAGGCAGAGGGCAGTGGGTACAGCTTTGGAAGCCCGGGAAGCCAAAAGTCACCCTGACCTCCATGCCCACTACCAGCTTCCCAGGTGTCCAAACCCCCCTCTGCTGCCCTCTGTCTCCTGTCCCCGTTGCCCTCTGCCTCCTGTCCCAGATTTCAAAGCTGCATCCTGTCCCTTGTGCCCTCTGCCTCCCGTTCCCGCAGGGATGGGAGGCAGAGGCCAGCGGGGGTAGCTTTGAATTTCCCGCCCTTTCCCCCTGCCTTTCATAGGTCAAAGCTCCTGCTACAAGTTGAGCCAAAATTTTGCAGCCAGAGCATTTCGTACCTCAATATTTTCATAAGTAGGGATGTTTGTAAGTCAAGGCCCCACTGTAATTTTTTTTATGTTCTTCTCCAAAAAATCTCTTTAGTCCCCATTATGCATATTATATATACATACCGAATAATCAGTATGAACACCACCATTTATAGTTTAAGCTTTTAATTGCAACTCTAATAATGTCTGCACTGTGAACAGGATCTGAGGTCCCAAAGAAGGAAAAAGGCATTAGAAATTTCTCCTCAGTGGTATCAGTACAAGAGACAAGCTGATGATCTCATGAAGTGGCTGGATGACATTGAGAAAAAGTTAGCAACTCTACCAGATCCTCAGGATGAACAGAAGCTAAAGGTAAAATAATTTTGAAAAGAGCATTGTGTTTAGTTTTGTAGAAGAAACATAGAAATGTGAATGCATGTATGTCGTATAAGTATGCTAACTTAGAGCCTAACAGTATTCAGCATTTACTATTTTTATTTATGTATTTTAGGTAGTACTTGTTCAAAAAATTGATTTAGCCTAGTTAAATTCTTATATCTATGTAAATGTTACTTTCAATGTCTTATGTGAAATAATGAAATAAATGCATTTGTGTGTGTATAAAGCAGTGTGATTTTTTTTAAAAAAAGTGGTATTATTTTCTAGGGAAAATATTAATTAAATTCTGTATCTTTATTCCAGATGAGCAAATGAGTTTTCGATATATGGATGAACTCTTTTTCCATGTTAGCACATTCATTTTCATCAGAACATATTCATAAATCATTGTCAAAATGTTAAAGATTTACTTACATATTGTCAAAATATTGCCTCGTTTATTTTGTATCGTCTTCTTTTGCTTCATTCTCTGTTGAATTCCCTATAATAATTATTATTTTAAAAAACTTTAGAAATGGGACTGAAAATAACAATGGGTATATAAAATGTGATTCCTGTACATCAGAGTATATTTTCATGTCTTCTATCACAGTGTGCTAGGATAAATTCAACAATTAATACACTAGCCTGCTTCAACTACACCTCCAGCAGACACTACTCGCTTAAATCTCGGATCAAGCAGATAGATCACCCCAGACTCACCTATGTTTCTTCTGTCTAAATGTAGATTAACATTTTAAAGTGAGCGTACTTTTTTTATAACAATAAAATCAGGTGAGAAAAATCTACAGAATTATTTTGCTAATTTTTAGGAGTTGATTATCTAGTTAGCTAATTGTCCTGGGCCCTGTATTGGTTTTGCTCAATAGGAAATTGATCGAGAATTGGAGAAGAAGAAGGAAGAGCTGAATGCGGTACAGAGGCAAGCTGATCGCTTGTCTAAGGATGGGGCTGCAAAAGCAGTGGAACCAACCATGATACAGCTCAGCAAGCGCTGGCGAGATATTGAGAGCAAATTTGCTCATTTTCGAAGACTCAACTATGCACAAATTGTGAGTTGCTCCCAGCAAACATATGTGTTTGCACATACTGCTACTAACAGAACCCTACTAACAATGAGAGTTCCCAGTGCTATACCAACTGGTCTGAAACAAAATATCTGGTCAACAAACAGGGAACACTTGATCTTACAATACAGCACAGTCCTTATGTTTTGATAATGCCCTTAAGTTAAAATTACAGGTGAATCAAAACAACAGAAATATTGTAGCATTAAAGGAAAACATAACTTGTTTTTTCTTGCTTCGTTTTTTTCCATAACATTACCAATTTAAACCTGTCAGTTTGCCATACATTTATTTTGTTCAGTAGGCATGTGCGACTGAGAAAGATTTATTTTCAACCTCCCATCCCATGCAAAATTTAATTATTTTTATTTCTTTATAATGTATGACCAAAATGGATGTTTCTTGCCTCTGTGTGTATTGCTTATGCATGCATGATTCTTCTCTACTTAATAGGACAACTGTCCAAAAACACATTGTTTTCTTGCTAATACATGAAATTCAAATATTCTCTTTAAAAACTTGGAGGGAGAAGTAGTTCTTTATACTTTGCAGGCTGAACTCTTCTCTACGAAAATCTCCCTCTTCTGAAATTTTACATTCAAATAAACTATGCACCTCAGTTTATTGTTCTCTGCTAAAATAAACAAATAAAATAAAAATAGTAGTTGCTTCTGGTTTTTACAGATTGATTTCAAGAATGGTATTTCCCATGAAAAACTGATAAAAGAAAAGAGTTTTGTGTGCTAAATAAGAATATACTGCCTGCAGCAATCAACTTAATCACTGGGTTATTGTTTTACTTATAAACATTCTGCCTAGAATTTTCCTACCTCACAGGGATGTTGTGAGGCTCTATTAGTTTGTACTTGAATATTTGTCATGCCTATGTAAAAACCATAAGCTGTTTTTAGCTACAGAAAACATTTTCATAACCTTTACATAAGAAATTTTATGACAACAAAAAATCAGGTTGGCATATAAAAGATAATTAAAAGTACTTTTGACTCATTTCAGCCCGTATCGCCCGACACTGTGGCCAGGACGCTTGATCGCTGTCGTGCCACCACCTCCTCTTTGGACCCCTGCCCGGCCTGGCTAATCAAGGCAGCCAGGCCCTCAACAACGGAATGGGCTACTGTAATAATTAATGGGTCTTTCCTTGAGGGTAGATTTCCCTCTGCCCTCAAGGAAACACTCATTAGGCCCATAAGAAAGAAACCTAGTTTGGCGGCGGACGAAATTGGCAACTATAGGCCCGTCGCCAATGTTTCTTTCTTAAGCAAGGTAGTCGAGAGGGTGGTGGCCGATCAGCTCCAGGCGTTCCTGGATGAAACAGATGCCCTGGATCCATTCCAGTCGGGCTTCAGGCCGCGCCATGGGACAGAA
The DNA here is from genome assembly GCF_051106095.1 of Pogona vitticeps. NCBI lineage: Eukaryota > Metazoa > Chordata > Lepidosauria > Squamata > Agamidae > Pogona > Pogona vitticeps. Next base: position 192,734,241 of record NC_135785.1, on the reverse strand, counting down.
ACGGCATTGGTCGCCCTGTGTGATGACTTATTGAGGGAGGCCGACAGGGGCAAAGTGTCTCTGTTGGTCCTCCTCGATATCTCAGCGGCCTTTGATACCATTGACCATGGTATCCTCCTGGGGAGGCTCGCCGAGTTGGGGATAGGTGGCCGGGCTTTTGCTTGGCTCCATTCCTTCTTGGAGGACCGTCCCCAGAGAGTACAGCTTGGGGAGAATGTTTCGGCCCCGTGGTGCCTTAATTGTGGGGTCCCTCAGGGGTCGATCATCTCCCCAATGCTGTTTAACATCTACATGAGGCCGCTGGGAGGGGTCATCAGGAGGTGTGGAGCGCGGTGCCATCAATATGCGGATGACACACAGCTCTACATCTCCTTTTTTCCAACTGCAGGAGATGCCGTTCTGTCCCTTCGGCGTTGCCTGGAGGCTGTACAGGAATGGATGCAGGAGAACGGGCTGAGGCTGAACCCGGACAAGACGGAGGTACTGAGGGTGGGCGCCCCCACACCTGGGGACATGGGAAACTCCCTCATTTTCGGGGGGGGCGACCCTGCCCGCCAGGGATGGGGTCCGTAGCTTGGGTGTCCATCTTGACCCGGCGCTTACCATGGAGACCCAGGTGGCGTCCGTGGTCCGTTCTGCTTTTTTCCATCTCAGGCGGATAGCCCAGCTGCGGCCCTACCTTGATGTGGGGTCTCTCACCACTCTGGTGCATGCGCTTGTAGTCTCGAGATTAGACCACTGTAATGCGCTCTACGTGGGGCTACCTTTGAGATTGCTGCGGAAACTACAGGTGGTGCAGAATGCGGCGGCCAGACTACTCAGTGGGCTGAGAAGATACCAACATATCTCCCCCACTCTGGCCGCATTGCATTGGCTGCCCATCCGATTCCGCATTGATTTCAAAGTGTTAACGCTTACTTATAAAGCCCTAAACGGTTTAGGACCTCGATACTTGGCGGAACGCCTTCTCCCACCAAGATCTACCCGTGTCACTCGCGCGAGCCAGGAGATAAGGCTGAGGAGCCTAACGCCGAGAGAGGCCCGAAAGGAAAAGACCAGAAACCGGGCCTTCTCGGCGGTGGCTCCTCGCCTTTGGAACAACTTGCCCCCTGAGATTCGCGCGGCTCCCTCGCTGGGCATTTTTAAGAAACAACTAAAAACATTGATGTATAGGCAGGCCTTCCCAACAGAAAACCCTTGACAATCTTTCTCTTATTCTGTTCTTTATTTTCATTTACGCTTCTGCTGTAAAGTTTTAAAATTATATTGTTGTTTTTTACTGTAAGCCGCCTAGAGTGGTCTAATATGATCAGATAGGCGGGATAGAAATAAAATAAATAAATAAATAAATAAATACTATTTTATTGTTCAGGATGTGAATCATTAGCAAACTAACCTTCTCTACTACTTTCTCTAAATGATGGAAGGTGTATTCTGTTTTAAAAAGAAGATGAATGGAGGTAAGGGGCTTGCTTGATATGAAGCAATGTGGAACTTTTCCTAAAGAGTCCAGAGTGGTAGACAACATAGGAAAACATAAGAAAATGCTGTGCATTCTCTTGTGTTTTATCTGCTGTTTTGCAACTCCAGAAAGCTGTTTTTACCAAAAAATTATGGAGAAGGTGTATTTTGTGAGGAGGCAGCAGGGGAAGTTTGGAAAACAATACAGGATCCACAATGATTGTTTCTTCTATCCATGATAAATATTTTGAGATATCAAAATAATACAAAAGCTGGTGCAAGCAAGGGCAGAAAATGGATTAGATTTACCCATCAGAGCATCACGGCACAGTGGTTAAACTGCTGTACTGCAGCCAAAACTGTGTTCACAACCAGGTAGCCAGCTCAAGGTTCACTCAGCCTTCCATCTTTCTGAGGTCGGTAAAATGAATACCCAGCTTGCTGAGGGGGCAACTTGTAGCCTGCATAATTAACTTGTAAGCTGCCCAGAGAGTGCTTTGAGCGCTATGGGACAGTGTATAAGCAGCACACTTTTCTTTTGCTTTGCTACCTGAGTTTAGGTCAGACAAAGCACGATTATTCCGCTCCACTTACCTAGCTGACAAAGCTCTTTTGTAAAAAATAAAAATAAATCTTGCAGCATATTTGGAAGCGTAAGAATTATGGTATTAAGAGTCCAAATCTTGAGTAGCAATCACCATTAATTTGTTTTGTTACCACTGCTATCTCAGTTTTCTCAGTGTAGGATTGTAAAAAAGGATTACTTTCTTGACTTCTTGGCCTTCAGGGTCTACAGCAGTGGTTCCCAACCTTGAGTCCCCATGTGTTCTTAAATTGAAACTCCCAGAAGCCTTCATGGCTAGCTATGCTGGACAGGATTACTGGGAGTTGTAGTCCAAGAACATCTGTGGACTCAAAGTTGGGAACCACTGGTCTATGGCATTCCCCCTCCCCCCGTTTTCTTTTACAGAATGGAAATGTTATTCATTAACCAGATCAGTTAGAAGCCATGTCAATTAATTCTGAGTAGGATAGCTGACTATTTCTTCAAGAGCCATGCATGATATAATCATTAATGACTAGAAAGGCACACATATCCAGAACTTCAATCTCCTCTGTAGAAGAATGAGGTGTTATTAAACACCCATTCTCTGGAATTTTGGTTAGAAGACTTGTGTTAAGGCAAACAATGGGGGTGGGGAAACAGAGCCAACAGTTTATTGTAGTCCAAATAAAATAATGTGTAGAAAGAGGACCTTCTGCTGCAGGGTAAACAGTTCTATCTAAAACTGCCCTTGTTTGATTGGAAACCATTCTTACATTACTAAACTCTATCTGTGGCTGAAATCCTTTTGCACAGCATAAAAAGAATTACAATTTCCTGTCTGTTCCTAAGCACCAAATATTCCTGGGGACATGCATGCACACTGGCATACACCTCTGAGAATTGTAACAGGGACTTTTTATTTGCTGGTTAGGAACAGACTGAAAGATAAAGGTATTCTTACATTAAGCAACAGGATTTCAGCCTGTGTGTTGAAGGACCTTTTTGGATGCATTTCTGTCCTATAGATGCAATCCTTTCCCTACACGGATCATGCAAAATAGCTCATCGATGGTGAGTCATATAAAGATGTTCATCTAGATCAATGTTCCATTTCTTAAATTTTCCAATCATATCTCCTAGGATTATTCTGTTTATCAAATGACAAGATGGTGATATCACTGCCTGTTTATCCTCAGCACCAGACATTCAGAAGGACAGTACCACAATTTGTAATATAAATAAAACACTAAATTAAGTCCATGACACTTCACTAGTGCAGCACCTTTACAATCTTAATCAGGGACAGGGACTCAAGTTGCAGGACTTGCTGTCAAGTTGCATTTAAGTTGCATTGGTGATTCGACTCATTTTTTTTCATTGACTTGGACTAGACTGACTTGGAACCCACCCACTCCATTCCTTTTTTTGGGGGGGAGGGGAGTTTGTTTTTAATAGGGACTTGGACTTGGTACTTGGTACCAAAGACTTGGACTCAGACTTGGGACTCTGAACCAAAGACTTGCCAACATTCCTGATACTAATTACTCTCACAGTGCAGATACTGTTACTTGTAGTGCTCTAGGCAGATTTGCAGGCACAGGACTTGGGTGGCAGATATGCTCCCTTCATCAGGAACAGAAGGAGATGTGAGGAATGGGGAAAGTCTCTCAATAATTAATAAATTAGATATTACCCTTATATATTACTCAGTGTTTTCATTTTTTGTAAGATTTTATCACAAAATGTGAAAATGGAAGATAATATGTGTTCAGGTAAGTTAACAGACTAGGATTTAGCTTGGAGATATGCAGCCCCGCGTTGTTCAGAACTGAGTTAATCAGGTGTGATTTTCATCTTGCTTCTAAAAATAAAGGCTAATTCAGAACATCTTATGAGAATAGGCCCCAGAAAGTGTTATGCAATAGTAACTACACAGTATTCTGTTTATCTGTTAGAAAGGAAGAGGTGTGGGCGAAGTCTTACCAAGTATTGTCTGCTTTCAACACAAGTCCACTGAGAGGATATTACCAGTAAAATCATATCCAGGACACCAATTTAGCTGTTTGTTTTACAGCAACAGTGTAATGTATACATTTACATATTTTTATAGCAAATAACTGAATCTTCACACTAGTGTTCCATAGGCAGGTGCATAATGAATAGAAGAAAATTGAGCAGCCAAGCAGGTGGATTTGAGTAATCAAGTCACCTCTGTTGGAAATGGTGCGATACAATTTATCTATTCTCTTTCCAATTTGATGTGTTATTAAGCCACAGGAAAGAATTGGATGAAATCTGTTCCCTTCCAGCCGTTCCACTTAGATATGAATGCTTTGCATCACTTTGCCAAATGAAGGATTTTAATTGTTTGATAGTAGGCCTACAGTGTGTTCAGACATGCAGTGTGGACTATAATAACAGACTGAATTCAGATTTCTAGCTCTTTTTTTTTTACATCTGCCTGTAATAGCTAAGCTTTAAAAGCTATGTAGAATTTCCCCAAAAAAATGTTTATTAATTCAACACAGGATGACAAGGCTATTTTCCTATTCCAAGTAATATTTTAAATTTGATGATTGCATACATTATTTGGGCAACATGCCATCCACTTTTATTATTCAATATAATACAGCTTTCAGACTTGCTTTTATCTTTACTTTTACTTTTATTGAATTTATACCCTGCCCCACTACAATGTAGTTTCTTAGATGCGTTAATGAATGGGTGGAAAAAGGCTTCCTGGTGAGTGGGGGGGAAAAAGAAGCTTGTCACTTATTGTTTAGCTGTCTATTAAAACTACTGACTCTTTTAAATCTAACAAGATGGCGATGGCTGTGCCCAAATCAGTCATTTCTGATTTATAGCAACCCTTTCCAGGGTTTTCTAGTTAGAGAATACTCAGTAATGGTTTATCATTCCCTTCTTCTGAGGGTGCCCTGGGACTCTGTGGCTTGCCCAAGGCCACACAGACTTTTTATTCTACCTGGAGACACAGTGGAGAAGTGAGTTCCCAGTTTCTGGCTTCACAACTGGATACCTAACTCACTGAGCTTTCCAGCCAGCTAAGAAGATACACCCCACTTCAGATAAAGTGTGCACTAAAACAGTTATGGCTCCCATCACTTTCAAACAGCCATGAGCCCTTACATTCTACAGAACTGAACACATCTTGTTACTGGCTACTGTATTACAACTACATCAGTGAACACTATAAAGTTCAGCACTGTACCCAATTTCACATTATGATCTCTGTGTTGTAAAAACATGACCTTTGAGTTGTATGCAGGCTCATATAAATGGCATTGCATTTGATGTTTCAGGCATTCCAGGTTGTACAGTTACACATATGCTGTAACCAAAACAACCAAGCTGTTTTTAGCCCATATCATTTTTATTTACTTTCACCTATAGCCTTTCATCTTCTTGTTTGCACACTAATTTCTTGGGGGTGTAGGGCAGTCTCAGAATTTCTGAGCCAAAAACTGCTTTGGAATATTTTGGAAGAATGAAATCCAGTGGACAACTGAGTTCCAACACATCTGCACAGTTCATAATGTAATTGACAAATATCACTTTATTCATGCATCGGTACTGCAAATCATATTGCCTTCTCTTTACCAGAAAGAGTAATAGAATTTGAGGCCATTCTAGCCAATCTTCATTGTGAAACCATCTGTGTAAAGTTATCTGCAACTCTCTGAAAGTGATATTAATCCAGAAAGTTTCTTGATTTCTTTTTTGAAAAACAGTGTTTATAAGTATATTAAGTAAATGTAGGCCAAATATGCTGATTGAAAACAAGCTACACAGAAACCAATAAAATCTGACTTGCAGAGCTCATTGGAATGTGGTGTAACTATCAAGATCTGTTGTGTAGTGGACTAGAACGGCAGCCCAAATGGACGTGAAAGATGCTCTGCCTGTGGAGAGTATGTTTGCATTTCAATCAACAACTGAAGGTCACTGCAAGCTGCCAGGAAGAAAAATTGCAACTTACGTGCCAATTTAGGTAGTACTTGACAGAGACCAAAAAAAGAGAGACAGGAGAGACCTCTGCAAATGAAGGGAAAAAATCAAAGATATACACACATATAAAATAGAGCTCCAATTACATCTATTGTGGTAGCATATTCAAGAAAATTGTAATAATTTATAATGAAGGTCACAGATGTGTCTGCATTTGATACAAAATCTTTTCATGAACTAATCTAAGGCAGCAGTTCCCAACCTTGGTTCCCCAAATGTTCTTGGACTAAAGCTCCTAGAAGCCTTCATCACTAGCTGTGCTGGCCAGGATTCCTGGGAGATGCAGTCCAAGGACATCTGGGATCCCAAGGCAGAGAGCCATTGGTCTAGGAAGACCTGTAGGCCTGCATCCTATGTATAGATATGCCTTTTTTAACATAATGCTGGAATAGTATGGAATCATTCATTAGGTAAAATACTACTGGATTTGCTATGCTTCCTGACAGATCTTAAGAAGATTTAGAATGTCAAAAATTTAACTGAAAGCCCCCATCTACAAAACTGATTCTTAAACAAATGCTTACAATTTAGAAAAAGTAAATTGAGGAAAACTAATGTTGCTCCGAAAACACAGTCTTAAGAGCAAGGGTATAAGAGAGAGGCAAACATTGTTTCTCTTGTTTACTGAAAGCACACTGATAGAATTAAAATCAAGCATTTACATTTCTGGGGTGGTACCTAAATATTTTAATCTTCTGGTGGTCAAAACACCATTATAATAATCATAACAGTTATTCATAAGTTATACTCTTCCCATCCTGCTTATAACTTTTTTGAACTGTTACCATCTGGCAGAAGATATAGAACAATTAAGACTCGGACCACGCATTTTCTCAATAGTTTTTATCCCAGAGCTATAATTGCAATTAATAATGAGCTTAAAGACCACCAGCAGTGAATAATTAGTTGGACTGTGTTACTTGGCCTGCGGTGTAGATGTTTGTATTTTTAGTGGGGGACTTTTAGTGGGTGGGGAGTGTTTGGGGAATTTTATGTGTGTGCATGTGTCTGGTCTCTGGGTGTCTGTGAATTTCGTTGTATGTGTATATACTTACAATGACAATAAATTATTATTATTATTATAAATCACATACACACAAGTGCTGCATTGATTGTATTTGAAGAAGCATAGAGGTTATTGTATGCAACCTTAAGACATAATATGTACTAAAAAGTACTATATTGCTGGTGGACAATAGCAATCAAGCTTTGTCTAGGAAATATTGTAGAGGACTACAGGTGGTTGCACTGAGGTCTTTTACGTTTCTAATATCTGTGAAGCCAGAAGTACCCTTCAAATTACATACTTTTTTTCTGAAGAACTGGAACCCCATCTAACCCCATCTAACTGGAAGAATTTCCAAATTATAATATAGGTTAAAAATTGTAATTGTAAATTAATAGTTATTATAGAGTCCAGACCAATTCACAGATTGCTGCCTTGTCACAGTGAAAGAGTCTGAATAATTCAGAGAAGCTATGGGCTATGCCGTGCAGGGACACCCAGGATCGACAGGTCATAGTGGAGAGTTCTGACTAAATGCGATCCACCTGGAGCAGGAACTGGCAAGCCACTCCAGTATCTTTGCCAAGAAAACTCCATGGACAGAAACAAAAGGCTAAAAGATATGAAGCTGGAAGATGGGTCCTTCAGGTCAGAAGGCACTCAACATGCTACTGAGGAAGAGCGGAGGACAAGTATAATTAGCTTCAGAGCTAATGAAGTCATTGGGCCAAAGCTGAAAGGACGCTTAGCTGTGGACGTGCATGGAAGTGAAAGGAAAGTCCGATGCTGCAAAGAAAAATGCTGCATAGGAACCTGGAATGTAAGATCTATGAACCTCGGGAAGCTGGATGTGGTCAAACAGGGAATGGCCAGAATCAACATTGACATCCTGGACATCAGTGAACTAAAATGGGCAGGAATGGGTGAATTCAGTTCAGACAATTATCATATCTACTGAGATATCTGTCTGCTGTACTGGGATACAATCTCAAAAATGATAGAATGATTTCAATACGAATTCAAGGCAGACCTTTCAACATCGCAGTAATCCAAGTTTATGCACCAACCACCAATGCTGCAGAGGCTGAAACTGACCAATTCTATGAACACTTACAACTCCTTCTACAACTGACACCCAAGAAAGATTTTCTTGTCATTATAGGGGATTGGAATGCTAAGGTAGAGAGTCAAGAGATAAAAGGAACATTAGGTAACTTTGGCCTTGGAGTTCAAAACGAAGGAGGGCAAAGGCTAATAGAGTTTTGTCAAGAGAACAATCTGGTCATCACAAGCACTCTTTTCCAACAACCCAAGAGGCGACTCTATACATGGAAATCACCAGATGGGCAATATCGAAATCAAATTGATTATATTCTCTGCAGCCAAAGATGGAGAAGCTTTATACAGTCATCAAAAACCTGGAGCTGTTTGTGGCTCTGATCATCAGCTTTTTATAGCAAAACTCAAGCTTAAACTGGAGAAAGTAAGAAAAACCACTGGGCTAGTCAGGTATGATCTATTCTAAACCAAATCCCTTATGAATACACAGTGAAAGTGAAGAACAGATTTAAGGATCTAAATTTGGTGGACAGAGTGCCTGAAGAACTATGGATAGAGACTCATAACATTGTACAGGAGGCAGCAATAAAAACAATCCTAAAGAAAGGGAAATACAAGAAAGCAAAGTGGCTGTCCAACGAGGCCTTAGAAATAGCAGAGAAGAGAAGGGAAACAAAATGCAAGGGTGATAGGGAAAGTTACAGAAAACTGAATGCAGACTTTCAAAGAATAGCAAGGAGAGACAAGAGGACCTTCTTAAATGAACAGTGCAAAGAAATAGAGGAAAAAAATAGGGAAAAACCAAAGATTTGTTCAAGAAAACTGGAGATATTAAAGGAAACTTTTGTGCAAAGGTGGACATGATAACGGACCTAACAGAAGCAGATGACATCAACAAGGAGTGGCAAGAATACACAGAGGAATTATACCAGAAAGATTTGGATGTCCCGGACAACCCAGATAATGTGGTTGCTGACCTTGAGCCAGACATCCTGGAGAGTGAAGTCAAGTGAGCCTTAGAAGGCATGGCTAACAACAAGGCCAGTGGAGGGGATGGCATTCCAGCTGAACTATTTAAAATCTTAAAATATGACACTGTTAAGGTGCTACACTCAATATGCCAGGAAGTTGGGAAAACTCAGCAGTGGCCAGAGGATAGGAAAAGATATGGCTTTATCTGGAATCCCAATTCCAAAGAAGGGCAGTGCCAAAGAATGCTAAAACTACCGTACAATTGCACTCATTCCACACGCTAGCAAGGTTATGCTCAAAATCTTACAAGGTAGGCTTCAGCAGTATGTGGACCGAGAACTCCCAGAAGTACAAGCTGGATTTCGAAGCGACAGAGGAACTAGAGACAAAACTGCTAACGTGCTGGATTATGAAGAAAGTCAGAGAGTTCCAGAAAAACATCTATTTGTGCTTCATTGACTATGCAAAAACCTTTGACTGTGTGGACCACAACAAACTATGGCAAGTTCTTAAAGAAATGGGAGTGCCTGACCACCTTATCCATCTCCTGAGAAACCTATATGTGGCACAGGAAGCAACTGTTAGAACTGGATATGGAAAACTGATTGGTTCAACATTGGGAAAGGAGTATGAAAAAGCTGTATATTGTCTCCCTGGTTATTTAACTTGTATGCAGAATACATCATGTGAAAGGCTGGACTGGAGGAATCCCAAGCAGGAATTAAGATTGCCGGAAGAAATATCAACAACCTCCGATATGCAGATGATCCCACTCTGATGGCAGAAATTGAGGAGGAATTAAAGAACCTCTTAATGAGGGTGAAAGAGGAGAGTGCAAAAAATGGTCTGAAGCTCAACATCCAAAAAAACTAAGATCATGGTCACTGGTCCCATCACCTCCTGGAAAATAGAAGGACAGATTTTACTTTCTTGGGCTCCTTGATCACTGCAGATGGTGACAGCAGCCACGAAATTAAAAGACACCTGCTTCTTGGGAGGAAAGTAATGACAAACCTAGACAGCATCTTAAAAAGCAGAGACATCACCTTGCTGACAAAGGTCCACATAGTCAAAGCTATGGTTTTTTCCAGTAGTGATGTCTGGTAGTGAGAACTGGACCATAAAGAAAGCTGACTGCCAAAGAATTGATGCCTTTGAATTGTGATGCTGGAGGAGGCTCTTGAGAGTACCCTGGACTGCAAGAACAAACCTATCCATTCTAAAGGAAATCAACCCTGAGTGCTCAGTTGCAGGACAGATCCTGAAGCTGAGGCTCCAATACTTTGGCCATCTCATGAGAAGAGAAGATTCCCTGGAAAAGACCCTGACGTTGGGAAAGTGTGAAGGCAAGAGGAGAAGGGGACGACAAAGGGCAAGATGTTTGGACAGTCTCACTGAAGGTACCAGCATGAATTTTACCAAACTCCGGGAGGCAGTGGAAAACAGGCCGGCCTGGCGTGCTCTGGTCCATGGGGTCACGAAGAGTCAGACACAACTTAAGGACTAAGCAACAACAATGGAGTCCAGTATTGTCAGCATACTCAGAGTGGAGCACCTCATCCTGCTCCCCCCCCCCCCATTTGATAGTTTCAAGAATCCTAGGTTCTTGAGTGGACAGTCTCCATGTGAACAGGAAGATCTGTTCCAGCTTATTGGTGATCATGTGAAAAAAGCAATGATAGTGGGTGCAGGATTAGGCACACCAGTTCAAACCTATGGAAAGCCAAATTCTATTGTGCTGAATAAGGCTGTTGTATGAATATTTTAGGTTCTCTATGAGCAGATATTGGCTATCTGGAATATTATGTAAAATTTTGTGGGGAAATTGCCCTAAATCTAAGATACAGCTTTTAACCATGATCTCTCACATTCTTAAGTGTTGGGAATGACACATCCTTTTCTGTTCATTGGCCTGTCTCTTCTTGAGTGCAAATATTTCCTTATTTCACCATTATGCTCCAAGGCCAAGGCATATCTGCTGCAGCAAGTGCTTCTAATTATTTTTTTGGTGCACCACTTGGATACAATTGCTGACTTCATCTATCCCTCAACCATACCTTGGTGACGATAGTGAAACAAGTCATTACACTGGATGTATGGCAGGGTTGACATCCCATTCTAGTTTAGCATCACCATAGGTTATTATTAATCTGAATAAACAAGAAACAGAAACGTCTCTGAGATTGCTGATTATATAGAATCGTCATGTAGGAGAGAACATATAGTACATTGGCAATCTTGGCATTTGGCAACCCTAATCTGAATAGATCTAGGTGCATATTAATTTTTGAAATGTATCAAGCCACTAGTTTAAAAAAAGTTGTTTATTCTCACAATTTATATTTGTTAGATTTATGAAGTAATTGTGCTATTTTGAAGAGGAATAAAAGATTGGTTCCACAAAATCCAAGGGTAGTACAGGTTCTGCCTGTCCAAGGCAGCTTCATCTTAAAGCAGCTTCATCTTAAATAATGGAAATGAAAACAGAATAATCTCAAGGTTCTGTTTGTTTTTTTAATTGGGAAACCCATAGTGAAATTGACTAATGAAAGAACTACAAGTGAAATGATTCAATGCTTGTTATCAAGGCTAAGACAGATCAATGAGTAATTAGGAAAGACTAAAGATTCCTGCCCTTATTATAATGATACTAAGATGACATGTGAAAAACCACCATCTGGTTTGTCTAGATCATTAATCTCTCTAAAGTTGTTCCAAAAATAAATGTCCTTTCTTAAGAAGTAACATTTTATGGAAATCCTAGCCTGTAGCTAAATATATTTTTGCAGTTACAACAAATATCGTTTTTTTTCTTTTAAAGGTTCCTAAATGTTTCATTTCAAAGGACAGATTTGGCTTTATCTGGAATGGTAAATTAGTCAATCTTAATTCAGAATTTCTCTGTAAAAAATCTGTTCTTTTCTAATCACGCCTATCTGTCTTAAGATACTAACATTTTATGACAGAATTTAAATTTCCTTAATTTGGTCATCTATCAGACAATAGCTGAAATCCAGTAGTAAGTCTGAACTAAATTAGGCCCACTGAATCAATTAAATTTACAGGGGAGTTTACTCATCAAATCGCCACTCATTCAATGGACCTGTAGTTGCAATTTACTACTGGATTCCAGCCAGTGTGGGATTTCAGTTCCTTTGCCCTTTGTTTCATATTCTTGAGTTACTTACCTTGTTTATAGTTATTAGTAGACATCCTAATACTATACCATTATTGAGCTATATGAATTTTTATGTAACTGTAATAAAATTTATGATATAGCAATTTCTCAGTGATGGAAATTCACATTCTTTCTCAAGTAAACGTGAAATTATACTATCCGTGATCATGTGGATCCATTTCTAAGAATTTTACAGTTTACTTCTAGTGCTCGTTTACTTTTAGGACTGTCTAAAATTCCCAAATAAAACAGCTTTCTGTTCATAGCAGTGTGTTAACAACTTGCTCAATAAATAATGGTGAATGGGGACCAGATTTAAATAAACAGCAAAACACATGCATGTGGAGTTTGTGTGTGTGTGTTTATGATACAGCTCAAATCTAATTAATCCTAATTTGTTCAGGTTAAATAAAAATCTTCAAATGAGTTGTGAGTGTTGTAAAAAATTCCATGAGTATTCTACTGTGTTTGGGGTTAGCAGTACAGTTATAGTTGGGTTATAGTTTGTTTGTTTGTTTGTTTGTTTGTTTGTTTGTTTGTTTGTTTGTTTGTTTGTTTGTTTATTTATTTATTTATTTATTTATTTATTTATTTATTTATTTATTTATTTATTTATTTATTTATTTATTTATTTATTTATTTATATGCCGCCCATCTAGACATAGTCTACTCTGGGCGGCTCACAATTTAGAAGATAAAAACAATTTAAAGTATACAGGTTTACATTAAAAACAAAATGATACAAAATGTAATATACATTTACGATTTTAACAGTTAATTTAAAGCAAAGAGTCCCAAGATGGCAGGAATAAAAGAAGAAAAATAAAAATGACTTAATTGACTGAAGGGAAGGCCTGCCTGAATAGTCAAGTTTTCAGCTGGCTTTTGAAAATGCCCAGCGAGGGTGCCAGCCGAATTTCAGTGGGGAGGGTGTTCCACAGCCGAGGGGCCACCGCCGAGAAGGCCCGATTTCTTGTTTTTTCCTTCCGGGCCTCCCTCGGCGTCAGACCCCTCAGCCGTCCCTGCTGGCTGTGTCGGGTGATTCGGGTAGTTCTGGGTGGGAGAAGACGATCTGCCAGGTATTGAGGTCCCAAACCGTTTAGGGCTTTATATGTAATCATTAACACTTTGAAGTCAACGCGGAAACGGACGGGCAACCAGTGCAAAGCAGCCGGAGTGGGGGAGATATGTTGGTGTTTTCTCACCCCACTAAGAAGCCTGGCTGCCGCATTCTGGACCATCTGAAGTTTCCGCGTCAGCCTCAAAGGTAGCCCCACGTAGAGTGCATTACAATGGTCTAGTCTTGAGATTACGAGCGCGTGGACTAGAGTAGTGAGGGCCCCCCCATCAAGATAGGGTCGCAGCTGGGCAATCCGCCATAGATGGAAATAGGCAGAGCAGGCCACGGACGCCACATGGGTTTCCATGGTAAGCGTTCAATCCGTTCAACTGCATCCATTCCAGTACAGTCTCCAGTCTTATCGTACACATTTTGTATTTCCCAAACCCATTAAGGATCCCAGTGTTCCTCAGATGGAGTCAGCAGTGTATTCTTCTGCTCACTGAATGTAGCATAGGACATCCTAATTCAGTGCCTCAGAATGTGTGTTTTGTCGGGGGTAGGCATGCTCAGCAAATGGCTGAAACTCAAGGATATTTGTTTGCAAATTTTGAGGTGACAATGTCAAAGAATGTTTACATTGTAGGTCTAGAGCAGAGTGGATTTGGGAATGAATTCTGACTCTGGGGGACTAAAAAGTCCCATCCTGTGCATGCAGGTTTATAAAAGGCAATTAATGCATGTGTTTGAGCCAGTTGGCAGCACAGCCAAAGGTTAAATTGTATTGTCTCTAAGAGGGCAGCTGTTTTGATAAGGCTTGTTGCTATAGAGCTGTCCTCTCAATGGTATGGAATATTTTCACTGTAGGGAATAGGAGTCTTCTGTGTATAGTATTTTAAAATAAAAGACTATGAAATATTGAACAACAAAGTTGGCATAAAAATGGCATAATTAAATAGCTGCCCATTTACAGAAAGGGAAAAATAATAGGCTTAGAAAATGTTGTTGGAAATGATGCAGTCTGACATTTAAAGGTGATACTTATTTACTCAGGGGACAATGACTGAATTAATTATGTACAGAAAGTATTCAAATTCTGCTTAGGTTACAAGTGTAGCTAGTTGTGGCTATAGTTGTTTCCTGTATTTCTAGAATGGCCATTCTCCATCAGTTGGGACATACTAAACCTAGCCTCAGATGTACATTTCTTCTTCTTTTATGGACAAGCGTGTGGAAACTACAGTATATTGTTCATTAAAAATAAGACAGGGAAAAACAACTTTCTTTAATTTATTTAAGACTAAAAATCCCAGTGCGAAATTAAGGACTTTTTACTGTTACATATCATATAAAATATGAGAATCTTATAATTAATGAGATGTAGTTAAAGGAAAATGGCAATTGTTACATTTATTTACTGGTGGTTTCACAGCTCTTATCCAAGGGCACTCACGTCACTATCCTGGATTATCTCCTCTTACATATATATGAATGAACATGTACAAATGGCTTGCAATTGGGTGTCACTGCATTGAGGGCATCTGTACACACAATTGTTGCTGTTTACGCAATGGTATTAGTAGTTAGTTCCACTGGACTTTTGTAAAAAAAACCTGGCAGGGTTCTTCTTGCATTTCCAAGGCTATTGTCTGGGGGTGGAGAACTGCAACAGAATGAAACTCAACCTGCTGTTTGTCTGCACAGACTGCTTCCGCTTTGGACTAATGAATTGTGCTAATCACCCTTGAATATGTGGTCAGTGTATGAAAGTAATGTAAATATTTGTCAACTATTAATGTAAATATTTGTCAACTATTTTAGAAAGAAAATGCCAAATGCATGTAATTTATAGAAGGCAGAAATGGTGAAATACCAAATGAATTATTGGAACTAGAATAAATTACGCTGATTCCAGAGACTGTACAGAAAAGCTTGGCGGGTCTCTTTGGCACTTTATGATGGATTTTTTCTTGACAGGATTTGCCATATTGCTTGTTTGTTTCTCAACATACAGTGAATAAATTGTTACAAAAAGCTGACAGAAGCTTCAAATGTACCCCTGTTTGTTATCTCCATGGCCATAAGACATTTTGTACAGAATGTCTCATAGTTCATATTATCTACCATAGTTCCTGTGCAGGACATTAGGTCTTATTATTTAACAGAGCATGTAGTATAAGAGTGCAATTAAAGTGCATGGTTACCATGGTTATACAATTTGATTTGAGGGGTCTGTCAAAATGGCACCCGCATGGATCAATAAAGGCATGATGCATATTACTTTTAGCTACTACTGTGGTTATTTTGTTGAAACTAAAAGAAGGCTTTTGTTGTATAATCCATACCAGCAAACTGTTTTTGAGGAGACAACTGTGGTGATGACTGAAGGTGTGGCTGTGGAAACCTCTTATGTGCCTTCTGCATACCTGGCAGAGATCCTTCAGCTTTTGCAAGCTCTGTCCGAAGTGGAAGACCTCCTTAATTCTCCAAGCCTGCAGGGCAGGGACTGTGAGGATCTTGTCAGACAAGAAGAGTGCCTCAAGGTAGGAATCTGACTCATGTAATAATTTGTTAGGGATGTGAATCTTTTATTTGCTTGCCTTGTCCTCATAGGCAAGAATGAGGAATGACAGTGTTCTTCTTGCCACAAGAATGGCAAGAAATTTCTTTGGAGGCTTGATACAGTTCATTCACTGGTGGGAACAATTACTGCGCAAAAAAGAAATAAAGAAAGAAAATTAGGAATTTAATGGATATTTTTTCTTTTCCTAAAAATTTGAACATAATTCCTTGAAGCTAATTGAACTACTGATGGAGGCAAGGTAGGCTTAGTTTTATTTTTGTGAGTATTCTGATTGGAAAAAATGGGATTGGGCATAGGGAAAGTTTTCCTGAAATAACACTTCCCAATTCCCATCTTCGTTAATAGCAGTTTGTCTTGATGATGATGTTTACAAAAATAATTACATGCCATGTAAATTATTGCTGATAAGATGATGATGATGATGATCATGATAAGCAAACACTTGTTCCTTGCTTCTTATGCATTTTCCATGTTGTTCGTTGTGTTCTGAGGAATGGGGGCCCTGCCACAAGATGAGTGGCAGTTGAACAGATCCCTATTAATGCTTCTCACCTTCATACATTTGCGTGTCTTAGTATGATTTATTTCCATAACTAATCACTTGTTCATCCACATGTATTTGATATTATTGTAGCAGATACCAACTTTAATGATATTGATTGACACAGTTACAAGTAACTATTGCCCTGGGTTTAATTTAGCTGAACTATTAAAATGTCAAGAGATGCAGTAGTGGGCAAAGTTCCATCTTCTTTGCGAATAAATCTCTCACAGAAGCCAAATAGATCTTCCAAATTCATATGCTCAGTAAAGGGATATGATTTTGATCTGAGATTTGTAATGAATGAATATTTATTTCCTGGTAAATCATTCATCATTTTCATTATTGTAGAATGAAAAAACAGAAGCATAGTACATAAATTGTATAGCTGCAGGTTGGAGAAAGTTTAAAATTAAATTGTGGATGGTTTTATATCCCAGTTCAATTTGCAGTACTAACATTTCAAGGTAGTACTATGCAGAAGAATATTTTAATATGTATTTAGGGAAGATTTTGAATCAAAATTGTAGTGTTTCAATTAAAACTTTTAAAGGAAAGAACTGGTAGGCTTAGGCAACATATTGCGGTTGGAAATGATGCAGTCTGACATTTAAAGATGATTCTTCTTTTCTCAGAAAACAGTAACTGAATTAATTAAGAAGAGAAAGTACTCAGATTGTGCTTAGATTAAAAGTGTAGCTAGTTACAGCTGTATTTCCCTGATGTATTTCTAGAATGCCTCTTTACAGAACTTCATTTGTGAAATATAGTAACCCTAACCAGAGATCTACATTTCATATTCTTTGACAAACAAGTATCTTGGGGGGGGGGGGGAGAAATATTGTTCATTTAAAAGTAAGGGCAGAGAAAGAAAGAACTTTCATTTATCATAATGGGATTGCAGTGGAATGGATGATACTGGAATTTAAAATAGGTCATTTAAAACAAGTTATAGAAGTAAAGACTTCTAAACTTAAGGCTCTGCATTCTTTGACCTATTTAGCAAGTGCCAGCAAAAATAACGCACTGAGGAAGGTGCAGTAGTTTCTGATCATCCTTGTTTCAAGACCTGCCCAATCTGCACTCTAGCCATGGCCTGGTTTGTTTCTTCACCCATACATCTTCTGTACACCAAGGGGATTATGGGCTCTATACCAGAGCGGTGCTTAGGAGCAGTTGTTTCAACTACACTTTTCATTTCATTATTCCTCAGTGAGACCAAGGCCTCAACCAAATTACAGGAAATTCCCCAGAGCATTCAGAAATTCTTTGGTTTTCATATGTCTATGAAGGTAAATGATGTTACAAGGTGCAGTTCCCTCCAAACTGGTGCCCGTGCAGGTAGTTTTCCTTGTGAGGGAGAGGGAGGTCCTTATGGATTAGTATCTAAGTAAGCAGAGCAAAGAGAGGCCCACCCTATCCAGCTCATTCACCCAAATCTCAGTAACACATATTAAAGCTGTAAGGCATTTATATATTTTTCTAGCTTTCCTATGAGAATCCTAGAGCTACTTTTCTCTGAGTTTTTGAGTATGAAGAGACTATGGTGATGTTATTTTGCTCTGAAATTTAAACATACCTATCTCTATATTTTTATCCTCTTATTCATTCATTCATTCATTCATTCATTCATTCATTCATTCATTCATTCCATTTATACCCCGCCTATCTGGTCAATTATGACCACTCTAGGCGGCTTACAACACACAAAATAAACAAGTATATATATAACATAACATATAACATAGTTTTCATAAATTAGAAAAAAGGAAAGAAAGTTTTTTTCTCCAAGATGGCAAGAAAACAGTCATAACAGAGAGGGGGGAAGAAAAATTAGGAGTTAACTGGGGGGAGGGAAGGCCTGCCTAAACATCCATGTTTTCAATTGTTTCTTGAAAATACCCAGCGAGGGAGCCACGCGAATCTCCGGAGGTAAGTTGTTCCAAAGGCGAGGAGCCACCGCTGAGAAGGCCCGGTTTCTTGTTTTTTCCTTCTGGGCCTCCCTCGGCATCAGGCTCCTCAGCCTCACCTCCTGACTCGCGCGAGTGACACGGGTAGAGCTAGGTGGGAGTAAGTGTTCCGCCAAGTATCGAGGCCCTAAACCATTTAGGCCTTTAAACGTGAGCATCAGGACTTTGAAGTCGACGCGGAACCAAATAGGCAGCCAATGCAACGTGGCCAGAATAGGAGAAATGTGATGGTATTTTCTCGCTCCACTCAGGAGTCTGGCCGCTGCATTCTGCACCACTTGGAGTTTCCGCGTCAGCCTCAAAGGCAGCCCCATGTAGAGCGCGTTACAGTGGTCTAATCTCGAGATTACGAGTGCATGGACCAAGGTGGTGAGCGCCCCCACATCTAGATAGGGCCGCAGCCAAGCTATCCGCCAAAGATGAAAAAAGGCGGTGCGGACCACTGACGCCACCTGACTCTCCATGGTGAGCACCGGGTCCAGATGGATTCCCCAGAGTGTGAACCCCACTCTTTGTGGCAAGGGTCACTCCCTCTAATGAGAGGGAGTCACCCAAGCCGCCACCCACCTTCTTTCTCTACGTTGTTCAAGTACTTCATGTGGACTATATTTTCACAGCAACACTGTGAAATAGGTTGGCTTGAAAGATAGCTGATTGCATCCCATAGATCTCTTCCTTTAGTAATTGACCTAAAGTCACTCTGGGGGCGACAAGAAAAGCAAATTATATGGAAGATGCTCTGGGACTGGGGCAGTCGGATTTGCATTATTGCCTGTTGATCACATAACATACAAGTCAATGCAAATCAGCCTGGGACTTTTTTTCTCCATCACATGGGCTCCTTCTCCCAGATAGAAAGGGCAGTGTGAAAATCACATGGACCCTCTCCTCCCCAAACCTGGTGCCTGAAACTGCTTGTTTTTCTCTTCCTTCCTGTTTTATTTCATTTTTTTTAATGGCCTAGACATTGTGCTAGGGAACCCAACTTCCCAGATACAATCTCACAGTGGATCCATTCACATTTTCCCTGCTGTGTAATCACATCCTCCATCAGTTTTCATAGCTGAATATGTATTTGAACTCAGAAGTCCCCAATTCAAGTTCAATGGTTCCAGGTCAAATAGTCATTGTCAAATGGGCTAATAATGTGTCAAGGAATGTTTCTTTCTGGAAGGATCAACTTTGTCTATAGATGCATAAAAGAGACCTACTCTAAAAGTGCCCAACACCACCCAAAAGAAACTGTTATAATAATTTGGCTCCTCTTTTGGCTGTATATTGTTAGCCACAAAGCTTATATATGTAAATCCAGTAGTTCTCCTTTGAAATCCTCATCATTTCTGTTTATGCTAGATGTTCATTAATCACTCTGAACCTTTCATTCTCCCAGCAAGAATGCATTCATAATCCTCTTTAAATGTGCTGGATTTATGAAAGTTGTAGCAAATATTATGATTCATAGTTCTAGTACATATTTAAGACTGTGATTAAGCAGTGGCTCTTTTCTGCCATTCATGAATGCTACAAGCTGTGCTTCTCTCATTTATGATATCAATATAAAAACCTGAAATATGATTACAAATTTGGTATTCATACCAGGACAATGCTTCATCCTGCACATATTTTGTTTTCCAAAAATATATTTGCATTTTTGTCAAAGAAATGCACATCTGGATTCTATCAAGTAAGCCTAAGAAAAATGGAAAAACTCAGTTTCACAGACAAATGCTAAATGGCAAAGTTTAAAATAATCTTTGCCTTTAGCTGAGCAAAGCTCAGTTGTGCACAATCAGTACAACCTATGTCAATGCAGTCATTTTTAAATGTGGTTTGTCAGGAATAAAATATTTTATGTATGCCTAGCACACAAGGGGCTGAAGATGGTTGAACTGGTTGAGAAAGCTCTCCTTGATATCAGGGAAAGGGAAAGTTTAGACAGCAAAGATACATGGCTATTGAAAATTCTAGTGCTTTGATTGCACTTTTTCAAAAGCAGTAAAATGGATCCAGTTTCCAAAGGGGTGGTATCACTTTATTTACTAATGGACTTCTCTAATCCTGCCTTTTCCCATTCATGAACTGAAATCAAAGTGCACTTTTGTTAGGTAAATTTAAGTATCTTGAACAGCATCTAAAACAGCTTATAAATACTTTCAGCTGTGCAAAAACAAGCAGTACTTCCATATAATTTATAAAAAGGCAAGGACAGAATCATATGTATGTGTGTATGTATGTATATATCTGTAGTATCAAGAAGGAAGGGAGAGAAGATACACATGCACTCACACACACTAAAATTATTACAGTAACTTTGAGATATAATAGCATTCGATCCTGGGACATTTGGATTGATCATGTCTTCGCCCTAATAAGCTGACCAATGAGCTGTTTTACCTCTCCATCTCATGCTTTGAGTCAAACATCAAGGGACTATCTAATAGTTAGAGTTTCACATTTGGCCCAGAATGGAATACTCTAGTAAACTACTGCACAACAAAATAAGCTAAAACAGAAAAGTATAGTTAATGGAAGACTTTTTGTTTTTTCCTATCTGAAGCAAAGAGGCTACAGATTATGTATGGTATTTCTAGTTTTTATTTCAGTCTCTGCATACACACATTTCTTTCCTTCTAGCACTTGGTAAATTATAATATAATGTCAATGGTGTTTTAAGAGGTTTTTAGTATGTTTTCATGATTCTAGTACTATTTTAAAGAATTTGTCTTTATGTTTGCATTTGTAGCTAATATGATAATGAAACAACAATAAAGGACTAGGGTATGCCCAGTTTATTGTTTTTCTCACGTGAAGAAAAACACAGCCTATGTTTTCAGTGGTAGAAGGAAACCACTATAGAATATTTATGCCAGAATTATTAAAATTTGAAGAATTATGATTACCTTGCTCTTTTTCTAAGATAATACTCTATCCGTTCTTTAGAATAAATACATTTTCATGGGGTCAAACAGTGTGAATGTTTGTCAGGTCATTCATAGTAAGTTAAAGCAGTACCTGTACCTCATAAGGATGTACAGGATCATAGCACATTTCTGTGTTGTTACTTTTTAAAAAACTAAGTATATTATTCATGCCTAGGTTGATCATTTTTAAGATGCAAAATAATACTGTACATAGTTTCTGAAAATTAACATGTTAAGTATCAAACATAGCTTCTTGGGATCCAAAGTGAGTGCAGACAAGGAATAGATATGATCCCGGATGAAATGGAGAATAAGCACTGGTGCAAGAAGATGAACGTTAAAAACAAAAACTAAATTTAAATGTTTAAAAAAAACCCAGAGAGAATCAGAAAGTTGTGTTCCCAGACAGACTGATAAGTTGGCTTGGTTGCAAGAACTGGTTCATGTTGTTTTGTTTATATAAGGCCCAACACTGAGAAAATTAAGTTTAGTATTCGTTTAACACACACATTTTCAGAACTTCACACATGCAGACACAAATGTTTTAAAAACATTTTACTCTTTTGTCTCTTAGGGCATCTCCCCAAAATACAAAGATTCCTTCACTGCTCCCCAGCCAGGCACTTCCTCCCTATAAGAGTCCATAACTTTCCCATATACCATCTACAGTATATTCTTCCCAAACATACCCTTCACTACCTCATGTATAGGTTTTGGGCTGTGGTTCTCAAAAAATATTGTGCATTATATAATTTTAAACAACAATTGATGTCTACATTTCTGTTGTAACTAATATTCTCCTTTTCATTCTCTTTCTTTCTCTTCTTCTTTATCCTTGCTTTTACTGCTTAATATGGAATTGCAGAAAATTAAAGACAGCCTAGCAAGATACTCAGGTCAGTTTGAAGTAATTCGCAATAAGAAGATAGCAGTTTTGAAAAGTGCCACACCTGCAGAAGCTGCAAGAATACAGGAAAAGCTGACCCAGCTTACTTACCAATGGGAAAAAGTCAACAAGCTGTATCGGGACCGACAGGCGTAAGTAACTTTTTTACATTTGTTTGGTATATATGGCAAACAGTGTACTTGGTTGTTGTCTGTACAAACTAATTTGTTAGTTCCAGACAAAATCTATCTTAATGTTTAGAGAGAGGGAGTGTTTCTGAGTTCATGGCTTCATATAGTCCTTTTACTAAAAAATAATTTACTTTCAGTTATTGTATATATCTTCAGACAAGATAAATAAAAGAAATCACCCTGAATAAAAGTCAAGCTACTGTTTTCCCATCTTTTAAGTGATATCAAAGTAAAATAGATATGACTAGGGTATGGGTGCTGTCTCACCTTCACTGTTATGATATGAAAGCTCTGGTTGTTATTGTGTATGTCATTGTAAATGATGAGGCTTGAAGCTTTGTAAAATATTCACAGATGGTTTTGCTCATAGTGTACAATGTTAGGGTGGAAACAAACTAGATAATGGCAGGGAGAGTTAGGTGAAAGGAAAGTAGTTCCTTTACTACTGTGAAATGTCACTGCTCATAATTTGACAGTGACCAGCAAAAATGTGATAATGATACTATGTTACCCTGGAGGAGATCAAGGTTAAACAGAGCCAGTGCAGATTGGCCACTGCTGCCTTTAGCCAGTTAATTGCAATACTGAAAAGTTCTGGGATTTATTCAGGAGAACACACGTACCCTACTGTGATATATAAAATTCCCCTCCCCAGCAAAGTTAAGAGTACTGGCCTGCTATGAAAACACCTATTCTAGCAGGAAAGGTTTAGCTGTCCAGAAGCAAAAGGAATGTCATGTATAATTGTTCCCAGAAGGTCAAAGATCTTTACATTTCTAAGCAGATCTGGGCAACTGCCAAAAATACCTTTCCTACTTCTTTTGGTCAACCAGCACTAAGAAAAACCACCCAAGGCCCATACCAAATCTGTATAATAGAATAGCAATAGAGACTCAAAGTCATAAGAATTCACAGTTCAGAACAGAGTTTGCTTAAAGTCATGCAACCATGCTGAGAGACCTGGATTACAACAACCTGTGCCTTTTTGCACTGGAAAGCTGCTGGGAGGTTAACTTCTTTTAAGATGGGCATCTATTCTGTGGCTGGATTTCATTCAGTGGCACAGCCGCTAGAATGGCCACAGAGGTGGCTAAGAAACATCCTGTCTTTTATCCCTCCAAGATGCCTCTCTTTTCCTATTGCTTCCCTCTTTCCTTTCCACATGTGACGTAAACTGGCTCCTGCTAGAAGGAATCCTTGTTTAAAAAGAAATGTTGGTATTGGGCAGTGGGGGCAGATTTTTGGAAAGAGATACATTGACAAGCATGAGGGAGGAGTTTATTAATTAATTAATTTAAATATATATTGTTGTTTAGTCATTTAGTCTTGTCCAACTCTTCGTGACCCCATGGACCAGAGCACGCCAGGCCCTCCTGTCTTCCACTGCCTCCCAAAGTTGGGCCAAATTCATGTTGGTAGCTTCGGTGACACTGTCCAACCATTTCATCCTCTGTCGTCCCCTTCTCCTCTTGCCTTCACACTTTCCCAACATCAAGGTCTTTTCCAGGGAGTCTTCTCTTCTCATGAGATGGCCAAAGTATTTGAGCCTCAGCTTCAGGACCTGTCCTTCCAGTGAACACTCATGGTTGATTTCCTTCAAAATGGATAGGTTCGTTCTCCTTCCAGTCCAGGGTACTCTCAAGAGTCTCCTTCAGCACCACAATTCAAAGGCATCAATTCTTTGGCAGTCGGCCTTCCTTATGGTCCAGCTCTCACTTCCATACATCACTACTGGAAAAACCATAGCTTTGACTATGTGGACCTTTGTTGGCAAGGTGATGTCTCTGCTTTTTAAGATGCTGTCTAGGTTTGCCATAGCTTTCCTCCCAAGAAGCAGGTGTCTTTTAATTTTGTGGCTGCTGTCACCATCTGCACTGATCATGGATCCCAGGAAGATAAACTCTATCACTGCCTCCATATCTTCCCCTTCTATTTGCAGGAGGTGATGGGGCCCATGGCCATGATCTTAGTTTTTTTTATGTTGAGCTTCAGACCGGTTTTTGCGCTCTCCTCTTTCACTCTCATTAAGAGGTTCTTTAATCCCATATCGGAGGTTGTTGATATTTCTTCTGGCAATCTTAATTCTGGCTTGGGATTCCTCCAGTCCAGCCTTTTGCATGATGTATTCTGCATATAAATTAAATAAGCAGGGGGACAATATATATAACCTGCCCTATATCACATGATCTCAGGACAGATTACAAAATCACCATGTTAAAACATAAGACAATTAAAACAAACTAAAATCAAGAAACAGAAAATTAAAATCATTAAAATCATTGTTGCAAGCCATAATCCTCAACCCCCAAAGTCTCTTTAAAAATAACTATGTCTTGACGTGGCACCAGAAGCTGCCAATATAACAAGAAGGGAATGTGATCTGCTTAGCCATTTTAGGAGTAGAATGTGGCTTGTAGAATCTTTACTTTGGATAATGAAGTGTGTATTAGAGATAACACATTATGTTTTGTTCCAGTGGGGACTCGTTAGGTGTAATATACTGTGCATATTAACTTGGTAGTGTCTGGGAAGTGCCATTTGCTGGCGCACCTCAGATAGCAAAATTTGTTGGGTCTGCCTTATGAGATTCATTAATAATCCATACTAATGCAACATATTCATAGTATAAATAGCAACAAAGAGCAGGGATTTTGTCCGTTGCTATTGCCCTGACCTTTCCACATGCATTCATAGGCTCTACTAAGACAGCCTGAAATCATTCAAAGAGAGAATTCCATAGCAAGAACAGGATTATAGTGTAGGAGTGTGCTATCATTAAGCATTTTCATTTGTGCTGTTTGCTGTATAAAATTTTGATTTCACTGTTGGAAAGCAAGGGTTGTGCTCAATGGGGTAACAGTAATACAGCAATCAAAATCCTCTTGAGAAAATGTGCAGGTGCAAGAATGGTGCAGCAGTCACATGTCCTATCCGAATCTGATTTCACAACCAATGTATCATGGATCACACAAAGGAGAGCCTGCTGAAGGGGGGAAACTCTTGCACAGTTGCCCTTCTGAAACTGTGTAAATCAAAAGGACTTATGACTAGGGAGTGGGGGAGGATTTCTATGACATTTCACATTTTCCCTGCAACCTACATTTGAACGCATAAGCAAGTTCAAACACGTTTATGAGTAAACTCACCGTTCCCACTAGATTACTCATAAACATGTTCAAACCCACCCATAAACTGAAACATAGGTTGCTGGAAAAAAAAGACGTGTCATAGAAATCCTCCCCTACGTGGTAACAGTATCGTTATTTCAACAAGAACAGCAAAAGAAAACTATATTTATGTTTGAAATGCAGGTGTGCATAGACATGTATTTTAATGTGTGCTTTTGAGATTGTCTTGTTTTGTTCATTCTTTGATACTCCTCTTCTCCTCCTTTCTCCTAAAGTGATATTTTACATAGTTGTTGAACCTTGTATTGGTTCCCTACAGCCTATTTAGTTCAACTAAAATTATGGTAGGAGAAAGCTAGAAGATTGTTTGGAACTGGAGTGGAAAGAATAAATCATGAATCTGCTGTATGTCATTACTGTTTGGCCTCCTTTAAAAAAATGTTTAATTTGGGGACAGATGTATAATCTGGGAAGGTTTCCAGATTCGTTGTTGCTGTTTTCAGAATGAGACGACTTAGCGTTGTCTACATTATGCAAGGTATTTCTCTTTGTCCCTGTGCCATCTGCAGCAGTGAAAATGAGTTATATTTGCATCACATGGTGAGGTGCCCACAGAGAAAATAACAATGTTTTCTCAAAGTTTACATTCAGCCAAATCTTCCATCTCTACTCCACAGAGAGGAATTCCCCGTGTTCTGTACAAGTTCCTTAGCTGGAATTATTAACCTTTATCTCTTTCCTAAAATAAAATTTTCCTAATCCAGAGAAATAAAATGATGTGTTGTCACAGTGGTTATAGTTAATCCACACAGTGTAAAACATCATCTGATTTTTTCCCCTTAGCATTTTAGTAGGTCCTTGAAGCAACTGATGCTTTAGTTTACAGTCTACTTTCTCTCATCAATTCCTTTTACTGACTTGTTTTTCAGGTTCAGCCTTAGGATCTCTGTATCACAATCTGTTTTGTATAAATTGAAGAGGATACAGTGGTGCCTCAGTTTACAAAATTAATCTGTATTGAAACAGTGGCCATAACTCAAAATTTTCGTAAGTTGAAGCACCATTTCCCATAGGAATGCATTGAAAACTGATTAATCCATTCTGGTCAAAGAAAAAAATACCAAAAAAGAAAAAAAATATGTACTGTACAGTAAGCAGAGCAAATTGTGACAGTCGCTGCCGAAGGCTTCCCCAGCTTCCTCACTGCTGTGAGAGGCCTTCCGGGGTTCCCTGCTGCCGTTACAGCCACTGCTGAAGGTGCCCCCGGCTTCCCCGGCTTCCCCACCTCCTGGGGTTCAATGCCGCTGTGACAGCCTCCTCACACGTCACAAAGGAGGTGTCACGTCACTCTCACATAGACACACTTTATTCACGCTGCCACCAACCATACACTCAACTGACTCCTCAGGCAACTGTATGGATTTTTAAAATAAAAACTTATGTTTATTTGTAAGAACAAAAGGAATGGTAAATCACTTTATCAACTAAAATAAAAGGCAATCTGAAATAATAAAGTATCCCCTCATACACACACTCTCTCAGACCTTCACTAGCACAGTACTTTATAACATATACAAGCCCTAACTCCCTAAGTCCCTACTAGACCCTATCCAAGCCCTATCTGGTTCATATCATGTCCCTATCTTGGACCCTATCTAAGCCCTATCTGACTCTCACCTCATTCACTCCCCCCTTAAATACCATGGCTCCACCCTCTGAAGTCCCACCTCCCGTCATGCTATAGGCAGATGAACTCCAGCCACAGCAGTGACAGGCAGATGACATCATCACTACCGTCACAGCCGCCATTACAGCAGCCACTGTAGGCTTTCCCGGCTTCCTCACCTCCCGGGGTTCCCAACCGCCATGACATCTGCTGCCAAAGGCTTCCCTGGCTTCCCTCCCCCCTGGCTTCCCTGCTTCCGAGGGTTCCCCACTGCTGTGACAACTGCCGCTGAAGGCTTCCACACTGCCATGGGAGGTGGGGAAGCTGGGGAAGCCAGAGGTGTTGAAGCCAGGGAAGACTGCAGCAGCCGTCACAGCGGTGGAGAACCCCGGGAAGCTGAGCCTCCCTTTTCCTAACTGTTGGGGCGAAGAAGCAGCCTTTTTGCCACCAACTTTTTGAATTTCCCACCCTTTCCCCCTGCCTTTTTTGGTCTGTAACTCAAAACTCCGGCTGCAAGTCGAAGCAAAATTTTGCGGCCGGAGCTTTTCGTAAGTTGAAATTTTAGTAAGTAGGGACGTCCGTAAGTCGAGGCCCCACTGTATTTAGTTGCCATACATAGGCACTCAATCCGTCTTGACAGGAGGAAGTGCTACAAAAGTGAATGGGTGTTGTCCTTTGTACTTTTCAATATGCTTTCTCACAGCTAAGTACTATTATATATCAGTCGGTCCATCAGACAATTTATTCTTTTTCTAAATTTAATTTTTAAAAAAAAAAAACTAGGGATAAGGTAAGGAGTACAAAAGGTAGAGGGGGATATGGGGGGGAAAGAGGGGGGAGGATAACCCAAAATGTACTGTCATCCAATCTGTTTGTTCATGTTGCGATATCAAGTCTACTTTTCGCCTTTCTACAATATGATTGCCCTTTAGGTTTCAACTTACAGTTACATCTTACTTTAATTTTATGTTATTCAAGCACTATCTGGTGACTCAAGCCATTTATATAATAAATCCCATCGTTCAGTTGCCTTTTGTATTCAACAGTCTTTCAACACTTCTGATGATTTACAGTTAGGTTGGCATGCTTTTCTATGGTACAAAAAAGATAAAGAGCAGAAAAGTTTCAACTTGCATATGATAAGAAGAGCCCTACTAGGGACTTGGAAAAAGATAATCATGCAGATTTGCCAAAAAACACCAGGCTGGGTATCACCCATAGAGACCTTTACACAACCTAACCTCATGACAGAAGCAAAACTTTTAAGATATCGAGATCTCTTAAAAAACTATTATGAGTTACGGTCCAAAGAAGAGTTAGAAACACAAAACATATATCTAAACTGGTGGTCCAGACAATTTATTCTTTGCATAGATCAAGAAAAAATGCACATACAAACACATCAGCACAGAATACGGAGTAACAAGTACATCTTAAACTATAATAAGAAACATTGAGGCACAGGTTATGTTGGATGATACTTTCTTCACAGAATCCACTCCTAGTTTCCTTAGTTACAACTACAAACAGCAGTGCCGTATAGGTAATTTTGCTATTCAGAGATAGCAAATATCAAGGCAGTCAACAACAAGGCACTAATATATGATCTCTGTAGGACAGGTTATACAAGATATATCCAGGTTATATCCAGCTTGCATAAAACAAGACTCCACAAACAACTAAGAAAATATCATATAAAGAACTGATCAAGAAAATTTTATTTAGTGAGCGCAAGCAATTGCATTGTTGGCAGTAACTCCATATTGTCTAAAACAACATTTTTACGTAAAGACAATATCCCTTCTTCCTTACCAGTCACAAATTTTTCTTTGTCCATATCCTCAATAACAAGGCCATACATTGTCTCTGTGTTTTGTTTTGTTTTAAATCCAAATAAACCTGCAAAGTTTTCATTCATCTTAATGAATTATGGCTGCTCTAGTGCTTCCTGCTGTTCCCCAATCTGGAGTAAGAGTTTTTCCACATGTATTTCAGAACTCAGTAATTAAAATTAGCAATTTGTCAAGCCAACTTTGATTTGCAGTGATTATTTCCAGGGTCTTCTAGGTACAGAATATTCAGAAGTAGTTTACCATTTCCTTCTCCTGGGGCAGTTCTGGGACTGTGTAGCTTGCCCAGGGCTATACAGGCTAGCTCTTCTCCAGAGAATGCTCCACTGGCACCACAATTAACTGACTCGGTGAGTTAATCAGCCAGCTTTCAGAACACGCATGTATAAGAAGCACTTGCTTACAAATCTCTCTCATACTCAGATTTGTGTGACTACATTCTAAGTGAAACAGTGTAACATTCACTCACTTCTAGCTGGCAATTAATGAGTCTGTACTGAGATTCTCAAGCACCTGCCAAGCCAGCAGGTATGACCATTCCCAGGAATCACTGTAAGTTTTTAATAGCTTGCTGGAAGTGAGTGTATATTATGCTGTTTGCCTTATGTATATGTATCTACTAAGACACTTGTATAGGCATACCTAGGGGTGTAGCAAAATGTGCATTTTGAGTGAACAAAGAAAAGAATAGCAGGTCAGTTGCAGTTGCTTACAGGGAGAAATGAACAATAACAATACGGATTATAGAATAAATCTCTGCTAAAGGGAAAACTTTATTCCTGCCTGCCGAAGAAGATACAATTCTGATAGTTCATTTGAACAGAGACTTCTGGGCTTTCTGCCCAATTCAGTGAGGCTGAGAAGCCCTCAGGCAAGCACATTTTGTGTGTGTGTGTGTGTGTGTGTGTGTGTGTGTGTGTGTGTGTGTGTGTGTGTGTGTGTGTGTGTGTGTGTGTGTGTGTGTGTGTGTGTGTGTGTGTGTGTGTAAAAGAATCCATCTTTCTCTAGACTTCTCCAGCAGCAAGAGCATGATGATATTTTTGTGAGTTACCATAACTTGCGGGGAGATAGCTCTGCCTGTCATCATTTGCTGCCTAAGGCAAGGAGCTAACTTTGCCTAATTGTGGGGCAATGTAACTACAACTGGGACTTCCATATAAAACAGAGGGTGTACGACTGTTTCTTTGAAGTGATCATTAAAATGAACAGAAATATTCCTAGCAAATGTTTTTGAGGTTGGTGTGCCAAAAATACATGTGCTTTTTCATGGTATAGCCATCAACATTTGAAGCAGTCTTACGTGATACAAACAGCAAACTTTGCATTTTTCTTTCTTTTATATATATGTTTATATATAATGTATTAGTTAATTCTGTTTCACATTTAGTGTGACAGTTCACCACAAGACACTGAGCATTTTGTGAAATTGCATGATATTTTATTTGAATTTCTAATTTTGTTTGTTTCTCTGTTTGTTTATTTGCCGTTATGTCACTTCCACTGTTACTATTTCAGTGGCCGTTTCTGGAACACAACTGTGTCCCTGAAGCCATCTGTTTTTCTGAAAATCATTTGAGCTGCACAAAAAGCATTGGGAAAAGGGAGATTAAGGCAGACAATATGGCTTCTAGCACTTCACTTTTAGTTATGAAGAGTGGAAATATCATTACAATTCTGCTCTTGGGACATGGAACAAGTACCGTTGCCAACATGTATTTTTGATGCTGAAACCTTTGGAGGGCTTGAGAAGTGTTAGAGTGCTATCACTTGTGTTTTCAAATTAAATTTGTGAGTTAGTCACTTCAGTGCATGCATATATTTTTGTGTATAGAGCTAATACACAAATTTGAGACAATTAAAACCTCTTCTGAGATATTTATGAAGCATACAGGTGATTCACTTTTGCCTAGGAGAGGGAATCAGATTACCAAGAGCATATGAGAAACAAATAATTCCTCTTAATGTCTCTCTTTTTATGTCAAAAGAAATTATCTTCATTATTCTTAAAAGCAACTGTTTTATTCAGTATCTTGAGTGTAATTTCTTATTATGTTTATTAACACTTTTCTGTGCCTATGCCAATAAATTTTGGTTAATCCCACTCATTCAAAATCACTGGGAGAAGCTGAAAAACCACCAGATTGCTAATTTTTTAAAAAGGTTACTTTGATAAAAAGTGGTTTTATATCATATAGCTTTATAGAGTGGGACTTAGTTAATGAAAACAAATAAGGTAAATGTTTACATTGTATTTTGTCATCTAACATTAGCAAAATGTGATTAATAATAGACAATGTAATTCTTTGCTTGATGTATAAATGTTGGTACAAATCTGTGGCCCAGTGAAAGTATTAGGAGGACCATGAGTATTTATTTTGTTTGTGTTCTGATTAGGAGAAGAATTCTAAACTCTTTCCAAAGCACTATATATCACTCATCTGACTTTTTACATCCCATTGCCTGGTTGTAATAGTTGTGGAGTTGAAGACAGGGTCCTACTCCTGTCCAGTTCTATGGATCACTGCTATGTCAGCATCCCATATTTTGGACAATTTATAAAATGTATGGCTATGACCAACCACCATAAATGTAGCAATTTTCTTCTGGGGTGAAGTGAGATGCAATGGGAGGATATTGACAAGGAGACTGGCAGATGTAGACCTGCTCCACATTCCACACATTATGTGGATTCTTTATACAATGGTGCCTCCACTGGATGAACATCTCTACTTGCGACCAATTTGACCAGCTCTGACCGCAAAATTTTGCTTCTACTTGCGACCGGAGCTTCCACTTACGAAAAGGAAAAAGGCATGGGGGAAAGGCGGGAAATTCAAATTGCTAACTGTAGGTGGTGAAAGAGGCTGCTTCTTTGTAGCTCTTTTGCTCCGACGGTTAGAGTGACTGTGATCGAGGAGGGACTGCCTGGCTTCTGCGTCTCAGTCTGTGTGTGTGTATGTGTTTGAAGGGAGGCTTGGGACTGCCTATTAGGTAAGGTAAGGTGCTGTTTTCTGCTTTTTAAAAACTGTTCTGCGTGTTTTTGCAGCGTGGTTTTAGACTAGGGGGGTATGTTTCTGTGCTGTGATAGGTGTTGAAGGTTTGTTTGTTTTTTTGGGTTCCCCCATTTCTGATGGGTCTTGGGGGGGTTGCTTGCTTTTTGGTTTTTTTTTCCATTTCTGATGGGTCCTGCATGCTTCCCTTGCTTTTTCCTTTGTTTTCTGTGCATTTTCA
Organism: Pogona vitticeps; assembly: GCF_051106095.1. Lineage (NCBI taxonomy): Eukaryota > Metazoa > Chordata > Lepidosauria > Squamata > Agamidae > Pogona > Pogona vitticeps. The sequence continues at coordinate 192,701,964 of NC_135785.1, read as the reverse complement.
ACCTTGTCCCTCTGTTCTCTGTGCATTTCCAATTTGCTCTGTTTGTTTTCTGTGCATTTGCAAAGGGTCCTGCATGCTTCCCTTGCTTTTTCCTTTGTTTTCTGTACATTTCTCACCTTGTCCCTCTGTTTTCTATGCATTTGCAATCTGCTCTGTTTGTTTTCTGTGCATTTGCAATGAGTCTTGTACGCTTGATTGCTTTTCTTTTCTTTCTTTCTTTCTTTTTTTACCCCTTCGGCCGGAAAGGATTAATCACATTTCCAATGAGTCTTGCAGTGATTTTTTTCTTTGGACGGAATGGATTAATGGGGTTTCAATGCATTCTTATGGGAAATGGTGCTTCGACTTACAACCATTTCGACTTATATCCATCTTCTGGAATGGATTATGGTTGTAAGTGGAGGAACTGTAGTAGAATCTTTTATATGCCTAGTTAAATTTCCAGCCCAAGTCCTTGAACAAGTGGACTGAATTTGTGTACCATTGTGGTTTTGTGGCACTACACATATGCAGACAAACATCCTGGTGATTTCTTCTCCTTATTTCTGATAAATGCATGCACAGAAGGAATGAAGGCTTGATCTTGCTTCTTTCCTCTTCTTTTAACCCCCCCCCCCGATAAAACAGCATGTTTATCAAGGACTAGGAATTGGGTATATGCCAAGTTACTTCATTTTCTGATATGGTAAATCTCTGCTGACCCTTTGGAAGTGGAGCCAACCAGAAGATGAAAGAAATGCCCAGTAATGATAATACCACAATCAATATCTCTTCTGTATCATTTCTTCTTTCATTTCTTCACAAATTTATTCGAACTATAGAAGAGTACTCTGTTTTCATAGGCGTCTTCCCATACCTTTGGGGAAAGCTTAATGAACTTCACTGGAGCATGTTAAGATGACTAATATGAAATCTTGGCCAGTATCCTCATGAACTTATTTATTTAATGGAGTACTTATAGGTGTAGTCAGAAATGAACTTTGTATAAGAAGAGGTTGGGGAGAGCTGAGGGTTTGGTAGTCTTTCAGAGAGACTGAAAAGAAAGAAGCTGTCAGCGATATTAAGTAGCATTTGAGTTTTCTTGTTTTTGTAAGAGGAGGCAGTTCCTGGTTGTTGTGCATTTTAAATCACCAAAGGCCTTGGTGAATAGTCATACAGTATTTAATTTTGGTCCTGAAATTAGGTTAGTGTTGGTGCCAGTCAAACCTGTAAGAAGAGAGAATTTCATAACGTAGGTGCTACAGATGGGGGAAAAAACCCTTTCCCATGTCTCCTGGAGGGACTTCAGGTGGAAGGCAGAGTCAGTCTTGAGCCAGCTACCTGAGCTCATCAGGATTGAACTTGGATCATGAGTGGAATCTTGGCCGCAGTACTGCAGTTTAACTGCTGCACCATGAGGCTGCTCAAATGCTTTAATGAATATGACCAATGCAGCAGCTGCTCTTCTTGGGACTTCTACAGCTGCTTCTTCTTCATAATTACTGTACTACTGTCGCAATTACGATAATTTGAGAAGGAGATGTAAATATCTGTTGACTAGATGAAATACACTTCCATTGAAGCGTGCAGTAGATTGCAATGCAGCAGCAGCAATAATGCTCACTAACATCATGAGATTGTTTTGTGAATCAGTGGGCAAATGTTTGCAGTTGGTGGACTGGTTATACTGATTCCTCAAAAGGCATCTCTTTGCCAGCAAACATCACAATAGTCTTAACTGGACTGAGGCTAAGCCATGTGGCAGATTTCCAGGGTCTTTGCGTTCAATGCCAGAAATGGAGAAAGAATAGAGCAGACTAGCTGATTGTAAAGAGAACATTCATTGATATGCATTCAGATATAGTCTTGCCCAAATCATTTATGCAAATAGTAATCTGAGATGGTGGTTTTAATTGCAATGTTAGTGCCTCCTTCTTCTCCAACTGTAACAAACTTTTTTCTTTCTTACCCAAAAATACTTAGTCGACTGTGGTATGTAATTTGACAGCCCACCACACACCTGGTTTTGTTTTCTTCTTAAAATACACACTGCCAATGCTAAATGAATATTAAATGGTAGCAAGTAACTTAATGTATTGTATGAAAGGATAAAAGTAAATGTCGTGTTCTAGTTACTGGACTTATTCCTTGTAGCCTATTTTATTTTCTATTAAGATGTCAAGAATCAGATTGGGGGAAAAACTCTGTATTGGCCATGTAGGGATGCCATCATATCTTAGGAGAGCAATAAGTGTAGCCTTCCCTTTCCTCAGTTTTCCTATGACATGGTTGTGAGGATTTCTGAAGAAATTCACAGTTTCTTGCATTGTGTGGATGTGCCAAATTGTGATTAATGCTTCATTTGAGCTTTGTTTGAAACAGGACACCTTCAAGCTATATTATTATTATTATTAATTTGCTTCTTTCAACAAACTAGGGTTAAGGGTGCTGAGATTGACTGACTTCCTTATTAACTGAGTAAACAATGATTAATCAAAAGCAAAAGTTTCAAATTTCATAGACATGGCCACATCAAAAGAAAAGAGGAAGAGGCATATTTCAAGGGGAAGGGGAAACTAGTTTCATTCACATCAAACCATGGTTTATTATAAAATCCACATGTGACTGCTATGCTTACATAGTGGCTCTAATCATTGTGTAATAATGACTAATGACATTTCCATTTTATCTGCCCCACAGAAATAAAGAACAAATGTCACTGCCTAACATATTACAATTAATATCCAAAAACAGATTGCTGCTTAGTTTTTTTAAAGGCAAAAAGAGGATTGAATCGATCAATTCCAATTAATGAGTCAAATGTTTTGGAAGTGAAGAGACAGATATTCAGGCTAATCAAGACAACCAGTCACTACCAAAACACTTATTGTAGCAGGATTGGGACTGCCTTATCCCAAAATCTTGGGGTGTATTCCTCCCCTAGTGGAGACACTGCATGGAATAATTAAATATGTAATTTCAGTGACATCACCACCCTGCAAACTTTTTAACAGTAATGTGCTCATGAGGTTCTTGTCTGTCACTGCAAGCTAGAGCTATGAGTGAGTGGTCCACCTGCCTTTTTCACCCTGTCCATCACACCATGGCATTTTCATTACATGGTATATTTTGCAACGTTTGGGTACTTAGCCTCTGATTTTCTGTTAGCAACAAACTTCAGGATTGGTCCCCTGTGATCTGTGTTGTTTTCAGCTGGGGAAATCCAAACCACTACATACTTTATCTAAATTGTTCTGAATAATCATGTTTCAGGATTAGGATGAAGTGTCTGTTGAAAAACATACCAAAAAAATTAAGATACAAGAGATTTAGAGAAATAATTCCACAATCCTATTGTTTCAAATGGATGTATACTGATTTTGACTTACTTCAATGTAGTAAGTCATACTTCAAATAGGCCCATTTAAATCAATGGAATTTATGGAAGAATTGACTCACTAAATCCCATTATTTCAGTGGGTCTATTCTAATGCATTTTATTGTGCTAAGCAACAGAATTAGGGTCAATGTTTGTTTGTTTACAAGATTTTTAGCTGCGCCATTACCAATGGTCTCTGAGCAGCATAAAGCAGTATTAAAACTTTAGAACCACATTAAAAACGATTAAAATAATACCCAATATTATAATAATACCCAATATTAAAACAGTCAATTTATCATTAATAAAACCTGCTGCTCATACGGCCAGCTAAAGGATACTATTTAATTAAAATGCTGGCTAAACAGAAAGGTCTTTGTCGGTGCTGAAAAGCCAGAAATGTCAGAGCCAGATGGCTCTCTATAGTGAGGGTGTTCCGAAGTTGAGGGGCAGCAGCCAAGGAGACCCTATTTCAACATGCCATCCCCCTCACCTCTTTCAGGGATGGCACCTTCAGGAGGGCCTCCTGGTCTGATCTTAGAGTACGGGCATATAGAAGAAGGTGGTCCTTTAGGTAACCAGGTCCTAAGCCGTTTAGGGCTTTGTATTTCAGAGTAAGCACTTTGAATTGTGCCTGAGCAGCAACCAGCAGCTAGTGTATATTTTTCAGAACTGGCGTGGTATGAGTCCATGTGGCGGCACCACTTACCAACCGCGCAGCCCAGTTCTGTGCCAGTTGCGGTTGCTGGGCTGTCCTGAAAGGCTGCCCCACATATAGCACATTGCAATAATCCAGTCTGGTTGTTATCAATGCATGCTTGACTGTTGCCAGGCTCCACTCATCCAGGTAAGGGCAAAGTTGATATATTCTCCGCAGCTGTAAGAAGGCACCCCTGGACACCAAGTCCACCTGGGCTTCCAAGGTTAGACCTGGGTCAAGGAGCACCCTAGTTGCGGACCTTGTCCTTTAGGGGGAAGGCAACCCCGTGTAGGGCAGGGAAATGGCCCCTTAACCTATCTGGTGGAACACCTACCAGCAGCACATCCAACTTGTCTGGATTGAGCCTCAGTTTATTGACGCTCATCCAGTCCATTATTGAGTCCAGGCACGAGTTCAGAATGGTGACTGCCACATCTGGATTGGTAGAGAATGAGAGGTGGAGCTGGGTGTCGTCAGCATATTGCTGACTCCTCAGCTCAACCCTCCTAATGACCTCCCCCAGCGGTTTCATGTAGATATTGAATAGCATGGGGGACAGTATAGAACCCTGAGGGACCCCATGATGGACCTCGCTATGAATTGGAGCTACTGACCCAATCAGCCAGGTAGGAGCAAAACTACCATAAAATGGTGCCTCCCATTCCCATCCCAGCCAATCTGTCCAGAAAGACACTATGGTAGATGGTGTTGAAAGCAACTGAGAGGTCCAGGAGAATCAACAGGGACACATTCCCCCGTCTCTCTCTCCCAGCAAAGATCATCAGACAGGGCGACCAAGGCAGTCTCCATCCCATAACCCAGCCTGAAACCCAATTGAAATGGATCTAGATAATCCTTTTCATCTAGGAGAGCCTGGATCTGCTTAGTCACCACACATTCCAACACCTTGCCCAGAAAAGGGAGGTTCGCCACTGGTCAATAGTTAATCACTAGATCTGGCTCCACATTAGGCTTTTTTAGGAGTGAGCGAATAACTGCCTCCTTTAATGGGGCGGGGACCACTCCCTCTCTTAATGAAGAGTTGATGGCCTCCAGGATCTAGGTGCGAATCCCCCAGCAGATTCCTTTATTAGCCATGATTGGCAAGGGTTGAGTTGCGTAGCGGTAGCAGAAACCAATCCAAACACCCTGTCCTCATCCTTGGGTTGTAACAACTAAAACTCATCCAATAAATTATGACACAAGTCCAGAGCACCACACACAACCATAGGCTCAGTATCAATGTTGGAGTCCAACTCTTTGGGAATCTGAGTGATTTTTCCCTCAAAGTATGTAACAAATGTGTTACAGCGAGCCACTGAGCGAACCACTATCTGCTTGTTTCTCTCTCTCAGCTACTAAGGAGTGAATTACACCGATCTCAAAATCCTCTCAGCCCATATTCACAGTCACAATACCACACAAAATTAGGCCAGGGTCAAGATAGCCATAATTTACAAAAAAACCTAGGCTGGGAAGTGTTTGGGTTCAGCACAGTCTCAACTGGTCTGTTGTTAGCTCAGCCATGTCTCAGTCATATTGACTAGTTAATATTGCTCCCAAAGGCTATTAAAGGTCATGAGAAATAAAATAAAATTTTAATATAATCATGGGCTGACCTAGTACTATTGTTTCTTTTAAGAACATACTTAATAGCAATACTAGTCTCATTTTGTGCCATTAGCTGCTCTACATTAGCATATCCACTCTTCTTCCCTTTGCAGAGCTGCTGCTGCTTTCTTAAAGGTGGCTCTAGTTAATTCCATCCTTGTCTGGTACCTCATTTCCTTAGTTTCATCCTCTGTTCCCCCCAAATTGGTATAGGGGAATTGGTATAGGGAAGGCTTACATGCAGGGAGGAAAGATGCAGGTGCTGCAGCCTGGTGATGGTGGTGTGTTTGGCATACCATATTAAGGGAGATAAACCGTGGCCAACAAATGTGTGCCATACCTTGCTCCATGCCTTTTTCTCTTCTATTTTTCAAACAAGCATTTTGACTTCACTCAGAGGTCAAGACCCACTAAACAGAGAACGTGAAACTTGTATCTCTCTGTGTGTTGTTGGATCCCAATTCCTATCAATCCAGACAGCATGGGCAGTGGTCAGGGATTATGGGAATTTATTATGGGCCACAGACTAAGTATTCTCCTGTAGGTGCTGAACATATGGATGCATCATTTGATTTTGTTCATGTTTTCATTTGGTTGTGTTTTTTGGTAAAGGTAAAGGTAAAGGTTCCCCTTGACAATTTTTGTCCAGTCGTGTTCAACTCTAGGGGGCGGTGCTCATCCCCATTTCCAAGCCATAGAGCCAGCGTTTTGTCTGAAGACAATCTTCCGTGGTCACATGGCCAGTGTGACTTAGACACGGAACGCTGTTACCTTCCCACCGAGGTGGTCCCTATTGATCTACTTGCATCTGCATGCTTTCGAACCGCTAGGTTGGCGGGAGCTGGGACAAGCGATGGGCGCTCACTCCGTCACGTGGATTCGATCTTACGACTGCTGGTCTTCTGACCCTGCAGCACAGGCTTCTGTGGTTTAGCCCACAGTGCCACCACGTGTTTTTTTTGGGGGGGATCCAAATTGCAGAATTCTATGAGAATTTTCCAAGCAGAATTCTGGGAGATCAAGCCCACAAACACATACCTGAAACACCTTCATTTCACTCACCTGGACAGGACTGCTGAGGCTTCATTTTCGGTTGCACTGCTTCCTGGGGGTAATAGTTCTTCAGGAGGTGTCCTCTATAGCAGTGGTCCCCAATCTTGGGCTTCCAGATGTTATTGGACTTCAACTCCCAGAAATCCTGGCCAGCAGAGATGGTGGTGAAGGCTTCTGGGAGTTGTAGTCCAAGAACATCTGGAGGCTCACAGTTGGGGACCACTGCTCTATAGCGTATAAAGGGCTAGAAGACTACCATCGCCTTAAACATTGCAGCAGCTTCCTCATGGGAAGCACTATGTTTAGGGGGGGAAAAGGCCTAGGAGAACATCTAGATCAGGGGAGGTGAACTTTTGGAACTCCAGATGTTTTGGACTTTAATTCCCAGAATCCCCAGCCTGTGTCACCAATTGTGCGAGTTGCCATTCAAAACATCTTTGCTGCTAAAAGTTTGCCACCCTGACATAGAATGAAGCCTCAGGTTTTCTTGAAGTGAGTTAATTGAAGGTTTTTGCAGGTATGTGTTTGTGTGCTGGAATTCCCAGAATTCTTGTCTGGAAAATCCTTGAAGAATTCTGGGATTTGGAAGCCCAAAAATAATGAACAGCACATCTCTATCTGAGCATATCCCTAGCTGAATTCCAACAAACATACGTTCCATAGTAATTCTCATATAATTTATTTTCCTTTGTTTTTTACTTGTAAGAAGAAAAATGTATGTAATATACATGTGAACCTACCCTATAATTTTTATATGGAGGTACATTACCTAGCCACTAAAGAAATGAAGTGGATCCAGTTGAATTGCTTGCTATTTCATTGTGCACAAGTCTTTGTGGCTTCAGGCTTAATTCCAGAAGGAGCCCTTCTGAAACTACCTTCATTGAAAGAGAGATCAAAGCATAGCTGGAAAGATTAATTACCATATCTTGAAGCTTTTACCACCCTAAAACCCAGTGCAGATTTTCAATGAAGTTCAACAAAGTTTGAAGGTCACTTTTAAGTAGAAGGAATAATATCTAGGCCCTGTTGTCGCTCATAGCCATATAGTGACAACAGGGCCTAGATATTATACCAGTTTGCATATTAAGAATGATTTTCCTGAAATTTTACATAAAATATGGAATAGTAAGAATGAGGGGGGGGAATTTAGTGATAAGCTGATATCAAACTTAATATAATACTAGAACATTATTATTATAATTTATTCCTTTATTACAATTGAATTAGAGTTAGAATCAAAATGCATAGGACATTTGTAGAATTTAATTGTCTAGTACATTTCAATGAAGTGTCTTCCTTAAGTGCAATAATACTACATCTTTTCTTGCTTCAGCAAGATGCCACTTAAATGCTCCAGTTGTCATAAGACATTACCAAGCCTGGTGCCACAAAATGTAGTAAGTTCCTACACTCATCATGCTCAGCCAGCCTTGAATAGGCATCCTCAGGTCAGGATGAGCATTATGCAAGAATACAGAACAGAGTGCCTAAACTCCAGAGTGCCCCACATTTGTCGTCAGAAGCTGTGATGTATCCCAAAATTAATACATAATCTTCTGGGAGCAATATCCAAATTGCTGGATAGCTCAGTGGTTTAGGCACCTGGCTGTGGAGCCAGAGGCTGGGAATCTGATTCCTCACTGTGCCTCCTTGAGAGGGGCTGGACTCAGTGATCCATAGGGTTCCTTTCAGCTCTGCATTTCAAAAATGATGATAACGTTGATGATTCAAAAATGCCAGACACAGTGAATCAAAAGTACGAAAACATTGACTGGTACTACATAACAGATACAATTCTGAACCAAAAACCTACATATCTGTTAAATATCAGTGCAGTATGTAGGCTATTCCTAATATTGTTGGTTTTTTGCAGCTCTGATGGTGTTATTTCTGAGACCTGCAACTGCTTATAATACTGTGAGAAATTTATTGATTCTGTTCCCAAAGCACAAATGACTGTGGGGACCACTGAACTGTGTTTCTTCCAGAAGTGAGATGTTTTGATTGCCTGGTCTCTGTACTTTGTTAGTTTTTCCAATTCTTTATTATCAACTCTGGCATCCCCTGGAATTGCAACGTCAGTGATTCAGACATTTCTTTATTCTGTTACTACTATGTAGTAACGCTGTTATCTCAGAGTTTCAGTCCTTGCAGTACATGTCTGAGGGTGGGAAATGATTTTCCCAGCAACAATAGGTTGTAATATGAAGTATTTCTGGATGGTTTGATCTCAGATGTTCAATTAAGACTTGTTAGCGGTAGAAAAGCACTGTTAGCGGTAGAGAAAAAGTACTACAACCTTTAAAAAACATTTTTGGTAGTGATATGAATCTCTCAGCCTGATAGCAAGGGAAATAGGGAAGGGGCTCTCTTTTTCTCCTCACAGCAATATTTCTCTACACAACATCCCACACCCCTCGATAAAACTTACAGCAAATATTGTGCCTTTCCATGGCATTTGGGGGGGGGGAGAGTTTTTTCCTGAAAGACTATTAGACCTCTTGTGCCGAAATGCATCTTTCCTACAGTATGTGTGCTTTACCAAAGAATATTATTAAATGTACAGAATCTAGCAGCTTCATGCACAGAATGAATAAAAACTGGGGGGGGGGAATGGAAGGAGCTGTAAGGAAACTGGGGTCTCATTTTTGCAAGTCATTAGAGAATTTTGCTTTTCTGGGAGAAGCCTTTGCAGAGAGTTTCAGCACTGGGGGAATTTGGAAAATTGAGACTGCCATAATCAGCATCTGCATTTCCTAGTAATAACCTGAAGTCTGGTAGCACCTTGGTATTTATTCTTCATAAGCTTTCATGTGTCTAAGCACATTTCTTCAGATGAATATCTATTCAGCTAGAACACCTTTTCTGCGTTCTCTGATGTACCACTGTGTGCACACCTGCCAAGTCAGAAGGCATTTCTTGCATCTAATGAAGTGGACCTATTTTATAACCTCTGCAGCACATAGTATATATGTACCCCAATGAGCTATATTTTCAAAGGGAATTTAAAAGTTTGGGAAGTTTTGTCCTCATTCTAGTTCCCCAGTGGATACTCTGAGTATTTTGCAGAACCAGTTTTTAGAGTTATGGTTTAAAAAGTTATGCAAGAATCTTTCTCTGAGGGTCAGGATGTCTCCTGCTGAAGTCTCATTTCTTGCTTTCCTGTGTGTTTGAATGCAGTTTGAGGGTTCATTTTGAGTCCAGTTGAATCCAGAGTTTTGAGGCAGGATTTCTAGAAAGACAAGGGTTATCTGCCCACATTCGCCCATATAACAAACTGTAGCTGCCCTGTGTGCATGAGCAGTATCCCAAAGTATTTTTCTTGTATGAGCATTCTTTTTCCAGAAATACTAAAATGGGCTGCTAGTTCTGAAGGCATGAGGCAGAGATTACCATGTTGGGCATATTGATCTATTATGTTCATTATATATCTGAGGTGTAAAAGCCAGTTGTAGAATGCCAAGGTTGACTCCTGATTTTATTTTACTCGTTGTCTCTTATTTTATATCTACATGCTCCCAACTGGGACACCTTTTACTTCTCAGATGCCATGCTGGTTATTTTGAGTTTGGGCGCAGCAGCTCTAAATAATCATATTGTGAACCATCCAAACCAGTTTCCAAACCCATATACTCTGAACAATGCAGTGGAACAAACTGGCCATGCTGGTGTGGTGTTTCATAAGCACAGCGTTTCATACCTTTGATTTGGAAATTGACTCGAGAAGAGCTCTAGGAATAATTTTGCTCTCTAATTAAAGCAATATGCCACATTCAGAATCAGCATACATATGATGACATGTAAGTAGTAAATAGGAGCGTAGATTTGTAACAATTTATTATGTATTTGTTTTGCAATTTAGATTTGGCTATAAAAAATAACAACTTGGCATATTGATATTTAATAACATGCCTTCTGTATATATTATGTGCTTGTACATTCTCACATTTTCTTTGAAAATATTGAACAAGAAGAAATGAGTCTACACTGTATAATGCAAATTTTCAGATTTTTATATGCAAATTTCAAAGGGTTTTCTAGAGTTTCCATATTTTACTTGAACATTTATAGTAAGTAGAATAAATTAGCTACGGTGTAATGTAGGGGAAGATCATAATTCCATCAGTGTGTTCTGGCAATTCTATAAAGCACCAAGGAATAGAAGATGCAGAAGTTGTCATGTAAGGAACAGCATCCAGTTTCATCCCAAGAGACAATGTACAAACTTTTTTTAAAAGTGACTTTAAAATTCTTTTTCATGCTTGTTTTTTATTAAACATTTTCTTGAATTCTATAGCAAACTCTTTTCTCCATGATTGTTTGCATCAATCATGCAGTGTATGCTGACCAGGGCATTTACTGACCCATGGTAGATGAATGTTACTAGCTCTCTCATTTAGCTAAATTATATTGGGCTTCTTTATAGTTTGCCATTCAACATTCTACCCATGATCTACACATTAAAGCTGATGACAAATAAATTGATATCAATCCTGCAATATAGTACCAATGTGTACTATAGAAACCTGTATTCATACACAATTGCATTCTTAGGCCAGAATCCAACTGCTTTTACCAGTGGAGCATTACATGACAGTCTTCATGTTCTTTACCTTGCAAGCAGAAATTGATCCACTGGTAGGAATCAAGCTTATGCTAGCACAAGGAGGCATTGGATATATCTTCTTGTGTAACCTCAGAAAACGTTGATGTGCTTATTCAGTGGATTTTTGTGCAAGCATCTTGATTGAATAGTACCTAAGGAAACAAGGTATACGTCCTAGCCACTATTATCCTCGAGGACAGCAACTGTGATTGACGTAAATAGTTTCTGACTGCGGGCTGGCTTTCATGAGAAGAATGGTCAGTATTGACGAGCACAAACAGAGGCATATACCAAGTTAATAAAACAGTATTCTGTGAAGTCTCAGATAGAATGTAGTTGTGAAATAATGCCCTTCTTTTCTTTTTAAAGTTTTTTCCCCTACCCCTTTACTACATTAAATATAAATGCTTGGAAATAAATAAAGAATTTTTCAGTATATGCACAAGTATCACAGTGTTCAGTCCTTGAGAAATTTTATTTTTAAAAAGATAAATTTTGGGCACGGAGCCTGTTGTTCGCCTGTTGTTGAAATTCGAGGCAATTTCAACATTTAGGGTGTTTTTTAATTCTGTGGACCCATTTGTCCTCTTGACTGTCATTCTAAGAATATTTTTATCCCAATATATTTGTGATCAAAGCATAGAGAAAGGATGGGATGACACAGTGAGAGGAACTGTTATGCCGTTTCACTTGTTACAACGTCTGTTCAATTAGGGACCTTCCTCCACCTGCCACCAGATACAGCTGCAGACTGACTTTTCTTTTTAATGTGTTGCAATATTTCCTGAAATTGTAGGGAGCTATGTACTTCCAAATAATATTTAGTGCCAGTGCTGCAATTACATGCTACTAAAAATTGCCTTTTATTATTCATGAAATGATAACTTCTAGTTATCATAAGCTACAATTAAGATTCACTAGGGTCTTTTATTATGCACCACAGGAGTACCTAGTAAGGGAGACAATTAAATATTTAAACACCAATAGAGAGTGCTTGCAATTTCTGATCCCTGACACAGAAATTTGTTTGGGTGGGATCGTATGGTAAATCAATTTCTGTGAGCTCTGTCCCAGTAACCGATAACTCTTGCTTCTAAAAAATGTAGAGTTGGAAAGAATGTTCATTGAATTCCTTATTCTTATCAATTTAGCAATCTTGACATAGTCACTTTGATGAGGAATTTTAAAGCCCTGCTCCAAAGGTTCCTCACCTCCATTTGAGAGCTAGACAAAGAGTGATTGTAAAATGTCTGTAGGGACTTTTAGCTATGAGAAGGAAAGTGCAGCATATACAAAGAGCAAGCATAGGGATGGCTGGTTGTTAGGACATGTGCCAACAATAACCCATCTAGTGTTTCAGTCGGATGTGAGGGCGATCTGGCTGCGACATCTGTCACCCCATTGATCGCCAGGGTTGATTCGGCTGATCTGTCTGGCTAGGCGGGTGTCCCCTTCCTCCCTCACCGCTCCATGTGCGTCCCTCCCGAAGCTGCGTGTTCGGTGGAAGAGAATGACCATCCCAGATAGGAATGTACTGTTCTTCGGTCAAGGGTATACGATAGCTGCTAGTGCTTCAGTTTTTTAAAATAAAGCACATTCCACACAGATACATATATGGCAAATGTATTGTTGTGCCAAATAAATATGTATAGGTTCCCTTTGACAATTTGTCCGGTCGTGTCTGACTCTAGAGTGCAGTGCTCATCCTCGTTTCCAGTCTGTAGAGTGTTTGTCCATGGACAGTTTCCGTGGTCACGTGGCTAGTACAACTAGACACGGAACACCGTTACCTTCCCACCATGGTCGTACCTATTTATCTACCTGCATTTTTACATGCTTTCGAACTGCTAGGTTGGCAGGAGCTGGGAGAAGCGACAGGAGATCACTCCGTTATGTGGATTTGATCTTACGACTGCTGGTTGTCTGACCTTGCAGCATAGAGGCTTCTGCGGTTTAATCTGCAGCGCTACCATGTCCCTTTAAATATGTATTCTTCATACATAAAAGTGTGAAATAGAACAAATTGGTATTTTTCTGACAAAAATGTATTTTTACTAATTAGTCAACAATTTGCATTTGTGCAAAACATGACTGCTGCTTTAGGATTGTTTTATAAATAAATAAATAAATAAATAAATAAATAAATAAATAAATAAATAAATAAATAAAAACCATTATTGTTGTTGCTGCTGCTGTTGTTTTTGTTGTTGTTGTTAAAAACACCAGGCACAGTCAAAACATTGGCTAGTATTATATAACGGATTCAAGTTTTAACCAAAAACCTAAGTGACAGGTCTCAAAGTCAACCTAAGGAATTGTTCATTGCAATTCAGTGTATAAGTTGTTACAGGATCAGGATTTAGTAAGCAACATGTAACAAAGGAGCACAGCTGAGTTAATTGAGGCAGCTGTGTGACAACCAAGTTGATTGGTTCATCCAAGAATAAAACTAGCCAAGCTTGCAGAGACAAACTGTTGGGTAGTTTTGGGTTGTTGGGTAGTGGTTGTATTGTTGTGTTGCTGGTGATCGTGTTGCTGAGAGCTGTATATACTGCATCGCTGGATGAAGACTTGCCATATTGCAAGGAGAAGATCCTGGAGGAAGACTATCTCTGTGGTGAGAGGAGAAGACTTCGTAGATGCTGGACTATTTACATTGGTAACAATCTTGGGTTACTGAAACTGTAATTTACCATTACTAACTGAAGAACTACTGTGTATGACCAGGACTGTATAAAGACCAAGAGAAGCTGTATTTACCCCTGTATATATGGACTTTAATGTAAATAATACTTTCAACACTACAACAGTGTCTGTTTGGTTTCATCTCTGGGCAGTTCACTTCACCATTACGCCCCCTGGCGTAGTCTGGTAACGCAGCACCTCTGTCAATTGGTTATGGGCCCAGACAGCGCACCAGACTGCATCCAGGTATAAATTTAAGAAGTTATTGAAGAAACTGCTGAACAGAGAGAGCCAAAGTAGTGTGGTCTACAGTCTGTGGTAAAAATGGCCAATGAAATGTCTATGGCTGGACTGTGCATAAAGAAGTTGAATGGGGAAAATTATGCAACTTGGCAGCAGAAGGTTCAGTTGCTATTACAAAAGGAAGCGTTATGGGACATTGTAGAAAATCCCCCAGCAGTCCTAGATGAAGAAAAAAGAGCACTAAACTTTAAAGCTCTGGCTATTATTGGGTTAACTCTAGAAGACCGTCTTCTTATCCACCTGAGAGGCCAAAACTCAGCAAAGAAGGCATGGGAGGATTTAAGGAGACTCTTCGTAAGAGATAACGTTGGAAGCCAGATTCAAATTGCCAGAAAACTTTTTCGAACTAGACTGAAAGCTGGAGGGTGTATGCTTCAACATTTAGAGGCAATGAAGTCAATGTTGATGGACTTACAAGAAAAGAACATCACATTTACAGAAATACAAGAAACATTTATTATCCTGTCTTCATTAGATGAGTCATATGATCAGCTGGTGACCAATTTAGAAATTCTTCCTCAAGCAGAGCTAACAGTAATTAATATAACGGGCAAACTGTTGGAAGAAGAACAAAAGAGAAAAGATAACAAACAGCTCCGAGACTCCAAACTCACTAATCACCGTGATAAGCGGAAAGAAAGTGAGGAGGAGGGGGACACAGCTGCAAGCATTCATTCTGGAAAACGCTGTTTTTCCTGTGGCTCAAGAAAACATCTGATGAAAGACTGTAAATTTAAGAAAGTAAAAGAAAAACAAACCAGACGCAAGAGAGAAACACTAAGCCTGACTGAGGAAATTTATAACTCTGAACAGGGAGAAGAGTGGATTGTTGACTCTGGAGCAACTGCCAGCATGTGTAAGAGCAAACAGCTAATATTTAACTACCAACCTGTATCCAACCAACAAGTATGCTTAGCAAATGGTGTTAGTGCTAAGGTACTGGGAAAAGGTAAAGTGAAATTGCCTTATATTGCTAGACCAATAGATGTTTTACATGTTCCAAATTTGAAGCATAATTTACTTTCTGTGAGTTCATTAGCAAAGAATGGGTTTGTTAGCACTTTCTATGAGAGTAAATGTATAATAACTAGCAAGAACAATGAAAAATTGAATTGCTATGCTAGAAACAATTTATATAGGCTAAACTGTACTAAGGCTAACAATGTCTATGAAAACAAATGTATACACAAAGATTGTATTCATTTATGGCATCAAAGACTAGGACATGCAAACTACAAAACATTAAGAAAAACAATTGAAAACTCAGTAGGAGTTAATTTAAAGCAATGTAATGAATATGTGAATTGTCAAGCTTGCCAATTAGCCAAGAGTAAGAAAGCTCCTATAATGAAACATAGTGATGTACAAGTGAAAAATATATTAGATTTGGTGTCAGTTGATGTAATTGGACCCAAAAGTGCATCATTAGGAGGAGCTAGATACATTCTTTCTATCCAAGACCAAAAGTCCAGGTTTGGATACTGTTATCTCATGAAAGATAAAAGTGCAGTACATGTAGAGTTTGAAAAATGGCTCAAATTTGTAGAGCGCAAAACAGGGAAAAAGGTTAAAGTGGTACAAACTGACAATGGAACAGAGTTTACAAATGCCAAATTTCAAGCAATATTAAAGAAAAATGGTATTACTCACAGAAGAGCCGCTCCCTATACACCTACTCAGAATGCCTTTATTGAAAGAAGGGGCCAAACTCTGCAGAATATGGCTGAGGCAATGATTAGGGGGAGTAATCTATCAGAGAAATATTGGGGGGAAGCTACACTTTGTGCGAATTTTTATATTAATATTCTTTGGCACAGTGGGATAAACAACATACCCTACACAGTTTGGACTGGGAGAAAACCAAATTTAAAATTTTTACATGTATTTGGATCTCCTGCATGGGTTCACATCCCAAAAGAAATAAGGAGAAAGGGTGAGAAGAAAGCCAGGTTGATGTATTTCCTTGGATACCAACAAAATAGGAGAGCATTTAGGTTTGGGTTGCCAAATACCAACAAACTTGTGATAAGTAGCAGTGCTTCTTTTAATGAGCACAGTAACTGGGACAAAATATGCAAACCCCCAGAAACAATAATTAAATTGCATGAAAGGAATGAAAGTAGTGAAGATAGTGCAGATGATAGTGACTCTCAACCAGAGCAAGAAATAAAAAGAGAAGTAGAACCTGAGGAAATGCAATCAGACAAAGAAATTCCATCCAACTCAGAAAGGAGGGAAACTCTCGAGGAGGACAGGGAATTACCTAGGAGGTCTAGCAGAGAGAGAAAAACTCCTGACAGGTACAAGCCTGAGACCTATTATTGTCTCAATGTGGCTGAGCCAGAGACATATGATGACATATGTAATATGCCTGAGAAAGAACAAATAAAATGGAAAGAGGCAATGGATAAGGAGTTAAATTCATTAAAACAACTGAAGGTCTATGAGGAGGTGAAACTGCCTGAAAAATCAAAAGTAATTGGTTCCAGATGGGTATTTAAAAGGAAGGTGGATGCCGATGGTAATGTGAGGTATAGAGCAAGGTTAGTGGCAAAAGGATATGCACAAACTTCAAACGACTATGATCAAGTTTTTGCACCGGCTCTAAGACCAGAGACATTGAGATTTGCTTTAACCTATGCAGCCAAGCATAATCTCATGACCAGGCATGTTGATATAGAAACAGCCTATTTATATGCTGACCTGAAACACACGATTTATATGGAAATTCCACCAGGTATTGAAAGTGAAGGTAAATGCTGGATATTGAAAAAAAGTCTATATGGTCTCAGACAAAGTGGCCATGAATGGAACCAACATTTAACTAAAACTTTAAAGGATAATGGTTTTATGCAAGGAAAGGCTGACCCTTGTTTATTTATAAATGAGAGAACACAAGCTATAATATTAGTATTTGTGGACGATCTAGCTATATTTACCAAAGATAAGAAAGAGGCTGAAAAAACAATCCAAATGTTAAAGAAACATTACAAGTTGAGAGATTTGGGAGAAATAAGTAACTACTTGGGAGTAGAAATAGAAAGAAGTGAGAAAGGATTTAAAATAGCCCAAAAGAGTAAAATATTAAAACTCCTAAAACAATATAAAATGGAGGATTGTAAAGGTGCAGCAACTCCTATGAACATAGAGTTCGAGAAAGAAAATATTAATGGCCCAGATTGTGATATTGATGTATATAGATCACTGGTAGGCAGCTTACTATATTTAAGCAGATGGTCAAGGCCAGACATCTCTATAGCTGTAAATCTGCTATCTAGGAATGTGAGCAAGCCGAATGAAAGGCACATGCAATCAGCAAAAAGAGTACTTAGGTATTTAAAGGAGGCACAAAATAAAAAGCTAAATTTAGAACCAGTGGGAGAACTGTCTATTACTGCTTATGCCGATGCTAATTATGGTAGTGATTTAACAATCCGAAGATCAACATCAGGCATGACTGTACATTTGGGAGAAAGTTTGATAAGCTGGAAGACAGCTAGACAGAAATTTATATCATTGTCTTCTGCCGAATCTGAGTATGCAGCATTATCTGAATTGTGTACAGATCTAGTATTCTATAAACAATTGGCACAAGATCTGGGATTGAATATAAAATCTCAAATAAAAGTTTTTGAAGATAATCAAGCTGTCATACAGATGGCGAACTCACCAAATGTAAAAAGCAGATCTAAACACACAGATATCAGATACCAAAATGTAAAGCAAAGTATAGAGAATGGTTTAATTGAACTGGTATACTGTGGAACAGAAAACAATAAAGCTGATTGTTTGACTAAAGTATTGGGGCCAACTAAACATAACAAAGCATGTGAAATGTTGGGAATGATATAATGTATGTGAATGTAAGAAGAACTCTGTATATGTTCAAGGCAATGTACAATGTAAGATACATTTGTTACAGAATTGCTATAAACAATTGGAGGAGATTGACAGGTCTCAAAGTCAACCTAAGGAATTGTTCATTGCAATTCAGTGTATAAGTTGTTACAGGATCAGGATTTAGTAAGCAACATGTAACAAAGGAGCACAGCTGAGTTAATTGAGGCAGCTGTGTGACAACCAAGTTGATTGGTTCATCCAAGAATAAAACTAGCCAAGCTTGCAGAGACAAACTGTTGGGTAGTTTTGGGTTGTTGGGTAGTGGTTGTATTGTTGTGTTGCTGGTGATCGTGTTGCTGAGAGCTGTATATACTGCATCGCTGGATGAAGACTTGCCATATTGCAAGGAGAAGATCCTGGAGGAAGACTATCTCTGTGGTGAGAGGAGAAGACTTCGTAGATGCTGGACTATTTACATTGGTAACAATCTTGGGTTACTGAAACTGTAATTTACCATTACTAACTGAAGAACTACTGTGTATGACCAGGACTGTATAAAGACCAAGAGAAGCTGTATTTACCCCTGTATATATGGACTTTAATGTAAATAATACTTTCAACACTACAACAGTGTCTGTTTGGTTTCATCTCTGGGCAGTTCACTTCACCATTACGCCCCCTGGCGTAGTCTGGTAACGCAGCACCTCTGTCACTAAGTATCTGTTAAATATTGTGGCAGTATGTATGCTGTTCCTAATATTGCCATATTTGTAGCTCTGATGGTGTTATTTCTGAGATCTGCAACTCCTTATAGTACTGTGTGAAAATTCTTGATATTGTTCCAAAGCCCCAGTGAATATGGGGACCACTGAAATGTGTTTCATCCACAATTGAGATGTTTCAGTTGCCAGGTCTCTGGAGAAGAATTGTGCAGAAGAGAAACAAGAGTAACAGATTCTTTGTAAGGGGAAACATGTGATGAAGAATCTGCAGTTTTAGAAAATGAAGTAAAAGGCACGCTCAAAAGCACTTAGAAAAACAAATCACAAGTTATAGGCATGATACCAAGAGAACTAACTGTTCAAAAGTACATAGACTGAATCTGTGAACACCCTAACAAGAATATGACAAAAAATATGAAAAACAAAACAGTGGTCCACAGACTGGAAATTTTCAATGTACATTCCTGTCCCTAAAAAAGGAGAAACAAAACAGTTCAGCAATGATAGGAATACTGCATTAACTTCCATGCATGTTGTATGATGCTTAATGTGTTACAACAAATACTAACTATATATGGAGTGTGAAATGCCTGATGTTCAAGCTGGATTCTGAAAAGTAAGAGGGACTTGAGATCATATTGCAAACATACTTTGGGTACTGAAGCATACCAAAGAATTTCAAAAGAAAGTCTGACTGTATTACATAGATTACATCAAAGCTTTTGAATGAATGAATTTTATTTATTATGGTCGGGTGACCAGCTCATAAAACATATTTATCTAAAATATACAAAAGGCAGTTTGAAAATATACAACCAATTCATAAAACATATTATGTGGCTAAAATATACAAAATTCAGTTTGAAAATGTACAACCAGTTCATAAAACATATTATGTGGTTAAAATATACAAAATGCAATTTAAAAAGTGTACAACAGATAATTAATTGTGTACTGGTTGTAAAATATGGGGAAAATCAAATACAGCATTTTTATAGCTCTCCTTTGAACCATTGGATTGTCTAGGGCAAACTGGTTTGGACAGGGTCTTTGGGTTATAGGGAGTCCTTCATACATATTTGTTAAGATTTGTAAACATTTCCTCCCTTCGGTTGCAACCACAACATTTCTCTACGCTCGACAATAAACCACCCTCATGGTCAGTCTGTGAACTCAGGAGACTATAAGGGAGTGTTGTGCCATTGCTGCTGCACAAAATTTTGCCAGAGAGCATGTAATAAGGGAGTCTTGCTCGGAAAGTAAAATTCATCAGGTGTCCCTGGATATCTGAGATTGGGCTCAGGAGGTTGATGTGTAGACCTCTATAGAAAAGACAGTACAGGAAGACATGACCTACTGTTTCCACTTGGCCATCATTGCATGGACACAGGCAATCTGAGATAGGTTATGTTTAAATCTTCCCTCCATGAGCTTAGAGGATAAAACATTAAGTCTCGTGGGATGTGGTGGCGCTGTGGGCTAAACCGCAGAAGCCTGTGCTGCAGGGTCAGAAGACCAAGCAGTCGTAAGATCGAATCCACACGACGGAGTGAGTGCCCGTCGCTTGTCCCAGCTCCGGCCAACCTAGCGGTTCGAAAGCATGCAAATGGGAAGGTAACAGTGTTCCGTGTCTAAGTCACACTGGCCATGTGACAACGGAAGATTGTCTTCGGTCAAACGCTGGCTCTATGGCTTGGAAATGGGGATGAGCACCGCCCCCTAGAGTCAAACACGACTGGACAAAAATTGTCAAGGGGAACCTTTACCTTTACCTTTTAATGTGAAGGCTCTTCTGGTCTTTGTTGACAACGTGTTTGTCAAATATGAAGATATTATAAAGGCATTATTAGTAACAACACTGTATTTGCCTGACTGGCTCATATGCTCTTGAAGTTCTATGTCCCAGGTTCTTTGTTTGAGTGCTGCTCTAGCACCGACATGCCCCATCACCAAATCAAAGCTTTTGATTGTATGGCTCATGAAAACCAATGGATTGTTATAAAAGAAATGGGTGAGCCAATTATTTGATTGTCCTGATGACTAACCTGTTATGTAGACTAAAAGCTACTGATAGGACAAAGTACAGAGAAACAGAATGATTTCCCATAAGCAAAGGTCTTGGACAAGAGTGAGTTTTATTTTCTGATCTGTTCAGTTTGTATGCAGAATGCATCATACCAAGAGCTGAGGATAAACAAGGAATGAATATAGGTGTTAAAATTAAGCTATGCAGATGAGACCATATTATTAGCAGGAAAAGAGCGGTCATTTCAAATGACTCCTGATGAAGGTGGAAAAAGCAGGACTGCTGTTGAATATTAAGAAGAAAGTGTCTACAGAATAATTACTTCAGTGTTGAACTTTAATGCTTAAAGAAGAACTTTAATGTTGATGATGAAGTAATTGAAAGGAACTGGGTTCTAGAGCAAATCAAGCTGGAACTCTCCCTAGAAACAAAAATGACTAAACTTTCTTATCAGAGTGTTGCACAATTCAGAATCATGAACACGCGTATAGGGAAAATAAAAAACCAATTAAGATATCAAGACAAACTATTTTTGACCATATGCGGTAACAGCTTGAGATGTGTGCAGCAACTTTTCCTCGACTACAGCTGTCGCCTAGGGGTTCAGCATCCATGAAGTGGGTAGGTTTGGTGTTGTTTCACTGCAACACTTTTGGCAGTGAAAGATTTCCATGTTGTACACCATTGCCCAGGGACTGCCCAAGTGTACCCACAATGCTTTCCCACTCTTCAGGGAGGCTCCTTCTATGCCCCCCAATAATAAATTGAGGCTACCATAATTTGAGGCACATCATGGGAAAGCAAGTCTCACTGGAAAAAGCTTGCATGATTATGTACATTTTTTTCCTAATAGAATTCTAATAGCAAGAAGCAAGCAAGAAAATATTTATCACACACGCACCCTGAACCTACCTTTATCTTTCCCCTGCGGAGTAAAAACTGTTTTTCTAGCATCCCTGAACAGAAATTTTGGTTTTGTGGGGTTTGTGACATCAGTTGGTGCTGAAAATACCTCAGGTAAATACACTTCAGAATATATTTGGAACCATCACTTAATGGCTGAAATCCAGTTGCCTACTATAAAAAAAAATTGTAACATTCAACTGTAACATTCAGCTGGTAAAGAAAGAGTCCCCTCCATGACTGGGATGCTGGCTTGGTATGTCCATATGTGCCTATAAGAGTCACAGCCAATGTTCTTAAATTAAGCACAAAATACATTTCAAAGTGTATTTAGCCAAAGTATTCTCAGCACCAACTAAAGATAAAGGCTTTCTAATGTTTCACTCTCCTAAGGGAGTAAAATGTTTTGTGGAGAAGACTAGTTGGTAGTGAAGGAAATGACAACTGCAATTTATCACCTGTCTCTGCAATTTATTCATGGAATACTACCAAAATGTAGAAGGTGCATATATTAACTTCAGTACATTTGTGAATTCTCAATGTTGGTATAACACACCATCATAATTCACAAAGAATTATGAATTATTTGTCCTTTATGTCCCAAAATACTAATTAAGGCTATCATATATTAAATATATGTGATTTTATTGTAAAATATTGGTGCTTCATGTAGATTTTTTAATAATTAATTTTTGACAAGCTGAGAAATTCAAAACTTTATTGCCAATGACATTCATGCATGTTTGAAGACTAGGGAGTTACGCTGTGTTGCGTTTTTCCATATAGTACTTAATTAGTTGCATTCTCTCTATTTTCTCCAGGGAAGTGGTAATGGATGCTTTTTAAGGCTTGCATTCACACTAAAAGCTCTCAAACAGATCATTTTTATCATCAGCCTCAAATGGAAGGAAAATTTGCTGGAAAATTTAAAATGTGATATAGCATGCAGGTGATTTAAGGAAGAGTTTGGATTTTATTACTCAGCTGTCATCATCCTGATTAGATGGCTGGATATAGCTCACTGAATTGGAGCACAAGGCATTACATGTTCTATTGTTCACTGTGTCTGGTAGAAGAGACAGCCTCTGTGATCTTGGACAAGCTACAGAGATGATGATGATGATGATGATGATGATGATGATGATGATGATGATGATGATGATGATGATGATGATGATGATGATGATGATGATGATTAAAAAAAACAGGCACAGTCGATCAAAGTTATAAAATCATTGATTGGTATTATAGAACAGATACAAGTTTTAACCAAAAACCTAAGTATTTGTTAAATATCAGTGCACTGTGTATGCCGTTCCTAATAAGGCCATTTTTGTAGCTCTTGATATTGTGCCTAAAGCCCTGATGGCTATGGGGACCACTGAAGTGTGTTTCATCCACAAACAAGATGTTTCAATTGCCAGGTTTCTGTACTTTGTTAGTTTTTCCAGTTCTTTATCTTCAACTCTGGCATCCCCTGGAATTGCAGTGTCAATGATCCAGACAGTTCTTCATTCTATTACTACTATGTCTGGTGTGTTATGTTCAAGATGTCTGTCCTTTTGGATCCGGAAATCCCACAGGGTCTTGACGTCATCATTTTCTGACACCTTCTCTACCTGATGTTCCCATGGGATTTTGGAGGCTGGATGATGATTATGATGGTGTCAGAATATAATTATTATAAGCACAATAAAGAATAGCTTGTCTTGGATTGAAAGTTATCAAAGAGTATAGTTGTACCATAATTGTTCATAATCATAATAATCATGTCCTGTCAGGTCAATTCTGACTTATGGCAACCCCTTTCAGGATTTTCTAGGTAGAGAATACTTAAAAGTGGTTTACCATTTCCTTCTTCTTGGGGCCTCCTGGGACTGTGCAGCATGCCCAAGGCCATACAGACTGGTTCTGCTCACAGAAGGCAGAGTGGGGAATCGAACTGTTAGCCTTCAGCTACCTAAACCACTGAGCTATCCAGCCATCTATGTCTTGTT
Organism: Pogona vitticeps; assembly: GCF_051106095.1. Lineage (NCBI taxonomy): Eukaryota > Metazoa > Chordata > Lepidosauria > Squamata > Agamidae > Pogona > Pogona vitticeps. Next base: position 192,678,157 of record NC_135785.1, on the reverse strand, counting down.
TCTTATACTCTGGAATTCCATGACTAAAATTCAATAGTAAGTCACAACTAGACTAGGCCTGTTGAATCAGTGGGAATTTGGTGAATCAACTGTTCCCTAATGGTCCTACTCTAATTGTGGCTTATTACTGGATTTCAACATATGATTATTATCATCCCCACTGTCTTGGATTGTCTCATAATAGGATTTTCAAAATATTTAGAACTATTTCAGAATATTCAGAAGTGTTTCACTATTGCTGCCTATTATTGAGGGTACAATTGTGAAAGATCCTCAGCCAATTTCCACTACTACTGCTACCCATTTCTTTGGAGCTCAATTGAAGTTCAGTTGGAGCTGCCCATTCTCTTCTGCTGATATAATCTTGAAGAAGGTGGAAGGATTTTTGGTGTCTCAGCTTTGAGTTACCCTCCTAAGAATCCAGACTCTTCGAGGAGTTTTACTGTGTGATTACTGTGGTTGGAAATGCCAAACAATATTGTCCATACCAGGGTAGGGTAATCTCCAACCTACAGATCTGAACTAGCCCACATAATGTCTGAATTCATTCCACATGAGGTGCAAGAGATGCTGCTTCCTCTCCTGGGATTTATTTTCCACTTACACATCCTCACACCAGTCTACATGTCGCTGATGTGTTGTGGATATTCCCTCACCTGCAGTTTGCTTTCCCAGATGGGAAATTTGATCTCCAATTCAAGGACAGAGCTAGGAGTGTTCTTTATCTCTTTCTCCCCTTGCATGCCCAATGGGGAATTCTAACTGTACATGGGGGAAAAATCATTGCTCACTCTCAGAACAGGTTTCTGTTCATATGTTTTCTGCTGGGAAAAGGAACTGTGTGTAGGAGGTTTGCTCTGGTTATTTCCAGCCTGAGATGGTAGATAGGAACGGCTTTTTCTGTGCAGAAAGATCTATGGACCCGTGTGTCTCCCTCTATACAGAGAAGAGGAGATGATGTCAGGGAGCATTTAGAGACCATTAGCTTATGGTGAGGTCCCCTCCCCATGTTGTCATCTAGCTCACTGGCTTGATCCCAGTTGGCAAATGAGGCCCTAAAAGCAATCCACATTCTAACACCATCCTACACATTGCAGTTCGTTTTTCTAATTCTGTGAATATATCAAACTCCTGTTCAGTTTACCTGTATTGTTCATTTTAAGTCTACGAAGACAGGCTGCTTCTATAATACCTCCTGTTTGTCAAGGTTGTATTATTCTGAAGATTGACTAGGCTGAAACCTGGGGGCCCCACAGGGACTAGGGCCCATCAATTTTTTATTATTTATTTATTTTTATTTTTTTGCTGAGGCACCCTAGAGCTGTCAACTGTAGTGGGGTGAAAGGCTGAAGTGCTGGAGAGGGCCTGAAAGCCTAGGGGCCTGACCATGCTGATTATAGGCTTTTGGCCATAGATACTGATTCGTTGCCTAGCCATGGTAAACCATAGCTTCGTTGTATCCCCATAGTCCATAAAATGAGATTATATGTAATTTAAATATATAGAAGATTTTTAAAAGAAGATTAAAAATCAGATTAATTTAAAACAGGTTAACATTCATAGTGTGAATTTTCCATTTTAAAAGCTATGAATACAGTTCCATTGACTATCTGACAGAATGACCTTAACTATTAAAGCTAACACCTTGGTTCACATAAATAGTATTACTAATAATACTTTGAAGTGTTGTAAATTTCTTTCAAGGTGCTAATTGTGCTGAATCAAGTTGACAACTCTGCATAATTTTTAGGTTAATATTAGCATAATCCTTCAGAGCATTGTTTAGAGAAAATAAAGAAACATAAGCACAATATTTGTTAAATGTGGGGGGAAAGGCTTTAGTTTTATCAACTGTAATTTCTGTGATAGAAACTTTGTATTTTAAATTAGTTTTTAATAATCAAACATGCTCTTTATAAACTCATCAAGTCCAAATGTATAAAAAAATACTCAGCTAATCATATATATAAAGTTGATAAAATAAATGTCTTATACTGAAGCTCTCTGCATGGTTAACTTGAAGTAAGCTTTACTAAGCACCAAAGGACTTACTTCAGAATGTACATGTATAGGATTGTAGCATTACAAAGACAACCCTGTAAACCAGAAATTGTATAAAGAAAAAAATGGATTACTGGATCAGTAAGACACCTGCCAGAAATCCTTGTGTAAACAGCGTCATGGACAAGAAACTTGATTTCTCTTGGTCTAACCAAGGATTTATGTACAGCTCATGGTCCAGTCATGTCCTGTACCGAGAAAGATGAGGACAAAGCATCTGCAGATCTATATGTGAAGTTGAGAGACCTTGAATTTTTGTTTATTGTGTTATAGCTTTGAGCTAGTGATTCCTGATTCCTGGATGCAGTGAAGCACTTCAAGGATATGTAAACCAAGATCAGGAGTGTTGGGAGTTTTAAATGCTCTTAAGGAGATTGCTGTATATTCCCTTTTAACTACAAGTTGGGGAAAGCAGTGAAGTTTCTATAATATCTTGTGCTGGGTGAGATAGATATTTTGTAGCAGATAAAATAGTACATCAGGTTTTTTTCCTAAATTTGTTTTTTCACCTTTCCTATGACAGTGAGAAAACAGGTGAGAAAAAAGTGTTTCAGAAGATTTAGGACTAAGATATGATAGACATGTATAAGGTCTTGCTGCGCCTGGTCTGGTTTTCTCTGGGACTGGAAAACACTCAGCCTTATTCAGTCCACTTATCCCAGGCTAAAAGTTGATTGTGACACAGAAATCCAGACATTGTCATGGAGACTTGTCATGCACCCCCAGTGTCCCTACGTTTTCCCCTCAAACCCAGGTCCACCTTTGGACACGACTTCCTTATTTCTCCTTTCACCTGCTGCCAGCAGTGGATCTTTATCCCCACTTTACCAATAAGGTTGCATAGACACGTGTTGTCAAATATAACTGATTATTTATTATTTGGTTGTTGAATCACACAAGTAGGTTCGTAGTTGTTTTGTTATGCTGCACTCATTAAACTTGGATATTAAACACGTTTATTTGTATTACTTCACATCAAGCACTGGAATATGATCTGATGACTGTCTATTTTATTACACTTCTGTCCTTTAACTATTCTTTAACACATCAACCAGCTACACCAACTTTCCAGTCTCTCTCATAAACCTTCAAAAACCTCCTGTCTCCTTCTCTCTCAGTCTCCCTATGGTCTCTGCCCTCCTGTCCTCTCATAGGCTTGAGCTCTAGAGCTCCACATGACGGACAGGTGGGACATGGGCATTCTGCCACAAGACTCTTAAGCAGTTTGTACTGATGAGGAAGGATAAAGTGCGTATCTTTCCCTACTCACCTGCATGCATTAATTTTGTATATGTCAATACATACAAAGTTTCACGTGGACTTATTTTTTAAAATTACAAAAACTGAGGTGAACATAGGGTGGAATGAAAATGTGCAAAAACGGGGAAATGAAACTGATAGATTTGCCCATCATGAGTTGTGAACTACGGGTACACCCGGCACAGGTATTTCTGTTTAGCTGCTTAGCCGATCAAGAACTGTATATTTTTATAATGTGGCTGCATACATAATTTTAGTTATTTTTAATTGTTAATCTCTTTAATTAAATATTATATTCTGGTGCTCACACTGCCTCACAAATTTCTTTCCTTCCTTCAGAGTTGTCAGAAAGCACAGTACATGCGTCAAAGATGTTTATAACAAAAACAGTGGAGTTCAGTGATAAAATGTTTAAATCATGTTTCTTCTCTGTTTTTTATCTGTCAGGCAGGGCTAATAAGATGTAATTGCTTTATAGGAATTTTAGGGTTAGGGTTAGGGTAAGGGTTCTATACAAGCAGCTTTCTGTTCACTATATGTTGATGTGTATTTTTGTGTGGGCCTTTGTCACTGATATGCATCTATCCCTATTCATATTTTTAAAAGCACAGATAAAAACACTAGTAATACTCAGATTAGAATAGCTCAGCTTTGATGGAACATAACAAAACTTGTTTCTAAACTATAAAGGCATCCCAAGCTGCTCAGAGACCTTTGGGTAGAGTGGGCGGCATATAAGTTAAATAAATAAATAAATAAATAAATAAATAAATAAATAAATAAATAAATAAATAAATAAATAAATAAATAAATATTTGCTACTTTGAAGTAATTGATCTATAATTTCTGTTTTATTCTACAGAAAATTTGACAGATCAGTGGAGAAATGGAAAAATTTTCATCATGACATGAAGAACTTTAACCACTGGCTATCTGAGGCAGAACAGGATTTGACTAAAATACAGATAGACTCTGAGGATCCTGACCTTTCCAAAGCCAAGCAACGTATCAAGGTAGAATTCATCAGCATTTTATTCTAAGGATTTTTTGGGGTTTGGTTTATAGCTGTGAGCCTTATTTGTGTCTCTGTTACATATTGTGTCTCTGTCTGTTACATTTTCACTCTCCGCCATTTGTTATTAACTAAGACTGGAAATTTGCAGGCATGACATATAAAGGCCTGCATTTATTGATTTTGTTACCTTGACTTTTTAACAGGTACTCAGGTCATAGAGGAATATTTATTCATTTGTATAGAATGCGGGAACAAGCAGTTTTTTTTCAATACTGTGTAATAAAATTGTTGATTTCACTATTTTTTCACATTGCATAGCTGCATCTGTCAAAATTCAGCAACACACTGGCTTTCCTCGTCAAATCATTCCCTGTGAAGTCATCCATAGATCAACCTCAAACTGCTAGTTTATTAAATCCATATTTTAGACATTGTTCTGCAGTGGTTCTGAACTAAGTAGGTTTTAGTATATATTAACGTAATTAATGAAAACAAACCCTGCTGGTTCAAACACATTAGAATAATTTTTAAATGACACTAAATATAGGTAAGAATTAATGTACAGTGGTGCTTCAACTTACGAATGTCCTGATTTCTGACTATTTTGAGTCACGACCAGCTCCGACCACAAAATGTTGCTTCAACTTGCGACTGGAGCTACCAGTTACAAACACAAAAAGGCAGGGGGAAAGGCAGGAAATTCAAATTGCTAACTGTTGGTGGTGAAGAAGCTGCTTCTTTGTAGCTCTTTCGCCCCAGCAGTTAGAGAATGTGCGATTGGAGGAGGCTTGGGCCTGCCTGGCTTTTGCTTCTAAGTGAAAGTGTGTGCGTTTGCAGGGAGGCTTCGGACTGCCTTGTAAGGTAAGGTGCTGCTTTCTGCTTTTTAAAAACTGCCTGTTCTGGGTGGGCTTTGCAGGGTGGGTTTGGGCTGGGGGGCAGTTATGTTTCTGTGCTGTGCTATTGTTTTGTTTTTTGGTTTTGTTTTGTTTTTTGCAGCCCCAGCGCCTTTTGATGGGGCTTGCTCCATTATTTATTTTTGGTTTGGTTTTGTTTTTAAAGCCCCAGCACCTTCAGGGCTTGCTCCGTGGTTTATTTTGGGGTTTGTTTGTTTTTTTAAAAAAACCACCAGCGCCTTTGAGGCTTGCTCCCTGGTTTATTTGTGGTTGTTGTTGTTTTGCAGCCCCAGCGCCTTCTGATGGGGCTTGCTCCATTGTTTATTTTTGGTTTTGTTTTGTTTTTAAGGCCCAGTGCCTTCGGGGTTTCCTTCGTGGTTTATTGTTGGGGTTTTTTGAAGCCCCAGCAGGTTCCTATTTTTTTGAGATTTTTTTTCTTCTGGAATGGATTAATCATGTTCCAATGCATTTCAATGGGAAATGGTGCTTCAACTTACGACCATTTCGAGTTATGCCCATCTTCTGGAACGGATTATGGTTATAAGTCGAGGCACCACTGTATATCCTTTTTATTTTTAGGCCCTTCCAGAGTTTTCTCCCAGAATAGCCTTTGGAGGCTGATTTTGTTTAGAGATTAAAAGAAAACACATATAAAATATTTATACGTGATTTAATACTATTTTTCTTAGGGCAGCAACTTCATAGTTTCTCTGATCAGCCTCTGGGCAGTGTCCTGTCGACATATATGATTGCACAATGGTAATAAGTGTTTCCCCTTCCCCTCAGTCTGACAAGCTCTCCCTTCCATAAATGGTCAGTTGCTGGTTGCAAAATCAGGCATGTGACCCACTGTGTGATCAAGTATATGAAGGACTTGGCCAGTGGGGAGAAACTGTGATGCAATTGCCCTTTTGCACACAGGTTTTATTTAATAAGATTTGGCCTCTGTGTATAACTTTGGATGTACCTGCCAACTTTGGATGTACCTACCAATATAATTGCCAAATGCCAGAAATACCTATCTCTGTGTTGGTATATTTGTGTGTGTAGAAGACATGAAACTGATTTTAAGAAGCACCAGTTTATTACTTTCATGTAGTTTGGATGCTGTTCCAAAACATCATCTCCCAGTTTGCCGGATGACATGATATCATCCAAAACCATAGAAAAAATGCACTCTAGATTTTTGTTTGTTTGTTTTTTATGGGCTAACATCTTCTTCAGCAGCTAGATGAGAAAATTTCCTGTTACCCTTCATAATAATTCTTATTATAGCAATGACAACCTGTACTTCAGAGTTGCTTTATTATTAGGACAGATATCACACCAAATCATTCTTATGATAGTACCAGAATTGACCCAAACTATTTTACAGCATTAAGTAGTAGAGTTAACTCACTAAAGTATTATTTGCTGCTTGCAAGTCATCCATAATTATGTCATTGTTCAATTTATTGTTAATTTGATGGATCTAATTTTAATGCAGCATGAAGTAACAAACTGTTTGGTGGTAAGCAGTGTTCACAACAGCATATCATTGAGGTGTCTGGTTGGGGCAGTGAATAAGAATATGCCCACTCATATTATTTTGATAATTATCCTTTTTCTTAATGCCACAAACATGTTGAACATTTTTTCTATAATCAGCTATTGGAATATTAAATACAGTAAGCTTTCTGATTATGCTGATTTAATGAAATTTTCATTTAAAAACTTATAGAATACAAGCCATCTGTCAGTCTGTTACATAGTCATGGTGTTGAGGTTTCTGAGGCTTATTGGCTAAGTTGATCGGGTGAAATGGAACATGAATTTGTTTAGGAAACTGAAGAGTTTGGAGTCTAATTTCTGTAAGTAAAAGTGAAGCTGTCAATATGGCTGCATGTGCACCTTCACATGGAGAATGACGGAAGCCAGGAAAGAGGTATTGACTGATACGTAAGGAAGCTAAAGTGAAAAGGTTTTGGAGGCCCAAAGAAAGAAGAGCTGCACAAAGTTGGAATAGACTGAGAAAGTAAAGCTCATCCTAAGATAGCCTTTGTTCAGTTTGCGTACTAGTATTTTGTACAACGGTATATGCACCTGCTCTACGTGGCAGACTGAGCCAACAGACCTATAGTGATCATCTTTTTCAGTTTGATAATGTGTAGTTGCTAAATATGTGTATCAAATAACAGAGTTTACTTTTATATGCCCTGAAATTCAAACATGGTCTGCTGATTTCTTTATCCTTCAAAAGGTTTCCCAGTTGGTTTCATCAGAGACCAATTGGTTTCATCAGAGCAAGTTCACTGGAAAAAATTAGATTATTTTAATTTATTTGAACAAGAAATCTCATGTGTTCTCATTACCGTATATAGTTGGCTGTGTTTTGATGACTGTATTCTGGTCACCTCCAAAATCAGAAGGTTGCTCTGTTTTTATCTGGCTACTGTGCCTTCACAATTAGACCAAGAGAAATACACAAATTCATTTATCAACTTTTAAAATTTTAGAGGGCATTCATATTCAATTTTTGTTCTTAAGAGATTTTTTTTCCTGAATACCACTTAAAAGTAGAAAGATCAGATTCAGATGCAAAACCTACAGGAACTGGAGAGTGCATTGGGCACTTTGATATTGTAATATAAGAGTTCAAGTGCTTCCTCAGCATTGCCTGGCCACATTGTTCACAGGATCCCAATGGAATGAAAACTGCTGGCTATTCCACAGTTGGCTGTTCCTTAGCTGGTGGGTTGTGTAACTGTCTGGCATGTGTAAGTGTGGATATGGTGATGGTGGCAGCAGCACACGGTAAGAGGCAGTCCTGTACAGAATTTGAAGGGCCATACTTCATGACCTGAGCTTTGTGATTTATGGGTCATGGTAGGACCAGCCCTGACTAAACATGTCTTCACTTGCAGCAAAAAATGTTGGGGAGGATTCAAAAAAGATATGTGATAGAAAGCCATAGATGGTTTTGTAAGGGAGAGCAGCTTACAAAGGTAAATGAATGAATAATCACTGAATGCTACTGTTTTCAATAATAATTGGCCAGACTCAATCTCTGTGTTTTGAATGAAGTTTTAGAGTGCCATTTCTGTGTTTTGAATGAGATGAAACTGATAATTTGGATCTTTTCCGAACTGGTATGAAGTCCAGTTTCAGGACTGAAACAGCTTCAGTCAGCTTAACAAATAATTTGTGCAGTGTTTTGGAGAAAGGATGTGTATCCCTTTGGACTTTGCTGGATGTTTCTCCCATAGTTGATATAATCAACAATGCTATCCATCTGCATGTTTCACTGGCATTTAGTTGTTTATTTGTTTGCCTTGAGCATCATGGTTAAATTGCATCATTGCAGCCAAGACTCTGCTCATGAGCTGTTGATCTTGACAGGCTCAGATGGCCATTTTTCTGAAGCTGGTAAATTGATTGCCCAGTTTTTTCGGGGGGGGGCATAATTATGTTGTAAACTGCACAGAGAATGATTTAAATGCTATGGGATAGTATACAAACAGCCTGCTTTGCTTTGCAGAATTATGCAGTGGATTGTTACCAGAATATTTTGAAATATGCTTATATGTCTTCTCCAACAAATTAGTCAGAAGATTATATCTTTTTAAATGATTGTTTCTAATACAAAATACAAACACTGCAGATGACGGCAACATAAAACCATGTCCTCTAAAGAAACTTCATTTGAATCTGATTCACTATTTGCATAGCACAGCTATATTCAGAATTTGGAAGTGATATATTACTTATAGCACATTATATTTTACAGTGATGAGGTGAAATAAAGTTACTTTGCTGCAGTTGCTGCATTGCTGCAATTCGCTGCCTTTTAAATGTAACTAAAATGTATTTCTCTCCCTATATTACTCATGACTTCTCTGAGCACTGATGGGAAGACAGGTGTTCTATAGACCCACATTTTATTATGATTTTTTATTGTTATGCATACAACAAACAGCCCCATAGGGCATTTCATGCACCTAATATCATTTAAGTATGGTTGCCTTGCCTGGAAATGCAATACTAGCATATTTAAGATCTTTGGCTTAGGCAAACACTACACTGGAGTGTTGATGCGTGTATGGCAAGGTGACCTAGTTTAAATGAGTTACCAGAGAGTCAGTGCCACCTGTTAAGTCCATCATTGCTTTCTCACATAAAAGGCTGAAATGAAGTGGTTGTTTGGGTTGACCTGTAGAAATAACTATGGCGACATGTTGAATCCTCAAAGCCTATAAAGACACATCTGTCTCTAGAGTCTATGAGTTTCAGCTAGTGGTTTAGTAGTACACTAAGAGTGTACATAAGCAAAGCCCTCCCACATTGGTTGTTCATTGTCTCGTATTCAGAGGTACACTTCCTCTGCACATGGAAGCTTCATTAAGAGTACCTCCTGTAATTTTTTCCAGCCAACCTGGCACCCAACCCAACATGGTTATATTTTTTTTTTAATTTTTGATGTTTTTATTGTTGAATATATTCAAGGAAGTACCAGGTGGTGGATGAAGTCATGTGCTGGTTCACTTTGTGTACTAAACTGATCATCATAAACTTATGTTTGAACATATGGGTGGGTTTGAACATGTTTATGAGTAATCTGGTTAGAAAGACCAGGTTACTCATAAATATGTTTGAACTTGCTTATGTGTTCAAATATAGGTAACAGAGAAAATGTGATATGTCATAGAAATCCTCCTCCAAGTCATAACAATATTTGCCCATAGAATTTCAGATAACCTCAAACTGCACGTGTTGGACTACAAATCCTATCCCATCTTCAGTTGGATTGTGTATGGGGAAACTGTAGTTCAAGACCTATGGAAGAAAGTGCCAATGAAAGTTTGGTTTTTTATGTGTTTTGTGAAATAAATAAAATTGAACATTTCTTTGTACAGTATTTTGCAATGGCTATCCCAATAACAACAAACACATTTCATCTGCAGTTTGGGCAGCAGTCACTATAATGATGTCTTGCTGGCCCCAATGAGTAACACAAAAAGTTACTTTCAAAAAAAGTAACATCTTAAGCTCTGCTTATATTATATAAACCATTGATATATAATCATATTAGTCCAAATCGTCTTGTCTAATTATGCTGGTGTAACTTAATCTCATTCTTAGAACTGCAGAGCTGGAAGGGACCCTATTGATCACAAAGTCCAGCCCCTGTCAAAGAGGCTGTGTGAGGAATTAAATTCCCGACCTCTGGCTCCACAGACAGATGCCTAAACCACTGAGCTATCCAACCTTTGGAGGTGAATTGCCTTAAATTAAGAAATCACCATAGACATAATCTGTTGCATAAGGAGTTGTGTGACTCACTATTCAATAGATAATGCTGACAGTGATTTTTTTGGACAATTTGTTTCCAAATGTTATGCCTTTTGTGTAGCTACACAAGAAGATTTTTGCCATTATTTCATTTCCTTGATTATATAGTTAAGGGGTGTTTAATTTCATGCAAAAATGAGGATATTATGAATGAAATATTAAGTTATCACTTGTAGTCTCCCAGTGGAAGTAAGTACTTCAACAACAAAGAATGAATTCAGAGATAATGACCTGTGTTAGTTCTCTCTAGGTAATCAACAGAGATGCATTTTGGCAAAATGTGGGTCAGTAAGAAAGTAAATAATTAAATCAATGAAAATTTCAAAATTCTTTCTGTCTGTCTGTCTGTCTGTCTGTCTGTCTGTCTGTCTCTCTCTCTCTCTCTCTCTCTCTCTCTCTCTTTCTCTATCTATCTATCTATCTATCTATCTATCTATCTATCTATCTATCTATCTATCTATCTATCTATCTATCTATCTATCTATCTATCTATCTATCTATCTATCTATCTATCTATCTATCTATCTATCTATCTATCTATCTATCTATCTATCTATCTATCAAGGGCCCTATGGATCATCAAGTCCGGCACAGTTGATAAGTGGCTGAATCTTCATGTTAATATTCTCTTAATCTGCATGTTCAAAAACAAGAAACTTCATGGATTTAATCAGAATAGAGCACGCTAAAATCAGGATGGGAGAATCATCTAACGCATTTGTCTATGTCTATATTATTAAAAATTCTTAGGAATTATATATATAGGACTAATAGAAAACATAAATTCATTTGTGTGACACAAGAAGGGAGGGCAGTTACTCAAACCCATTCATCCAAAATCAGGAGCTGCAACTGTGTACTGTACATCGAAGTTCATTGTGACTGACAACTGTAAAAGGTATAGTGGAAATGGCAGCTTAACATGAGTCAGTGATAGAGATGCCCTGGAAAAGAACAGAGGTTTTCCCCAGGCCTCTAATTAAATGCCCCTTCACACTTACAAGAATAGGCAGCTTAGCTACTTCATTACACATAGTGACTAGGGAGTGAGTGGATATTTGAGAGGATGATTGTAGCTATTTTTTAAGAGGCAGCATAGCAAAGAGGTTGCTCTTACAAATACAGTACTTGCTAGATGAAAATCTAGTGGTGCATGAGTGCTTAAAATAAGCAAGAACTGATTTCTCTTGTCCTAGAATTTGAGGAGAGAGGAACTGGGAAAGATCCATTGCCCAAATCGGACAGAAATGCACAGTTACAATAATAAGAAAGATTAAACTCAGGTTCAAAACAAGTTTGTATTTGGTTGTTGTTCTCTGTGCTGTCCTCTGAAGATGCCAGCCACAGAGACTGGCGAAACGTTAGGAAGAACAACCTTCAGAACACGGCCAAAGAGCCCGAAAAACCTACAACAACCATTAGATCCCGGCCGTGAAAGCCTTCACGAATATAAGTTTGTATTTGTCCATGTAAAGGAAATTACATAGTAAAAGAAAGCACAAAGTTAATTACCATATCTGGAAACGAAAGGAAACTGCTTTGAAAATTAAAAAAGCAATAGTTACAAGATGCTATTGGTTTGAAGATTGCCATTAATTTAAATAATATTTAGTTTTGAAATCTTGTGTCAAAAACACATTCTGCTGAACTGTATAGTAATAACTTTCTATGTGTATCCTGTGATTATGCTAAGCTTGATGTTAATTTTTTAAATACATAGTCTACTAGATGAAGGTTTAATCGTGCTAAGAGTAGACCAACTGAAATAGGACTTAGTCATAATGAGCTTGTACCATTTGAATGGGTCTGCTCTAAGCATGATTGTTCTTATCAAATTCATATCGTTTAGGACATGAACTGGTCAAAATGAAAAACTTTCAGGTCCACAGATTTCAATGTGAGTTAAGTCTAATAGATAGACATATCTTGTTGTAATTAATAGGGTTAACAGCATGGTATTTGAACTAGATAATGCCCTCAAAATGTTTGTTAATGATAATAATAGTAAAATTTCCATTTTAATATCTATATTAACTAAATTCCTAATGCATTTAAAGACTTGCTGATTAGTGGTAATTAGGGATTTAATCAATGGATGTACAGATACAGTGCAAAAGTATTCATTTGTTTCTCCTAGGAATAAAATTATGGTTAAATGAAAGCTGAACATCTGCTTCAGTGTTCCTTTGTTTGTGTGGTAAAACTTTAAAATTAACTTTTAAAAACAAGCTAGTGTTAGTTGTTCCAGTGAGACTTGATATAAAATGGGTCTTCAATTCCAAGACAGCATATTGCAATTAAATATCCCAGTGAGGTCTGTATTTCTGTTTTCATAGCAGAAACTGAACTCTGGTCTGTTTATGGTTCCTGTGAGAACATTATTCCAGGATAATTTTCAGATAGAACTATAACATTTTTTAAATATCATGTACATAACATTTGTTAAGAAAGTTTTTCATTACTGTTTTTTTTTTTTAGCTGAAGCTTTAGGAAACACAAGAATTTAGCTTAGTAGAAATAACTCTTCAAGAATTTTGTAATCAGCAAGAACATCACAAGAAATTAGGCTTATACCATAATCAGTTCCAGGACTACCGACTGATGACTGACTGGCTTAATATGGCATGCATACAGTACAGTCCTGACACAGTTGAGCCTTTTTAAAGTTCTACTGATTGCAGAAGAAAAGTTAAGCACCTACTTAATGCTTTACTCATTTACTTGAAAGAAACTTCACGGTTCTCCGTTTCAGTTGAATTGTTCCAATACTGTTGTGTGTGTGTTTGCATGCGCACACACTCTAATTATCTTTGTGCTGAGATGGACACCTTTCTCCAAGTTGCTTCTGTTCATAACCATCACACAGTGAGGCAGAGGGAAGCATGTGAGCCAAATGGCTCATCATCATCCCCATTTGGACAGAGAACACTATTGTGAATCTAGCAGGGATGTGCATATGTGCACATGCCTGCACACAAATCTCTTATTCAAGAAAAGAAAAGAAAGTCCCTGCCAGATATTTGAAAAAGTTAAAGAATTTGTTGGAGGAAGGTCGTGGGGGAAAGAAACAAAAACCTTCTCCAGCTTTTGATAATGTCTAATCCGTTCTTTGGTAGCTGACCTAGACATCCAAATGACCATTAAATTTTAGCCAATGTCAAGTCAACTAAATCCTGTACTGTGCCTCTATTTAAAAAATACTAAGGTTACTAATGGCTAATAACATAGCTTGCTCACTTCTGTCCAGTGAGTTTAGCTTTTAATATGATTTATTAATGTAGAAAGTGCAAAGGGAAAAAAGCCACATCAACAGAACAAAAACGAAAACATTCCATACATTTTTAAAAAATGACAATAATATAACGGTCACTTGAAAATAGCTTAATTCCTGTTTCAGAAAACTCCATCTTTCCTAGACAGTATACACTGTAATGAGCTTTACTATTTATATATATGCTGTTCATTACCCTATGCAACCACATATATGGCCTGACATTCCTCAATCCTCTTTAGTTCTTAAGAACAAGAAAGCAACTGCATCTATTCTTTTTCTTAGCTGCCTTGGGTCCTTTTAAGGATATAAAGGCTGGGTAAAAATACTTTAAATAAATAAATTATTTGGCAACCCAGTGGCACATATTTCTGGAAAGTTGGCATCTTGCTATTGATACATATACTTCTATATTCTGAGGATTAATTCTTGCAAGGCATAACTACAAATGCTACAACTTGTGCTTTGAAAGTTTTTTATATATATACAGAATGCCACCACTCACTCACAGATGTAGGACATTAAGATCAAAATATCATACTGACTTTCTAAAAGTAACAGTTACCTCTGAGCTAGAATGTGGAAAGAAAAATCAGCTTCATCTTAATCAAATCTAAATGCTTATTTCTAATCTGATACTTTTTGACATACCAAAATGAGATGCCCTCTGTCTTTCCTTCTGTGACTTGGTTCTCTTGTTGTTGTTTTTTAAAGTTTGTAAAGGGAGTTTATAGCCTCATGTATTGACATGAACCACTTTGGGAGACAGTATTTGTCTGAAAAGTAAGTTAAATTTACAGTAAAATAAGGCTAGTTGGGAAATGGTTGTAGTGGGTATTTCAGGTTGTTTGGCCGTGTTCTGGAATGTTAAGGAACATAGTAGGTGTGCTCTTTTGCTTTGAAGACAGCATGAAAAACCCACAACAACCATCGGATCCCAGCCATGAAAGCCTTCAAGAACACCAGTTGGAGAACATTATAAGAACAAGTGCGAAACAGAGCAGTTTCTTTTAGACAGTTACTCTCAGGATGTGGAATAGGAAATGTATTTTCTGTGTATAAATGCATCTTGCTTATTAGTCTTTGGAAAGCAATGTAATAGTTATCTATCCAACAAGTTTTTCATGAATTTGGATGAAAAGTCGTTTTAGGTTGTGGTTGTGATTTTATGAGCTATGGATGGTAGAAGTTTTTATTGCTTGACGTGATTTATCTTTTAGTATTGAAAATGACGTGGGTTTTGTTTTTAGGGTTATAAGCCACAAAATATAGATCAACTGAACAGATCATTTATTTTAAAAGGTAATTAATTCCTTGCTTTCATTACCCTCTTTCAGTGTCAACTGATTTTATAGCTATAGGTGTTTTAAAATTGGCAGTTATGAAGACCTGGGTAGAGATGCAGTCAAACTATACCTAGTTTTAAAGCTCTAAAAACTACATATTCGACTATTTAAATGCTATTTCTGAGAATGATATTTTTTCTTGATTCCCCCCCCCCCCCATTTCCAAGTATAACACAACCAGCTTTTAAAGTCACGCTGTTCTGTAAATAATTTGGGTGAAATTGTGTTTTCTACTGGCAGTTATCATGGAACTTTCCTGTCTGTCCTTCATGTCTGCAGCCCTATGTATCACCCATAAACCAGCTCCAGAGCACTTTCCGGCCACCTAGAGATGGCTTGGAAAACACATAGTTGTTTTGGACAGAGGGGATAATCTGAAGTCACCATTGCCTGTTCCACTGGTAAATGCTTTGTACTGAATTTTGCCTTTTATGTACACTTCAGTTCCTGGAGTATAGCTGTGTTTCTGTAATCTCATATGAACCTCTGCATTTGAGAGCTGTGGAAATTGCTTGTAACAGTTAGTTGTTACTGCTTATAAGGACCAATATTGTGGCTTCTGATTCTTTTCTTTGAACAGAAATTCCTGCACATACATAAACATTTTGCTGGCTTACAGATCAATGCACTTATTTAGAGTACAAGTGCCATCATCGTCATAACAATTATGTTAAAGTGGGTCACTAGTATTCTCATCTAACAGAGCAGCAAGAGTTGAGAACATACCTTTTTGCCAGAGTTAAAAGAGTGGTCTCTGGCAGAAAAGTAGACAAGTTCAGTAAGCTGTCATTGAAATATGTTGGCTCAAGAACAAGACTGTAGATACAGTCAAAGCCAATATTTGATCCATAGTTCATTCCCGCCAGTGAGAGAGTCCTCTGAGTGGAATCTTTATATGGAGAAAGATTGGGTAGAAATGATGTGAAGTAAATAATGTACTGCTCCTGGTACCATTTGCTCTTGGAGCCCAATGTGTCTCCCATTGAGGAGATATCTTCAGGGAAGGAAGAGATTGGGAGAACCCTCACCCTTTCTATTAAGGGGATCTTTTACTGGATGAGAAGGCCTTCCAGTAGTGGAAATGAACTCAGGATCCAAGAAAGTTTCCATATTGGGGTTGGGGGACGACGACAACAATGTTATACTGTGGACACTATGGTTGTCTCTCTTGGCTTCTAGCCCAGCTGCTTTATTAGAACAATATTTCACCAGCCTTGTTGGAGTATGGTATGCATACTCTACAAAAGAAGCAGATATTGAACATGATATAATGATTGCTCTGGGTATCAAACTACCTGAGCTACCTTCAGTACCATATTTTTGCTTCAGCGTATACAGCTATGTACCATTTCTTACTATAGAACCTTACAAAAGTGCAGCTCCTCATATTTTGGAAAAAACTACACATGACAGTTCCTAAAAATAATGTTACATATAACATTTAATAGATCCACATATACAGAAAGAAGACTGCATAACTGATTAATGTAAAAAACTATAGATTTTTTCTTGTTTATGCAAGATATTCTAGTATCATGTGAAATGCAGTTTTCTTCAGTACAAGGTTCTGCAGGGGGAGGGGAAAGATTATTTATCAATCTGTGGTTGATTTGAAGCCCATCATGTTTTTTTGCTCCTTTCTTTTGCAACCATGCTATTAATCTGGCTTTTTCAGTTAATACTATGTCTGCCAGTAGTGGGGGCTAAATTCCCTGAAATACATGCTGCTGCGTAAGATACATGCTGCAGTGTGTATAAAGAATTATTTTTAATTATGCAAGTTTTAATTCATGTCTTTGAGGAAATGCTTAGCATTTCTAGAATCAAAGCTTCAGAAGATAAGGTGTGTTAACATTTATTTGGGTTGTCGTATGTGCAATGTAGAGGGCTGCCTTTTTTAAATAGGAATTTTCTTTTTCTTTCTTTCTTTCTTTCTTTCTTTCTTTCTTTCTTTCTTTCTTTCTTTCTTTCTTGGTTATTTTTTTTCCTGAATGCCTTTCTGTTTATTCTCTTTGATCTGTTAATGGTTTTAGCCACATGCTCAAACACTTCTGCACATAATAAAGAAAAGACTGCAGATTACAGAAAATTTAAAATAGAGAGACACTGCTATTCAAGGTCAACCCACAACTTCATAAGTGGAACATGGCAATCATGTGCCAGCTATGGGTTATTCATATCACATGTCAAGGATGGCACTCACACTGAATATTAACATTCTTATTTGAGGTGGTACAATTCATGTAATGCATTATGACATAGTGCATCTGCAGAAGCAATTACAAGCCTGGAAGAATTAAATTTATATCATCCTTCCTCCATTCCTATTTTTGTCACTGGTGTAAGAGGGTCTGTATTGGACCTGTGAAGACACAGTAGCCAGATTAAAACACCTTTCCTCTTGGACTTCAACATTTTTAGTGAGTGTTTTTCCTCAAGTCTATCAAAGGCTGTAGATTGAAAAGAGAGCACTCAAAGTGCCTTGCCTTGAGGTCTTGAATGAAGGGAATGTCTAGTCTATATTCTTCCTCAGAAATAGAATGGGTTGAGTTCCAGAGGTAAAATAAAGCCTAATCTAAGCAAAGGCAGGGGAAGGGCATGATCTGACATTTTTGGTACTGCTTTGCTAATGTTCAAATTTGTTTCATACTGAAAGTATTTAATAGATTCCTTTTAATGCTCTAATGAAAGTAGGTCTGTGTTTCATGCATGCAGAGATTGTGACACCCCTCTGAGAGAAGCTTTTTCATTCTTAACATAAATTTCTTTTATTTGAAAAAAAATCCTATGATACTTTCTTACCCTAGATGAAACCTCCACATATACCTTTAGGTTTATATTCTGCAAAATTCAGTGAAAAATGTATTCATTTAGTGTTCACAATTACAGTAGGAAGTTAGTGTAATTTATAAAGTCTATGCTACCAATCCTGTGTTTTTGTCAACTTGTTCATCAGGCTAAATGGATCTGCCTCTAAAGAGACAGATCTGATGAATCCCGTTAGAGTTCTAGGCGTAGTGGAAGAGACATGAAGCTAAAAGTCAAGTCCTTCAATGAAAGGGGCCGTGGTTAAGTAAGTGAGTTCAGTGCAGGTCATCAAACCTTTTGAGAAGCTCTGTTAGAAAGACAAGGAAAACTAATACCATTCTAAGTGTTGATAACTTTATTTCTTCTTCATGGCCTCTGTGAATGTACACTAATGGGTTAATTTGCACCTGCGCAGAACAGCCTCAGAACTTTCCAGAGCTCGAGCATATGGTGCTGGGACTTCCCACATGCTGGCAATAACCCTGTCCCTGGCACCAAGTGCTTCAGTTCCTTTCTTGCCACCGCTGCAGCAGCTTTGTTAGGAACTACCATGTGTTAGCAAAACTTCTGTCTACCTTACTACCTTACCTGGCTTCATTTTGGATCATCATCCTTTCTTCTTCACTGTGAGTTTTACCTGAGAGAATAAAAATGGACTGTTAGTTGTGTTACCGGTTGTGGAGTTTATGGCCTTGCCAGGCCTCTTCAAGAGGTGCAAAGTCTGCTTGAACAAGATTCCTCTTTCCAATGGGCATTCCCAGTGCTTATTTTGTCTGGGGGAGGAACACCAACTGGCTTTGTGTACTTTTTGTAAGAACTTTATCAAGCCAGCCCTGAAATTAAGGCTTAAAGGCCTGTACTCCTTCCTTTGGAAAAGTCCCTCTGTCTCAGGAGAACCCCCATAGAGGCTCAGCAACAGCACTTGACATCCAGGGCAAGTCTGAAGCCGCAGTGGGTTGTACTGTCCTGGCCTCTGTGCTCTCATGATGCCCCTCCTCTGAGTAAGTGAGCTTGCTAGTCACCCATTAGTGTGCATTCACTGAGACCACAAAAAAGAAAAAGAGGTTACTTGCCTTTAACTCTGGTTCTTCGAGTGCTCATCTGTGAATTCACACTCCCCAACCTTCCTCCCCGCTGTCCGTCACATGAGCCTTTTGCAAGTAAGTAACCTCCTTTTATTTCATTTATAAATTTACTTTTAACCCAGTGTGGGACCCAAGGCAGCTACAAAAAATGGGGGGCAGACAGGATTGTCAGATCAATAAATTAAAATATTAAAAATGCATTTGAACATATAATACTAATTTATATTATATTCAAGTAGTAAAAGTTTATTATAGCCACTACATATACATTAAAATACACAATAAAATGAAATAACAATAGTAAGGTTTTACATGTGGTCACGAAGAGTCGGACATGACTTAACGACTAAACAACAACAACATCTGAGAAGCTATGTAGACTCTAATCAGCTTTATATCCTATACCATATCTCTAATACTTCCTATTCTGTCCTTATTATTTAGCCAGTTATCCCTTAGTTTTATTGCTAGCCATCCAAATTTGGCCACTCTGTTTGTTACTTCTACTACTACTATTGCTGTTTTTTGCAGCTCTGGTGGTGTGATTTCTAAGATTCACAACTGCTTATAATACTATGTGAAATTTATTGATATTGTTCCCAAAGCCCAATGACTGTAAAGACCGCTAAAATGTGTTTCATCCGCAAGCAAGATGTTTCGATTGCCAAGCCTCTGTATTTTGTTAGTTTTTCTAGTTCTTTATCTGAAACTCTGGCATCCCTTGGAATTGCACTGTCAATGATCCAGACGTTTCTTTGTTCTATTACTACTGTGTCTGGTGTGTTATGTTCAAGGTGTCCAGTTTGGATCCAGAAATCCCACAGGATCTTGACTTCCTCATTTTCTGACACCTTCTCTGCGTGGTGTTCTCATGGGTTTTTGGAGGTTGGCAATTTATATTTCTAGCATAATGACCAGTGCACTAATTTTGCCACTCTATCATGTCTAATTTTATAATCTGTTTGTGCAGTCTTTGGACATTCACATATGAGGTGTGACACGGTTTCATCTTTTTTGGCAGTGTCAAGATTTGCTGTTATCACTAATTCCTTGGATCTTAACTTTCAGCACTTTGGTTTGGAGTGCTTGCTTTTGTGCAGCAAAGATCAAGCTTTTAGCCTTCTTTTTTCCTCCTCTGCTACCTTCTTTATTTACAGTGATCCATGGCCTCCAATTTTTTGTGGAAAATATAATCTGTCCACATCACTTTTTGGACGTAGTGTGTGATGAGTGTTCATTAGTTTCCATGTTTTTTGATCCAATCCCTCTAATTCATTTTCGGTCTAATATATTATTCCAACTGTAATTCTAATTACAGAAACCACCCATGTGTTTATGGGTTTGATTGTATTTCTACCATCCAATTTTGATTTTAAGCTTTTCTGCAGTTTTTGGTGCAGTTTCTGCAGTTTTTTCTGTCACATCTTTAACTTTTCTGTGCCTGTGTTTGTTAACACTGTCCCTACTATTCAGAAATTAAGGGCTACTTCTGTACAAAGGTAAGATCTATATGCATAGTCTATATTCTGCAGAAATGCTGGTCACACCTGTCACAAAATCATATACATGTATAGTGCTTATGCAGATCTGCTGTATGTATAATAGCATATTGTTGCTTATCATCTCCATTGCTGTGAGGATTGAATCTCCTCACAGTGATCCCTAATGAGCCAGGGCTGTCTTCACCTGACCTACCATACAGGGTGATTTAGCAAATATAATTGGAGAGTGGAGAACCATGTATGTTTCCTTGAGCTCATTGAAGAATAGATAACTAGTAAATGTATTACATAAATACATATTAATGTAGGGACAATTCAGATGACTTTGGTTCATGCAGTCAGTCCTACTAATTACCAACTTTTATTGTAGTCATCACAGGACACTGAGTGTACAAGGAGAATGAATTAGATTTATAATAAAAATAAATGTATTCTACTATTTGGGAGGAATTAAGTAGACCAGATTTCAGCAAGTGGAGCGTTATCACTAAAGAGGATACATGCAAAGAACTGTAGTTTAAAAGCCCAAGACATGAGGTAATTATGAGCCCTCATGAGGATTGAGCCCCAGTGGGATGTCCTACCCATCTTCACCAAATAAAAGCACAATTTAGCGTTAGCATAGGGATCGGATCTAATTAGAGTGAGAGCTGGCCCTTAGTTTCGTGTGTTCTGCACTCAGAATAGTCATATAGCAAGAACGTATTGCCATTATGCTTTCAGAGATTGGTTAAGGATAGCAGTAATTAACCTGAATCACCTTGTGCTTTATAACAGCACCGCCCTATTCCCAGCAGCCACATTCAGACCTATGTCACCTGTATGCTATGTCTTACTGTGATGAATTGTACTAAAGATCTGGACTGTTTCTCTTCATTTCTCATTATTCTCCCCAGCTACACTGCAGCAGATAGTGTATGTGGACACTGAGTGTGTATGTCAAATATTCCCTTTATGTTCCTGATATTAACACATTTTCTTGTGAGTCTCAGTATTTGCCATTAGTGCCATTCAGCTGACATGACCAATGACCACTAGCTATGTTCTTAATCTACCAAATTAAGCATCAGTACTTTGTCTACTTCCATTTTGCCCATTCATTCACATAGTAATTTCTAGTATTAACCTCAAGTCTTCATGTAATTCATAGATTCATTTTCATAATTAAACTGTCTTTTATTTTTTTAAAATCCTTTAATATGAGATTAGGAGGAACTTATTTTTTTTCTTAATTAACAATTTTGATGATAGAATTTGAAGCAATGCTAAGAGATAAGATATATGTTGCAATTTAAATTTACCCATCGAAATTGATCACATTATTATTATTAAAGTGAATTAATAGATGCGTACATCAGTAAAATAATACATAACCAGAATGAATGTTTAACATCAAATAGCATTGTGATGAAATAAAACTCTAAATAGAATATGCATTCCTTTGAAGTTCAGTTATTTCACTCTTTTAAATAGGTTAGGTTTCTTTCCAGATTCTTACCCTATGATTGCACCAATGCATTTAGTATACAGGCAAAGAAAAAGTCTGACCGAGTTAGCCAAAAAAATGCCATCTTATTCCCCAAATGCTGGCAAAGGATGAAGGGGGGGGGGAGAGAGACAAAAAAAAGAAACATGTAGGGGGCAGGTATTGGAGTGCAGCACTTTGCAATCTATTTACTAAGAAAGTATTTACCACTCCTCTCTTATGGATAGTGTCTGCTTGCCATTCCTGTCTTACTCATTTTTCTCAAAAGTAACCTTTCAAGCTTTGGTAAAATGTCTTGTATCGGCCCCTAGATAATGACAACTTATTTGAATAAATTCATGGAGGAAGGCTGCTAAAGCTGTTAACTGGTGGCTATATGAAACTTTGAATACCAGTTGCTAAAACAACAACAGAGCACAGTGGTGCTGTCTTTAAACCCTAGTTATGGCTCCCTGAAACCATTTGGATGGTTACAGGATGTTGAACTAGCAAAGTGGACAGTTGCTTGACGTCTAGCATGCATATCTCTGAACATGAAGGGTGAGGTCTGCTATAGTGCCCCCTTTAATTTTTTTTTCCTTACAATTGTGAGTGCCAGCAAACACGGGTCCAAGAACACACGTGTAAGCCTGGACAGAGAGCAATCAGGAGTTTGCACATGCTAAAGTGGGCTGAATGAGTCCAAATTCAGCTAGCCATGCTACAACACTCCTTCTCACAGGTCTGCCCACATAAGAACACCCTGGTACTCTCAGATATTATTGTGAAAAGGTCAAGTGGGCTTTGTAGTCCTTAGACTTAACTTGCACCATTGACAGGACTCTAAGTAAGCTAGGCCGAGGCAGCACTCTCAGATGACCCTATGACAAGTGTACTGTTCAGAAAACCAATTGAGTTTTATAATCTTTATTTTATTAAAGAATAAGCATGTTACTAGGTATCAAAGCCAAATTAAACCAAAACAAATAAACTAGCATTGTGCTGTTTAGTTACACAGATGTAGTGAGGCAAAGAAAACATGAAAAATATAAAAGAGTTCAAAAACCTTACAAAAACACAAAAAGCCATTAAAAAGAATAAAAACAGTTCCAGTCTAGGAAATCATTAGTAAAAACAAAATAATCCAAGTAGGTTATAAAAAGGCTATAGTCCTCAGTGATCCTATAGAATAAAAACCCCTAAACAAAAGTAAAAATCCATTATATGTCCCATAGTCCTTAGAAAAGAAAAATCCAGTAAATATACCATAGTCCTTACAACATTACAAGAGCATAGTCCATATGGAGTATTCCAAGAAAAGGAGTTCATAAAGAATATTCCATAGGTAACAGTCCATAGAAAATAGTCCATGCACAGTCCTTAGGAAAAATCCCATAAATCCAAAAGTAATTCAGCAAAGCATAGGAACCAGTCCATGTAGGTAGGCCACCAGTCCGTCTCGAAAGACATTAGGGTGAGTCCCAAATGGCTGAAGAGTAGGTTACGAATCACTGAAAGGTCGGTCTTGGAAAGACAATGTCCATAGGCAAAAAGTTCCTTTTTCAAGAGTAACTGGCAAGGGCTCATCGCACCTTCCCACGATGTCATCCAATCAGAGTTCGTCACTAGGCAAACAGTCCTGTTGCATCACATGACTTCTTTCCCATACCACACCAGATGTTATTTGGGTTTTCCGTGGTTTATTAAAGAGTCACAACAATTCCCATCTATCTAATCACACCGAGTCCTTTCTCAGGCTTTCAGAATAACATTCTCTCTGCTCGCCTAGAAAACAACTTGTCAGCATAGCAAAGATACTTTATACAAAGAAACAAGATGGAACCTCTCTGGCTCATTTCTTAATTACAAAACCCATATGCCTTTAAAAGATTTTAACTCAAAAACCCATCTCATCACAGTGAGGGTTTTTACTTGTGGATAATATCTGAAAAAAGAAAAGTAGGGATACAGTGCTGAGATTCTTTCAAAATATTGCAAACTTATGATCTCAGAGGGCACAGGGGGACTTCTTGCATCATTTTAATATTAATTTGGGGGTAGTGAGGAGTGCTGGGACACTGGTGGCCTGCATGATTCCCAATCATGAAGTGAAGGGAACGTTAGTCTGATCTAGCAGAACTTATCTTAATTCTGAACATTTGTACTACAAAACACAATCCAGCCAGATTGTTAAATACATCAGGCCAAGGTGTAAATTGTAATGTGTTGTTCATCTGAGATTATATTTGTCTAATTTTCAGACCTGCTAAGGACCATATGATTTTAATATCCTGATACATAAAACTGTAGGATTCAAAGAGGGTGTACTTCCTTTTTCACATGACTGTAAGATGTTTCTCAGTTGTCTGATGCTCTGAGGAATATGCAACAATATCTACACCAGTGGTTCTTAACCTTGGGTTACTCAAGTGTTTTTGGACTGCAACTCCCAGAAGCCTTCACCACCAGCTGTAATGGTCTATTTTATATATCTCAGGATTTCTTATAATATAATCATATTTTATTCTGCAACCACTTTTCCCAGTTATATGTTGACTATTCTGGTCACCATGCCATATTATAACATGATAACGAGTGGTCGAAATGACTAGATAGGCGGGGTATGAATACAATAAATAAATTAAATAAATAAAATAAAAAATAAACTACAGTAGTGCCTGAGGGTAGAGTGCAGGTTGTTCCTTCTGTTACTTTTTAAAATCTCTTCAGTTCTGATTATTGGTCTTCAAATCACATTTTGTCTGTTTCTAACAGAAAATAGAAAATACTTATAATAAAATACAGTGGTACCTCGCTTAGCGAGTGCTTCGCTATGCGATGAATTCGCATAGCGAGGGGGTCCGGGCCATCGCTGGAGCGTTCGCTCAGCGATGGCCCCTATGGCGATTTTTCGCTTTGCGATGATCGCTAAGCGATTCGCTTAGCGATCTTCGCAAAACGAAGCGGGGGAGAACAGCTGATCGGCAGTTCCAAAATGGCCGCCGGAAGGTCCGCGCCGCATTTTCGCGCCCTGCCCTTGCTTACCGAGGGCGCGAAAATGGCGGCGCTATGGAGAAACATCGCTTAACGGTGAGTTTTCAAGCCATAGGAACGCATTGAACGAATTTCAATGCGTTTCTATGGCTTTTTTAGTCCCGTTTAGCGATGTTTTCGCATAGCGAAGGTTAATCCGGAACGGATTAACCTCGCTATGCGAGGCACCACTGTATAATAATGTGCCATGAAGTCAGGTCTAATTTAGGGTGAGAATATTCTGAAGTAGTTTATCCTTCTTCTGGGGGTGTCCTAGGGCTGTGCAGCTTGCCCAAGGCCACACAGGCTGGCTCTTCTCTTGGGAGGCAGAATGGAAAATCAAACTCCCAGCCTCTGACTCTGCAGCCAGATACCTAACTCACTGAACTATCCAGTCAGCTAGAACATTCTGACCGTCTCTAAAATAACTAAAAATGCTTGATGTGCCCTATGGAATTCGTTAAGTATCACAATAGTAAAAAATATGTTTATGAAATTCTTCCCACACACACTTCCCCAAAATTCCTGAAATCCTACCATCCAAGTATTAATTCAAATAATATATAAAATGCTTTGCTGAAATCAAGATATAACACATCCACCACCAACCTTGCCACTAAAAAAGAGACAGATCAGTCTGACATGGCTAGTTTTGGGGAAGCCTCTGCTGCCGTTTAGTAATCATGTTTCTTTCAAAGTGCACACAAACTAGCAATTCAATAATTTGTTCCTTTCTGTGCAGTGTACCTAATGTCTCATTCCTCAGAAATTTCCAAGTCTTGATTTGCTGAAGCATCCAGAATTCTCCTGCACCAGAAGGTTTTCCCAGCATCTTGTGAAAATGAGCTTCCTGGTGTTGTCAGAAAGAGAACTTGCTAGAGATGTCGTTCACTATAGCAGCATCCTCAGTACCCATCTTTCTTTGTCCTGTTTAGGCAGTGGCTTGCACATCAGGGCTCCCCCTCAAATTCTCCCAAAAGAGAGACCCACAATAAATCCTTTCACAATATCCCCTCCTCTTTACATCATGTCCTTAGAGCAGTGTTTCTTAACCTTTGTTACTCGGATGCTTTTGAACTGCAACTCCCAGAAACCCCAGTCAGGACAGCTGGTGGTGAAGGCTTCTGGGAGTTGCAGTCCAAAACTCCTGAGTAACCCAAGGTTAAGAACCAGTGCCTTAGAGCAAAGTGCATGGCTGCATAGAGTCAAAAGCCTTCCAAAGAACTTGGAGAGACATTTAGCCTCATGCTAGAAAACACAATGAATGATATCCTGTTGCTTAGCATAGGAATAGGACCAAAGAATCAGTGGGTATTTGGTGAATCAACTCCTTATAAGTTCCATTAATTCAATGGACCTTCTCCACTTGCAACTTACTACACAAAGCAACAGGATTTTAACTAATTTAACTCTTTTTCATACATATATGCAAATGCCTTTTTTGTTCAATCTCTCCTGTTCACAAACTGCATATAAATTATGAATATAATCATTCTGATGGCAATAATGTGAAACATTCTATGTTCATGTAACATTAAAGAGCATTTTGTAGGACAGAAAGTTTAGCACCAAGCACAAACAACTGCTCAAAGAGGGCAGGTATCCATTCAATGTGTGACTGTCACTTCATTTTGAAATGTAAACCTGCAGTTTTATAATGATTGCCTAATGAGTCCCGAAACACATTGTCACAGAAAATGTTTGCACATTTTTTTTCAGATGATAAGATTTCCATGTTTTAAAGTATTTTTAAAAGTGAAATGGATGCTCATAAAAGATGATGAATTGTTGCTCACTGTGAACTCATTCAGAAATAGGAAGAACATCTCAGTGCACGACTCTGGCTGTGGTCCTCTTAGAAATGGTTTTTTGTCTTACAGATGTTATATAGCTAATTGTCTCATATAGTGATGCTTTTAGGAAATTAATACCTAGCTAATCATGTCTCCTTAATCTGAGTAGAACTGTTCAAGAAACACTAGAACACTGCAACATTTTGTTGCATCATCCCACTGAAACATGTTTTAAACTAATATGGAAAGCTACTTACTATTTCCATGGTAACCCCAATTTCCTGTTGGATAACCTTCCCCATGAATGTTGAACAGCTACATCAGTTGATATCTGTAACGCTGAATCGCTTTTCAGGTATTTCCAATTACAATAATCAGTACCTTTATTCCCATCCTCAGTGAACTGTGTTTAGTTCCAATTAGAGACTTGCAGCATCAAAATAAAAGCAATAGCCAATGCTAAGCATACGTGTTGATAATAGAACTAAAGAAACCAATTACCTTTCTCTTGCTCTCCTATGGTTCCTTGAGGGAAACTTAGTTATCTAATTTAAAGAGGCACGCCTACTCAGAGCAATATGCAAAAACGGACTAAAAACCCTGCAAACTTAAATGTTGTTTCTGAATTATACGTTATTATATGATGCCATGTGAGTTTCAACCATTGCAGTTTATCTCCCCAGAATTAATCTTGTAAGACAAAAGTGAGTCTTGCAGGACCTTAAATGTTCCTTTCTGGAGACAATGATATCTTCATTAGAGCTTTTCCCTTCTGTGATGCAGGGTTCAACACATGTTGTTTGTCCCAGATTTAAAAATCCAATGACTATCTGGGCAACCATTATTGTTTTACTAACTGATGCATTGGTCTATTATATTCTTTCCTCTTTCATCCTTTCTCTGCATAAAAGCTGATGGCAGAAATGACACTATTACACTAGTAGTTAATAATGACAGTTATTTTAAGATACTATATTATTTGAGTCACATAATTTATTGTTTTTATGTTTAATATTTGGACCCTCCCTATTTCTCTATTTCCAGTAGTTTCAAGTGCACTGCAGATATTTTCAATAGAATTCAATAGGAAAAAAACAAGACAGAGAGACAAATGACGGATTCACAGATTCTAGTTAGTTTTCTGGAGCTTTTCACCAGTGTGTGTCTGAGTGCTGATAAGGCCTTGACTACATTAAATAGACAAAGACAAAGCATGAGTGAAATTTATTGCCCCCCCCCCATTCAGCTACTAGAAGAAAATTCTTTACATTTGTTAGCTTAAAAAGTGCTCCAAATTTTATCTCATCTGAATATATTAAAGTTCACATTTGCAAGCTGTGCATCTTGGAATGTTCATTTATGAAAGCAAACAATGAAATGATTTGTATCTGAGTTTTACCCTCTGTTTATAAACTCTTTAGAGGCTTGTTCTTGCAGATTGCAGCTGTTTGATGAGGTCAGATCAGAGCCAAAAAACCTTATAAGTTAATTTAATAGGATATAGCAGGCAGTGAAATCCATATGAGGGCTCACTATAATTATGCTTTTTTTTTCATTGCTTTGCAGGCCAGACAAGGGTTGGGGAAGAGAGGAGCAGTTGATGGTAACAAGCCTGCTGCTCTTGTGATACTTTTAGAGCATTGATTCTATCTGACTCTTCTACCTGGCTGAATTTTGTTTTAATATCAGATGTAGTATACACTGCATGATATTTGGAGATACGCTGTTTCCCTCACTCCTTTTGAAACTAGGAATGTAGTTTTCTGAGTAGTCTTTCATTAATATTTTTATTTACTTTCCTATTGCATTTCTGTAACACTATATTCAAAGCTCTCGAGTTAGTTGACAAAATTAACAAAGGTTGAAACCATAAACCGCATAAATACAACAAAACAATGTAAAAATTAAATATATAATGAAGCAGTTCCAGTTTAAATCAAGAGTTCCACCAAGAGTGCAAGGATATAATAAGCACCAACACATTTTAAAACTGAAAGAATAAAATACGTACCCGGAAGAATAATAAAATAAAATGTCCTCACCTGGCATTAGGACAATGTGACAAATGTTGTGGTGAAGCTAATGGACAAGTCAATCTGAGGACAGCATTCCATAACTGGACTGCCACCAACACTCCACCCCACATCAACCACTAGAGAAGACCTGTCCAGCAGAATGGATATGTAAGGGAAGAGTGGTCCCTTTAGGTGGCCTTCCAGCTTGCACATAAGCACTTCGCAAGTGTGTTCAGAAAAGGACTAGACATCATTGCAGATCACAGAGTCATATTACACAGCTAATAGTCTGGCAGCCCTGAACTTTCTGGATCATTTGTAGAGGCAGCCTGACTGACATATTTTTTGTGATCCAGGCTGGAGCTTACCAGAGCATGAGAAAACTGTAGCAAGATTTCTTTGCCCGGATGGCATTATCATTCAAAGTTGATAAAAGGCACTTCAAGACACAGCTTCTACTGCTGCTTCTAGTGAGAATGTTATGTACTGTATTTCTTACTTATGTAGACCCTAACAAAACTTCAAGGTATTTAAAATGTTGAGAGTGTTTTACCATGGCTACCGCCCCCCCCCCAGTGAATGGCCGAACAGGTATCTGAACCCAAGTTTCCTGAATCTCTACCCACAACACCACACTGGCTCTCTCTAGGGACAAAGCTGGAGCTATAAAGATTACCAAACAACACAACTTCAGGGAAAGTACAGAACGGAATTATTATTTTTTTCTGGTCAGCAGGTGGTGCACCTGATAGTAGAACCTCTCTGTCTGGATTTAATCTTAGTTCATTGTCTTGAACACAGTCCATTATTTCAGTTAGGTAGTGGTTCAGAAAAATTCTTTGGCACATCTGCATTAGGTTAAAAAAAGAGATACAGCTAGTATTATTTGAATATTGGTGACATGTCAGTTCCCATCTTCCCTCTGCAATATGTGATAGATATTAAGCAGCATGGAATATTTTCAAAGAGCTGTGGAACTGCCACAAAGCAGAACAACAATTCCTTGGCAGCATCCTCTAGAACACCTATAACTCTGGCACTCCTTGATCTGAGGTAGTCTTCTTTGATTTACAGGATGACATATAATTTTTTTCCAGCTGTTGTGCCATCTCAGTGACTGCAAACAAGTAAGCTGGATTGCATTCCATGCCAATAAAATTACTCTGCATATTGCTTTATGGAAATATTTTTTTACTTACAAATTTCCATGCGCCAACTTTCATGGGAAAATTTAAACTAAACTGCAGCTGTAAATCAGAGTTATGACTCCTTTCAGTTCAATATTCCAGCAATTGCATAAACACTAATACTTAAGATGGGCAATTCTAACCTTTTTACTGAGATTCATATGTGTATTCTCAGCAGTATTACACTGGGGAACACTGGGGAATATTTGAAGCCACATGAACACTGGTAGCAGATAGAACATATTTACAAATACAGTAAAGCTTAAATTTTTAGGGCATAGCCACTGTTTTTTCTATGGACATCACTTGTTTGTTTGCTGTGCTCAGAACAGGTAGTTAATTCAACTTCTATGAAAATACTGTAGGTTAAATCCAACCTTAACCCTACTCTAATTAGCCCCATTGAAATCAATAGGACTTGTTAGTCACAAGTAGCATAAATCCTTTTGATTTCAATGGTTTTGAACTTGGTTAGACTAAACATGACACTTGAGCAATTTCTTTTAATAAGAGTAATTTATTTTTTAAAAGGCAATGGCTAAATTTAATTTTTTACTAAAAGTGTGATCATGATGATGTTTCCTACTGTTTTCCAGTTGCATCTATACAGCTTAGAGGGAGGAACTGGGTAGACAGACATTTTTAAAAACTGAATAAAAATATATGTACATGATTTGAGAACTTGCCATATAAGGAAGTCATATTTAAAAGACTTAATTTGTTATAGGCCTTTTCTCTCTATGATATGTCCTTAATCTCATTTTAATTTTTCATTCACAAAGTTACTAAATGACATCTAAATATTGTATGCACACTTTACTTTTCTCATTTTGAGAATTGGTCATCAAATTAGAAGCAAGAGCTTGATTTCTTTTGGAGTCCTTTTTTTAATGAAAGAAAATGCTTTCTGCCTAGAAGCAAGGTTTTTGTGACACTATCACTGTTTGCAGTGGAATCCAATCCGCAGCCTCATGTAGTTTCAGTCCAGATCTTCCATGGAGCCTTTGCTACACACAAAGTTGGCTGATGTGCCATTCAGCATCCCAGCAGCTCTTTCTCTTCACACTAGCAATGGCAAAGCATTGTGCGGATGCCTTGCTGGATGCTCTGAACTAAAATAATCCATGGGAATTTAGCAGATACTATATACGCGATTCAAGGTAAGAGAGTGAGAGCGTATGTCAGGGAGAATCTGCTGTTGGGAAGAATGGCATTTTATTGCCATCCAGGCTGCATCTTAAGTCTCCGATTCTGATGCAGGAATCTCTGAGCGCTCAGTAGGAGGGGGTGCTTTTGTACTTGAAATAAGAGGGTCCAAATTAAATGTTTCCACTGTAATGAGCAGTTCAGCATTTATAACAAAATAGTATGCTGATCAAAGCTTCTCTAGAATGTATCCATCATTGTCTGTTCTCTCCTCTTAACAAAAAGAAGTAAAGGCCGGCAGCCCCAAGCTGCAAGGTGCTTTGAGCATCTCTGGGCTTGCTGCTTTTGAAGTCTCCTTGCAACCAATTTGGCTGAATTCTCTGGAGGCGGGTGGGGGTGGTGGTATTTCATGCACACTTATCTCTACTGGAATCTCTTCTTTTTCGGTAATCCATCAGGGAGAGTCAGAATTCAGCCATAACAGCCCATTTGACAAACGTGAATATTTTACTGGACTACAAAGTGCTGCTTTGAGAGCATTCATTTGAAGCATTTAGATGTATGAAACAACAGCTTATATTTAACTTTTGTATTATGGTTTATATGCAACATGTCTTCATGGAAATGTCCTTCTGGGTGTTCATTTTCCTGTGAATAATTTCCAAACTAGTTTCTAATAATCTGTGATGTTATACTTAGTGTTATAACAAACTATACTGAGAGGCAGTATAAATATTTAGACTTCTATTATCTATTTCAGTTTTGAGGACACTGAAGAATCAACAGGGCTGCATTTTTGATACCTGTGCTACTTTCTAATTTTTAATTTCTCCTATGTAACAGATTACATAAAAGTACAATTTTAGTACAGTTTAGTACAATTTTTAACAGTTATGTTTTTAGAAAATAAATTATAATTTTTCATTAAATAACACCAGTTAAAACCAGTGGTATAAACAATGGAATAATCATAACATTATAAGTAGCATTTTAGATGTTTCCTATTAATATGGATTCTAGAAGCACTTTAAAAAATAAAATATTATCTCTCCCCCTCCCCCATTTTGCTGTAGTTTTTTGAGTTTTCTTATTTTTTTATCTTCTATATTATTACTGATAACATGAATTGAGAAAACATTCTAAGGATGTTTGCCATTAACGGTAGTGGCCCAATCTTCTGGTTACTTCAGAATATGGTAATTCTCTGGTCATATCAGAATTTATTTCATAATAGTTTTGCATTTCCAATTAGGTATATAAAATAGTATTAGAATAAACTTGGGTTAACTTAATTGCCCCCCCCCCAATCCTCATGCATTGTTAGAAAGAAAGGTTAGAACAAAGAAAGATTACCTTTTAAGGTATTATTTTCTGTATTAAAACTGATAATTTCAGTGGCCCTTCACTAGAGTTTTCTGTCACTGAGGTGGTGTAGGACTTTTCAGAAAGATGGAACGATGTAATTACCAGGTGCACATGTTCATTAATCCTCCTGGATAGGAAAATCTTCATGTTATTTTACTGTGGCATATTTGTAAAAGTATAAATATCTGAATTGTGTTAGCCAAAAAGTCACACTCAGTGGTGTCTCTTTTAAATGCAATGTTGCTTTGATTTTGTGAAACCATTCTTTTCATACCTTTTTCTTCATAACAGGCACTGCCCTCCTTCTAAAAGGCACAAACCCAACACTGTTGGATCAGTTCACATAGTTTAAATTATATACAGTTAAGCAGGAGGATTGAATGAAATGGTCACATTCATAGAGTATTTGGTCGTTAGCAATGCTTCTCCTTGTTAGAATTAAAATTATAGCAGGATCATTTTGGAAACTGCAATATGACATTTTGGCAGTATAGTTTAAGGTAAGAACAGTGTGTTTTATTTTCAGATGTCTGGCTGTACCAGATTCAAAGTGCTACAAATTAGCAAAAATCCTGTATTGCTTCCCTGGGCCTCCTGAATTATAACGCAATGTTGCGAATGAGTGCGTGTTTATTTTATCTTTAAAAAACTAAACCAAACCAAACCAAATTACAAATGTAGTTCCTTTTACACTGCCTTGCACCCTCATCCTGTCTGCTATTTCATCCATCTTAAAGATGTTTATGAAAATGATGTCATATGAGTTGCTTTTTCTGCTTTAGTATTTTTAGTGCAAACCGAGTGCAGTAAGTTGACGGATTCTTCATATCTGAAACATATTGTTGCACTATACTGTATATAATTTATGATGTTTTCTTTGTGGGTTTCTGTGTGTGCACAGTTGCTAATACTAATTAGAACTTCAGTGAAATGCTCCCTGTTTATTGTGAAGTAGAGAAAAAGCCCTTCAAAGCTTAGAAATTGGCATTCACCATGGAAAGCTGCAAGCAGGAACTGTGTAGCCATTAGGATTGCAGTTAGGGAAATAAAAGAGCCTACAGGAGAAAAAAAATGTTCACATTCAAATTATCCTAACCACATTAGTGCAGCTGGAGGTCACCCTTCTCTTCTTTATTTTTAGTGGTTTCATGTGAGCAGAGTTAACCAAAGGAACTGGTAGCAATGTCAGACTAGCTGAAGACAATTGCAAATTGAGATACATGGGGTGGTTTGGCTTATCAAATATATATCCCCAGAGTGGTTTACAGTATCTCTAGATATGCATTCACATGTTTGAACCAGGATCTGCATAGATACAGGCTTTGCTTGCTGGCATGGATTTCTGCATTTGCTATGGCACATTATTTTGTTCAGCCATCACACTTGTAAGGACTTGCCCCATGAAAAAGTGGTTGTCCAAGTCAACAGTCCATTCTCAAGATGTGAATAGGCTCTTAGGGAGTGTTGCCTCCAGAAGGACGAAACTGACTGTGGATAATCCACACCAGAAATCTACTAGTAACTAGTAATCTTTCATTTTTCAGAGGTATACAGGTTTTTTTTATAAAATACATTGAAATACTCATAAGGTATGTGATGAAAACACTTAACCATTTGAACCAAGGACTATTCTCTGTCCAAATGTAGTGTAGTATATTTTACAAGGATCTTTAAATTGATCTTTCTAGGATAAATGCAACATTTGATAAGCAAATGTTGTGAACCTTCTTCCCACGGTGTCACCAAAAAAACTGGCTAAAGGTTTTGGTTTGGGTTGGGTTGGGTTTTTTCCACCCTTCCAGAGCTAGGTGTGAGGCATGCTGGGGACTTCAGTAAAGGAAGGATCACCCAACTCTCCCATATTCTTTCTTTTAGCTAACACCATTCCTTCAGTGGAATACTAGAAAAAGAGAGGTTTTTTAAACTAATTGTTTAAATTTGATTTTATTTGTCTAGTACATTTGCTCATCCCCCACCTCTCTGAAGAGTCGAGAGCCCGTTTTGGGCATGACAGTTCTATGATGCAGGTTTAGTTATGAACCTGATCTGAATGTAATGGCAAATCATGGGTTGATCCTATTTGGAAAAAAATTATGATCCCTCCTGTCCCGTCTTCTGCTTTAGTTAGTCATTCCTGGTTTAAGCATATACATGAATCAAGGGGAAAGGGAGAAAAGGGTTACACAGGTACTGGATTGTTTAGCATGGGTTGAAATTAGAGACTAAACTGAATGATAAATTGAGTGCTCAAGGCTACCCAGTACATTTTTTAAATGGCTGAGAATAAAAACTTGGGTTTTTCTTACCTACACACGACCATTCCTTGAGCCATTGCAGTACAGTGGCCCTTATTGCTCTCTGTTTTCTTGCAATCTGAAACAAAATCTTTTGAGCTAGTATTTGTCACTCCGGAAATGTTGGTTTACTTCTGTGACAAGTGTTCCGCAGATTGCTTGGAGTATATTGTATCAAATGGGAAACAAGACAGCACCGCAGAAATCGAATTATCTGAATGGATTCTGGAAATTCTGTCATAAAGTTATTTTTACATTTCCAAGGCTTTTATAGTGTCAGCCTGTGTAATCCTATAAATTAAGCCTGCTGAGTTCAAAAGGACTTTCTTCCAGGTAAGCATGTACACAATGATAAGCAGCCAGGAAAAGTAACTATTGTTAATTAAGATATTTTGCCATTCTGGTTTTGGAAGTGTTCAATACATATTGAATATTAAAGTCTTACAAATGCTGCTCCTAGAAGCACATTACACTTTCCTGGCTTTGTTGTGAAAATAAAGGTGAACAGCCTTATGTGTCATTACTGAATAAGAGCTATAAGTATAAAATGCTTTCCAAATATATATGGCAACATATTCCCTGTGTGTGGTTTGTATGGTACATCCTCTTTCCCCCCCTGTACCAGTGTAGAAAAAAATGCCCTGAATGAAATATTAGAGACAACATAGAACCAGATGCAACTATATTTTGATGAACAAATATCTGCTATCTAATTGTAAAGTGTATGACTCTCCTGCTTTTATCTGCAGGAGGCAGAAAAAAACCAAATTAGCAAAGAATAGAAGTTATTTTCCACTCTGGATTCTCCAATTCTAGTAATTGCAAGTATTGAGGACTGCATTTTATAGCTCTCATTAAATGTAGTGCCTTCCATCATATGGATAAGAATGTAACTTAGGACATTTTATCGTAACTGTTTACAAATGTCCCTGATTCTGATTAGGAATTGGAATTTGAAGCAAGTGAAATAAGTTTATTCTATTTTTAGTCCAAATTTTTATCTATAGCATGACAAATTTTTACAGTTGCCTCTGTCTGGAACTACATTGAACTATTTTGGCAAGGTTGGTAAACCTGTTTTGGCAGCACTTGCATTAAGTGTTTGCTAGAAGTTCTGCATCAATTGCATTTCAAGAATGCCAATGTATAATAAAGCAGTGTGAAAAGGTATAGATTAGAACTTGCTTCTCTGCTAAATGAGGCATCCAGTCAACCTGGCCAAGACTGCTAAGCAACAATTACAGAATGTCGGGATTGGAAAGACACCGGCTTTTGTTTGTTCGTCGTTTTTCTTGTAATACAGACAGTTAAAATGTCTACCATCCATAAATTACTTTTATTGGTGTTCTACATTTCAGCAAACTATGTTGGGTGGATTCACAAAATCATATGAGTATCACATGTTGAAGTGCTTTTCATCATGTGTTGGTGGATATAAAGATGAATACAGTATCACTTCATTGGAGAAAAGTTTGCATGTAGCATTTACTTCACAAAATTATTACAAGTGCTATTTTCAATCTTAATCCCAGTGATTAAAAGCAATTTAGCTAGGATATAAACACTCATTCCATCTTAACTTATTTCTTGATCACACTGAAAAAATATAAATAATGGTTCTTTCTTTTCTCAGATATGAGATAAAGGAATGTGACCACATTCTGGTTGCTTTTTATCATGTTTGGAAGATA
This sequence comes from Pogona vitticeps, assembly GCF_051106095.1. Lineage (NCBI taxonomy): Eukaryota > Metazoa > Chordata > Lepidosauria > Squamata > Agamidae > Pogona > Pogona vitticeps. The sequence continues at coordinate 192,641,599 of NC_135785.1, read as the reverse complement.
AATTATAAAATATGTTGTTGTTAAAGGGGTACATTCCATTCTTACAACAGAGCATATGACCAGGCATGCAACCTACATGTGACCAGCACATCATTAATTAGTCATTGTGGCTTCTGCAATTTTTCTTCTATTCAAAGGGAAAAGAAAAAGGATTTTCATTAAGGTCTTATATAAAACGTATTACACGTAGCAATAAATGGATTATTGATTTCTGACGATTGCCTTTGTATGCATATCATAAATACTTGTCAGAGAAATTACAAAAGCTATTTATAGTCAGAAACAAAGTCCAGAGTCCTCTTGAGATTTGGCAGGGCATAATGTTCTGTGTAGGAGTTCTACATGATCTTTGGCTTATCACTGTAGAAGCCAGAGGTCACACCATAGGAATGAACAGGGCTTAAAATTTGTTCAGTGAGATACTGTACAAACAGAAAGAATAAACAGAATTTATCTGATATTATGAATGTAAGTGACATCATGAAATTTGGGATATGAAGAATACTCAAAAGTACGGTATTTGTTTATGAGACTCATTAAGTCTCACTGGCAACAGTGAGATTTCCAAGCTTCCCGAGAAAATAAGACTATTGTCTCTCCCTCCCCGACCCCACACTTTCCCAGTTATAGCCAGTTGTACAACTTTACACCATACAAGTAGGGTGATGTTATCAGCTGTGATTTTTTTTTCAGGGCAGTAGAACACTTCCTGTAGAAAAAGGGCAGCTTTCAGGAGCAGCAAAATGGGAATGACTTAAATCAAGAAAATTGCCTCTGTTGCTCCTATTCCTGCTGTGGTGATTTTCCAGTTTTATATCATCCCCCCTCATGTTTTGTGGCTCCTGAAGGTTTCCCCAATAAGAACACAATCCCTAAGGACTCCAGAAACCTTGATGTAGGCTCTAGGAAGCTTTATTATCTTGGATAATATTAATTATAATAATTGCATTATGTTAGTTATTTTTCTACATTGTTTTAATGTGTTTTAATTTTTGTAAGCGCCCCGAGTAGACGTTGTCTAGAGGGGCGGGGTAAAAATTGAATAAATAAATAAATAAATAAATAAATAAATAAATAAATAAATAAATAAATAAATAAATGAATGAATGAATAAATGAATAAATGAATAAATGAATAAATACAATATGATGCCCCTATATAGCTGTGGTGTGGCTGCAGCTGATGACATCATCTTCACTGCATGGCACAGCTTCACCTGTAGGATTCAGTATTTCAATATTAGCCAAAGTATTTTTTTTAAAGAAGAAGAAGAAGAAGAAGAAGAAGAAGAAGAAGAAGAAGCATTAAGACCAAAGGGGCTGTTGTCATGAAAGCATACTTTTAGTAGATCAGATTGAATCCTGCCTGGAAATCGTTGCAGTATAGGGCACAATATTCCATCCCTTGGATACTTATATATATGCTATGTGTTCTAGTCTTCACAGCTCCGGTGTCAAATTCTGATTGCAGGGTATGCCACCCCTCCATCATTGCAGAGAGCACGGCATTAACTCATTCTAGAAAGAAGCCTGTCCTATACGTTGACACTGACAGTTTACTCAGGTAGAGAACACACACATTACTAGGATGGATGTTTAAATCTAATGCTGCGAGGGAACATGATCTGTTGATCATAGCTAACAAATTTTACCTGTCTAGCTTTTCCGTGCAGAAGCCAAAAATATTTTGGGTAAGAGCTTTTTTTTCAGCAGTCACTGGCATTAGATAAACGTAAGAATCCAGATCATTGCAGTGACAAATATGGTTCCAGGAGTAAACAGCATGGCTTTAACCCCAACTTTTAGTGATGAGAAGAAACTCACCTCCATAGTAGGCACTGAGCTAGATATAAATTTAGGAGCATCCAGAATTTATCCCAGAAATGAGGTTTGGATCCTTTCAGTGGAAGGATGTAACCCACACTGGGACTTCATATAAGAAATGTAAATTTAGCATGGCTTTAAAAACCTCAACTGCAGCAGGAACAACTCTACCTCCTTTGGTAAATAAGAAGAAGTGCTGACTCCTGACTTACTTGAGATTAAGTTGGTTGATTGGCAATAAAAAAGGCTGCTGGCATGGCAGTTGCCATTTTCACAGTGGGAATCTTATCCCCAGCAGCTCCTGTAATAATTCTGAGCTTTTTCCTGTGTCTGTTCTTACGGCCAATCAGGCTAGGGCAGAATTACTTTCATAGACAGACTTAGGGGATGAGTTTTCTATTCCAGTCTGTCTGTGAAATTAAAATGGACTAGGACTTGTCCAGAACAGCCAGCCTGCCTTGGACCTTCTTCCACCCACCCACCCTCGTTTTATATTGGTTTTAGGGCACTTTGATTGAAGGCACTGAAATACTGTATGTATTCTCTTTGTCAAAACTTTGTTGGGCTGGTATTTAAGTGTGGATTCAGACAAATGGAAGAAGGGTTAAACAGCTGATTGACCCCTTCCTGGCAGCTTCCCTGTAAGGGGCAAGGCAGAGAGCCATGCAGGGAGCCAGATTGGTGGCAGCTGTGGACTCTTCATGCCTTTGTGACAGGTGGAGCTACACGGTGGCATATGTCTGAACAATTAAGCTTAGGTTCCTGTCATGTTAGTTAACATCAGTCACAAGGACAGTTGGTTGGTGTTGATCCATCCTGTATGCTAGTGGTAACACTAGTGGCAGCTTTGGTCAATAAAAAGGTGGCCTTCCCCCCCCCCCCCGATTGTTGTTGTGCTGTGTGGTCATTTATGTGCCTCAGCCCCTGATGTCATCTGAGCTCAGCAGCAAAGCAGCACCTTTGCACAAAACTGAACTGTAGCTGAAATGAATTTTATGTGCACCACCCGCTTAGTAGACCTATAGGAATAAACACCAAGATAATTATAGGAGTCAATGCGCTCAACTGGATGACTGTCTGTCTTCCAGCTTTATCTAATTTTTGTTTAGAAAAAAAATCAGCTCCTTAAATATTACATAATTAATAGTTGGTTGACTCTGCAGTAAACTCCAAGGCCTGCTAGTCATCTTTTTAGACCCAACCTTGTCTGAGATAGCAGTACTTTATCATCAACATACAGAAGACTGGATGATGATGATGATGATGATGATGATGATGATGATGATGATGATGATGATGATGATGATGATTTGCAGGGAGCTTTGGAAATCTAGTAGATCCTGGAATAGGTCACTCAGGTATATATTAAACAGTGAGAGGGCCAACAGACAACCTTGGCCAACTTCCTCAAATGCATCTTAAACAATTCTACATTTTTATATGATAGACTTCTGCTCACCTCCCCTCTAGTTATAACTCAAAGATTTTAAACCTAATCAGCAAAATATATGTATTTTACAGAGTTCTGTTCTTTTCTGGTTGCAAGAAGGATGAAGCAAATTCACTTATGTCCAATTCGTTCTGCTCTTAATAACTTTCTCTCTTTCTTTCTCAGCTATACATTTTGTTCTCTTTGTAGTTAGATTAGACAAGTGCAAACAAAAATTTTGATAGCAGAACTGAGGAATTAATTCCAGCCCTGCAAGATGAACTCTGTAAGATAAGGTCTTAACTAGCCCCTTTCTACGAGGCTTTGGCCGCTGGCACTCATTGGGTACACGTCTTTTCTGCCTTGGTTCATCAGGAGTGAACTACTTAGAAAATTCTGCTGGTCTCAGCATACCTTTAATGAAGATTAATGGGAGCTAAAGCAAAGTGTAGCTAGCTGTGTCCACCCTTGACTAATTGCTTACTTTAGTGGTTTTTCAAAGAAACTTACTTTGATATAAGTGTTATACAGATTTATATAATACTGTATTAATGTGCAATATAGTGTTATTGATATAGCTGTGTTTTTTCCTGTATGTTTTCCATTTTCTTATTGCATGTTTTTCTGGATACTTTTAAAGTGAGGATTGACTAAGGGGGAATTTATTAAGCTCATCATATTTTATCTTATTCTGTGGGTTCTAAATTACAGTGTTTCTCATCCTTGCATCCTCAGATATTCTTGGACTAAAGCTCCCAGAAGTCTTCACCACTAAGTATGCTGGCCAGGATTTCTGAGAGTAGTAGTTCAAGAACATCTGGGAAACCAAGACTGGGAACTACTGATAAAGAATAATCACATAGCTAAATTTGTATCTCTTAATGCACCATAATGTATCACTCTGTTTTTTAATGTATTCTTGAAGGCTTTCATGGCCAAGATCTGATGGTTGTTGTAGGTTTTTCAGGCTGTTGGGCTGTATTCTTAAGGTTTTTCTTCCTAACTTTTCACCAGTTTCTGTGGCCAGCATCTTCAGAGGACAGGAGATAGAACGCTGTCTGTGCTCTTGTGCAGTTTGTGGGATAGTTGAGTATTTATAGTTGTGGAATCAGCTTTTGTTCTTTTCAGGAGATAAGGCAGGGAATATACTGGATACCTTGCAGTTGGAGCCAGGTTTATATTGGAACCACAAAACGCATCATCCACACCAGAATCAAAGAACATGAGATACACTGCAGACTAAAACAACTGGAAAAGTTAGCAGTAGCTGAACATGCCCTGAAACAAGCTTGACATGAAATTCTGTTTCAAAACACAGAAGTACTGGACAACTCCAGCAATCATTATGACTGTACAGGGAAGCCATTGAAATACACAAACACCAGCAGAGCTTCAGCAAAAAAGAAGAAAGTCTAAAACTCAACAAAGCCTGGCTCCCAGCACTGAAAAATACAGCTTGCAAAAAGTCAACAAACTCTACCCAGCCACAAGGACCAGTGATCACTGCACACAAAAGACCAGCTAACAACACCCATCAATCAGTGACAGATCATCTCTCCCCCCATATCACAACAATACAAATACACACACAAAAACACACTGATCACCATAATCCCTCAGTCTCCTGAAAAAGACAAAAGCTGATCCCACAGCTATAAATAAATACTCAACTATCCCACAAACTGCACCAGAGCACAGACAGAGTTGTGACTCCTGTCCTCTGAAGATGCCGACCACAGAGACTGGCGAAACGTTAGGAAGAAAACCTTAAGAACATGGCCAAAACCTACAAGCCCGAAAGCCCAAAGCCCAATAAAACCTACAACAACCATCAATCTGTTTTTTACTTTCTGGGATGTGGTATGTTGTAATGGTACATCCATAAGATCAGTTTCTTCACAAAATTCATCTAATGTCAGGCAGAATTGCTAATGGTATAATCGTATACATGTCTACTTAGAAGTGAGCTTCTCTGAGTTCAGTATATCTGACTCTTGGGTGTTCTCCAAATAGTGTTTTAATACACTTTAAACCCCATGGATATTGAAGTGACTATAGTAGGGAAAAAAAGGAATTAGAGGGAGACTTCAAATGAAGATAACATAAATAGGCTACATTGAAACATTTCAGTGCATCTCTGATGGTCTCAATAGAGATTAAGGCTCTACTGATTATTATTATTAGCATGGCATACATGGTAACAGGCTAATGTTGAAAAAACTGTTTTGAAGAAGAGTATAGGCACCATGGTCTATTTCTGTTTCTGGTGACCTGGCAGGATACTACAATTATATCCTCACAGAATTATAGCACAGCAGAAACCTGTGGGAATAATTCTACATTTTCTGTTACATTATTCTATGATGGTAAATATCATCCTCCCAGTAAATAGCAGTTTGTTCTTTTATTGTGTTATATATGCTAAGCAGAACAGCCTAGGTAATATTTTGTTTTACACTTGTTGAAAAATGAAATCAAGGAAACTATATACTATATTGTAATGCCAAAGGAATTTAAGTATAGCCTTATTTCTTAAATGCCCTCATGTGCTGCACTTTTATTATATTAAAATATCACCAGCAAAGAATTAAAATGCTTTTATAATATAACTGAAAAGGTATTTACTTTTGGAGCATGTGGCAATAAGAGTGTACTGTTTTATTTGTAAAGTCCCTTCAGACCTAAGAATCCCCCCTCCATTGTGGTGTTTAGGGTAAGGGCTCGCAAAATCTAATATACAGTGGTGCCTTGCATAGCGACGTTAATCTGTGCAGCAAAAATCGCTGCTAAGCGATTTCGTCGCTATGCAATTTTGAAAAGCCCATAGAAACGCATTAAAACTGTTTAATGCGTTCCTGTGGGCAAAAAACTGACCTTAAAGCGAAGATCCTCCATACGGTGGCCATTTTCACTGCCTCTAAAGCGAGGAATCCACGCGAAAACACAGCGGGTGGCCAATTTTTTTACCCGGCGGCCATTTTGGAACCACCAATCAGCTGTTAAAAATCATAACTTTGCAATGATTGGTAAGCGAAACAGGGAACCGATCATCACAAAGTGAAAAAAACGTATAGGAAACATCGCAATGCAATCGCTTTTGCGATCGCAAAAAGTTCGTCGCTAAATGGAGCGCCTGTTAAGCGAGGCACCACTGTACTCATTTCAACATATAGCAGAGAAGAAGAATAAATGATGGTAGAAAACTATAAATTCCTTCATCAAATATCATATGAAAGGATTCATAAAATAAATGACAAACTTACAAGAGACTGTTTTGTCATTGCTTTGATGGTAAAAATTGTATGCCCAGAGTTCCCTTTACTGCCACTTCCTCCATAAAGTCATCTCTATTGGTTAGAATCAAGCCAAGGATACCTAGTCCTCTAGTTTCTTTCTGTACTTTTTGTAGGAGAAAAGTATAAGCCACAGAAGCCAGGTATTTCTTGGAAGGGCCATACTTGGCAGAATTTGCCTCCCAACAGATAGCAAGATAATTGAAATCTCCCATAACTACTCCATCACGTCTCTGAAATCCTTGCAATTTGTTTTTCAGAAGTTTCATCCGCATCCTCTTCTTGATTGCACAGTCAGGAGTAAACTCCAACTACTCTTCTTTTTTTTTTCACCCCAACTACATTGATCCAGATGCTCTAAATGGGACAGCCAATCTCCTCCTCCTGTATTTCTGTGCAGTAATGTGTATTCTTGACATACACTGCAACTCATCTCCCTTTCTATTCTTTTTGGGGTTTTTTTTAACAAGTTACCTTTTTTCCTGCGTATAAGATGCTACTTTTTCCTAAAATCATTACATTAAAAATTGAGGGGCGTATTTTGCACAGAACTAAGCTGAGTTAGTTGAGGAGATAACAAAATGGCACATACCTTGCTTCTGTAAACAGCCTTACTTCAATGTATTTGCCAAGGCTTTCACGGCCGGGATCTAATGGTTGTTGTGGGTTTTTCATGCTCTTTGGCCGTGTTCTGAAGGTTTTTCTTCCTGACGTTTCACCAATCTCTGTGGCCGGCATCTTCAGAGGACTGGAGTAGGAACTCTGTCCATTCTCAGTTGGTGTTTGTTGGATAGTTGAGTATATATAGCTGTGGGAAACAGCTATTGTCTTTTTTTAAGAGATAGGGTGATCAGCATAATCAAAACACTGGTAGACCAGGCAAATCAGAACTGTGAAGCTCAATTTCTCAGCACCGAACTCAACCATCTGAATTGGGCCCTACAGGCGAATGGCTATTCCAAGAATGAAATCAAAAGAGCCATCAAACCAAGAAAACAATACCAAACTGAAGAGGAAAAACAGCCACCCACAAATAAAGTATTTCTGCCATACATCAAAGGGGTCACGGACCACATGGGGAAACTTTTGAAAAAACACAACCTACAAAAAGTATTTAGACCCACAACAAAAATACAACAAATGTTACGGTCAGCAAAGGACAAAAGGGGCCCCCTCACCAATGCAGGAGTATACCTTGCAGTTGTGGCCAGGTATATATTGGAACCACAATACACAGCATTCATGCCAAAATCAAAGAACACGAGAGACACTGCAGATTAAAATAAACCAGAAAAATCTGCAGTAGCTGAACATGCCCTAAAACAAGCTGGATATGAAATTCTATTTCAAAATACTGAAGTACTGGACAACATCAGCAATCTGTATGTTAGACTGCACAGGGAAGCCGATGAAATCCATAAACGTAAACAGAACTTCAACAGGAAAGAAGAAGGCCTAAAACTAAACACGGCCTGTCGCCCTATTCTGAAAAATACAACCTGCAAAAGGTCAACAAATTCTACCCAGCCACAAGAGCCAGGGATCATTGCATGAAAAAGACCAGCTAACGACACTCATCAATCACAGTGACAGATAATCTCTCCCTCCCCCCTTCCTTATCACAACAAAAACATGCTGATCACTCTATCTCCTGAAAAAAGACTAAAGTTGTTTCCCACAGCTATAAATACTCAACGATCCAACAAACACCAACAGAACATGGACAGAGTTCCCACTCCAGTCCTCTGAAGATGCCAGCCACAGAGACTGGCGAAACGTCAGGAAGAACAACCTTCAGAACACAGCCAAATCCCGAAAAACCCACAACAACCATTAGTCTTCCTTCGGTTATGAGGCTTAGCTTTCTTCGAACAGGCAGGAGACCTAGCTTCCTCCAATCACAAGTCTTACGGAACTAACGCCAGCTAATGCTGTACAAACCAATTGGGACACACCTTGTTAGAGGTAGAGCCTGTAGGCTCAGATTCAGCAGGGACTCATAATTTCCCATGTTCTGAGCCCAGAGGCTGAATACTCAAAACTAAGTTTTCTTAATTAGGGTTAGAAAATGGGGGGCATCTTATAAATGGGGGTATCTTATAAATGGAAAAATTCAGTATATTCTTCAATTGCTGTATTCCAGTCATGGAAATCATCCCACTAAGTTTCAGTTATTTCTTTCTAGTCATATTTACTTTCCTGGAGCTAAGATTTCCAGTTATTCTTGTTTGTTTCCCATACTTCTGTCATTTGTGTATAGACACTAGACATTGTGTGATTTGTAGCCTGCTTTTCTTGGTACATTTTTTGAATATTATTATTAATGTTAATGTTATTATTGACCCTCTTTAGAACTTGTTTGGTCCATTCCTCTTATTGTGTATAAGACTTTATCTATCCTTACCTCCCCCTTCCAATTCAGTTTAAAGTTCTCCTGATGAAGTTCTTCATGTTGTGGCCGAACACATTCTTCCCAATCCTTGTGAGATGCAGGCCATCTCTTGCTAGTAGTCCCATCTTCCAGGAAGCTTATGCTGTGGTCCCAAAAACCAGAGAAGGCAGGATGGGGTGGGTACACTCCTGTATTGCCCCTCCTTTTCAGGTGTGCAGTTTGCGGGCACTAACACTGCCACATTGCCTTTTCCTTCCTTTTCAGCCACTCTATAAGGAAGATGCCACCACTATAGCCTGTAGCTGTAGCATTTGGCCTCCTGTCTCTGACAGTGGGAGAGCTTGTGTCACCAGTAGTGAATGGGAGATGTGAAACATACAATCTGCCAATTTACTGTGAAGGTATCTTCACTGGAAGACAAATTGGCTGTTTGGAGCTATATTAGCCTAGCTTCACAGACAAATGCCACTATGCAAATACAGTGTTGTCAATAATGCCATTGAATCCCATTGAATAGCATCACCTTTTAAATCTTTAATTGTGAATCTTTAAATCCCCAGTAAGTATTTGGAACGGTTGCTTCTGTGTGGCACATCATAGGCTTTGCCAGCATGGCTATGTCCAGAGCAGACTGAGCTACTGGCAGACCTATGTGGCTGGTAGCAATAAATCTGTTTATTTGTACCTTAAATCCTATGCTCACAGGGTTGGATGGACAAGCCCATTTAGGCAGATGAAACTATCTGCAAGCTGCTAAGCATTTACTGCTGACATCCGTTCAAATAAGAGCTGACAATAAAGCCACAGAGCATTGAGTTGAAATGATTTATAACATTTTCTAATGCAAGAAGCTCACTTTGAATTTATTTTCTTATTAATCTGTTCATTAAATGTTGAAAACCAAAGACACAGTGACATTTGAATACCTGACCTGTGTTACTGAGAAAATGTTGTTGCCTTACCGTCTATCTCTTTATTGTGCTATTAATGGTCAGGTGCTTGTGATCTCACTTTAGCATTCATTTTTACTCTAACCATGTCTCTCCCCCCCACCAGTTCAAATACTGAACATGTGAGATGCTAAATATAAGTGGTTCCCATTTGTTTTATTGTGCTTTACTTTTAAGCAAATACACTTAAGCTCAGAGTGTTACTCAGTTGTAACAAATACATTTGTGCAATTAGAATTGCAAACTGTAATAGCTTGTAATTTTTTATGTCTGTAACTCTTTGGGGATGTGTTATAACAGTCATTACTGGCTTTTTATTAAATGTTTAGCTGTCAAGTTTGAATGGCTGAAATGGCATCATGAGGCCATGTATTTTCAGCACCTATAGATGCTCATTAGGCAGTAGCTTGTGTGATAACTTATATGAGTTCACACACACAAAAGCATACATTGTCCTGTTATCCTTTTCAATACAAATAAATAGAAAGTGTTATTTTAAGAACTTGCAGTATTCCCCCCCTCAGGATGTGCTATATCACTGAAATTGTGGAACAGTGCCCACAGCCATATGGTACCAATAAGTCGTGTCAAGCTATACCATTTAATTCCTGCAAGTCTTTTTCATCCTTCCAAGAGTAACCATAATCTTTGGCAGTAAATGCAACTCATATTCCTTAAATAATCCCTTTCAGTGCCTTCCTGTGCCTTTCTTTCTCTCTCTCCATCCTCTCTCCCTGTCTACTTACCTGCTTATTTCTTTTCTTGAAATAATCTTCATTTAATTATTTTTTAAATTACAGTATTTTAACAAGATGGAAATGGTTACAATCTTCTTCATGTACAAAAGTCTGTGGATAAACCAAAATGTCAACACTGTATCTATATATTTGCAGCACCCAAGGATATCCTCTCACGTTTTCAGTCCTCCTCTCACATACATGCTAAGAACATATTCACACCATTCATACATCATTGCAGAGCTTTTTGTCAAATAACCTCATAACACAGCCAGTCAAATTACCACTGTTACCTAGGTAACCATCACAGAGTCACAGAAGAATGCTGGACAGAGGCCATGTTACTTTTTTTGTCTAATTACTTTCAGTTGTCATAAATAGCTCAAATAAACCAATAGCTGGAAAATTATAGCATAAACAACACATGAAGCAAACACTCAGTAAATGAATAGCTTATTTATAGGGTGCGGGAGTATAGCATGCTCAGGTTCCTCCCTTTTTAGATTTGTAGTTCTTTGATATGTGAATAAGCAATAGTTAAGGGTAGTAATAAACTGTGTGCATTTCTCAGTTTTGTTTTCTTTTCCATTAGCTGTAGCTTCTCTTGGTTTTGCATATTTCTAAAGAACACCTGTGACTTCCTTTCATTTTTTAAAAAAACTATAACTATAATATGACATCAGAGAAGGAATGATTGTTATGCAAATACCCAGCATTTTAAGCACTCCTTATTTATGAGTCTCGTTTTATGACATCTATGCAGCTATAAAGTAGTGTAATTATGTTTCCTTGTGTCAAAATCCTAAAGATTTTAAATCTGTGACAAATCACATCCGGTGCACACAGTGCTCAGCAAGGCTTATCTTCTCTTTATAGGTACTTTTCTGTAAATAATGTCTAGTATCTGAATGGCACAGAGAAATTAGCAATTAGAACCTTTCTTAGCCCGGATATAAGTGGTAGGGAAAATTTCAAGTGCTTTGTTTGTTCCTTGGATCCTGGCTTCTGAGAATGACAGAGGGCAAGACCTTATAAAATAAGAAAACAAGGGGAAATGACAACTTTTCTTATACACATTTCAAGCCCACTCCTGAGGCTTTTCACTGGTAATTAGTCATTAATAAGCCTGTTTAGAAGTCCAGCCTTCCTGAAAATGAGGCTTCCCATGAAATCATAGGAACTTATTTATTTATTTTATTTATTTACAATATTTTTTAGCCGCACCATTGCCATTACAGTTAGATGTATTGAGGATATTAATGTCAAATACGGAAAGAGAAAGAAAGGTGATCTCTGTGTGTATTTGTGTGATTTATTTTCAAATTTCTTATTTCTGTAGTTGATCTCAGTAAATCCCTTGTTTAGTCAAGAAATTTGTCATTGTGTAATCTAGTAAGAGATTTGTTTGCAAAATGATACCACATATCAGTGTAACATTCCTGGTTTGGAAATAGAACTTAGGAGCGGGTGGGAGTTCTGCTATTCCCCTGCGACCTCTGTCTCTTCCACAGAAGCATAATCCAATTTACCACAAAAATTAGCTTCATCTCCAGTAGCAGTGGTGCCAGCATATTATGTTGTCTATCTCTCAGGGAAACAAATCAATTTGAATGGAATGTAACATACCTCTTTGTTTGCTTTCTTGAAAAACATCTGCTTTTTCTCAGTGTACTTTCTCTGTGACACAAGAAGAGAATTATAGTTCACAATTTACTTCAACAAACTGAGATGGAATGAAGTCCCCTTTTCCATGACCTTCCCCTGTAACTGATGGTGGTGCTATGAGCATTCAGAGAGGGACATCCACAAAAGTTGATAGTCTTGTTTGAAATAACTGACAAGCAGAAATATATTTCTATCCTGCATGACTTATCCTATGCAAAGGCACAACTATGTCTGTAGAAACAAGGAACGGAGGTTGGTGATGGTTGTGGCAGGTGATAGGAATTGGACTTTTACTGCCAGAATTTTGTGAGAAATGTTGCTTTTTACATTTCCACTTGGGATTGGAGGAGTGGTCTCATTTAAGATGGGGAAAGATGCTATCTGGATCTTGGGAATGCCCAAAACCACAAGCTTTATTTTTCTCCAACATCTAAGCTTTAGTGTTAAGGAAGGGTGAAATAGAGATGAGTGCTTTGCTGGCACTTTAAGTCTTTGTAAGAGCTTAAATTGACTAATCCCCAGTAATTTTTCATTTGAGCAATAGGAGTGCTTGTGAATCCATTACCACCTTTAGATGAAAGGGGATTGCAGAAAAACTCTCCTCAGTCATCTGGCAACAGCAAATTCACTCTAGAAGGGAAAAAAATGCCCTTTCTATGGCCATCCAACTCAGATATACTTTTCTTTTAGACTTCTCAGGAACAACCAGCATCTGCTTCCATATCTTCACTGGCCATTGAAAGAATATATGAACAGCATTGTTAGTTCAGACCAATGGCCTGTCTAGTGTTCACACACTGGCAACAAATGCTGTGGACATCTCACAAAGAGAATATGTACATCAAATGTCTCACAGTTTTGTGAAGGACTCCAATGTCCATGAATCCAAGTGACTTTGTTACTGTCTGGGCTCAGTGAGAAAAAGCTACAGCAATATAGTTTCACTATGTGTTTCATATCCTGCCAAGGTGCAAAGGATTAAATTAGATGCCCTTCCATTTGTGCTTGAACTGATTTTGTGATTTTTCTAGTACTGTGATAAAGTGACATGTTGGCAAACCTATTCTAGGAGAGGTTTCTTCCAACAGATGGTTAGTGTTGTCTTCATGTATGTAGGTAAGGAATGAAATGCTAATGTTAAAAGTGAAAGCAGAGCCCAAGCTCCCAGTCTATGCCCCCTCCTTATGTTTTTTCCACTGACAACTTAAAACTTCCCTTTTAAAACTAAAAGCCCATTTAAATGCCCTGTGAATGCTCCAGGATTTTTTTTGTAGGGGATGCAACCTATTTTTATCATGTTGTTTTATTTGTTTTAAATTTGCAGTTTTTTAAAAAAAAAAACATTATTTAGCTTTATTTGTATTTTGATATCTTAATTTATTGTGATTTTAAACATATGTATTTTTAGTATCACTTCATTGCCTTGAGTCCCTTCAGTGGGAGTTCTAAATACCATCATGTTAAATGAGCTTCTGTTAGTTAAATTCTGTTACTAATAAATTCCTGTTTAACATTTGAAGTGAAAAGGTGGCATACATCAGTCATTCAAATCTTTTCTTAAGACCATTATTGCACCTGATTAATGTAGACATTATTGTGTAGCTGATGGGAACACTTAATTGAACTACAAGAAGGGATGGCAGAATTTCTCCCTTGTTAATTAGAGAGCACAGACCCATACCTGACTTGCTGAGGAGAACACACCTCATTTGTAAGGTATCCAGGAAACAGTACAATATCAAGTCTGACTGAGACTGGGAACATCTAACTCTTGCCAGAATTGCAGGACTCACGTTATGCTCAAAACTTATCTGGATTTACAGACCACTGTTTGCTGTAAGTGTGGAAGAGACTTCCCAACTGATACTATTACATATTGAAAAACAAAGGTACATATAATCTGAGGGAAACCTATGCATAAATTGTATTATGTTCTTTTTTCATGTAATTATCTCACACCTGCTGTTTTCACTATGCAGCTGGTTGGCTAGCCCAGGAAAACATGGGGCAAAGAAGGCAAGATTGAGCATGCGTTAGATTCGCCATTTGAGCAATACTGAAAAGATTGGAGTGAGTAATCTTCATTTCAGTATCATAGTAGCTGAAATTCTGGAGACATAGTTTCATTTATAAAGGTAAAATGCAACCACAATGTACCATTTTTCATCACTGTAGCCTAGAAAGAATACGATAGGACTGGGAAAGGTGCAAGAAGAAGCTGCTAAAATTAACAAGGAACTGGAGCCACTGTTACATGGGAAAGTATTGCAAAATGTAGGGCTGTTTAGCAATTTAAAAACGCAATTGAGTGGATAAATGACACCAGTATATGAGATTATGCACGTCTGGGGGGAAACCTTTGACTAATTCAGCAGGTTAAATTCTCTAGTTTTTCTGTTTTATAATAAAATACTACAAAAAGTTAACTGATAAAATCTTATTACAACACAAATCTCGTGTTAGCTGTTTTAGAAATCCTGTAGCACTTGCACAAACGTGATCTCTATTTTATACATGAGCAGCGCAGGAGAACAGAAATGTTACATTACAGTTGTAGAACTCTGGAAATGCACAAGTCTCTTCATGTGTCTATTTCTAAGAGTTAGTCATCAAAGGTTTTATGCCTGTAGAAAACTCTAGAGTAGGCCATGTCTTGTGTTAAAGTTTCTTGCCACTGCTTCTTTTTTTATATTAAAACAATTAAAATGTTATGTCTGAAAGCATCTAGAATGTAGCTAAAACATTTAATATATTTATATTTAGTTGATATAAATTAACAAGCATCACATAATGAATGTCAGCTGGAAGTCAGGAAAGATCTCCAGAACGAATTTGAATTTACCACCCGGGACCAAGAATCATTCAAGTGGCTGAGTATCCCTGCAGCAGCAGTAGCAGCAGCTTCCAGGAGTCAAAAGTGCTCATTAGTCCCCCCACATTTAGATTTTTACAGTACTTTCTAAATCTTGGGAAGCTTCACTGTTCTCAGTCTTGCAGAAGTGGGCATTGCCTCTAGTAAATAGAAAAGTATAACATTCCCCAACGAAATCCTCATTTCTCAGATCTCTACTCTCCAGAATATGCCAGCAACTGCAGAAACAGGTATTAGCTACCATTCAGCTGCAGCAGCCCTGAAGCTCCTCCCTAAAGAACATTTTTGGCCACATTATAAAACTCTGCCCTTCAGTCCAGTTACCTGGTTCTTGTTTTAGCTGCAGGATTGCTAGCCATAGTGCTGAAAATAACTGGATAAACCCTGGCCTGTATGTGCAGTACTATCCAAGGTCCTGAACTTACTTTGTTAGAAACCTGTATGAGTTATTGTGCCTTCTTGCTGGCATTATAACTTTGCTAACACAGTGATCCTTCACAGAATAGAATAGATTCTCTCGATTTGACAGCAAAGTGAGGAGAGAGACAGAATTAGCAAGAACTGCAGATCTATCATGCTACACTTCTGAGAGTGTCATACATGTTGTATTCACACCTTCTTTCTGAGCCATTTTCTAATTATTTCCTTCTGTGAAGAAATGTAATGCTGTTTTTCTTTACCATGCATCTCAGATGGTCCTGGATCACATGCGATTCTCACATCACACAAGACTTCTAGGACTGGGAGACAATCCTGCTCTGACGTATATTTTCACTCAGTTTTACAGTATTCTACTGTGATGTGCCTATTCTCTCCTCATACTTGCCTATCAGAGGAACATGTTCCTAGCCTTACAAAGATCCAAATGCAGATTTTTTTTTTCAAAAGAGGGATCAAACATATTAAATATTTACAATATCTGCCTCGCATAAATCCTTAAACTTTCATTAGAAATTATCAAAGTGGATATTTCTGATATTTAATATTTTGCAGTTAATGCTTTGATTCCATTTTGAATTTTTATAGATGTGCAGCAAATAATGGTAATTTTGCAGTTGAAGAGCAGAAGGAATATTGCGTAGTGTAGAGAAATAGTGCTGAAAGCTGCTTTTGTCGTCATTACCTCTAAGAAGTATGATAATACTTTACCTTGTCTCTCACCTCTGTCTTTGCACCACTTTTTTCATCTGCCCCTCCTTTCCTAACATAAACAATAATCATAATGCTTTTTGGCAGTCTACAGAAATATTGACAGCAAGGTGAAATCAATAATAGCTTGAAAAAGAGTAAGTTTTAGCACTGTGTGGGTATATTTGAATTTATGCTACATTATGGTGGATCTTCAAATTTCTGAAAGTATGTGTTAGTGTTACAATAATTTATTATATGGATTGGCTATTCTGTGCTTAAATCTGAATATATATTGCCAAGGGTCTCTATAATCAATTCTGTCTCAAAAATGAAATCTGTCTCACTCCTTCTTTTGAATAGTTTAGGAATAGGCTGCTTTTTGAGTAACATTTTGCAGCTAAGCAATAAATGATTCAAATCCTGTAATCACTGTTCTCAAAAAATAGCTGATGAGAATGTGTCTCGGTTGTAGCATAAAACAGCTTTCCTCAAGGCTTGCTGATAAACCGTAGATTATTATTTAAAATGTGGCGACTGTGTTGTTCTTTAAATGCATTTTTGTAAAGCACATTTAAATCTTCAAACAAAAGTTGAAAACACTGCCTTTTTAAAAACAGATTTTTATGTGGCTATTCATTTAAAATAAGCAGCTGTGTGGTATAGAATATAGCAGCAATAGAAATAGAAGGCACATCCATTTTTACTTCAATGAATGCATAATTGCTTTTAAAAAAAATGTTAACTTCTCTCTCCACAAGGCAGCAGAGTTCCTTTTTGCTGTCCTATGTAGCTGACACTGAATTTCCAATTAGAATGTGATTCTTAGCACATAACTAGTCTTCTTTCCTTCCCCCTTTATATCTATCAACACAGGTTTCATTCATTATTCACAGAATCCTATTGGTGTATGCCTGAGCTTTGCATAACTTACTGCTGCTCATTGTAGCTAATTGATAATGTATTGGCTGAGCAGTCAGGCATGTGACCAGATATGTAATTGAGACATACTCCAGCATATTGTCAATTAGCTATAATTAGCCATGGACAATTGCACAAACCTTACCAAACACTAATAGGATTCTGGCCGATATTTAAATTGAATAAGAGAATGAGGGAAAAGGAGAATATTCCAGAATATCTAAAGAGAAAAATTCAAAAGCCCTACAACTTTGTAAAATAGCTAGCAGGGCAGCTGCCAGTGTTCCTCTCTCTCTCTCTCTCTCTCTCTCTCTCTCTCTCTCTCTCTGTGTGTGTGTGTGTGTGTGTGTGTGTGTGTGTGTGTGTGAGAGAGAGAGAGAGAGAGAGAGAGAGAGAGAGAGAGAGCACATTCTGTTTTTAAACAGAATTCCACCCCATAATTATACTTGATTCATTTTCACACATTTATCTGAAGACATGGAACATCCCAGGTGGTAAGCACAACCTTGCATTTTGCTTTTTTCCCCTTAATATACATAAATTATAACAACCCTTTTACATACCAATACAAATGCCAAGCAGAAACATGCCTGTTTCTAAGAAATGCCAAATGGAAAGCTATGTGTGTACATGTCCTGATTGAAGAACTGGGATGTGATATCTCATCCACAGCTGCCTTAGCTATAACTTTAAAACAACAGCCCTAAGGCAGCCTGCATCTTTCCTGACTTGCATCTAAGAAAGACATTCCTCGTGAAATCCATCTTGCCAAAAACTTTTAGACTTTATGTTTTTAGAGTAACTTTCCTAGTAAAATCTATCTTGCCATGAATGTTTGAACTTTTAAGTTTCTCACACTGGTACATGCCTGACAAAGTGGTCCCAATCCACGAAAGCTGACAGATTGTATAATGATTTATTTTTGTGGTATCACCTTCTCTTTCACAGATGAAACAGAATCTCTTTTTCAGACAGGTAGTAGAGCTAATATACTCACCTCATCACTTGTGCTGTAGATTCATTTTGTACATACTTAGATTCATTTTATACATATTTAGAAACTTTTCTCTTTCTCTCCCTCACCCTCCCTCCATACACAGAGGTTTCAAGGACACATTATCAGGTCTGGACTTCTTGTTCTCTAATAGTGGAAATTATCTCTCAATTTTAAGTTTAGAATGTTCCTGCAATATCTTCCTCTGTGTTAGTCCTTCTCTTGCAGGGTGTAGACTCAAGATTTATGGGAGATTTCAGTGTTTTGTCACATAGGCAGAATATCATTCCTCCGTCAACCTTTGGGGTATATACATATCATAAGCAAACACAAAGTGGCTGGTGAAGAATACAAAAAATATGTGCTTTATTTGAGTACCTAGATGGCAAGTAAGCCAACCCTGCTCATGGAAATGAAAATATTTACATTTTCAAAGATGGGGCTGTTAAAAGAAGACACTTAGCACTTTTAAAACTAGGATCTTCTGACTAGTGTAGATGTTTGTTTGGTTTTTCTGTTCTCTACACTCTACTTCATCCCCTTCAACTATATATATTAAGATGGGAGATATTATCTGATTAATTTAAAGAATATTTATCAGTTCATGGTGGCATATTTCACATTTAGAATTGGCTATGCCATTTTGATTGAAGCCTCTCTTCTGTCCTGGAAGAATAGCTTCTATTCAAGCCATTCACAGTCATTGACTCCATTCCTTCTGTATTATTCTGTTAGAGGAAATCTTTGTATCGTATTATGCATATAGAGTAGAAGAGATATAGCAGTTCCCATTTGTATTGATGTAGAGTCTAGAAGTATGTCACTGAAATTAATTCAAGCATCCCATTCTGACTCTTCCCCCAAGAATAATTCTAGGCTATGAAGTGCTTTCTAAGAAAATATCACATTGGTGGGCAGCGTTCAGAAACATTTATGGGTTTTTTTCTGTGCTTACTATTACCTCAACTGCAACATCAGGATTTCCCCCCCTGCAATTCTAAAGCAGCCTTTAATGTGTGTCAAAGTATATTTATTTTTCTGCCGTACATTATCTGCAAGCAATTTCCCATTGCATGAACATTTCTATTTATTGCGCTTGAGGATGGATGCAGAGTGAGTCTACGTCTGATTGTTCACTAGAACATCAGTCAAAAAATTATCTTTCCTTTTCTAAGGCAGAATATTGATTTATTATAATTGAATCCTGTATTCTTTTGAAACCAAAATAAAATCTTAGAACTTCTTCACAGCACATATTATTCAGCACATTTGGTAAAGAGCTTTTGGTGAAGGGTTGTAATTTGGCTACAGCATGTCCTTTGGTTTACTTCCTGCAGTGCCGAGACCATATCCAGGCATACCATGCAGATGATTTCTTTCTGAAAACTTACAGACTGTCAGTACAGAAAATATTGACTTGTTCAAATTAATTTGTTTCTTGATGCTTAGAGCAGTGAGGTTTATTTTGGGTTTCTGCACCATGTTTGCAATTTTACTGGCTTCAAGATGTGCCAGTTATGGAATAGTATGTATATTTGAATACAAAATCTGGATGCTTATTTGAATACAATGTCCTGATCTCACCACCCTACCATCTGTATGTAGAGTTTGAATTACAGGTGTGGAAAGATCTTTGGCTGAAAACAAATGCAGCATCCCTTTTTTCATACAATACATTTTACATTCAGTGAAAGATTGCAAGCATGGGATGGGGAGGGACACGTTGTGTAGGGTGAACCCAACCGAACAGACCCACAAATGACTGTACAAAATGTTGTTGCATCCAACATATTTAACTGTAAGCAAACAGTAAGCAGCCATTATTTTCCTTCCAGGAAAGAAAATTATCATGCGACTGTTGGCCTTACAATATTGAAATGGGTGTGGAAGGATATATATCAAAAAAGCTTAATTCCTAAGGGTTTAGAATTTTGAATGAAAGTGAGGATGATTTAATTATTCATATTTTCACCTAGAATGGAATAATATTAGAACTGGAGAGATGGAAGAGACCAGCTCTCTCTCAAATCCAGCCTCTGTCAAGGAGGGACAGAGGGGAACCAAACTCCCAATATCTGGCTCTTCAGCCAGAGATCTATCACTTACAGTCCACAACTGAGACCACTCACATGCATCTTGAGTGATCTCAGCCCATTCTTCACAAGAACACCTCACTCTCCAAAGCCCTTGGTGGGAGACCCATACTTGCTTACAGACAACCCCACAACCTCAAGCGAATACTAACACACAAAGGACCAAAACAACAACAACACAGACAGGGAGACTAAACCCTGTCACAGATCCAGATGCCAACTCTGCCCACACATCTATTCTGGCAACACCATTACAGGACCTAACAATGCCACATACAATATCAAAGGCAGCTTCACTTGCTCCTCAGATATTGTGATCTGTGCCATCTTTCGCCAACAATGCCCCTCTACACTCTACATAGGACAAACAAGACAGTCTCTACGAAAATGGGTCAGCGATCACAAATCTGACATCACAAACCACAATACATAGAAACCTATCTCTGGCCATTTCTATCTACCAGGATACTCCATGGAAGATCTGAAAGTCACAATTTTAGAACAGAACCATTACAAATCAAGGATACAGAGGGAAACAGCTGAGATCAGTTTATATATATGATGGACATCCATATAAATAGACTGAAAACAAGTCTAGATTTCTTAAGTCATTACCAAATTTAATACTTCTGCCATTATCTACTGCCACTGTTATCTTCTTCGCAACTACCAAGCCCATCTCTCCTCACAAGACTCAAGGGTAATAACTCTCGATATTCCCTACATTAACACATGGGATTCTTCTGCCATCTTCTTTCACCTTTATATTTAATATTCTCTTTTCCTCTCTCTCTTGAGTTTTAAGTGAACACTTCATCTTAAATACTCTCCACCCCTCCTCTGTCTTCTCCCCCCACCCCATCTTTTCCAGGGCTTGGTGCCTCTTTTCTGTCTCCCAAGGAATTTTAACAACAGAGCCCTAAAACAACATAAGCAAAATTACTGCATGTAAATGTAAGATACATCCAAGAGCCAATGAGAAATTAGCATGAAACTGATATTTCATTCAACATTTCTTTCTGTTTCCATATGTCTGACAAAGTGGACATGTCCGTGAAAGCTCACATTAAAATATAATAGTGTTTAAGGTGCCACATGTCCTTGTCTTGTCTTGTTTTGTTTCTTTGGATTTTGCCTGATATGCTAAACCACTGAGCTATCCAGCACTACCTCCTAAACTCTTTATCTCTATTCATTTTGAAGCCTAAGGTTAACTTAGCCTTTTCACTTGAGTTGGTACATGTTTTTGATATTCTTTATCTCTCAGATCTGAAGTATTACAATTTGCTAGCGCCTTGGGATACCTAAGTGCTATCTCTTTAAAATTGAATGAATGGGCCTTGGGAATAACACAGCAACTTTTTCCAGATGGATTATATCTTGCATTTTTAAATGAAGAGATCTAGAGAGACTAGCAGCACCTAAAGCTATCAAAAATCCTTCTACAGGGCTTGTGTTTGCTTTCTAACAGAATATAAAGGAGCAGCTCAGTGGGCAAATCTGTAAAAGCACTGAAGGTCTTTGCTTGAGTTTCCAAAACTCTAAGAAAGTTATTCACTTCATTTTAAAATCTTCCTTCCTTCCTTCCTTCCTTCCTTCCTTCCTTCCTTCCTTCCTTCCTTCCTTCCTTCCTTCCTTCCTTCCTTCCTTCCTTCCTTCCTTCCAGTCTATGAATTTGGTAGCAATAGCACAAGTTTAGTCCTTATATCATCCCTGTCTGTTAGAGCAACAACCAGTGTAGACATAGTACTACTACTACGATGATGCTGATCATAATGATGATGAAAATTAGGAAAGTATCATGTGTGAAAATAAAACATATATATGCACAGTATTGGCATTGTTCATATTCTAATTAAGTGAAGAGGGCAAACTTTTAAAATGAACATTGTTCTCTAAATTTTCATAGAATGTAAACAAATAAAGGAGGCAAAATAATTCAAAATAATCTCTTTAAAATTATTTTGGGTAGGGTTTTCTTAAACTTTTTCCAGATGCAACAATTAGGTCAAGTCAGTGATACTTAACACAGAGAAGATTATCTATAACTATCACTGCATCTGAAAATGGAAAATCTTCCAGATATACCTGCTAGAAGCTTGTAGGACTTTGCTTAAGGAGCAGGAATTAGATCCTTTTCCTAAAACAAACAAACAAACAAACTATTGTGTGAAGCTGATGGTGCTTCACTGCAGAGACCAAAACAGTCACTGGTATTCATGCAAAGGAAGGAGATTTCTTTTGATACCCTTTGAGCAGCAGAAAACAGGACAAGGTTCTTCAAGATGCGAATCTTCATTAAAAGAGTTTGTAGACATTTGGGTTTTTAAAAAACTCTGAGTGATACTCTGCAGTATTACAATGAGACCTGCAGTTCAGGAATATCCAATAGGCATATTTTTTAAAAAATGAACTGGAAAAAGTCTTCTTGGAGTCCATAAATACTCTCTACATGATAATGTAGCCGTACTTAAGAGCTTTGCATATTTTGAGCTTTTTTGGTTAATTTGCTGCAGGCTGCAAAGAGAGAAGAAAACATCTAAGAGATTCCTCTTCTTCTTGGAGCTTGTCTTAGAGCAAGCTGGGTTTCCATGGATATGGCATGCCTCTGGGAGGTAGTAGTGATATAAAAGGCTAGAGGGTCATGCTTTCAACCTTCCTCAGGAGAAATAAAAGTTAACAAGATCAACTGATAAGGTCATTTGTAACATTTGTATAGCTGCTGGATGGAGAAACAGGTCATGTGTCATTTCGTTTATTTCATTGTTAGAAATCTGCTTTCCTAGTGAAGCAAGAGAAAAAAATTATTAAGAGTAATGATATCATCAGTGTTCGCAGGTGGTTTGGCAGACTTGAAATGGTGTGTTTAAATGGCTTACAAATATATAGGGAGTAAATTGTCCCCACATTAGTTTTAATTAGAAGATGAGGACTTGCTCCATATTCGTTTCACTAGACATATTCAATAAGGGTGCCCACAGTTTGGAATGTGTTTTTTCCCCATAGAAATTCATCTGGCCCCATCACTGAACTTATTTCCTTATCAAGAGAATAGTTTAACATTCTTATTATTTAGGAGACCAATATTTGATCACTGAGCAAGTGCAGATATTAGTGCTAATGTGACTTTTTTAAAAATCCTCTTGTTGTTTGGTTTTATATATTTTACTGAAAGTATAAGAACCTCCCCACCCTAATAGGTAGATTACTGTTCTCCAACTTTTCCATAGCCCGTTACGGTTGAAGGCAACATCTGTTCTGAAAGAAAGTTTTCCAATTTATATAGCAGGTAAAGCAGTTATGACCACTTTGAGGAAGCCTCTTACAAAATGTATCCATTCTTATATAATTTCAGTTCAAATTTAGGGAAAGATTGGTAGTTTTACTCAATTTTATTTGCTTGCACGTACAATAATGTCTTTTCAGGCTGTTTCTTTCTAATTAAAGTTTATCTTAATATTAAAAGCAAACCTTTGGCAATACTTTGTAGATGTGTAGATAGGGTTGGTTTTAGTTGTTATTTCTCAGAATGGCTTTAAATGATTGAGGTTATGTATAGATAATGCGTAAGGGGCATCATGGAACAGCAAAGAGTTTGTATATCTTTGAAATGAGTGATTTGTTTTTTAGTCTTTGAATTAGAATGTGCTATGGAGATTATGTCCAGGAAGTCAGCAGTAGCCACAGTGTTTATGCAGCAGCTGCAGGCAGAGAGGTGCCAAATCTTCTTTTACAAAGATATGTAAAAAGGAAAGTGCAAAAGCACTTCTGTTCAGAGCCAGACAGAATTTTATTCTTCAGTAAAATGAAGTGAAATTACTGCCTAAGACATTAATGAGAATACCTGCCTTTAAAGAAAAAAAACCACAAATATGTGTACTTCACTATTACATACTAGTGATAGCTCTAGTCCTTCTTATCTCTCTCATTCTTGCAAATCAAAGCGTTAAATAAAGGTTTCACAAACTTGCCTACATTCCAAAAATATTGACTTGTAACTTGCTTTGGATTCTCGATGCCATCCTGTTTCAACCCCTTGATGTATATGGATCTGGAAAGGGAAAATCTTTTAAGGGTCCTTCTGAAAAGCTCACTAGAGATGGAATTCGTGGGGGAAAATATGTCAGTGAATATAACAATATGTAGTTATGCAGTCTAAATTCAGTAGTTCAAATCAGAGTATGCTCCCCATTTTATAGGGATTAAGGTTCTGAGAAATTAACTAGATTAATAAAATGTTATTGGACAGAGAGTAGTGGGGAAAGGCAAGACAACATATTTCCAGTAATTCTTTAGACATAGAAGACATTTGAAGGACTGTATATAAAGAAAGGCAACAAGTTTATTAGTATAGGACACACTTCCTTAATTTCACTCAAAGAAGGTGATGTTAACTGAAAGTCCAATATATGTGTTGGTTTCTAGTGGAGATGTGTTTATGTGATCTGACTGCAGCATTTTCAGGTACTGAATATGATATCAATGCTTGGTGGAGGGGACTACATCTTCATATGGTTGGGAGGTAATATCTTTTCAGGTATTGATCTGAATGTATGCATGAATAAGCTCTGCCTTTCAAACATCCTTTCAATGGAGATCAATGAGACCTTCGTTCAATGAGCTCAAAAGTCTGAAGAATTTTTGGGACGTATGCTTGGCCAAAGATCCTTTATTAATCTCCTGTGATTAGCAGCCATGCCTTCTCATTTCTCTGCTATGGGAGTTCTGTAAGCATTCAGCTTGATAAGTTTGCATAGTTCTCCTCAGAGATTGATGCTCATGGGACAGTGTTTTAGATGATTTCTAGTTTATTTATTTATTTATTTATTTATTTATTTATTTATTTATTTATTTATTTATTTATTTATTTATTTTATTTATATCCCGCCTATCTGGTCGGTTAAGACCACTCTAGGCGGCTAGTTAGTGGGGGCACTTGGAGGAGATGCATATAGGTGGACCCTTGTCCCTGTCATGAAACTCTTCATATATTCTGGCAAACACCACTGTAGGTCTATGGAGTTTTCTTCAACCACATCAGTAGAAACTCAAGTTTTCATCTGATAGCATAGTCATACTGGTTCCAGCTCTCACAATGCAACTTTTTAAATTAATGGACAGTATAAAATTACTGTAGTAAAGTTGCTTGGTGTTAACAAGGATGATCAGAGGACTGGAAACCATGTCCTAAGAGGAAAGGCTGAAATGACTGGGCATGTTTATCCTTTAGAAAATAAGACTTTGGGGAGATGTGATAGCGTTTTTCAAATACTTGAAAGGTAGTCCTACAGAGGAGGGAAAGGATTGTTCTTGATTATCCCAGAGTGCAGGACATGTAATAATGGCCTTAAATTGCAGGAAGCTAGATTTAAGCTGTATATTGGGGGGGGGGATATCTTAACTGTTAGAGCAGTATGACAATGGAAACAGTTTCCTCAGGAGGTAGTGAGCGCACCAGCACTGGAGACATTCAAGAGAAAATAAGACACCATATGTCAGATTTGCTTTCATCTGAATTCCTGCACTGAGCAGGAGTTTGGACTCAATGGCCTTATAAGCCCCTTTCAGCTCAATTATTTTATGATTTATCACATTCATAATGTAACATGGTTATTATTGGGGTAGAGAATGAAAAGGTCATTCAAAAACAGAACTAAGGAAATATGCCAAAATTTTAGTAAAATGTTCATTTTAGAGGAACCAGACGTACCATACGTTTTCTGTTTGATTTAGACCTGGACAAAGAGAGTCTTACTTTTTCTTCATTAAATCAGTGTTTCATGAAACAATGTCAAGAATAATATTTTTAGTTAAGTATATTGCTGCAAAATATGTCAAAGTTTGGCCCCATTCATGTATCACAGAATCCCTTGAGAATCAGAGATATAGTAAGTCAGTGCTTATAAAATTCTATATTCTGTTTAAATCTTTTTCCCCCTGCATAACTTCTTGACTCGATGATAATCTTGTTTCCACAAATTCAGAATGACACTTGTTGCTATTAAATGTAAAGCCTGACAGGTTTTTGACAAGCATTCTTCCATCCATCTGTATCATAGTTTCCAAATAAATGTGGTATTAAGTAATCTTAACTCCCATTTTTCTGCAAGAACAATCTATCTGAGTAGATTTCTTGTTAGTCCTGTGTAATATAAAATTTTTGAACATTTAACAATCTCTTACGTACATCAGTGAGACTGGCCTCACACACATACAGTTTTTATTCTATATGGAGTTGAATTGCTAGCTAGATATATCTTGTGTAAGCTAGTAGAAACTACAGGTCAATGTAAACTTTTGAAAAGTAACTATCGCTTTTCATTTGCATATAAAAATTGGTGACCGGAATCCTTTGACTCACTCATGCTTGTGTAGGGAAGACTGCATAAGTCTTGGTGGCAAATTGCCAGTCATTAATGCAGTGCTGGTTTCATTCCCACACAGGTAGATGGTTATGTGATCAGGTGCACACCCAAGAACCCTACTGGCATCTAATGAATGAGTGGTAGTTTGCTATCAGGACTTATACAATTTCCCTTAAGCAAAAATATTCAGTGGATCTTGGCCAGGACAGAAAATGGAGATCATTTTAAGCTTAGTAAGCTTTTATTATTGGCTAGAGGAGTGGATTGGTATATATATTTTATTTGAATACTAATTTTAGAACTTTTGAGCCATTTTCATTATATCTCAGTATAAGTGAAGATAGACAAATGGATCAACAGATTTGGCACAAATGTTTGTATAACAAAATGTTGTTCCTGAAAACTTTGACCTGAAGGCAAAATGTTGAATAGGATTTACTTCCAGGCAAATGTGCATAGGATTGCAGATATTTTAGAAAAAGAAAATTTATCTGTGAATGACCTACTTCATCATGGTAAGTACTGTACTTATGTTTGGAGATAACAGGTGCCATCTGATCCTTTAGAAGTAGGTAGCAATCTATATTATTTATAAAGCAGAATAAATCATCTTAGCTTAAAGGTCTCTTTAAAAGTGGCATATAAAGGAAAATATGCAAAGATGTCTACTGTAATGCAATCAGTAAAAATAACTAAAGGGTATATAAGGAGTGAGGAAAGAAAAAAAGTGAAGTCTATTTCTTCCCGCTAGCTTTAATCCTTGGTGGCACCTAGGTTGAGAAATGAGGTACCCTGTATGGGAATATCCTGAATGTAGAATATGTTACCTCCAACTCAGTAGCTTTTCTTCAATATAAAAATGAGTATTAAAGTTCCAGTGGGCAAATGATGTTATGTACTTTAAACAAAAAGATAATTCTTTTCACTTTCACACTATATTTACACAGAGAGGGGTCCCTTCTAGCTCTATAGTTCTAAGAACAAGAATATGAAATCTAGTAGTAAATCACAACTAGAGTAGGTCCATTGAATCATTTGAACTTATAGATGAGCTGACTCATTGAATCTACATTGTTTCAAGGAATCTAACTCTAGTTGTAATTTAGTACTGGATTTCAACCAGAATGTCAAAACACATTAAACGTCTAAGGTGAGGCATTAACTCACCATAGCAAACATACTTCTGTAACCTCATGGAGATAAAAGTTGCCTTGGAGGGTGCAATTTTTATGTAGGGAAGGGGTCATGGAATCGTAACCATTACCTTTTGAGTTTGGGAGGGAGCACATCGCATAGGAGCCAAAGGCCAACTTAAAGTGATCAAACATAAAAATTCTAAATTGGCAGCTAATAAAAAGGGAAGCAATAAAATTCAGTAAGCAGATGGATCAGGTTTTTGGGGGGCAGCTGGTACTGTGAGGAAAGCTAAAGAGAAGTGACTCAGGTTGGTAGGATCATAACATCTTGGGCATGTGTGATGCTTTGGTCCCAAATAATCCAAGTCACTGGGCATTCCTGTTATTTTGTTCTATTAAAGCAAAACAAAGACATCTTGTACCAGAACCATACTCATTTCTATGGATGTGTTTCTGATTCAGAATTTATTTGGAACACAGAATGAAGTGGCAGTATTTGCCCATATCTAAACCTATCTGTAAAAGGGATGTGGTGGCGCTGTGGGCTAAACCGCAGAAGCCTGTGCTGCAGGGTCAGAAGACCAGTAATTGTAAGTTCGAATCCACGCGATGGAATGAGCACCCGTCGCCTGTCCCAGCTCCCGCCAACCTAGCGGTTCGAAAGCATGCAAATGCGAGTAGATAAAGAGGTACCATCTCGGTGGGAAGGTAAACAGCGTTCCGTGTATAAATCACACTGGCCATGTGACCACGGAAAGATTGTCTTCGGACAGACGCTGGCTCTATGGCTTGAAGAGCGGGATGAGCGCCACCCCCTAGAGTCGGACACGACTGGACAAAAATTGTCAAGGGGAACCTTTAAACCTATCTGAAGCAAAGTGAAGGATCCTGAAGTGGCTCCTAAATCCGGGCTCTACAATGGACTATTTTTTTCTTTAAAATCCAGACAGCAACTTTCATTTCAGAGAATCCAGGGTGAGTAATAGCTTGGCAACAGTTAATGCTAGATGGATTCTTGGAAGGGCAGGAGCTGAGCGAGGAGTGCATTGCATGTTGCTTGAACAGCGGAGGGAGGGAGGAAGGCATGGGGGGGAAATCAGAAAGTAAACTAATGTTTCAGCTTTGTCTGCACACAATGGAGGTTGAGCATTGGGTTCACCACCCCCATCCCAGCTAATATGTGTTTTGCATATGTGCTGTGTGCTGTCAAAGTCAGAAGCAACTTGCAATGACCCTATAAGGTTTTCAAGCTAGGTGAAATTTTAAGGTGTGTTTTTGCAAGTGCTTTCCCTTCCCCGTCCCCAAATTTATATAGCCAGGTAGAGATTCTTTTAGTGAATCACTCTTATCCACGGCACCACACTACATAGTCATATAAACACTTCAAAATATTTGGATACAAAATCAAACTGGATAGTCTACAAATCATCTCAAACAAAAGACCAGTAATTCAGACTGAAATGAAGAGGGTGATATTCACACGGCCCTACTCATTAGCAGAGGCTTGAAAGACTTGAATAATGAGCTTTGGTTTATCTAATATTATTTGTTGCTAAAGGTTTTAAAATTCTGTTATTCATTGTATGTCTTGAACCTATTTGTTTCAAATCATCTTGCAGTATATTGCAATGTACAGGTTGAATACAAATAAGAACTCATTCTTTGCTTCTTGCATGTCTGGCCAACTCTGCCTTCAGGGCATAAGAAATAATTCGAGTTGTATTTCACACTTCCCATTGTTTTATTCTTTTTATGAACTATCTGTGGATTATGCAGATGATATCACTTATCACCTAACCCAAGAAAAAAACATCAAGAAAAATCCTTGAAAGCCAGGAAATTTCAGGAAGCTAACAAAATAGTTGCACTGGGAGTTTAATTCTCTCCTCATAAAAATATACTGAAGTATTAGAAATCATAGTAATTATTTTTATTCGCTTAAAGATGCAAAGTACTAACTTTATAACATAAATAACAAATCTAGTGTGTCTGTTCTTCAGTGAACACTCAATTACAATGTAACTTGTGGTTTTGCTGAGATACTAGTTTTTACATCATTCTGTGTCATTGATTACTATTAATATCTGAGCTTTTATGTTTAGAACATTAAGGATAAACAGGGAATATATTACCTTTGCCTATCCTGGATCCCAAAGCCTGGGTAGTGACCATAGAATAAGGGCTAGTGAACTTTTCCATGGCAAAGGGACTGAGGAACAGTTGGGTTAAGAAATTCAGACTCCTGTCCAAAATTGGTTCCTGGCAGTTCTCCTTAGAGAAAGGAATAACTGCAGTGCAATGACACTCATTTTTATATACTAGCTGTTCCTCCACATTTGAAATGCTGCATCCTCACCAGCTTGAGATTGACCAATCAGGAGGCAAGCAAGCAAGCAGGCAAATACCTTGCACAGAAGTAACAGGAAGTGGAGCAGGAGCTTTTATTCTCTATGGCGCAAAGTTCCTGATTGGTTTTTCACTCCATACATCTACTGCAGGCTACAGCCAACATGTAGTGTATAGCAGCTGACTCCTCCTATCAGCATTCTGTTCCTAGCACATTTTCAGGCTACTGAGACCCTATCCCCTACCTCCATTTCCTTAGTAGTGCTGGGAATTCACAACATATCATCAGCTACACTCAGATATAAACCTCCAGCATTTCCCAACCAGTAACAATGTTAGCTACGGGATTCTGGGAGCTGTTGAACAAAATCTAATCATTTTCCATCACTGGGCCAAGAGGGGCCTGGCCCTATATTCAGGGAGAGCCTATATTCAGGTGCTTTGCAGTTGGAATGTGGTCCCTTTGATTTGAATATGGGAGCCTATGGAGAGTTCCAAATACATTCAGTAGGTTGATATACTCAGAGAGACTCATTGTTAACATATGTGACATGTAATTCATTATATAGTTTGGTTTCTGAAGTGCCTGTCTTTCCAAAATTAATGCTTGCATTATAGCTGTACAGGAGAATATTTCTGAAGAAGATTCTCCTCCATTAGAGTTTTGCTCCCTTTTACCTGACCTTATCTTCAGTCTCCTGTTACTTCTTTTAACTGGTAACTAGAATGATGCTGAACATTTATCTGTAAAGATTTAAAGATGATCAGAGCACCCAAATGTAACCTGAAAACTCTATGTTTGTACATTTCTTGTTCCTTTAGGCTGCCTTTTCACATTTATTGCTGCTGCACCAGCAATTTCTCCTATTGTGTACTTCCATTCGTGATTATAACCAGTCAGAAGCCCAGTGTTGGTAAACCCTATGCAATTAGGGCCTTAAGCCATGCAGAAATAGTTCATCTGCACAAGAAGCTCCCCTCTTCAGAGGTATCCCTTCCAGCATGTGGAAAGTGTAGGCTGACCAAATGATCAAAAGGAAGAGTGGAAAATCTGTGCTGCTCTAGATGTTAATAGACTTCATATCTCAATGACCCCACTCCTGAATTAGAAAAATGCATTGCCCACATTTGTACAGATGGTTAATACAGTGACATGAAAATACATAGCAATGTAGGTAAAATTTCAGGAATGTTGGGTGTATGCTTTTCATTTTCCATCCAACTCCTCATGCTCAAGGCAGTATAAATGTAGGATATGTATAGACACAGAACCTTATGTATCTTCAGGTTTAATAACTAGAAACTTTGAAAACCAAGTAAAATTGCAGGAGGCAATAAAATGGAAAATGCTAGTGATTCTGCTGCTCAGTTCCTAGGTACGTTTCTTTCTGCTGTTTCTAATCCTGATTTTCCGGGGTATATTTATAGAATATAATACTGAAGTCAGTATCTGAATAAAATAATACAGATTCATTTCAATATTCAAGTGGATGCATGGTTGGACTCCATATTAGCTATGTTATTTCAGTTCTTCATACCTTCATTACAACTAGGTCACAATTGTATGAAAATTTCATTGCTTTCTTGTTTGCCATGTTGGTTTCAAATAATGCTGCTAATTCTTTCTTTCTTTCTTTCTTTCTTTCTTTCTTTCTTTCTTTCTTTCTTTCTTTCTTTCTATCTATCTATCTATCTATCTATCTATCTATCTATCTATCTATCTATCTATCTATCTATCTATCTATCTATCTATCTATCTATCTATCTATCTATCTATCTATCTATCTATCTATCTATCTATCTATCTATCTATCTATTTATTTATTTAAAAGGCTGCTTGGGGGAGCAGTTCTTTGTGCCACACAATGCAGCCCAAAGTGTCATTAGTGGTACTACTTAGAGACAGTCAACTGGAGGGATATTTGTCTTGAAAATGAATTTGATGGGTTTGGGTATGTCCAAGAAAATGTCTGTTGCAAAAGATGTTTATGTTTGTGTTGTGTGAAGAGTTCCCTCTAAGGTACATGTGGGTGCAGGCACACAGAGTTCCATCAGCACTGCGCAGTGGTAGCTGGGGTCAATGCCCATTTGCTTCTGGGGTTTGGATGAATCCCCCCCCCCCCGTGCCCAGACAGTTGAAGCTCCCGCACCTCAGGGGTGACAATTAGAGGAAACATTGTGCCATCATGTCAGAATTGACTTACAGTGACCCTAGCATGTCTTCTGAGTACAGATGGGGGTATTTTTATTTTTATACAAATACAAATAACCCCCCCCACAGGTGGAAATAATGAGAGTCCAGCCCCATGGGGCCAGACTGTCCACTCACCATTTTGCCGCTGATGCGAGCTCGGCGGAGCCTTCCTATTGCACCATTGTCTGCAATTGATTAGCCACTCTGTGACCTGGCAGAGAGGCTTGTCATCCCACCTCCTGCCAGGAGTGGCTAATCCAATGCGGACAATGGCACAATAGGAAGGCTCTGCCGAACTCGCGTCAGTGGGCAAAAATAACCCTCATTATTTCCATCTGGGGGGGAATATTCGTATTCGTATACAAATACGAAAACCCCATCTCTACTTGTGAGACCTAGTCTGTCACTGTATTCACTACACCATACTGTTCAGACTGATTTTCTTCTAGTTGTTGACAATTCTAATTTTAAAAAAAAATTGAAAAGGAAAAGGGGTATTTAGTACCCCAGTGTATATTCCACAGTGCCCCCGTTTTATCCCTGTCATTTGCAGACACATGCAGAAATGTTTAGACTCAGTCTAGGCTAACTTGGTATTATCCCAGTTTGGATTAGTGTTAGAGTTCTCTCTGGTTGGTTTTACAACTTAATTATGCAAACAGCACTTTGTATGGCCCCCAGTGAGCTGGGTACACATTTTACCAATTTCTGAAGGATGGAAGGCTGAGTCAACTTTGAACCAACTACTGTACCTGATCTTATTGGGATTGAACTCAGGTTGTGAGGAGAGGCTTGGCTGCAGTACTTCAGTTTAACCACTACACCATGGGGCTTCCAGATACCAACTCATACCATTGTGCTATGTGAATGCAGCGGAATACTACATAGATGTGACCATTGTACTGTAAAGACACATCAGACACGCTTTCATCTGTGATACTGTGTGACCCAGCAGTTATGCAATCATCCATCTCTGACAATATTGTAAATTGATAGTAAAGTCGTAACAACTGATGACTAAGGTCCATGATTGATTGTAATGGGAATGGAAGGCTGTGGGGTCTCCGTTCTGTTTTGAGCCTTGGAGTATCCCATTAGGCTTGCTATACAAGTTTACAGTTTATAGTCATACCATTTAGAGCAGGGAAACATCCCAATGTGTTCTGAATTCAAACAATTTCCAAACTATAGCTATCCACTTGATTTCCATGCTGTGCAAATAAAAGCAGAGATGATGACTTTTAAAATTACAAAAATATTGACTCAGCAATCAAAACCCAAAATATTTTTTTTTCTCAGATAGTGGCAAGGTCCATTTTTATTCTCTGCTGACTGCTCTATTTGCAAACTATTGAATTTGCATGTAGGTATAATGAGTGTTGCTACCTTCAGCAGGGAAACTACTAATAATGATTTTCAATACTATTAGTTGTTGAAGCTGCAGATTTGCTTTAGGGTATTTTTATTGTTGTTTTTGCTTCTCACAAACTGACATTTTGTTCAGATGTTCAAAGTAGATAGGTGTAAATTGCTCATTATACCCAAAGAGCACTTAATGATACTGTTTTTCATTCAGGGCTGAATACAATTACTAAGCAATCTTCTCTTTGGGAACAGAGAAATATATATGGCAAAACTGAAGAAATATAAAGGAGGTTCTTTGTAGAAACATACTAGAGGAGTTAAGTGCTATTCATTACTATGCAGATATATAGCTGAGAGAAATAAATGGTGAGAATATACCTGAGAAGTCATAATGTCCTGTGGCATAGTTATGCCCTCTAACCAAGTCGAATTTGTCACTCACATACAGTACAATAAACAGGTACTGGTTGTTGTGGGTTTTTCGGGCTTCTTGGCCGTGTTCTGAAAGTGGTTCTTCCTAACGTTTCGCCAGTCTCTGTGGCCGGCATCTTCAGAGGACAGCAAACTGTCCTCTGAAGATGCCGGCCACAGAGACTGGCAAAACGTTAGGAAGAACCACTTTCAGAACACGGCCAAGAAGCCCGAAAAACCCACAACAACCATTAGATCCCGGCCGGGAAAGCCTTCGCGAATACAATAAACAGGTACATTTTAAGAACTTCTCACACATATAATATTTTATATTGTGCAACACAAAATACCATCCCATTGTTTCCATCCCTATTAGAGCTCTCTGTCTTGGAACATATGTAAAGAGCAGATCATTTTGTACATCTGTGAACAACACGAACAGAGTGTTAACAACAACAAAAATCATAAGGAAGATACAATTTAGTCTATGTCATTTTCCCATTTTGTAATTGCAGAATACAGACTTGGAAAGGAAAGAAAGATTCAAGAAAGCAGAAAGCTGGTATTATTTGCTCAGATAATTTGACATAGTTATTAAAGATGGGACCTACAGGTGCCATATTTTTCTGAGCTGCTCTGGGCTATATTCAGTTCATAGTAAGAGTAGTTAATAGTAATAATAACTGAGTCCACAAAATAGGGGAAAAAATTAAAACTAACATTATGTAGACATGACCTTTCTACTTTTTCATTTGCATAGAGTACAATATTCAACTCTGTATTGAATGTTCTGTTATTTTGAAACAAACTAACATGACTGTATCTCTGGAAAAATGACTCATTAAAGTGATTGTTTAGCAAGGCAAAGTTTACCTCATTATAAAAGACAGAGAAGTACTGTACTGAAGACAGATAAATATGTGCAAAGGATTTAAGTCTTACTGCTGAAATATAAAGTTTCTATGACTAGACGATAGCTTCATTCTCTTCTTTGTTATCTTAAAATATTAGTATAAAAGCAGCATTGCGTCTGTTACTATGGAAACAGTAAAACCCTTTTTCATGATTGGACAATTTCCCACTAAACTGTGAGCAAAATATAATAAAATATTATTGCTGTATAGCTTATGCTAATTGTTTTGCTTCTCCGTCTCGCTGAAATATATTTTTTTGAATTTCAGTTCAAATGGAAATGTTTCTTTATTTCATAGGTTCTTTAAAAAAAGGAACCATCATTACTTGTAAAATAATTTATTGCCTACAACTCTAGGGAATGGTGGGATTTGTAGGTAGATGAGATACTTGTAATTCTCTCCAGACAGCTTTAGTGCACTCCCCTGACCTACAGCAGATAATAGCAAGGACCTCTTCAAAAAGCAGCACCCCAATTCCTTAGGATGGAGCTATCTCAGTTAAGATGGAATCAAACTACTATAGCTGTGCAGTGTAAGTACACCATAATACTAACCTATCGGTTAAAAGTGTCTATGTACAGAAATAATTAATAATTGTTTGATGTCAGGTCAATTCTGACTTACGGCAATCCTTTCCAGGGTTTTCTATGCATGGAATACTCAGAAGTGGTTTACTGCCCTTCTGCTGGGGGAGCTCTAAGATTGTGAAGTTTTCCCAAGATCATGGAGGCTGCCTGTAGACACTGTGCTTTGTGCATGAAGACACAAAGCCCAGTGGAGAATCAAACTCCCCACTTCTGCTCTGAAACGAAGTACCCAACTCAGCAGTAAAATGAATATTCCAAAGCTGTGGTCACTACTGTTGTTGCTGTTTTAATTCTTATTTTAATAGTGTTTTGGTTTTCTTGTTACATCATGGAAAAGTAATTGAAGAGATTGCTTGATAAGGACAGTCCAAACATTAATATCAAAGGCATATTCAAAAACAAAACAAACAACCAAAAACAATGCCCTTTCATTGATTTTCAGTTATATGTATAATGTTGGCTTTCCATTGTGAAAAATCAACCACATTCTGTGAAACCTTCAGAACATTAGCTCTGTATCTTGGAAACCAGAGGCTGTATTATTCAGTATTTAATCTAATTAATTCCGTGAGATCATGATATGATAATGTAGTCACAACTTCTTTGCCCTTGTACTACAAGGTCAGCACACTTAAAAGCCAATTCCTGATTGGTATGCATTTCTTGTATTTACTACACTGCATTTTATTTGTGGTTGCCAGAATATCTGATGCAATTATAATTTATAGGATGGCAAATCAGAACAAAATTTGTTCATTATTTCAATTAGCATACATTTTCATGTCCAATGATTCATGTTTAATCTGTAAAGCATCCAACTGTTTCCCTTCTCTCTGATTAATATGCTTTATCACACACTTGGCAATTTTGCAGCAGAGTAAGTAGCAGAAGTAGAAGAGTGTACGGTTGGATATAACAATCAGAAGAACCTTAAAAATAAACTATTAAGAGCTGCTGCCTATTCTGAGGATGTCTTAAAGCAAGATACTTTTTTTATTACTCTCTCATCTTCTTCACACATAATTTTAATTTATAAAAGCAATTTAAAATATAGATGCCTGTGTCATGACTTTAAAGTGCATGATTTTAAAACATATGTACTTCTTTACATATTATTCATATAATATTATTTATCCGGGAGCTTTTTGTATGTGAACCACTTTATTATTTTTGTCTGATGCTTGAATGGGTTTTTGTGTAGTTCTGTTTAATGATAGATCCATTATTTTTAGCTAGCAACAAGGTTTATTGTACTTTTTGTATTTTTATTGTGTTTATTACATTATGTTTTTATTAGAATGTTTATAGTATGTTGTAAACTTCCCAAAAAGTGATATCACTAATAGGGCAGTATAGAATCAATCAATTAATCAACCACTCAATCAATAATGTATTTATTTATTTCATAGCAGAGGGATAGGGGCAGAACATGCATTTTGGGTTGTTCAACCTCCAGCTCTGAGGTGTAAAAGTATGAATGGGAATAACTGCAGTGATGATCATCAGGACCATTCACACTTGTTGAAAAATAACCCTGACAGTTGCTTTATGTTTGGGTGAGAAGTAGTTAACTTACTTACTTACTTACTTACTTACTTACTTACTTACTTACTTACTTACTTACTTACTTACTTACTTACTTACTTACTTACTTACTTACTTACTTACTTACTTACTTACTTACTTATTTGATTTATATCCCACCCATATGGTATATTCTACCACTCTAATTTAAAAAGGAATCAACTTCTGGGGTTTTCCCTTTCTTGGTGTCACTTTGTGAATGGAAGTAAGCACAAGAGGGTATCCTGTAGACCAGTGGTGTCGAACTGTGGCCCTCCAGATGTTCTTGGACTTCAACTCCCAGAAGCCTTCACCACCACCTCTGCTGGCCAGGATTTCTGGGAGTTGAAGGCCAAGAACATCTGGAGGGCCACAGTTCAACACCACTGCTGTAGACCCAAGGTTCCCAACCTTTGTTACTTTGATGTTTTTGAACTGCAACTCCCAGAAACCCCAGCCAGCACAGTTGGTGGTGAAGGCTTCTGGGAGTTGCAGTCCACAACTCCTGAGTAAGCCAAGGTTGAGAACCAGTGATGTAGACTATCTTGATTGGTGAGAGAGGCAATAGGAAGGCAGGAAGACCTAACATAAGACAGATTGCACCAATAAAGGAAGCCATAGCTGTACGTTTGCAAGACCTGGGCAGAACTTACTGGAAAAGACAAAATTGCTAGGAAGGGAAGGAGCAGTAGGAAGAGAGGAAGTTCTAATATAATATGCTATTGGTTTGCAAAAATCAAAGTAGAGCTGTGAATGTTATCTTGTTTCGGAGAGCATGTAATCACCACACATCAGAAGTGTCTTGATGACACGTAACATTTTTGAGGGCTTTCCCCCCCATTAATTACCATACAATTGTATAGTGACAAAATGGATGGAATGTTTGAGATTCTGACAGGATATAGACACCAAAGCTCTGCTACCATTTGAGTAAGATCATCTCTTGTTTTTATATATATATATATAAAACAAGAGATTTTATGTTGTTAGCCACCTAGAGTGGTCCTGATCCAACCAGATAGGCGAGATATTAAATAGATAGATAGATAGATAGATAGATAGATAGATAGATAGATAGATAGATAGATAGATAGATAGATAGATAGATAGATAGATAGATAGATAGATAGACAGACAGACAGACAGACAGACAGACAGACAGACAGACAGACAGACAGACAGACAGACAAAAAGTGGAAAAACCAAACCAAAATAAAAACAACAAAAGTAATTTAATGGCTTAAACAAGTGAGCTTCTGAATATTTGTTCTCCATTTTTTTTCTTTTAACTACCTGTTTAAATATTTTTACAACTAGAATTTTACAACAAAACACATTTGCAAGCACACATCTCTATTTGGAGAGGAAGGAGTTAAAATTCAATTTGGTTTTGATTGCTGTGTTCAAAAGTTCAGATGCCTGAGCTCTGAAGCTGATATCCCCTTTGAAGACCATCATGATCTTGGTCTCAGAAATCCTGAGAGGATGTTTACTGAAAGCACAGAGGGCTGAGACAAATACAACAGCTCTGTGATTTTGTAATGTGGAAATACTCTGAATGTGCCTTATAAAACTGTACACCATTTCCCTGGATATATATGACAAAATACCCCCCTTTCTGGAGGATTGTCACTCCATTATTTTCTTTAAAGCCATCCCCCCTTTTTTTACTTCTTCCATAATAGCTTCAAATGTTTGTTGGCCTATAATTCTGCCTTGTGCATCCTGTATATACATTGTATTCCCTGCTTTGAAAGCCTGTACCAGGCATGCTCAGTGTATAACAAAGTTGCTATATAAAAAAGACTTTTCCCATTGAAAAGCCTTTTTTAAGGTACAATATATCAGACCCTACAGACTGGATTTTTTCCAAATAAAAAAAAAGGAGGTGTGGCCAACTATTTTTTTCAAGACAAGCAAAATTAGTATTTTCAATTTATATCAGCTATTTCAGATCTGGGAACATGCAGGGTTGCCTATTTCTGAACAGAGGGTGGTAAAACAGTTTTACTTTTACAAAATCATAACCCAAAAATCCTCTGTCCAAACATTCCCACATTTGGTACATAACATGAGCAGACTGTGTCCTGCATCTGTTCCAGTTTTGGTGCTGATCTAAAGTCCAGTTTCAAAGTTATTTTTGTTCGGACTGTCTCCATTTTTTGAATTGTCTTGTAGAAAGCTGATTTGGTCTGCTGCACAGTAAGATATGAGAAATACAGGAAGGAACATCTACATGCAACAGATAACCAACAAAGCCCCTTAGCTGACAGAATCATTAAAAATGTTAACATAGTTTTATTGAAATTTTAATATGCTGATGCAGGTAATTAAAGTCAATTATGCCTGTCTAAGTCTTCTCACCAGATGCAGAATTTGGAAGGAGCAATCTGCAGAGGTTCTAAATGCTGGTTGGCAGAATTTATAACAGCACTAAGAACAGCAGTAGGGTAGATGTCTCCCTAGTGGAGTTTTCCTATTTGGCCTGTGGGTTTTAAAAGCTAATTTGGGGAAGAAAATTAAATGGATGCAACTGCATACAATAACATTTTTCTATAATTGTCATGACTAAAGCATTTAATCAGAAAAGCCTGAAAGTTTAATTGAATTTAATTTTAAGCAGTCAAAAAGAGAGTCTTTAAAAAAAAGATCTACAATATTTTAGCATGAAAAGCTAATCCTAAGAAAACCAGCTCATCTAATACTGATAATTATTACTAAGGTGAGCCAATGCAGATAATGTTGGTTATAATAATCAGGATAATCATATTCAGAGTTGGGTCTAATACTGAAACATGGAAAAATGTGCTGATACATATGGTTATTTTGTAGGTTTTTTTAATTCACTGAAGATTCTCTCCTGCTGTTTGTCTAACATAGATCTGCTGTAAATTCTCTTCCTGATCCTCAGCCATGTGGATCCTTGTCCTTCATGTTGTATGCTACTTTCAAGTTCAGTCAGAGTTTGTATCTTTTTTTATTTATTTGTTTATGTAACTGATTTGGCAGCTGGAAAGGTATAATAATAATAATAATAATAATAATAATAATAATAATAATAATAATAATAATAATAATAATAATAATAATAATAATAATAATAATAATAATAATAATAATAATAATAATAATAATTTATTGTCATTGTAAGTATATACACATACAACGAAATTCACAGACACCCAGAGACCAGACACATGCACACACATAACATTCCCCAAACACTCCCCACCCACTAAAAGTCCCCCACTAAAAATACAAACATCTACACCGCAGGCCAAGTTACACAGTCCAACTAATTATTCACTACTGGTGGTCTTTAAGCTCATTATTAATTGCAATTATAGCTCTGGGATAAAAACTATTGAGAAAACGTGTGGTCCGAGTCTTAATTGTTCTATATCTTTTGCCAGATGGTAACAGTTCAAAAAAGTTATAAGCAGGATGGGAAGAGTCTCTCAGGATGCTATGTGATTTCCTTAGACAGCGGGATGTGAAGATGTCATCCAGGGTTGGTAGCTGGAGCCCGATGATATTCTGGGCAATTTTAATGGTTCTCTGTAGAGCTTTTTTGTCCGCTACAGAGCTACTCCCAAACCATGCCAGAATGCCATAGGTTAGGACACTCTCAGTGGTGCTACGATAGTATGACAGAAGCAAATGCTGAGATAAATTTAACTTGCCGAGCATTCTCAGGAAATACAGCCTCTTCTGTGCCTTCTTCATTAGCATGTTGGCATTTATAGTCCACGAGAGGTCCTCTGAGATGTAAGTACCCAGAAATTTAAAACTACCAACTCTCTCCACTTCCTCACCGTTTATGTACAGTGGTAAATGTACATATCTCTTCCTCCTAAAATCAATTATGAGTTCTTTAGTTTTTTTGATGTTAAGTGTGAGATGATTTTCTTTACACCAAAGTATCAACCTTTGTACTTCCTTTCTATAAGCAGACTCATTGTTCTTATTTATGAGCCCCACCACTGTCGTATCATCCGCAAATTTAATAATTGCATTGTTGTTATACAGTGGGGTGCAATCATGTGTGTACAGGGAATAGAGGAAGGGACTTAGCACGCAGCCCTGGGGAGCTCCTGTACTTAGTACCAGGGTAGAAGAATGGTGAGATCCCATCCTTACTGACTGTGGCCTATCTGTCAGAAAATCCTTTATCCACATGCAGATCTCCTGAGGTAATCCCAGGTTGATCATTTTAAAAAACAACCTATTTGGTAGAATGGTATTAAAAGCAGAGCTATAATCCACAAACAACAGCCTCGCATAAGTTCCCTGATGTTCTAAGTGGCTCAATACAGTATGGAGTACAATGGACACAGCATCATCAGTAGATCTATTTTTCCTGTATGCAAATTGCCATGGGTCCAAAGAAGGTGGAAGACTAGCCTTAATGTAATCCAGCACCAATCTCTCAAAACATTTCATAACAACAGATGTTAAAGCTACTGGTCTGTAATCATTGAGAGATACCACAGCTGACTGCTTGGGGACTGGCACTATAATAGATGTCTTCAGGCAAGTGGGGACTGAACACTGCAACAAGGATAGATTGAAAATATCCGTAAAAACTCCAGCTAATTCTGCAGCACAGCCCCTAATAACTCGTCCCATGATTCCATCTGGTCCAGCTGCCTTTCGAACATTAATATTCTGGAAAGCGCGTCTCACATCTGAAATCTGCAGTACTAGTGGTTGTCTGTTGATGGTAGATTCTAGTGATGTATTATAGACAGTAGGTGCTGGAATAATGGTTGTTCCTGTTTCCACCTCAAAACGGCTGAAAAATTGATTTAACTGCTCAGCCAAAAAATCACTGCTGCTACACAGACTGTTTTTGTTACTCTGACCAGTGATTTGTCTTAGGCCGTGCCACACTCGGCGAGTGTCAGAACTTTCAAGGTGTTGTTCAATTCTCTGGCTGTACATAGCTTTGGCATCCCTAATGCCCCTTTTCAGT
Organism: Pogona vitticeps; assembly: GCF_051106095.1. Lineage (NCBI taxonomy): Eukaryota > Metazoa > Chordata > Lepidosauria > Squamata > Agamidae > Pogona > Pogona vitticeps. Next base: position 192,599,446 of record NC_135785.1, on the reverse strand, counting down.
TTAGCTCTAGCCTCTCTGTACTGTAGTTCATCACCAGAATGAAAAGCAGCATTTCTGGCTTTTAATAAAAGGCGCACTTCTCTATTTAGCCAAGGCTTGTTATTAGAAAACACTCGTACTTGTCTGGTAGTAGTAACAACATTGATGCAGCTTTTGATATAAAACAGTACTGTTGAGGCATAAGTATCAACATTGTCCTCCTCAAACAGTGCCCAATCAGTGCTCCTAAAGCAATCTTGAAGTTGCTCAGATGCATCCACTGGCCACACTTGTATTTCTCTAATTGATGGTCTGATTCTTTTAACAAGAGGTCTGTATGATGGAATCAAAAAAAGAGATATATGATCTGACTGTCCCAAGCTAGGCAATGGCTTCGTCTTATATCCATGTATGATGTTACTATATACCTGATCCAAGGTATTTTCCCCTCTAGTGGGACAGTCCACATACTGATAAAAGTTAGGGAGGACGGTCTTTAAATTGGCTTGATTGAAATCACCTGCTACCACCAGCACTCCATCTGGGTAGGCCTGCTGCTGTTTGCTGATAGCAGTTAACAAACAACTCAAAGCTGTGGTTGTGTTAGCATCAGGAGGTATATATACTGCTGTTATTATAATAACATTAAACTCACGAGGCAGGTAAAAGGGGCGGCATTTCACTGCCAAATACTCCAAATCAGGAGAACAGTGAATGTCCAGTATTTTAACATCTGTGCTCCAATTATCGTTTGTGTAAACACAAACCCCTCCACCTCTGCTCTTCCCAGATTCAACAGATCTGTCTGCTCGATGTACTCTGCGTCCTTGTAGTTCAATTACCTCCCCTGGGATGGAAGAGTCAAGCCATGTCTCTGTAAAGATCATAACGCAACAGTCTCGAATATTTTTCTGTAGGGAGATAGTAAGTTCCAGCTCCTCAATCTTGTTGGGTAGAGATCTAACATTTGAGACAAAAAGACTTGGCAATGCAGGCTTGTGAGGATTTTTGCCTAACCTCACTCGTAGACCGGCCCTGCAACCTCTTTTCTGCTTGCGTTTTCTCCGTGCTCTTTTCTTCCTGACAGGGAGAGCAGGGGGAGTAACCCCCGGATATGCAGGCTGTCTTAAAAGCTCAGCTGGGATGTTGTAAGTTGAGACCGTCGATTCAAAGTTGTAACCTTCTCTGCCAATAGATAATAATTCTTGTCGACTGTAAATTACTTGTGCCTGAGCATGTAGAGTCCGTAATAAGGGCCGATCTCTGGAATGCCTAGCCGCTGCAAGTGCTTGCGCCGCCATCTTGACCAACTGTAACAGTAACAGGTCTTAACCTTGACCTTGTTTCCTCCATTTGAACCTTATTCAATAAAGCCAGAACTATTTCATATGAAATAGAAAACTATGATGTAAGATAAGCTTATTAAATAGCATCTTAAACCACAGTTTGAACTTGGTTTAAGACCTTGGTTAACTAATAGTAATTAAAGCAGCATTTCTGATTTTATAAATACTTGCTATGTGTTTGGAAGGAAATGTCAAGCAGAGTTTGGAAATAAACTCATTTACTTTTATTCATTACTTTTTTTGCTACTGTTACATTACTGTTTTGTTTACTCATTACGCTTTTTATTTTCATAAATAGTCTTGACGCTTATTGCAGTATTTGCAAAGTAATGTGTTCGTGGTATTGCTAATCACTTTTCTAGTATAAAACTTTTTAAAAATCCACTCAAAATACCTCTCAAAAGAAATTTTACTGAGAGAACTAGAACAGAAAAAAAAACCACACATACAGTTGGTTAAGCTACTTTCAATTCCATTTGTTAAATTACTTTGGACATATTTACACCCAAGGCTGGCCCTGCTGTTAAACCAGGTGAGGCAGTTGCCTTGGGTGGTGAAACACGAGGCATCAAGACTGTTTGGGATTGGAAAGCTCTTGCTGCTCCATGCTAACTCCCCAGACCATCCGCTTCTCAGTTGCTTGTTCCAATAACACATGACTCTGATGGGGTCCTCAAGCCCAAGACATTGTGGGAAGGAAGGCCACGTACAGTTTAACACACACACACCGAAAAACTCCCCTCAGTGCCTGGCATTATTGAACAGCTTGCCAAAAAGGAGAAAAACCATGGAGACTGTACAGAACAGTAAGGACCTCTGCTCAGCCTTCCCCATATCTTCTCCAGTGGCATCTTTGCCACCCCTTGCCCATCTCCTGTTACTACTACCCTCCCTTTTGATGACTGCTGCCTTGTGGCAGTGGGGAGAGGGGTTGTCGCTTGTCCTCCCACCTCAGGTTGTAGGATATCTTCTGTTGCTTCTGATTACATCCTCTCCTTTTAGGAAAAAAAGTTACACATTGCGATGAACTGCTAAACTATTCCTTTCAAGCTACAGTGCTGAGGGAGAGACGATAGAACAGCCAAATGAGCTTATTCCCCGCTGCTAAACTATAGTTTAGCAAGTCAGAAATTGTGTTTCCAAACCAGGCTGGTGTTATTCTGTTAGCAGTTGAAAATGTTAGTTGCAGCTGAATTCAATCGTGAATTTATCAGATTTTTTTTTCCTGCCTGAGTCTTTCAGTGCACTGCAGGGTTCTTATTTTCTTTAAGCTCTTGTAATCTCTTGAGCTGTTTTTTTCATCTTTTTCTCCCTGATTCACCTTTTGCTAATATTGTGGCTGTAAACAGTCTTCTTTTTAGCAACTTCAGGTGGCTAACTGATAATGAAAATGGGTTGATGGGAAATTGTGCAATGGTGTTGTTGGCTGTGAAGATACATTATGCCCTTCCTTTTTGGAAACACCGTGATTTCTTACTCCTTTTACTTGAACAATACATTATTATGTAGTTACTTTCTTCCCCAATGGCAGGGGGAAAAGAGCACAGTGTGAATAGGATTGTTGTGAAATACAAGAATTTATAGCCTTTCATCTGTACTGCTAACAGATGGGGAGTAATAGTGTTCACCTCTCTCTTCATAAGTAGTGTGCCTGTTGTCTTTTTTCCCCCAGTGGGTTTTTCCTGAATAGGCTTTGCAAGTTAACTCACCTCTCACATCAGTTGTAGATTGCAAACTTAAGGATGTAATGAACATTTACAAAGATTCCATCCTTAATGGAAAAAGCTATCCTAGCACATTGAGACAACCAATAGAAAAAATTGCAAGATTCTTTTTAGTCCTACTTGTATTTTATGTAAACATATGAAACAAAACAAAAAACTGGATTTTGCACAAAGTATCATAGTTCTGCAAAATACCTTTTTGAAATTATTCAGATGTTTTGTTCTCACTTGTGAGGAAAAAAATAGGTGAAGATTTATATCCCTATTCCAAACTATCCATTTTCTGCTTCCTTCCATACATGTGAAAAATTAAAACATTTCCTTTTAATTATACCCATGTATATATTATTCTCATTGAAAAGCATGTTTCTGCACTGGGGGGGGGGAGAGTCGTGTGCAAGAGGGGTGAAACCCCACCCAATGGAGCTGAAAATTATAGGGAATTTTGGCTGCACATACTTTATTCAGATATTTGTTCTGAAGAAGATAAAATATCACTTTCTTATCAGCTCAAGCTCCTTGAGGAAAATACACAATATTGATGGGATTTGCTTGATTATCATGTGACAAATTCTAGGTGCAATAAACAGTTTCAGTCATGTCTAATATTTCATAACATAAAGGGGATCATAGAACAGTGATTGATAACTTGTGATGGCAACTTGACTTTAGATGGAAAATAACGTGCCTTTTTGGCTTTTTTGTTGTTGTTAAATACTCAGGTTTCTTAAATTAAAAGGCTCTTTAGGGCATTCTCTGGACAATGTGTATCTTTGATCTAGTTCATACACAACATAAACAGTTGTATAAAGGACATTCTGTGTAAACCTGATATTCTAGGTATCAGTAGTACCCAATAATCAGAGGATTTAGAGGGCAATGTTCTTTAAGAGATACCCTCATATGCAAAGCTTAGTGATTTTACACCAGTTTTGCACCTTTAAGCAACACTTATTATCTGCTGAGTTTGACCCAGTTTTGTATAGGCGGGGAAATTCCTCATGGAAGTCCAAGACACTGTGTTTCCACAGGTGAGGCAAAATCCATCACATACATACAGATTCCACTGTTCCAACTTCCTTTTTAAAAAAGTGATTGTAAAATGTGGGTGAAGGCACTTCACAGTTCTAGACTCTGAGGAAGAGGTCTACTACATCCAAGGCCCATAAGATTGCCAGTTGCTGCTGCATTGATTTCCTCAGGAAATCAATGCAGCATCAGCCACTGGTTGGAAGAGGTCTTTTCTCAGGTCTTTCTGCAGGCCAAAGCATTGTGGGCAAGGTGGCCTTGGAGAGTGCTTATCACCATTGCTTTGCTTCATCAGTTAGTTTGAACAACATTGCCTCAAGTACCCTCTGGGACCACTTTATTCACAGTGCCTTCCATTAGGAAGGACATCTACCACAGAGCAAGAATCTTGGGGTGAACAGAGAACAAGATGCTTTTTAGAGGAGGCAGCCAGTGGCTGATGCTGCACCTCAGGAAATTAATGCAGCAGCGGTTGGCATTCTTATGGGTGCAGATCATTTTTTTCCCACAGTACCACATGACTCACTGAAGTTCCTCTGAGGCTTCTTGCAGCATTGCTACACAGCAGTCAGACTTTGCTTTATGATTTATTGATGGCACGGAAGACTTGTTTGAAGAGAATACAGTACATCACAAGTGGGACAATATGTTATTTTGCAGGTAATGAAAGCAGGGCATCTACCAGATGTTACTTGTTACACATGTAAAAATAAAAGTTGCACAGAGGTAGAGAGCCAGTGGCAGTCAATGCTGGTATTTAACTTGGAAGGGTTGATGAAACATTTGTAAAATTTATTTTGGGAAGCTTAATTCCAAATTAAGGAATCATCCGTTCTTGTGAGCAATTGGTAAATATATCACCAATTTTTAATCACATTTATCCAATCATTTTGTTGCAGGGAAATGAATAGATTTAATGAAGAATAAATATGGGAGAGAAAACAAAATATGGTACTGTTTGCTCTGTTCTTTTGTGCCTGGAAAGATGTTATGACATTCAAAATTAAGAAGAAAAAATGCATCCACTTTACATATATTGTATGAAAGGTGTCATAATTTATTCTGAATTAGTGATGTAAGTAAGTGAAGAACCAGCATTTCAAAAGACTGTCATGTGTAGGAAGATGTGTATTCTGGAAGAATTTTAAGTGATACCACTTATCAGGAACAACATTCTGTTTATTGTTTAGAGATGTGTACTTATCAATTGCACAAGAACAGAAAGTGTCTAAGGAAGGCACCTAAAGAGGATTAAGCAAAACCTTCAGCATCCATGCTATTACCAAGAAATTTTTACAGGAAATGTTTGGTTCCTTTAGGGAAACACCCCCACCCCTCAAAATATAAAAGGCAGGGCATATATATCCATTGAAATAGATTTTTACTGTGTTCAAAACCATTGAATGTTGCACTGGAATATTCAGGGGAAAGAGTTGGCTCTTTCTCCTCTCCTTGTCTATTTACTTACTTGAACTTTGAGTGTGTTCTGTATCCTCCGTGCTATAAACATAGCCTGGAATTGGTACACACAGAATCTTCATACACAGAACTGATTTTTTCAATGTTTATATTTTGTATGCCATTGCTGCTGCTGCTGCTGTTGTTGTCATTGTTACTATGTGCTGTCTAGTGACCTCTGATTTATGGTGACTGTATGAATGAGCAATCTCCAAAATATCCTGTCCTCAACAGACCTGCTCAGCAGCTGCAAACTCAAACCTGTGGTCTTCTTTAGGGAGTCAACCCAACTCTTATTTGGTCTTCCTCTTTTCCCGCTGCCTACAACCTTTCATGGGATCATTGTCTTTTCCAAGTTAATCTTGCCTTCTCATGACATGCCAAAAGTAGGCCAGCCTGAGTTTCAAGATTATTAACCTCCAGAGATAGTTCAGGAGATTCCACTTGTTCGTCTTTCTGGCAGTCCAGGGTATCTTCAAAGCTCTCATCCAGCACCACATTTCAAACAAATCATTTTTCCCTTTCTGCTTTGTTTACTGTTTATCTTTCATACCTGTACATGGTGATCAGAAATACAAGAGTGTGGATGGTCTTGGAGTAGGTGTCCTGGGACACATCCTTACACTTGATTATATTTTCTATTTCCTTCATTGCTGCCCTTCCAAGGCTTAGTCTTCTGATTTCTTGGCTGAAGTTGCCATTTGGATTGATGATTGAACCAAGAGATACAAAATCTCTAATGCTTTCCATTTCTTTATTTTCAGTTTTAACGTTGTGTTTTGGTTGGAGAAATATAAATAACCTATACTGTGATTTATATTTGTTTGCTCATTTGTTAAAATTAGGGGAAATATTGAACAGAAATTCAAAGTTCTGTGTTCCTTTTACTGAATTATATCGGATAGCATAGGTACTAGCAAAACTTTCTGCCTAGAAAGAAACAGTGATTTAGCTATTAAAATACCTGGGTTTTTATGATAGTGGGCAGATGCCTGACTGTTTAATGAACATAGACAGCAAGGATCATAGTTGTACATTAAGGATACAAATCCTCATATCACTCATTCTTGCACTTGACAAGCAAGAGCAATAAACTGCATAAAAGAGAGAGGTCTCTTTTCATGCAACGTATTTTCTAATAATGGTAAGGGTCCTCACACTAATTTTTTATATATTTTTTTCTTTTTTGCAAATTTGCAAAACTATATTTCCTGTTTAAAGTTAGAAAGACTGAATGACTCGTTGGCAGTTTTTATTAACCAGTCATTTTCTTGTTTGTGTGTGCATTTCTTCACAATGGGAAAATATATTGTGCAAATTGCAGAAATGTCAAAATGGGGAAAAAAAATCCTTTTCTTCCTCATGTGCTGGAAGTGATAAATCTACAGTTGTCAACAGACTTTCCATACTCCATTTGTATGAGAACTAGAAATTCAGTGAGATTTCTTCACATCCCTACTACGTAAATTTAAAACATAAATGCAGCCTAGTTGGCACTGACATCTACATTTGTCACAGTAAGGAATTTTGGTCTCCCAGCTCTGCAAAGACACCTGGCCACCTATTCTTGGCATCTGCTACTCAGAACTTTCATAACCAGGATATCTATAATAGTTCCTGAGAAATCTAGGCTGCCATATGCCAGTAGGCAAGATTTTGGCTATAGTTCATGTAGATCTCCTGCCAATGAATCATTGTGAGGATGCTAAATCCCTGGTTCATGCGTTGGTAATCTCAAGGATTGACTATTGCAATGCTCTCTACGTGGGGCTGCCCTTGAAGGTGGTTTGGAAGTTGCAGCAAGTGCAAAATGCAGTGGACAGGCTGGTCACTGAGGCATCTAAATTTGACCATATTTCACCCGTCCTGGCTTGCTTGCACTGGCTGCCAGTATGCTTCAGGGCCAAATTCATGGTATTGATGCTAATGGTTGTTGTAGGTTTTTCGGGCAGTTTGGCCATGTTCTGAGGGATTTTTTCCTAACATTTCTCCAAAAGAAAGTCTAAAACTCAACAAAGCCTGGCTCCCAACACTGAACAATACAGCCTGAAAAGGTCAGCAAACTCTACACAGCCACAAGGACCAGCAATCACTGCACACAAAAGACCAGCTAACAACACCCATCAATCACAGTGACAGATCATCTCTTCTCTTACCACAACAATACACCCACAATAAAAAAACACTGATCACCATAATCACCCAATCTCCTGAAAAGAACAGAAGCTGATCTCACAGCTATAAATACTCAACTATCCCACAAACAGCACCAGAGCACAGACAGAGTTCTAACTCCTGTCCTCTGAAGATACTGGCCACAGAGACTGGCGAAACTTTAGGAAGAAAAACTCTCAGAACACGGCCAAACAGCACGAAAACCTACAACCATTGGACCCCAGCTGTGAAAGCCTTCAAGAATATATTGATGGTAACTTATACAGCCCTTTATGGGACCTTGCTACCTGTCAGAGCACCTCTCTGTCAGGTAACCTTCCCACCTGCACCTCCCAGTTTTTAATGTTGTGGGTGGCCACTCCAAACGAGGCCCCGAAGGCATCAACCAGAAACTGGGCCTTTTCAGTAGTGGTCACTCCGCTCTGGAACTCTCTTCCTGTGGAGGTGTGACTGGCCCTCACCCTCCTGAGCTTCTGCAAGCAAATTAAAACCTGGCTTTTTACCCAGGCCTTCCCAAGCACCATCCTCTCATAAAATTATGTTGGCCTGTTGTCTGCCATTCTATGTCCCAGACGGGTGATTTTAGGGGTAGGGTTTTGTTTGTTTTCTTGTAATATGTTTTATATGGTTTTAATCTTTTTAGCTCTCTGTTTTATAATATTTTGCAAGCTGCCCAGATTAGTGGCATGCTCACTAAATGGGTGGGGTATAAATTTCAATCAATCTAGTGCGGAGCCTGCTTCTAGCCTTAATGACTGAGTGGGGATTTGACTTTTGGTGTCCTTGATCCTGTTCCAACAAACCACACAGCTTTGTTCATTCACTACACTTTATGACCTGCTACTGCTCATGGATGGCCTGAAAGCAAAAATAAGAGGGGGGAAAAAGAATATTGGTTATGGCTTTTTACAGTGATCATTTGTAGTGATCCTATTCAGATATTTTCCATGCAGTCTTATTTTCTACAGATGTACCTGCCTGAGATTTATTTAACAAATACAGCTTTTATGACCCTTTGAGGAAGTTTTCCAAAGGAAATCACAGTATTGATATTGCAGTAAAGGGGCAAGGCATTCTCAATCACTTACAGCTAATGTCAGAGGCTCTTTAATGACGTTTTCCTCTCTAATTTAAAGGAGAAAATTGATGGTTTTACTTTAACTACAACTATCACTTGATGAAGTAGGCTACAAGTGTGTTATTATGTACTACCAGACACTATGGGATTAAATCATCCACACAGGAGCAGCAGTTTTCTTTAGGCTTTCCTTAGACCAGACCTGGGGAAATATATGACTCCCCCCCTCCCAAAAAACAAAGCTTGGACTGAACGACTGCCATTTCTCACCATTAACGATGCTGGACACTGTGGTCTAGCAACATCTGGAGGCCCACATGTTCTTCACCCTTCTTTTGGATCAGAGGATCCCAGCCTTGGATCCCCATATGCTTCTGGACTATAGCTTTGAGAAATCCTAGCCAGCACAGCTAGTGGTGAAGGCTTCTGGGAGATTTAATCCAAAAACATCTGGGGACTCAAAACTGGGAATCACTGGTTTAGAATATTATATTAGTGTGCCTTTCTTACACTTAACATAAATGCATTTTTAGGGTGTTCAGTGCATTTATACTGCCAGGTATATTACTGGCTTGGGAACAGTTTCCATACTTGCTTATTATTCTAAAAATAATATTCCCTTAAAGTGTGATTGAGTCATTGCATAATCAGTGGACATGGAATTTCTTGTGGTACCAGATAAATCTTAATACTGTACACTGGTTTTTTTCTTCTCAGCTGCAGTATCAAGTTGGGTAATGTATTGCTAATCTAATTAATCACTTAAAGGAGCACTTTTACAAGGAAAAGTGCATACAGTACTGTCTTCCCTGGTAAATGCTGGACATATTTTCTACTGCTCTACTTGCAGACGGAGAGGGAATAAAGTTAGAACACTTCCATTGATGTCATTTCCTCTCCCCCTCCCCCTTTCTTGAAGTGAACAATCTGAGCTTTGCTGCTGAGATACCTCTGGCCATCAATTATTCTCCTTCTGTTGTCCTTCCAGACTAAAAGCTTGGAGAAAGGGTTTGAGAGGTTGAACTTCCAGGGTCACCTCCACATTGAGGTGGCCCTGGAATTCTTTGAGGGAACTTCATTTCTGTTGGTGGCTTAACTGGCAGCAGCTTTCCAAATGTCACCAAATAGTGTGTGTCCCATATTAATTTCACACAGCAGCGTGCTACATCAAGGGCATTGTAGAAATATATTACATTGTTGACAAGACCTAGACTTTTCAGGCTGCTAGGAATACTCTTCTTATTGCACAGTTATTGCAAAGTTATTTCTAATTTCTAGTGACCCTAAAAAGGCTTTCTAGCTATTTGAGATGTTCAAACAGCAACTTAAAATTGCACACACCCATCCCAGTGAGTTTCTGTGACTAAACAGGAATTTCAACGCAGGTCCCCTTGAGTGCTAATGTAACACTCTGCCCACTACACCATAATGATTTTCACAAGAGTAGTTGAGGGCTAGAATGATTTATCTTTTAAAGATGGACAAAGTAATGTAAGAGAAATTGTGGTGGCTCAGTTGAGGGCTTAGCTGAGACCAAGCTGTAAGTGTTGAAGGGAATCAGCCACTGAGTGTAGCTGAAAGCAATGACTAATCACCATGGCCCCGTATAGGTTTGGCTCTTGTGCTAAATCAGTGTAGGAAGCAACTGTTGTTTTTGGATGCTATTGTTTGTGGACTACCTCACGGAACCTGGATGTTTCTTGACCATCAGACCAGTCCTTGATGGGAGTGATTCACGACAGAGGTTGATCCTTGAGACACCCTGTTCCTGTGTTGTTCAGGATTTCTAAGATTAAAATTGGTACCTTGAACTATATCCAGAAGTGGATTGAGAGTTGGTGCATGTGTTTTAGGATATCTGAAGCATGATTCCAGCTGCCCAGTCCTGAACAGTAATCTAGGCTCCATATTTCCTTCTAACTAAAATGTGCAGCTCAGCTTTAAGGCAAACATATGGCACTCAGATTATTACCAGAGCATTGATAAATGAGCACGAGTAACTGTGTGTTTCTATCTAGGAGATGCCCCTACTGAAACTGATGGTTAGTATTTTTGAGGCCACATATGTCCTCAAAATAGGACTAAATTTATATATCCTACTACATCAAACATACCAAGAAGTGAAGGCAACATCGCCACAGCTAAAATATATAAATAATGTAATTTTATTGGAAATTCATGTTTAAACTTTCCTGAATAAACATGAAATCAAACAGCAGAAAACTCAAAATGATGAGTCGTTAATTGCTTTACAGGGAAAGGTAAACAGTGGCAAGTTAGTTCTGAAATGCCTTCCAATCACTCTCTCTTTGAGCTGCATATTCTGAGGTCATTAGTGTATAAATTTTTAAAATTTTAAGAAAAACTGAGTCTTTTTAAAAATTAATTTAGCATAGCTGCTGCTGTGGTTATGTGGTAATTTCAGATCATGTCCACACAGACACACTCCCCTTCAGATTTTTAGCATTTAAACCATGAAGGGATAGTGTTCTCTCAGTGCGTGCATAACTTTTGTCAATGCTAATTAAGCAAAAAAGATCAAGGTGCAGGTTTTTTTTTCCGGGGATTAAAGAGCAGCAGAGTGGAGCTGATAGCCTGTGGTGCGGGTGTATGCTATTAACCCCAGTCAGCCATTAATCTCTAGAAAATGTCTTGCACTGAAAGCATTATTGCTGTTACAACAAGGGAAAAAGGAAATTCTGCAGCCAAATGACTGCTGCAATATATTTTGATATTCAAGGGCTTACTTGCACTCCAGTCCCTGCTGGATAACCAGAATAACTTCAGCAGTGTGTAGGCATTAAAGAACCAACAGATCCCTCTTAGTATGCAAAAAGCCAAAGAGGCAAGTCAGAACTGGAACATTTTAATGTTAAATAGGTTTGATTTTACTATTGGAAATATATTATTAATTTCTCTTAGTATGTTGTCCTACAAGCTCTTACATTTAGAGATTATGTAAAGTTTCCAGATACTGAACAGTGCATAATCTGGCCTACGAGAAATAGTTTAGAACATTTAATCCATACACTAAATTTAATGTATACCAACAGTTCACATGGATATGGTAATGTCACATAGCAGGATGAAGTGGCTAAATATCTGATGAGTCAGGGATGCTCTTTTAAGAGGAAGATGTAGGAAGTGTATATGTCTGGTGTCACTTTCATAGCTCATTGAACATGACTCACTGTTACAATGTGGTGTGTTATTTTTTTTCCATATATACTTCAAACAGAATTGAAATAAAAGAGCAGTCAGTCATTTTTTTATTCCAGTCTGAATCCCAAATCAAACTCTGGAACTCCCTCCCACAGGAAGCTAGGTTGGCTCCATCTTTGCCGTCTTTCCTCAGGCAGGCTTTTCCTTAATGAGTGGTGGTCTGAGAGGGGTTTTAAATGGATTGTTTAACTCTTTTCTTTTAAATGTGTTTTAATATTGATCTTAGTTACCATTTTAATATAATACTTGTTTAATTCTTTTTTAATATTTGTATGACTGTTTTTAGCTTTTTCATACTGTTTTAAAGATTTAAGCTGCCTTGGTTCCTTTTGGAGGGAAAAGGTGGGATAGAAATATTTTAAATAAATAAAAAAATAATAAAATAAACTTCCAGACTTCTGTTAAGCAGCAGAATACTGTGGACGAGTCACCCAGATAGGTGGGGTATAAATCAAATAATAATAATAATAATAATAATAATAATAATAATAATAATAATAATAATAATAATAATAATAATAATAATAATAATAATAATAATAATAATAATACATAGAGGAGGTTGGAATAGGAATAGGAATAGAAAGCAGTTTCCTGGAAAACAACACAGTGAAGTTCAGATCTATGCATGTTAATTCAGAGTCTGGTCTGAGGTGCATTTATTTACTTTGAATTAAGTCCTGTTGCACTTACCTGATACATTCCTCAGTAAGTGTGAATACAACAGCATAATAAATCTGCAAACCTACCTATGCTTGCTTTTTACCAAAATAAACCTTTCAGATAAAAAACGTGTTAGATCAAACTGCAAATCATCCCTTATCTATGGAGAGGATTTGCTATATATTTTGTAGACCAAGTGGAGGCAACACACAAAGTTTTGCATCTGCATCATTGCAAATTACTCCTTGGGCATCATCTTGACCCCCAGCTTCCAAATGAACTTCCCTGCTATGCTGTACCTTTATGACCAGAATGGTATGAGGAGAGCAGACTGAATTTGGATTGGTAGAGTTATTTTTTTGAAAATAATCAGTTGACAAACTGATTAATTAGTTCAAGGACTGCAAACTGCTCAAAAACAACTGGTCCTGTTTGTTTAGTGTTAGATGTAGTGGTGCACAATCATGACTACTTTAAAATATGTGGGCTTGTTTTCAAGAGGTTTTTATTCCTAAGGATTGATTCACATTTATCTTTAAACACATCTGTGTTTCGTAAAATTTAGGGAGTTCCTATTATCTTCCCCTCACGTTTCTCTTTCTATAGTTTCTATTTACAATACAGGCTCTACTAATTCTAACCACATTTCCCTTACTTGGCCTTTTGGGGAAAAATATTTCGAATTCAGATAGGTTATAGATGGGAAGAGGCACAAAGCGCAAATAGGTGAATAAAAAAAGAATGTTTGTTAGAAGAGTAACAGTTAAAAAGTGGAGGAAGAAAATTCTGGTTACAAGAAAAAAAAAAGAATGTCAAACACTTACGATGACAGAGTTGTTGGCCTTCCCCTATCTTTGTAAGTCCATACTGATTTGATAAAATCCAAAATCATAAAATAAATCTCACTGAACAATTTTGAGAATATGTGCTCAGAATCAGTTAGAACGCTGCTGGTTTCTGTACAGTGGACTTTGGCATGGATTACTTTTGAGAGTCATTTGTGCAGTGCACAGGATGAATACACCTCCAGGTTTGCCACACTCACAGGGAGTGGAATTTGTTCTCCAAAACATGCTAAAAAGCTGCCAGAGGTTGTTTGGTTCTTTATTTGGCCTCATGGCCAAGTTGACTTGTCTTACAAGAAACTCGTCTCAGTCCAATTCCCTCAGCACCCCTTGGGCATGGTCACCTAAATCCATCCCTGATTGTTTCATTCTCCTCATAACCATACTATTTTGGCTTCTCTGACTCATATATGGCATGATATTGTGCTTATGGAATTGACTGAGAACTGTCACTTGGGGTACTTCCAAAGAGACAGCTGCTGGCATTATGTTGTGATTGTATCTTTTTGCCCATAACAGATTTTTAAAATTGGAAGCAGCTGTGGGAAAGCACGGGAAGATTACAATTGGAAGATATCATAATTTGAAACCTTGTAATAGTTCACAAACAAGGCAGGCCGACTACATTATAGAAACCTTGTCTAAACATAAGAAAAGCAACGCTGAGCCACGCAGCATCTGCCTGAAAGTTGATCTAATCCAGTGTCCTATTCTTAGAGTGGCCATCCTATCACCTCTGAAAGCAGTGATGGAAACTTAGGACAAAAGGGATTGTATTCTGTTGTTGATCATGTAGAGTGGTTTCTGAAGTTCTGTGAGCCTATTAGACATTGGTTCAAGTCACTTTGAGTAACACAACCTCTCTGTACAGATTCATTATAATTTTAGTTTTAAACATATAGGTGAAGCTATTGGCGCCGAAGTATTTGGTACCTTGATATTCTCAGCCATTAGTAAAACACTGACACAGAGCTTTTTCTCTCCGTTTCATCTGACACAGGTCCAACTATAGAACAGCTGTTATTAGAAGGGGAAATTCTTTAATTGGTGGCTGAGTGTAATTCCTATAGCAGGAGGGTTTGGGGGATTTTTTGCACCTCTCATACATTGCAAATTAGCACGCTTTCCTTTGTGATTCTTCCTGAGACATAAGTGTTATTCTCTTTTTGTAGATCTGATTTTTCAAAGAGGAATTATTGTCTCCATTGTTTCTTGACTTGAACACAAATGTGATTTAATTTCTCTTGGCAATGAATGGATGGTCCCGTAGTCATATTTGTGTCTTACTGGATTCAAGACAGTTAAACTTGTATGTGTGGCAGTTATAAGGAAGCAAATATATCTGTCTCCAAACCTCCAGTTTCTTGATATCTTTGGAGCCATTTTGCTGTCTGAAATTTCAAGGTTCATCTGTTAAATAGGGACTTGGCCCACCAATTGGGTTTGCTGGGGAAGCCCCTTATAGGAGACACGTGGGGACGATCTTCTTTATTTTATTCATCAAGCCATTAATCAAATTACAATTTTAGTTGCCCAATGACTGCGAATGTGGGTGCATTTTATTTATATTTGTCACTGAAAAATCTGTTGGGCACTTTGGAGCTCCTGTAAAGAGACTGCTGGCATAATCAAGTCAAATGAGATAACTGAGATAATGGATTGCAAATGGTGAAAAACACAATCACCAGCATGTGCTAGATGTGAAGCACTTCAGCTTTCAGATAAAAAAGATGTGAGAAATAAAAATAATATACAGTTTAAATATGAATGGATTAATAAATGTGAAGTAGTAGCCAGGAAATCAACCCTGAGTGCTCACTGGAAGGACAGATCCTGAAGCTGAGGCTCCAATCCTTTGGCCATCTCATGAGAAGACTCCCTGGAAAAGACCATGATGTTGGGAAAATGTGAAGGCAGGAGGAAAAGGGGACGACAGAGGATGAGATGGTTGGACAGTGTCGTTGAAGTGACCAACATGAATTTGACCCAACTCTGGGAGGCAGTGGAAGACAGGAGGGCCTGCCGTGCTCTGGTCCATGGGGTCACAAAGAGTTGTACACGACTTAACAACAACAGTAGCCAGGAATTTGTTTTTCGTCTTGATTTGTTTCCTTATAACTCAGATCTTTGCTTCCTATTTTTGGGACAAGAAATTAGGGTGTGTGTGTGTGTGTGAGAGAGAAACCTTTCTACTTTAGAATGAGACTAAATAAATCTTGGTGAGTATTTGATGCTGTCACTTCTCCAAACCTGCATTCTTTATAAATAGAGCTCAGAACTGGCAACAGCATAATATCTTATCACATTTTGACTTAAGAGATCTTCCATTCATTACCTTTTTACTTTGTGTTTTATATAATGAAAAGACATGGATGAAATGAAAAATGGATTTTTCTTCTAAACCTCCAGTCCATCCATTACATTCAAGATTTATAGAGTCAGCAATGTGCTGTGCAATTCCTCAGGGAAGTGTAAGGCAAACAGAAGGTAACTAGTTCATCCTAACTCCAGCCAGCACTTTGTACAAATTCTTAGGAGATCAAACAGTTTCTACGACTGATAGTGTACATGTGGAATAGCTGCTAAGCGGATTGGAGATGTATTTTAAAAATCCCAGATGGAAATGCAAATCCAGCACTAGCTGCTGTGTCCAAAAACGCTTTTGTGTATTGCAGTGCAGAATCATATTCTTATTAAACATTAACAAATGTGGCTTTCATTTAATACTTGCAGCTATTCACACATTGTGACTTTTATTTTAAAAATCTTGTTTTCCTCCAGTGTACATTTTTAAGACATTCAAAATGTAATGTTGGAGAAGTAAATTTCCTAATACTGTAATTGTTATAAGTATTATTTTTTTTCCAGGTTGGTGCTGCATAGTGTTGCTTCATACTGTATGTCTTACAATTTTTATGTAGTAGTGTGCTTCTCAAAATCATATATTAGATTTTTACTCGTTAGACTGGGTGTAGACTGGATGTCAGTAGCAGATACTATTGGGTATCTCTCCTGCTGCTGCCAAAATTCCACCAACTAGGAGCAAGAAAAAGAGAAAAATAACTTTTTCCTGTGCATTTGCTCCACACAATGCAGTTTTATGTATCTCTGTAATCTCACCATTTACTTTTGTTTGAAAAATACAGTGCCCCAAATGGTATGATTTTTCTTTATAGGGGAATTATTTCAGCTCTTTGATTATTTTTGCTTCCCCTTTTCTGCTATCCCATTTTTTACTCCATCTAGATTGCTGGCTTCCAGCAAAAGATGCTGTTTCCCCAACGGGTGAGAGGATATCTTTTGGGCAATTCCTTTTAGATACAGAAATGTCTTAAGCGGGCACTGTGTGATGCAAGCTGTAGAGAGAAATAAAGGGAACAAAGGAATCAGGGCAAGCAGCCAATCTGATCTCGGTGAATGTTATTTCTCAGTTGCAAGAATGCCACTCTTACAATGACCATTAAAACAGAAGTCATCCATCAAACCCCACTAATAAGAAAAAATATTAGCTCTCTAGTGCAAATCCAGCCCACTCAATATCCAATTTCCAGCTTTTGTTATTGCTTACCCTTCAGACACTGAAAGAATTACACCAAACCCTCACAAGACAGAGGTAACTACTTCTTGCTAGATGGCCACTGCTAGGGCACCAACATATAGGTTGATTCCTTGACTCTCCATTGTCTTTGGTACCCTTTTAAAGCTCAAAAGAAGTGGTCGACAACATAGAACCTGCGTTCTCATGACAAATGTGTAGTCCTGAACGTGTCTGTATCCAGCTTGCAGCATTTTAATAGGTTTATTTAGTCTACCTTTTTAATACACGCTGTATAAAAATAATGACTTTACACGATGTTTTCTACATCTACTTCAGTGGATTTGATTCATATTACAGTCTTACAGTACCATCACAGAATACAGTGATATCAGCATGAATATAAAAAATTTAGGCTACTCTTTATAGATATATGGTGACCTATTGGTATGGACATTTTTGAACAGCAGTGATGTTACAGTGCCTTGTTTGTTTTTGTTTTGTTCCATTTTCTTTTTTGTTTTTGCATGGTGAAAATAATTTACATTAAGTTGAATCACATCAAGTTTGAATTTCTGTGGCAAACTTACTGTGAGCACATATAATGATCTAAAGCAGTGGTGTCGAACTGTGGCCCTCCAGATGTTCTTGGACTTCAACTCCCAGAAGCCTTCACCACCACCTCTGCTGGCCAGGATTTCTGGGAGTTGAAGGCCAAGAACATCTGGAGGGCCACAGTTCAACACCACTGATCTAAAGCACCTATTCTGAAGGCCATATGGCCCGCTGGGGGCCCTGGCACATTTGAAGGGAGCCGGAGACTAGAAACAATTCTTCACACACTACTTTATAAGGTTCATTATGCAACATATACAGCCCTGATTTGTCCTGTATTTCTTTCATACTGTGTTTATGGCATGGCTAAAAAAAGTTTGAGAATGTCTAATCTAAAATATTACTACTGTATAGTCTATCTGAATCACCAGTCTGTCCAGAAGACTGGTGTTTTCAAAACATGACCTTGAGACCTCGAATAACTGCTCCTTTGCAGACTGTGTGAAGAAAATTTTTGTTCCAAGTTTCTTTATCAACACTTCTCACTCTACCCTTACAAATTATGACCTCCCCTTTCTTTTAGACAGCATTGCCTTCCTTTGAATTCCTTGTCAAAACAATAAAGTGGGCAGCTTACATAATTTGCTCTTAACCCTCCTTCATGCATTTGTATGGTACACATCACAATGTTTAGAGCACTTTTCATATTATGGCTGAAAATTAAGAAATCTCCATAGCCATTGCCTTTTGCATGGGGTGCTATGGACAGGCAATTCAGTAACTAGTATCATTTGTGTGACTGCCCCTTCATGTGCTAAAAAGCCAATTGGATGGATTGAGTCCCTAAAGAAAGCCATGATCGTGCATCTGCAAGAGCTGAACAGAGCTGTTCAGGGCAGGACATTTTGGAGATAACTCATTCATAGGGTTGCCATAAGTCAGAGGCAGTTTGACTGTAGTTAAGAACAACAACCTGGTCATGGGGCTTTCTTGGCAAAGATACTGGAGTGGCTTGCCACAGCCTGCTCCAGGTGGATTGTGTTTAGTCAGAACTCTCCACTATGACCTGTCCGTCTTGGGTGGCCCTGCACGGCATAGCCCCTAGCTTCACTGAGTTACTCAAGCCCCTTCGGCACTGGCAGGACAGATCCTGAAGCTGAGGCTCCAGTACTTTGGTCACCTCATGAGAAGAGAAGACTCCCTGGAAAAGACGCTGATGTTAGGAAAGTGTGAAGGCAAGAGGAGAAGGGGATGACAGAGGATGAGATGGTTGGACAGTGTCATCGAAGCTACCAACATGAATCTGACTCAACTCCGGGAGGCAGTGGAAGACAGGAGGGCCTGGCGTGCTCTGGTCCATGGGGTCACGAAGAGTCGGACACGACTAAACGACTAAACAACAACAAAGAACAACAACAACACCCACAGGATTTTAGCTAAAGTTTTCTATGCATCTACCTGGGAAATAGTCCCACTGAATTAAATAGATGTGTGTAGGATAACACTTCACAAGACAATGCCATTGACAACAGCTTTAATTATTAATTGACAGTGATTTGTTAGCAATGTTTAGGGCATAATGGTAATCAACAGTATTTCTTAAGAAAAGGCTAGTGATTTCACTTGTCTGTGAAGATTTCAAGAGTTGCAACGAGCTATTATCTGTATGTGGACACCTGGATAATGTAATGAATTTAAATAATTGTCTTTCTTACATAGTAATTTGTTGGTTTCTAATCTTGTAGAATGTGGACAGGATGTAGATGCAGCTTCAGTAGAAATGAAACAGTTGTTTGTACAGTTGCCAGAGTGTTTTTAGGTGCTTTCAAAGAGTAGCTGCTTGGTGTATCTTTATAGGTACCAGTCATTGTAGTGCAATGATGTGTACGTTTTTATTTCCAAGCTAGAAGAAAAAAACTGGTTCTGATGTTACCTTGTGGACACTCAGTATCAAGAGCATAGTCTGAGAGCATATATTGGTGCAGCAAACATGCTGAAGCTAAGCAACCCTGTTCAATACCTGGGTGAGAAACCAATTCAGAAGACCATGTATGGCTCCTTATATTCCCTAATGGAGGAAAGCTGGAATATAAATGTATTAAAATAAATAATACAAAATAAAAAAGAACAAGACTCAACAGTGGAATTTCCAACAATTGGGGGAGAGATTATAATTCTTACCCACTGTAGCTCTCTTTGTGTCTTCAAAACCAGCTAGCAAATGGTGTCTTCAAAACCAGCTGGCAAATGGTTCACAAGGGAGTTTTAGGCAACATGGCAGACTGCAGGAGGAAAGAGAAGAAAATCCCAAAGGTTCCTACAGAAAAAAAATAGATATAGCCAAAGCTGCACAACTTAATATAAAACCATTGCTTCCTGTCCTACATATAGATTTCTCAGGAGATGGATAAGGTGGTCAGGCATCCCATTTCTTTAAGGTCTTGCCATAGTTTGTTCTGGTTGACATAGTCAAAGGCTTTTGTGTAGTCAATGAAGCACAAATAGATGTTTTTCTGGAACTCTCTGGCTTTCTGCATAATCCAGCAAGTTAGCAGTTTGGTCTCTAGTTCCTCTGTCACTTCGAAATCCAGCTTGTACTTCTGGGAGTTCTCAGTCCACATACTGCTGAAGCATACCTTGTAAGATTTTGTGCATAACCTTGCTAGCATGTGGAATGAGTGCAATTGTACGGTAGTTGGAGCATTCTTTGGCACTGCCCTTCTTAGGGATTGGATGTAGAATGATCTTTTCCAATCCTCTGGCCATTGCTGAGTTTTCCAAACTTGCTGGCGTATTGAGTTTAGCACCTTAACAGCGTCATCTTTTAAGATTTTAAATAGTTCAACTGGAATGGCATCACCTCCACTAGCCTTGTTGTTTGCCATGCTTTCTAAGGCCCACTTGACTTCAGTCTCCAGGATGTCTGTCTCAAGGTCAGCAACCACACTATCTGGGTTGTCCGGGACATCCAGATCTTTCTGGTATAATTCCTCTTTGTTATCTTGCCACCTCTTCTTGATGTCTTCTGCTTCTGTTAGGTCCCTACCATTTTTGTCCTTTATCATGTCCATCTTTGCACAAAATATTCCTTTAATAGCTCTAATTTTCTTGAACAGATCTCTGGTTTTTCCCTTTCTGTTATTTTCCTCTATTTCTTTGCACTCTTCATTTAAGAAGGCTCTCTTGTCTCTCCTTGCTGTTTTTTGGAAGTCTGCATTCATTTTTTTTTAACTTTTCCTATCTCCCTTCCTTTTTCCCCCCTTCTCTTCTCTGCTATGTGGAAGGCCTCGTTGGACAGCCACTTTGATTTCTTGCATTTCATTTCTTTAGGATGGTTTTTGTTGCTGCCTCCTGTACATTGTTACAAGCCTTCATCCATAGTTCTTCAGGCACTCTGTTCACCAAATCTAGTTCCTTAAATCTGTTCTTCACTTCCACTGTGTAATCATAAGGGATTTGCTTTAGATTATACCTGACTAGCCCAGTGATTTTTCCTACTTTCTTCAGTTTAAGCTTGAGTTTTGTTATGAGAAGCTGATGATCAGAGCCACAATCAGCTCCAGGTCTTGTTTTTGCTGACTGTATAATGCTTCTCCATCTTTGGCTGCAGAGAATATAATCAATCTGATTTCGGTATTGCCCATCTGGTGATGTCCATGTGTAGAGTCACCTCTTGTGTTGTTGGAAAAGAGTGTTTGTGATGACCAGCTTGTTCTCTTGACAAAACTCTATTAGCCTTTGCCCTGCTTCGTTTTGAACTCCAAGGCCAAATTTACCTGTTGTTCCTTTTATCTCTTGACTCCCTACTTTAGCATTCCAGTCCCCTAGAATGAGAAGAACATCTTTCTTTGGTGTCAGTTCTAGAAAATGAATTGATCAATTTCAGTCTCTTCAGCATTGGTGGTTGGTGCATTAATTTGGATTACCGTGATGTTGAAAGGACTGCCTGGGACGCATATTGAAATCATTCTATCATTTTAGAGATTGTATCCCAGTACAGCTTTCCCCACTCTTTTGTTGCCTATGAGGGCTACACCATTTCTTCTACAGGATTCTTGCCCACAATAGTAGATACGATAATTGTCTGAATTGAATTCACCCATCCCCGCCCATTTTAGTTCACTGATGCCCATGATGTCAATGTTTATTCTTGCCATCCCGTTTGACCACATCCAACTTACCAAGGTTCATAGATCTTACATTCCAGGTTCCTATGCAGTATTCTTCTTTGCAGCATCAGATTTTCCTTTCACTTCCAGGCATGTCCACAGCTGAGCATCCTTTTGGCTTTGGCCCAACCACTTCATTAGCACTGGAGCTACTTGTACTTGTCCTCCGCTCTTCCTCAGTAGCATGTTGGACGCCTTTCGACCTGAGGGGCCCATCTCCTAGCATCATATCTTTTAACCTTTTTTTTTTCTGTTCATGGGGTTTTCTTGGCAAAGATACTGGAGTGGCATTGCCAGTTCCTGCTCCACATGGATTGCGTTTAGTCAGAACTCTCCACTATGACCTGTCCGTCTTGGGTGTCCCTGCTCGGCATAGCCCATAGCTTCTCTGAATTACTCAAGCCATGACAAGGTAGCAATCCACGAAGGAACCTCAACCTAGACTGTTTCTGCTGTTGGACATCTTTGTGTTCCTCAAGGGGTTTTGCATCATTCTGTACTCATTGGTAGCTCTGGTTTGGGGCAGTAGAGACAGTACAGGCAGTGTATTTTCTGAATCTGAGGAGTCTTCTGGCTTGGAAGATCTTGAAGTCTGAGTCAGGAGGCACATGTGACAATGTCCTTTCCTCTTCCACTATGGCTGTAACGAGAAGATTAGAAACCTTTTCCTTCTATTTCAGGTTAACTGCAGTTTTGCATATTGTTCAATTATAAACTCTAGCTGAGTACTGTGTCTGAACAAGGCCATCATATCTTTACGATCATTTTGTCTATCCTTTGTGCCAGTTGAATTTTAAAATATGTACACTGATCCAAATTGGTGCAAAATATTAAATTTATCTTGACTCCTTTGCAATCATACTTCATAAAATATATGCAGTTATAAGAAAAATTGTTAAAATTTTCTTTTGTCTGCTTGATGTATAAGAAAATGTATTTGACCTTCATTGTCTTTATGAGTATCTATGAGTGGTCATCAAAGAGGTCCTTGATGCATGCTTTTTCAGTACTTGTTAGAGAAGTCAGCGGCATGTTGCAAATTACAACATATGAGCTCTAGGGCATTACTCCAAAGAATCTGTAAATTTTGTTGTTAAGTCACAACATCTGTTCAAACAAATTTCCCAAAGGACATGCAGTACATAGTATTGGTAAAGTATAGGAGAATAAGATGCTTAATTCCACAGAGGAAATTGGTATTTGTTCTGAATGCAAATGTGGTGCTCTGAAATCTATCATTAACTAAAAATTGTGAGCATATTTCTGGCAAGGTACCTGTTTCTTTGTAGAAAAATAACATTGCTTGAAACAATTTTCATTCTGAAACACAGGCATAAAGGGAGAAGGGCTTAGGTAAAATAAACATGATCTATCATGGAGAACACATTCTATTTGTGAGTAGTGGAATGCACATAACCATCACAAAAGCAAAATGAATGCTGATTATTATATTCATTTTTATGCATTTGTATATGTACTTCAGTTCACTGGTAGATGATTATTAATCAGATATTTATTTTATAACATTAGCTTCAGAACTGCTGGATAGCTCAGTGGTTTAGTCCACTGGTTCTTAACCTTGGGTTACTCAGGAGTTTTGGACTGCAACTCCCAGAAGCCTTCACCACCAGCTGTCCTGACTGGGGTTTCTGGGAGTTGCAGTTCAAAAGCATCCGAGTAACAAAGGTTAAGAACCACTGGTTTAGGCAACTGGCTAAGGAGCCAGAGGTTGGGAGTTTCATTTCCCACTTGCCTCCCTAACAGGGACTAGACATAATGATCCATAGAGTCCTTTGCAGCTCTGCAATTCTTAGATTATTATTTTTTATATAATAGGCATGAATATCTAGGAGATACGGTGCTTGGTAATGGGCCATATCTTCTTGGAATCTTGTTGACATCATAGTAGAAAAGATACCACTCTCTTAAATCAGAGTTGAGTAAATTTAAGAAAAATATAACATGATTTCTCTTGGATATATTTTATCCTGTAGAGTTTGAGGCTTCTGATTCTCAAGGCTTTGAAGTTAAAAAAGGCAATCATTTGTTCTGTTGCTTTTATCTTTGTCTTCCCAAGCTTAAATGACTGTTATTCACCAGTTGGACAGTGGGCTAGTTATGTTCTGGAGTAAGAATGGTCTTAATAGAGCAATTCCTGCCCCTGTAATGTTCGGATTACTGTGATATATTATAATGTGACTTTGATCAATTGGAAATATATCAACATGGATATTGGCAAGGAGCATGGCAAACTGTTTACATTACACTAAACATGACTGTTGTACTTGTGCTTCTGTGCCCAATTATGGTTTCATTTTAAAGAGTGGTCGTTTTGACCAGATAGGCGGGGTACAAATTGATTGATTGAATGAATGAATGAATGAATGAATAAATAAATAAATAAATAAATAAATAAATAAATAAATAAATAAATAAATAAATAAATAAATAAATAAATAAATAAATAAATAAATTTGAAAATGGCCTGGAACCAAGCTACTGTATTTTGTTAGTGAATCAATTAGAAGCCTTCTGGAAGAGGACTTCTAACTGAAGGAGAATTGATAGACTTTTCTTGGCCAAGGTATTTGGAATCTTCTATTCAGGCAAATTTGATTACTATTCTGTTTGTTCAGAAGACAACTAAAACTATTATTTTCCATTATGTATTTTCCTGCTAATTGCTATCTGTTAGTTGTCCAGCTTCTTTAAGCATTTGTTTACTTGTTTGTTTGTTACGTTTGACTGTATACCAAGGGATGAGAAAAGTACAGCCCACCTGATGATATTGTATTATGGCTGTCATTATAGGGCTAAAAGCAGTTCTTGACTTTTTGCTTCACTTTGTTTATTCCGTAAGATAACTTTGTTACTAGTCTGCAGAATCTAGATCTAGGCATCTTTCAGTGCAACTTCATTTACAGTTATGTAATGTTGCTATTGGACATGAGTAAGAAGTCTAAGTATTTTGTACCCAAAAAAGAGGAAAGTTTCAAAATATATGTAGAATTTAATTTTTACTCTGTTACTAAATTTTAAGGTATCTTAGGAAGGGCACAGGAAATGTATGAATGGAAATTCACATTAATTAAGAGTTTTTTTCATAACTGTTCAAGCTCATAGCCAGTGAAAAATAGTATCTATTTGGGCTCCAAGCTTTAGGAGAAAGCTGTGAGTGTTAGATTTTTTTTTCACCCTTTAAAAGGCAAATGTTCGGAGTTTTAAAATTATATAGTAAAATGCATTTAGTCATTAAGAAACAAACATTGCAAAGAAATATTTTAAGGAAAAATATACCAATAAGAATACTTTCTGCGTAGAAAGAAAAATGAAAGTCTTGCAAGGAGGTGCAGAGAACAGGACAAGAATTTCAGATGAGATTTAGAGAAAAGGGACAGAAGTGAGACTGGCAGATCTTTACCTCTCTATTGATATATTATGCATTTGCTACACGTCACAGAAAGGGGGAAACCCTATTTAATATACTTTTTAAAAATATATATTTTTAAAATTGTCCTCAAAACAATAAACAAAAGCAAAAGGACACAGGACTGTATTAACAGACAAAAGACATACCCACAAAGAAAGAAAGAAAGAAAGAAAGAAACAAACAAACAAACAAACAAACAAATTAAACATTTAAAAAAAAGAGAGATAGAGGACAGAACAACAGTAATAACAGCTACAAAAGAAAATGAATCCCAAAGCCTGAAAAAATCTAAATGTAGACTTCAGTGGAAGATGACCAGATGACCAGGTAAATCTCCCTACACAGTTGCTGTCTATATGCCACATGTTCAAATGTTGAAAGAATTATAAAAATTGATTAATAACAGCTGAATATTTATCCTTCCATTTTTGCATTATTAATTGTTTAGCATTCATAAGTGCTCAGAGAATGCATTTTGTTTGGCTGTTGGTTAATTTCCAATAGACAGGTAGATAGTTTAACAAAATATGTGCATATACAATAGTCAAAATATTGCTCAAATATAGAGCTAATGCAGATAATAACTTCATCCCAGAAAGAGACTTTGAGTGGACATAACTAGAGTACCCAGTGTATTACATTACATTACTCACCAGTAATGAGTGGATTTATCCAGGCCTTTGCTAAAAAGTACAAAATATCATTTCATTCTGAATTACCTGTAACTTTGGATAGTTATAGTGGGGATAGAAGCAAAAGCAACATCCACTGATTCAACAAAATAGGGTGATCATTATTTGTTGGTTACTGTGGGTTTTTCGGCCTCTTTGGCTGTGTTCTGAAGGTTGTTCTTCCTAACGTTCCGGCAGACTCTGTGGCTGGCATCAGCCACCTACAGTGGTCTTAACCGACCAGATAGGTGGGATATTAAATAAATAAATAAATAAATAAATAAATAAATAAACAAACAAACAAATAAATAAATAAATAAATAAATAAATAAATAAATAAATAAATAAATAAATAAATAAATAAATAAATAAATAAATAAATAAATCTTCAGAGCCATAGAGACTGGCAAAACGTTAGGAAGAACAACCTTCAGAACATGGCCAAAGAGCCCGAAAAACCCACAACAACCATTAGATCCCGGCATGAAAGCTGTCGTGAATACAGTGATCATTATTTGTTTCTCATTTTCCTCTAATCATTCACATTATACTTCTTACCAACATAAGATATTTACAATTTAATTGTAAACATTTCTTTTTCTATATTGATTGAATAAGTATATCAAAAAGTGAGGAAACTGTATAGCCACTCAGATATCAGTATATGTTGTAAATGGAGTTGTTGCAGTTCAGCAGTAAATTGTATCTAGTCCATGGCTTAAAAATGGGAGAAATTCATCATCCTGGCCAGTCAATTGATCCAAAGTTAAACATTCCACTACCTTCCCATACCTTCCATGTGCCTTCCTTCCTATTTTCAATTCTGGATTGCCTCATAAAATTAAATTAGTGTAGGAATATGAATAAATTGTAATTGCCATACATCACGAATCCTTAACTGTGAAAACCATGGTGGGAATAAAATCTGTCCTAAGATGTTTAGATCCTAATACTGTCCACTTAGATTTGTGTACAGTATTCCAGGCAGTTTGGTGCATCTCTTCAGCACTGTCTGGAGGCTGTACTGCAATGGATGCAGTCTGAATCCAGACAAAATGGAGGTCCTGAGGGTGAGTTGCCCAGACATTGGTAGTTTGGGAGACTTCCTCACTTTCCAGGGGTGTGTGATTCTCACCACAAAGACTAAGGTTCACAGCTGGGGGTACATCTGGATCGGCACTCATCATGGAAACCCAGGTAGCGTCAGTGGTCCGCACCACCTATTTCCATCTTTGGCGGATTGCCCAGCCGCGTTCCTATCTTGATGTTGGGGCACTCACCACTCTGGTCCATGTACTTGTAGTCTCAAGATTAGATGACTGTAATGCACTCTATTTGGGGCTACCTTTGAGATTGATGTGGAAGCTTCAAATGATGCAGAACGCGGCAGCCGGATTTATCATTTGGGTGAGAAAACATCAACATATATCCCCTACTCTGGCTGCCTTGCATTGGCTGCCTCTTCATTACCACATTGATTTCAAAGTATTAATGATGACATATAAATTCCTAAACAGTTTAAGACCTCAATATCTAGTGAAATGTCTTCTCCCACCTAGATCTACCTGAATCACTTGTTTTAGCCAGGATGGACGGCTAATGGGCCTAACGCCAAGGGCGGCCCGGAGAGGAAGAAGAAACAATCAGGCCTTCTTGGCAGTGGCCCTTTGTCTCTGGAACAGTCTACCCTCAGAAATTTGTCTGGCTCCCTCGCTGGGTGTTTTTAAGAGCAAACTCAAGACCTGGCTCTTTAGGCAGGGCTTCCCTCCTGTCATTACCTAATTTATTTCTTGCTGTCTGGAACTGTATTAATGCTGTTTTATTTTATACTGTTATTATTTGGATTGCTGTTAGTCGCCCAGAACAGACTTCAGTCTAGATGGGCAGGGTATAAATTAAATTAAAACATTATATCTTCATTGCATCTTTGCATGCATCTGTAGTGCAACTAACTTTCAGAAAGTAAGGGTGAATGGCTTAAATTGTATCCTTTTTTATCAGTGTCAAGGAAGTTGAGTTCTTCATTCAAATAACAACTGCTTTATGAACTAAACATGTAAACACATTTGACAGTATATGCAAATTGCTTCCAGGCAATATGGGGAATCTGATTTGTTTAGAAAGGCCTGTTCAGAAAGGCCCTGTATTTAATACCATTCCAAACAAATGCAGAATCAGCATGTGTAGACCACTACCTTATATTCAATAGCTTTGCCAAAATGAGGTTTGAAAGGAAAAAAAAGCAAAACCTTTGATATATCTTTTTGGCAGACAAAAGCTGTAATGTCATAGTTGGAGTTAAGCTGACTTTTCCAGCAAGCAGTTTCTCTGAATAAAATCCAGTTCTTGTCGGCCGGATAAGCAACCTTTGTTTTATTTGAATTTTAACTTTTGACAGTAAATAAATGTTAGAGCTATCTCTCACAGAAAAGAAGTAGAATTCTTCATGTTATGCTTTCAGCTTTTTAAAATTTAGATGTATTCCTTTGAAGTAGAAGGGAAAGAGCAAAACAAGATGGCAGATATGTGTGTGGCACATAAATAACAGAATAACAGAATCATGTATTTGTTCTATGTAGAGTAAGGGCTTTTGTGTGTCAACAGCTTCTCTGCCAGCCATATGCTCTAAAGGAGTAGATCTTAAAATGAACAACTGAGTGTCTTGGTTGGGTTAGCACATCAATGCAGCATAGGTGAGATTGTTTTTCTTTGTCGCTTCCTGTCTGTAGCTTGCTTCTGGAATAACAATGTGTTATTTGATTCTGACTTCTGTAAGACACTTCACTTACCATTTAGTACTGTGATAAACATAACTGTGTACAAAATATATAGATCTCACCTATGCTGGATGGGGTTATGCTCCCTCTGAAAACACAGGTGCACAGCTTGGGGGTGCTCCTGGATTTGTCTCTAAACCTGGATGCCCAGGTTTAGATGCCTGGATGTACCTTTGCACAGTTAAAACTAATGTGCCAGCTGTGCCCATTTCTTGAGAGCTCTGATTTGGCCATGGTTATGCATGCCCTAGTTGCATCTCGCTTGGATTACTGTAACACACTCTGCATAGGGCTGCCTCTGGTGAGTGTTTGGAAACTTCAAAGGGTCCAAAATGCCGCAGCCAGATTGTTAACTGGGGCTGGTTACAGGGAACATGTGATATACCTGTTACAACAGCTCCACTGGCTGCCGATCCATTTCCAGGCACAATTCAGAGTGCTGGTTTTAACCTATAAAACCCTAAATGGCTTGGGTCTAAGCTATCTAACAGACCACATCTAACCCGTATGACTCTGCCAGGGCATTAAAATGATCAGGGGAGGCCTTTCTCTTGGTCCCACCATCCTCACAGGTGCATTGGGTGGGGACTTGGGCCTTCTCTAGAATTCCCTCCCACAGGTTGCCAGGCTGGCTCCATCTTTGCTGTCCTTCCACAAGCAGGCAAAGACCTTTCTCTTCAGGAAGACTTTTCCTTGGTGAGTGGCAATTGGAAAGAGGTTTTGTGCTTTGTTGCTTTTAAATGTGTTTTTAGTATTGATTTTATTTACTATTTTTAATATGATACTTGTTTAATTATTTTTTAATATTTGTACAGCTATTAGTTCTAGCTTTGTCTAATGATGTGAGCTGCCTTGGGTCCTTTCAAGGAGAAAGGCAGGGTAAAAATACTTTAAATAAATAAATAATCAAGTGTCAATCGCCCAAGCATATTTAAATCACCAGCATTTTGAGAAAGTTATGTTGAAAAGAATTCCTAGTTGCTGTTTGGTGAAAAGTGAAGATTTAGAAGAGAAAACATTTAAAATTGTGTCTTACTATAACTGCATGTGGGCAGTTAAAGCCTAGATGCAGATAGAATCCTTTGACCTGCTACTCTTTCTGTCACAGCCCCATCAACAAACCTGACCATCCTCTATGTGTTAAAGCAGTGGTTCTTCACCTTGGGTTACTCAGGTGTTTTTGGACTGCACCTCCCAGAAGACTTCACACTTCAAAAACACCTGAATAACCCAAGGTTAAAAACCACTGTGTTAAAGTATGAGGTCTTGCCTGCATTTCATTAATTATGTGAGGGATTTAGGGCATGAATAAGGCATATGTAAGCGATGTATATGAACATCCATATGTCTATTTGTAATGTTTTATAATATAGCTGTTTTTAATATTAGGAGAAGTAACCAAAGATGGGGAATTTATTTATTTATTTTGGACTGCGGTTCCCGGAGGTTTATGTCAAGTTTCACATATATGAAGAATATATATGTACTATACATTGGTGGTGGTTTGATACCATTTTCACTAGCATACTGCCATCTTATGGGGTCTGAGAGTTTATAGTTTGGTGCTGTCATGTCCTTAGAATTTCTCCTAATGGTTTAGTTCAGAAGAGTTCTGAGCAGAGAATTCTAAGTACCTCATGAAACTACAAATCCCAAGCTTCATGGAACCATGACAGTTAATGTATCTCCTAACTTAGTGTAGATAAACTCATGGATTGTAATTTAAATCTTCAGTTTGATTTCTATTTCATGCAGGACAGAGTGGGAAAGTCGTATTGGATGGAATATAGGGTGTGCGTAGTTTTAGTTGTGGTTAAGTCCTTTCCTTTCTTCTTCGTTGTCTTTTCCATGTCTGTAAAGCTTGCTCAATCTGTGTTGGTTTTAATGTTTTATATATATGTTGACATATGGTATTATACATGTGATATTGTTGCTCTTGCAGAACTGAATTATCCCATACAAAGAGGTGGACATTCTCTTGTAAAGCAACCACAAGAATAAATGCAGGATAAATATATTAACCTGTAATTTTCATTAGGAAGGGGTTTTCTAGCAAATAATAGCAACATGTCATCTTTTTACCTATGACCTCTTCAGTTCCTCACCAGCAAATGATTTTTCCTCTTCACAGTTTGCCATACACATCTAAATGAGTTGAAGGAATGATTATGTTCCCTACTGTCTTAGCATGAAATGATTTTTGCTGTGTTCATTTATTTACCAGCACTGCCAGTTGCTTCTTTTAAAATGATATGCCATTTAACACAATATATAATCAGATAAATTAATATTTGGGTTTCATAATTTAGCAAATGTAATCTTCAAATACATTGTAATCAATGAATTATATATGCTGCTTTAGCTTAATTATTCATATATTTTGTGATGTAAGTTGGAATATCACTAAACAGCTAGTACATGAAAGAACCAAAATGAGTATTTTTAAAATGTGGCCATATGATAAGGAAATGCAAAGTAGGGATAGTTCAAAGAAACATATTTAAGTATTTAAATCCCATATTTTAAACACCTGTGTTTTCAGTATACATTTGGCACAACAGCTATAGTTTGTTCATTGCATATTGAGCGTGCAGAATGTGTATCACCCTTTTATTCTCAGCATCAGAAGGCATGTTGTCTGTGACAGATTTTTTTAAACTAGCCCCCCTACCCCCCCAAAAAAAAGTCATCAAGAAATTTGTCAGTATATTTTATGTAAACAAATCCTCAGTAATCAGCTAGCTGCACGTTACAGTATTTTCACCGAAGCACATAATGGAGATGGGTATCTAGCACAGTGGCAGAGCTTGTGTTTATCCAACACAATATCTAGTGGAACGCCTCCTCCCACCTAGATCTTTGTAAGGAAGTGTCATGTATATTTTGACCTACCTTTTCTGCTTGTTGGTTTTTTCCTCTAATATATATATTTGGTCTTTGTCACCTTTAGCAGTTTTAGATGTCAAGCTACTTCTGAATTTCTAAGTGACAGTAGTGCCTTATAGTAAAAGCACATGTCTATGCTTTTTGTTAACTCCTCCTTGCGCTACGTACTGCCCACTCTGGGTGCACCTGGCGTATAAGACGACCCCCCCCCCCAACTTGGGGGCATTTTTTCAGGGCAAAAAAGTCATTTTATATGCTGGCAAATACAGTAGGATGTATGTGTGCAGAGTCTTTAGATCCCTGAAGAGTTTCTGATACAATAGTCTCCGACTTTGTGTACATTGTGTATCTCTTGCAAAAAGACCTTCAGTGTATTTATGCTGTGTGTTTTTCATATGTTTTAAAATTATAAATCCTGGGATGATTCATTCATGTGTAATAAACAAAAACACAGAAAAAAATCTTCTTGCCATGAGATGATTGGGGGAGAATCGGACTCAGAAGTAATTTGCACTAATTTATGTGTATTTATGTGTTTCTATAAATGTACAAAATCTAAAATTAAAGTAGCTGCTGCTTTGTTGTATGAGCTTTTAGAAGCAGAAGGACTGGGTTGTTTCTGTCTTATTAGCAGTTAAGATGTCTGTGTTTTCTGTCTAGTATGGGTGTGCTTATCTTCACAAATATTTATTTATTTATTTATTTATTTATTTATTTATTTATTTATTTATTTATTTATTTATTTATTTATTTATTCATTCATTTATTTATACCCCGCCCTCTAGACCATGTCTACTCGGGGCGGCTTACAACATAAAATATATCAATATAAAATATATATAATCATAAAAAATACAATTACTGTATTAGTTAAAAACAATTAATTTAAGAAAGGATTACCAAGATGTTGTAGGATAAGGAAAGAAGAAATTAAAAAAGACTTAGCTGACTGGAGGGAAGGCCTGCCTAAATAGCCAAGTTTTTAACTGCCTTTTAAAAGCACCCAGTGAGGGTGCCAGCCGAATTTCTGTTGGGAGGGTGTTCCACAGCCGAGGGGCCACCGCCGAGAAGGCATGGTTTCAAGTTTTTTCCTTCCGAGCCTCTCTCAGCGTCAGACCCCTCAGCCGTCCCTGCTGGCTATGACGGGTGATCCAGGTAGATCTGGGTGGGAGAAGACGATCTGCCAAATATTGAGGTCCCAAACCATTTAGGACTTTATAAGTGATCATTAGCACTTTGAAGTCGACGTAGAAATGGATGGGCAACCAGTGCAAAGCAGCCAGAGTGGGGGAGATATGTTGATGTTTTCTCACCCCACTAAGTAGCCTGGCTGCCGCATTCTGGACCATCTGAAATTTTCGCATCAGCCTCAAAGCAGCCCCACGTAGAGTGTGTTACAATGGTTTAATCTCAAGATTACAAGCGCATGTACTAGAGTAGTGAGGGCCCCCAGATCAAGATGTGAACGCAGCTGGGCAATCCACCATAGATGAAAATAGGTGGAGCAAACCACGGACACCACCTGGGTTTTCATGGTAAGCGCCGGGTCCAGATGTACCCCCAAGCTACGAACCTCATTCTTTGCGGCAAGGGTCGTCCCCCCGAAAGAAAGGGAGTTACCTATACCGCTGACGGAAGGACCACCCACCCTCAAGACCTCCGTCTTGTCCTGGTTCTGACTGAACCCATTTGATTGCATCCATTTCAGTACAATCTCCAGACAGCGCTGGAGGGACAGAACGGCATCCATTCAGGTAGATGAAAAGGAGATGTAGAGCTGTGTGTCATCAGCATACTGGTGACACGAGGCTCCACACCCCCTGATGACCCCCCCCAGCGGCCTCATGTAGATGTTAAACAGCATTGGAGAGATGATCGACCCCTGTGGAACCCCGCAATTGAGGCTCCACAGGGTCGAAACCCTCTCTCCAAGCTGTACTCTCTGGGGCCGGTCCTCCAAGAAGGAACAGAGCCAAGCAAGGGCTAGGCCACCTATTCCTAACTCAGAGAGCCTCCCCAGGAGGATACCATGGTCAATGGTATCAAAGGCTGCTGAGATGTCAAGGAAGACCAACAAGGAGATATTGCCCCCATTGGCCTCCCTCAACAGGTCATCCATCAGTGCGACCAGTGCCGTTTCCGTACCATAGCGCGGCCTGAAGCCCAACTGGAATGGGTCCAGAGCATTGGTTTCGTCCAGAAGCGCCTGGAGCTGATCTGCCACCACCCTCTCAACCACCTTGCTAAGGAAAGAAATGTTGGCGACGGGCCTATAGTTTCCAGTGTCGTCCGTCGCCAAGTTTGGTTTCTTCCTAATGGGCCTAATGAGTGTCTCCTTGAGGGCAAGGGGAACCTTGCCCTCCTGGAGAGACCCATTAATTATTGCAGTGGCCCATTCTGTTGTTACAGGCCTGGCTGCTTTGATTAGCCAGGCCGGGCAAGGATCGAGAGAAGAGGTGGAGGCCCGACAGCGATCAAGCACCTTGTCCACCAAATCTGGTGTCACAGGCTGAAAAGAATCGAGAATTACCGGGCAAGGTGGGGCGCTGGACATCTCAGCTCGATCCATTGTATTTAAAAAAGGAGAAAGATCACGGCGGATGGCCTCCACTTTAGATTTAAAAAAACGCTGCAAATTGGTCAGGTGAGATGCTAGCGGGAGGCCCATCACCCAGACCAATTCCGGATAGATCGCGAACTATACGGAAGAGTTCCACCTGCTAATTAGAAGCATCGCTTATCCGGTCAGCGATGTAAGATCTTCTAGCAGCCTTTACCTTAGCCGGTAACGGTTAGTTGCGATCCTGACAGCAATTTTGTTGTAATCCGTCGGTTTCCTTCGGAAATAATTTTAAAAGCTACATGCAAATCAGAATGTTGGGGGGGGGTTGTCTTAGTTTTGTGCTAGAGGGGAGGGGCTTAAGAACTCCACATGTTTTCTTGCTTTGTCAGGATAGCTTCTCTCACCCATAAATGAGTCACTGGTGAAATTTGTGGGGGAAGAGTAAGGCTATTGAATCAAATAAATGAATAATTAGATATAAATATATCTGTAATTACTACTCAGATTTTCAGGTGCAATTTCAGTTTCTTTCCATAGCACAAATGGACGAAGAATTCATATAAGTAGCCTTTTCTCTGTATTTGCTGTTGTTATACTAAATACCATATAATTAGATTTGGTCTCATTAGAAGATAGATGCATAGGAAACTGTCTTCCTGCTTTACCTGGGATTATTTTACACCATGATTGAGAGAGTAATGTATTTGGTTTTGCAAAATGGCGGAGAACTGGAATGCAGCAGCTTTCATTGAACAGCTAGTTTGAAAAGGTTTTCCATGAAACACTGGAAGGAAAACAGGAAACAGATTATTGGGAGGAGTATCTATAGTTACTTGACTTAAAGAAGTTAACATTTACCTACACCTCCTGATAATCCACTTCCTTGTTTCATTCCACAGCTCCATTTCAAATGAGCAAGTCGAATAAATGGGAGCAAAATATTCTTTCTTCCCACAATCTATCAGCCTTGTAGGATCAGTAGATAGATTTGCTCCATCTGTACACATGGAAGCATGTGTGAGGAGGAGAGATGCTGTGAATGTTGTAGGAAAAAATTAAAAGGAGAAGATAAAAATGCTGTTAATTTGCAAAGTGGACATTCTGGATACTTTTTAAAATAAAAACTTCATTGCACTTCATAATATTTACAGGGCCTATTAAACTTTTATTCAGTAATGTATTTCTTTTGCATTATAGTTATTTTGCATTAGTCTTCAATGAAGCTAGAAATGTTCCCACATAACATTTAACATTTATTCTCATTCATTCAGTGGACTTTCAAAAACATGATTCATGCTACAATAACTGTATTACAGAAAGTCTACAGATACTTTATAGGACATTTGTTTTTTAAGTGATGAAGAACTAAGTTATTTTTCCTGTGTTTGAGATTAAATTAATAGCTATTCTTTCTCTTGAAAAAGAAAACACAATCAATGACACAATATATATATTACTTAGTTGTTGTTGTTGTTTAGTCATTAAGTCATGTCCGACTCTTTGGGATCCCATGAACCAGAGCACACCAGTCTCTCCTGTCTTCCACTGCCTCCCGGAGTTTGGTCAAATGCATCTTGGTCACTTCGGTGACACTGTCCAGCCATCTCATCCACTGTCGTCCCCTTCTCCTCTTGCCTTCACACTTTTCCAACTTTAGGGTCTATTATATTATATTATATTATATTATATTATATTATATTATATTATATTATATTATATTATATTACTACTGCTGCCAAATGTGTGTATATATAAAAAGTATTCCCTACCCTGCCTATTTTCAGTTAGGAAAATTGCAATAGGCAAAGCCAATTAGATGCAGTTATAATTAAATGAATAATCTGAATTTCATTTCAAATTAGATTGTTATGGGAAATAATTTCATAATTTACTGCATATAAAATTGCATCTCTAACTAGGATTGCATTTGTGGAAACTTGTATCTCCGTGAATGCTTACAGTTCTGCAACTCTGATGACAAAAATCACTGACTGAAAAAGATGAATGAAATAAAATAAATAGCCGTTTAACAACAACATCTATTTTACTTCTATTTGCATTGATTAAAACAGTGTTAATCTTCAGTGCACTCCATTATATTAATCCTACTCCCCAGAGCAGATTTTTTTTGGGAGGGGGGCACAACAGGGTGGGATCCCAGATTTATTATTACTTCTCTTTTATGCCACTTTTCTCTAAAAGAGGGACTCAGGGCAGTTTACAGAAGACTAAAAGGCATCAGCAATTAAAATCACAATAAATCAGACCATTAAACTATGATCAAACATAGTAATATTAATAAAATGTTCTTTGTAACAGCATACTGTGCAGAGAAATTAATTTAGAAAACAGCTCCACACTGCAGGGAAAGGGAAAGACTCTTTATTCTGAACAGCTTCCTGAGAAGTATAGACACATTACATGTGTACTCCCAAGATCAAAAAAGATTACACAAACCTTATATGAAGATAGCCAAGGCACAGCAAGCATGATGAATGAAGGCTTCTTTCAAGAGATAGGGAATGTTCCCAGTAAACGAAATTGACAAGAGATAGTTAGCACGCATCAGGAATAAACACTTGATATCTCCTAGTTCTAATAGCTTTTGTCATGATAAATTAACATAACCTTTCACACTTTGTTTTCCTGTCCAGATGCCAGACACCAATTAACTGCTTTCTAAATTACCCAGAACATGATATACATGTGTGAAAGTAGCTTCATATTTTGCCAGTAATGGTGGTTTTCCCAGCATGCAACTCCACTTACACAAGTTCAGCTAATACCTTATAATACCTTTCTTATTGATTCTTGATCTCCTCAGCTATACCCTTCAATAATACACATTTCTTGCAGGAGTGTTCCATTCCCAAATTCTGCTTAAAAATGAAGACTTTTGCCTCTAATGAAAGGACAATAGCTTCAGTTCGTTTACTGTCATCCAGTCTGTCACCAACATCAGATGTGGTTTAGAACCAGGACAACTTAATTGGAATCAGATGAGACTGAGAGAGTTGGGTGTCATCTGCATATAGGTGGCACCAAGACTCAAAACATTGGGCAGTCTCTCCTGGCTGTTTCATATATATGTTAATATCAAGAGTGATAGAACCCCGCATCAACATCTGACTTCACTCATTTAAGGAGGACTGGAGCCACTGGGGAGGGGGGAAGTATCCAAGGTCTAATCCTAGAGAGGTAACCTAGATTGATACTATGGCTGATTTTATTTAAAAAATCAGCAGGCATACACTCCCCCATCCAGTTCCTGGCATAGATAATCCACCATGATATCTCAAACTGCCTTGGTAACTTCATCAGACCTAAAGTGAGACTGAAATCCATCTAAAAACAGTGGGATCTAGAAGTACACACTTCTCTACAAAAGCTGAAACAATGTATTAAAGATTTCTAATTTTGACACCCTTCTTGAATAATAGATCAGCATCCCTTTATTTTAGAAGGGATTTTTAAATCACTAGAGTATGAAATATAATGATAATGTTTAATCATATGTCTGATCTTACATAAAACTTTTACTTTGTCTAATTTTGATTTTTACTATATAAAATTTATTATTAAATTAAACTCCTTTTCAGGTAGAATAAATCCTAGAAGCCTTGTTATACAATGGCTGGTGTTTACATTCAAGTGGAACCCTTTAATTATTGGCAATCTCCCCCTGTGAGTAATACCATCATCATTACAGATGTAAGTTGCTCAATAGGACTTGGGCCTTTGTTGCAGTAGAATCCCCATATTTGCAAGAAATCAATTCCATAATCTATCATGTATGCCTGAAATTATAGATATGAGGGAACCCTATATACAATGTACAAGGGGGCAGGGAAGAAGCCACAAGGGGGCAGGGCAAAGCCCACAAGGTGATAGATACCCTTGTATGTTGTATATGGGGCTGCAGCAAGCTGCAGATAAGTGAAACCGCAGATGTCGATCCCATGGATACCGGGTTTAGCAGGCAAAAGTCTTCATTTTTACTATATAGCACACTGTATATATAAATAAGCTGGCTTTCTCACTGTCTTGACTATAGCAAAGCAGTTGGTTTTGGCAAGACTATGACCTCAACAATGTATTTTTCGAGAAAAACTCTGGTCTTGAAAGTTAGATTTTGAGACTTCGCATCATTTACATCTTCCAGATACTATATTAATGTAAACACTGTGAATGGTCACTACTACCTTTACCCACACTTAAATTCCCACCATTATATATACTACATACACACTTGTGGCCCAGATATTGTGTGTCTGAAAATGTGGACTACAATCTATGAGAACTCAATAGTGGAATATACTTGATAGTGCCTAAGGAGCAAAAGTACTTTGGCTTATTATTTTTGTTTGTTTGTTCTTGAAATAATCCCATACAGCAAACTCTCTGAAAACTGTTTCTTTTGTATGTGAGAGGATGTGTGTATGTACGAGAGAGAGAGAAGCTTCCATTGAATTTGAACCTAGTTCTGCTTCCTTTAGGCTGCTTTGGCTGCTATGCTTTCTGCCCCATTAATCATAATGGGTACCAGCTGCCGTTGTGAAATACTAAATCCCACTGGTCAGCAATTTGTTCATCTTAAGCTGCAAAGTAGCACATTTTCTTGGAGAAAATTCCCAAAGTTCGTTTGTTCGTTTGTTCGTTTGTTCGTTTGTTCGTTTGTTCATTCGTTCGTTCGTTCGTTCGTTCGTTCGTTCGTTCGTTCTTTCTTTCTTTCTTTCTTTCTTTCTTTCTTTCTTTCTTTCTTTCTTTCTTTCTTTCTTTCTTTCTTTCTTTCTTTGCCCTCTCACTCCCAGAATAAAGAGATGGACACGGGTGATGGAGTTAATTAGAGCCACATTTTATTAATTTGTACCGTCAACCTTTCCTCATCCCCTAGACAGCTCATACCCAGCCAGGAGGGAAGGGCCAAGAATCCCAGCTGGAGCATGTTAGCACCAGTGGAGAGAACATTTGGATGAGAATAATACCACTGGTTTCTTCATATCTTATTTTGGCATTACTTCAGGAGAAGGGCAATATTGTTAAAAAGGTGAAGGCACTATTGTTTTAACTCTAGTCCTGAAATCATGCAGTCTTCCAGGCTCCTAATTGTGCAAGGAACCTGCATGGATTGAAGAATCTCCCTGCTGCAGAAGTTCATCCCCATCAAGTCATGAAACAGGAAAAAAATGTATAATCTGTGGTTGAAATCTAGTTCTAAGTTGCAGCTAGAGTGGGCCCATCAAATTTGTGGGGATTTGATGAGTCAACTCCTCCATAAGTTCCATTAATTTTATATGCATACTCTAGCTGTGACTTATTTCTGGATTTAAGCCTATGGTCCATGCTAAACATATGATCCTGCAGTAATTTGTATCTCTCTTACTCCTTAAATACATACAGAGAGGACTAATGATGGTCACCAATTACACATGCAAAATTGAGTTTGGAAAATATTAGTAACATGTAGGTTGTTAAGTGCACTCAAGAGTATAACTGTGGCATGAAGGAGTATAACAGGTTTCCTGTGACATGGATTTTCATTTGATGTTGGTAAATAGGTGCCTAATACAATAGAATATACCCTGATGGTTGATGATACAGATATAGACATAAAAATGCAATCCAATGTCTAGCTTCTTTTCTCTTTTAGAACAGAAAGGATGCATATAGTTTATGTGTTCTTGTTTTATTCTACTGTGAGATTTTACAGGTAACAAATTTCATGGAATGTGCACATAGTGAACAGACTGGTTCTACTCTTCCTTATTAAATCTGGAAACGTGGGAATTAAAAAGCATAAGTGTACCCCATTCCCATTTTTAGGATACTGAAAAAAAATACAAATAACAGAAGCTTCAATTTATATGTAACTTTTTTTTGTCCCTGGGTGGACATGAGAATGAAAGTGTAGAATTTTGTAGAGAGAAACAGATGTGTGGGCAAAGCTGTGAGCAACCATGGAAATTGTTTAACTACCAAACATTTGTTGCAGAAGTGTGATTTTTTTTCCTGAAGTCATGCACAGCTAGAAAGAAGAAAATGAAAGCATGTATTTAATATAAATCCTTTGGCTTTGATCACTTCCAGTCTGCTGAAATTTGCAAGTTAGATATGTTGATCTTCAAAAGAAGAAAATTTGGCCCAGTGCAAAGATAAATGCAGAAGTGAGGGAAACAGGGTGATGTTGCTTGGAAAATGTAATAAGGCTTCTTTGATGGTTTTTTTTCATTCCCAGTAGCTGTTTCTAATGCCTGCCCAGCTAAATCCTTTGTGGGCTCATAAAATGCATGAAACTGAATAATGATATATATATTAACTTAGTTTGTGTTTGGCATTAAGTATATATTTCTGTTGTATCATGCCGCTCATACGTAAGACTTTCTTAAAGAAGATAGCAACATTGCTGGATAAAGAAGTAAAATGTTCATGATTCATTCTGCTTTTTCATTTTTCCTGTGCACAAGAGTGGAAATAAACATTTAATTTATTTTAGTTGGCAAATATGTGCCTTTATGTAGAACATGGGTTCGTGATCCATGTATTTGAATCGGGCAAGTATGTTCCTCAGAAACTCATATACAACTGTGAGAGCAGATCAGAAACTTCTTCCATTTTAGGTTAAATGCAGTTTAGCAGTTTGTCTAAACCCCTAAAATGTGTTAAATATTAAGTGCAAATTGCTGAAATAAATAACACATATAAACTATGTTTTGAAGTTGGCTTCTTGCAATGAATTATAGCTCTGAAATTAAGTATTTTAAGTGTTTAAGTAAGTTGAATTTGCATGACATGTAAGCTGTAATTCTGTGTCATCATGTCAGTTCTGCGATATCAAGTCACTTTTGACTTCTGGCAACCTGTACCAAGGTTTTTAGGTATACAGCCATCAGAAGTGGTTATTCATTCCCTTTTTCTGGAGGTGCACATTCTGGCACAGTGGGGAATCAAATGTCTTACCATACCTATCTCATTCAGCTGTCCAGCCAGCTGTGAGAAGCTGTGCCTAATTAAAAAGGAAGTGAAAGCCTATGAACTCTTTTTAATGACTGTCCTGGGGGAGGGGGAAATGTTGGCAAAGCATTATATCTAAGCCTCAATTGTTTGTTATTAATTTGGATAGTTTGAGGAAATACAAACATTCAACCAATATAGCAAAACTGTTTGGTCTGGCTGAGCCTTAATAACTACAGTTAATTTGGACTGGAATAAATAGTCTTGTATGAAGTAGATCACTGTTGTGTGCACGATCCATTCCCCAGATTCTTCAATACTATTATCTTGATGCTTCAGTGACAACGCAATACTCACGTGTGAGACAAGTGACACATGATTTAATAACTTCTTCCAAGTTTCTCCTAAAAATAAGTAAAATTTACTGACTGCAGGTTTTCATCAAAGCAACTTATTTTTTGAATTTTAAAATCGGATGCATTTTTTAAACTAGTAAACATATGACTTCATAACTCTCTCTACATAATTTCAGCTTTATAAAAATGAAGATATCTACTTGAAAAGAAAGGGCAGAAGAGAATTGCCCAAGAATTATTACAGATTTTTTTTAAAAAAAGTCTTTTACAACCCATTCTGTGGTAAAGGTTAAACCTACAGTTTCATTCATCATAATACTGAATTGCCTGTCCTTGAAGCAGGGAAGAGAGAGCAAATTATGCCAGTCTTAACTCTCCTCCCAGCTATAACCTTAAAACACTTCTGACAAAATATTGGTATATAATACAAAAACATGACTATCCTCTGGCGAAATAATTTTGGAAGGTTATTATTATATACCCCATCTATGAACACACCTTTTCTCTTTTACTACAGCTGTACACCATATGAGTATCTTGTTAAGGTAACAAGAAGAGGTTTGCGTATTTTCCTACACCTCTGTTCCTCTTTAAAAGGAGTAGATTGGAAGTGCCAAAGCAGAACCCTCTACCACTATTGTTCCACAGTATCTTATGCCCAGAGATGTCCTGGCATTGATGCATCCTTTTGGTGGTACAGTATGCCTTAATTAGTCATAGAAAGTCTGTTCTCATTTAATTTCTACAGTTCCCTTTTTAGAGCCACTTAAAGATCTTATAAATTTATCATACCTTGTAATACAAAATCCCATGCTTTGTTTGTCCTATAAATCTTACCATCCATTGTCATTGAATAACTCTGGAGAGCAAAGGTTCTCCCTGACCAATTCTTTCATAACATGTTGGTTTGCAATTAGTGGTTGAAATGCTGTTGCCTAGTGCACTAAGTTGCACTAGAGTTGGGCCCATTTTAATCAATGGAATTTTTAGAGGAATTTACTTAAAGAATCAGCGCTGATTAAATGGGCATACGGTAGTATGACTTACTATCCAATGCAACTGGATTTCAGCCATTGTTTCTTTCTCCTGCTGCCAAGTTCAAATAACTGATTCTGCCCTTTGGGCAGACATGAAGCTATATCATGGAATCAAATTATATCACCATTTCACTCAAATAATTTCACTTCTTTCTAATCTTTAATGAACTGAACTAATAAAGCATGAAATTAACATATTTTGTTATAAATGTATAATGTTTATTTAAATTCCCAGTGATTAACTAACTTTAACATTTGCATCAATGTACATGGCATTAAAAATAATTTGTTTAAAACAGCTGTGTGTTTTTTCTCGGCCCAGTTCTTTAAAATATGTAACCAAATCTCAAGTTGTAGATGTCTGAATATCAAAAGAGAAATTGTGCAATTAACTGTGAAAACAAAAGAGGATGGGAAGGCAGGAACTAGTACAGTCAACCCTTGACTTACGAACGGCCCTACTTACAAACTTTTTGACTTACAAACTTCCTTCCGGAATGGATTAAGTTTGTAAGTCGAGGGTTGACTGTATCTAACAAGGTGTTTCTGTTGGCCAGAGCTGGTTTTGCCAGTGGACGTAGGTGTAATTCTTCCATCCATAAACCAGAAAAAAATTACTCTTGGTCTATGGGGTTGCCATGGAATGATGCGTGAAAATGAAATCCACATAAAAATCACAGCAGGCCTAATAGTAGTGCATATACATTCACAAGTAGGTGTGCATACATGCGCATGCATGCATGCACATGCATGCGTACGCACACACATAGAGACTATGGCAAACCAAGGATTATAACCAATTATAGAATGGGTGGAGATTAACTCAGCCAGGATAGAGAAAAGAACATTTAAGATGACAGGGCTATGCTATCATATGTCTGCAATACAAACATTAATGAATGTGTTGAAAGGGTAGTACTTTGTAGTACCTTCAAAGAGCTGTTACACCAGAGAGTACAGTATACAATTTGACTCCATGGCTACCATGGTTTTGCTGAAAATCTACAACTGTGGGCACCCATTTTGCGTACTTATATGTGGCACATAATTTTATGTCTGCATCACCATATGTTGTTACCATATAGATAGTGAAGAAAAAATACTTGTATGTTATGGCATATGGTGGTGTACAGTAATTTTAAAGATTTGCTTGTATGTGAATTGGGAGCAATGGAATAGTCAAGACCACTTACTTAGAAACTTGAGTAATTCATAGATTGGTGAAGTCTCAGTTT
The DNA here is from genome assembly GCF_051106095.1 of Pogona vitticeps. Classification (NCBI taxonomy): domain Eukaryota; kingdom Metazoa; phylum Chordata; class Lepidosauria; order Squamata; family Agamidae; genus Pogona; species Pogona vitticeps. The sequence goes on along the minus strand of NC_135785.1, from coordinate 192,555,762 downwards.
ATGAAACAAAGACTTGACTTTCTAAACATGTTTAATGAACTATTATGCCCAGAGTGAAAGAAGCATGCCACATATACCTATTTCATCAGAAAAGAAATACATTACCAAGCCACATTATTTTCAGCTGCTCAGAGGAAATATGGAGATAAAACAGTGTTGGATATTAGCTTTATAAATTTAACCCAAGTACTGTATTTTTCCATGTATAAGATGCCCCCATGTATAAGACGCCCCCGCTTTTTAAATCCAAAATTAAGTGGGGCTTAGCAAGTTTAGGGGGAAAGGGATAAAAGTGCCGCAGAATCGCTTTGATCCCTGATTTCCCCTCCACTTGTTTTTGTTCTCTTCGCAGCTTACTTCTCTGTATAACACAACCCTCAATTTTTAGTCTAAAGATTTTAGACAAAAGTATAGTCTTATACATGGAAAAATATGGTAACTTCTAACAAGAGACCTTATGCTTCACCATCTGTCTCACAGTGAAAATGGTTGTTATTCTGGGCTATGTTTTGTGGTAAGTTATCTTTTCTAATTCAATTGAAATCTTATTTAAAATCTGAATACTCGGTATAAATAATCTTTCTGATCAAATGGAAGCAATTGTGCACTGTCCATGTCAATGGTGGACCATAGTGGAGTAGTCTGGAATGTGTCCTACAGCATGACTGGATTATGATGCTTTCTAAAACTAAGTTTTCTGTATTCCATGACCCAAAGAGACTATGCTGTATATATTTGATCTGCTGTGAAATGTTACTGTGCATTTAACCATATCAGTAAGCCATGTTTTCCATCTTTATCGTTGTCCTTCTATAAAATAAGAAACATTAGCTGAAACATATTCTCCAAGGCTTTCATGGCTGGGATCTGAGGGTTGTTGTAAGTTTTTCGGGCTGTTTGGCCATGTTCTGAAACACGGCCAAACAGCCCAAAAAACCTACAATAACCATTAGCTGAAAACCTCTTCCATAAATTATGTCATGTAAGGCTGTTGGCATGCTTTAGAATGTATACATAATTCAATGTATTCCACTGTTTTAAGTAATTAAAATATTATATTAATAGTATATGCAGTGCGGTATTTATTTGTCCACCTCATTGTAGTTGAAGAACTATACTATTTTACTTTGTCACACTATTTGTTTTTGTAGTAGCTATCTGTGTACTACTAATATCTGATATGCTGCTTTAAAATTCTAGCTGGGCTTTAGCTGGGAAAGATATGTCTGGCTTCAAAATGATGATATACTAACAAAAATATATGCTTGATTGATAGCATCTTTCAAAACGTAATCTAAAATGATAGCCTTTACAGTTGCATTGAACCCATATAGTTGATTTATATGTTTCAGATAAAAAAGGGTTGACTCACCATTGAATCCCAAGTATTGATTCTTAGTTCTCTTCCATCACAGGTTTTTGAATTTCTATACAAAATTCTGATTTGTTGCAGTGTTTAAGCTCTAAAAATAAACATGCAGAGAGCAATGTAGACAGACATCTGCGTGATTCCAGCAATGTAGATGAAACGTTGCAGGACAACTCAGCTCATAATTCCTGAAAGTGGAGGTTTCTTAATTGTAGAAATATATCCAGCAGAAATAAAAAAATTAAATTTGGTTTTGCTCTTTTCATTGGATGAAATCCAGTAGTTAGTTGTAATTAAAGGAGGCCCTTTAAATCAGTGGAGATTTGGTGGTGGAGATTTGGTGAATCAATGTTTTCATAAGTTCTTGTGATTCTAGCTATGAGTTACTACTGGATTTGAGTCATATAAAGGAGAGGCTTCCCCCCCCCCAATGGATAGAGGAAAATAGAGGGACGAGATTCTTTCTTTTTTAAAAAAAATTAAATAATTGCTTGGTCAGATTTATTCCACAGCCAACTGTTTGTTTTACAGAACCAGGTTACTTAGGTAGAGAGAGTGTGTTGGAGAAAAGTATTGAAGGAGAATGGGCATTGCCAGCCAGCCACTCTGCGAGCTTCACTTTGCAGTCATCATCTGCACAAACTCTTCTTAGCTGACCTGCCCATCTCCATTAATATCTGCCTCCCTTCTCATTTCATCTATTTTCTTCCTCTTTCTTATTTTCTATTCATGCCTCCGCCCAGTCACCATATAGCTGAAGCTACCTTTCACACTTTTTACTGCAGCCTGAGAGGAGAGAATTGATACGGACACATTTCGGTAGTGTTGGTGGGAAGGAAGTTAGGATTTAGACAAGCACAGTAGCTGGTCTAACTGGCCTCTCCCTCCTAGTTTGCAGAAGGAGGAGTTTTATGGTAAAAACAAAGCCTTACAGAAGAGGGAAGAGGCAGGGGGATTTTTTTTAAAAGGCTCAGATGTTAAAAAGATATATCAAAACATCTTTGGTATTTTCTGTAACTGTGTCTTTTTGGAATGACTGCTCAAATGACCACAGAACAACTATAATTATACCATCCGTTGAAGTGACAGGCAACTATGATGTATATTAATCATTACTTTGAATCTAAAGACAACATGTTACACTTTTACTGACAGACTTTTCAGTATATTCTTGTTCTTTCATCCAGCAATCAAGAGCCCAACAGGGGGTTTGAAATTTTGGAGGTTTTGCCAACAGATTATTCTATCGCCAGGTCACCTTTTTCTTAAAACTGCTGCCTAAATTGTCTTCATGCTGGTTTTTCACTTTATTACAAAAAACGTTGCATCTTTATCTTCAGAAACCTGTGGCCACATTGTCTTTACTAAGCAACATTAAGAACTTAAAAGACTGGAACTCAGAGTTGTCTTAAGGGGAAAATGTCAGAACAAGTGATGTTTGTGGTGTCATCTGTATTCTTGACTTTGTCCCATGTTCAAGTGGAAGTCTTTTCATACAGCACAATTTTCTTCGATATGCCTCTTGTACCAAGGTTCTGTTTTGTGGCAATTTAGCTTTGAATTTAACATGCTGGCTGGCATGTTTGATATGGTCTATGCAGGCCTTTGCTTACCAGTTTCCAACAAACATGCTGGTGATGAAAGTTAATCACTTAAAAAACAAACTACAGTAGTTTCTATAGACGGAAAAGAGCAGATACGGATTAAATGGTTTTCAATGCATTCCTATGGGAAATGCAGATTCAACATAAGAACTTTTCAACTTGAGAACCACCTTCCAATACGGATTAAGTTCTTAAGTAGAGACCCCACTGTAGTAACTGGAACATTTTAAGAAAGAATATTTCAGAATATTTTATTCTAGTACTAAGAGTTTCAGAGAAGCATTGAATGGCCAGTACAAGTGCAGGGATCCACAAAAACATTAATCTGTGGCAACCCTCTCATTCTGATTACTGTTACTTTCATCCTTAGCAGACAGTGAATATCATCCTTTCCACCTCCAACCTCTCCATGCACAACAGCAAAGACAGTCTATGGTCCAAGCATAGGGGGCACCCCATCCTGCACAGTCTGGTAGGGTTGATGAGGCCACAGGCTGCAACATATCATGGATAACGTAGAGTTGAAGCTCCTTTACTTTGTGTTGGACAAAATAGGTGAAACCTGCCTTCAGTGTCTGCAGGAAATACTGAGGGCATAGGAAATAGCCATATCACACTCTATATGGATCTGTGAAGAGAAGCAGAACAGAAATAAGTCCTCTTGCTGCAAAAGCATGGTACAAAACACAAGGCGAGTATCTCTTCATGTGGAAAATGCAAGAAACCCAGTGGACAGGCAAGGTTTCATCTTGCTGAGTTGAACTTTAAAAGGAAGCAGACAAGCAGTGAGTGTTTCAATGTTTTTCCTTTTCTATAAAGCCCAGTGCAAAACAATTGGCAAGACATCCTACACATCCCTTAGGATGCGTAAAGAATGCAGGAGAAGTGTCAAGATAATGGCAGCCACAAATAATGGATGGGTACTAAATCAAGCCCAAATGGATGGAGCTTTTTTGAGAGGCCACTCAGCTGCATCATTTCCCCATTTTCTGCTACTGACCTTATTTTTGTACTGTCCTCCAGATGTAATTGCGAAAAATGGAAGCTCATAACACTTCAGATCTAATTTGTCAGTTGTGCAAAGAGCATTGTGATGTTTTAGCACTGCTTATACTTCATAATTAAAGGAAAAACAAAAACAAAACAGAGAAAGATTTTTTTAAAAAGGCAAAAGACAACATTGTAGATCCTTGACCACTAACAGGTTTGTTTCAGTCTGAGCTTTTATGGGTCAAAAACTGCTTGTCTGAGGAAGTGGATTTTGATCCATGATAGCACATACTGAAATAAATGTGTTATTTCTTGAAGTGCTGCAATTTTCTCTCTCTCTCTCTCTCTCTCTCTCTCTCTCTGTGTGTGTGTGTGTGTGTGTTCTACTTCTTTGAGGTTTTTCTCTTTAATTTTGTCAAAAAAAGTAGGTTGTGTAATATGTTATGAGCTTTTTCTGTCTCATGATATTATTTTCAAACTTCTTGTAAAATGTAAAGCTTACTCTAATTTTGCTTTGTTTTGCCTCATTTGAAATAAAATGCAATTAGCAATGTGAGAGTAGCTGTTCTGCCCTAGTGACTGAGTTCACCCATTTTCAATTTATGTGGTTCCCTATAGCTGATTTGCTTTATTAGCTACATAGACCAATATTATATTACCATAATGTCCCACATGAAAAACACTTGAAGGCAAAAGTATGATGACTGCTGTTTGAGATGACATACCCTCCAACCTGTCTGAGTGACTTTGATCACATTGTAGTATCCTGGTAGTTTAGAATTGATCCAACAGCCTGTGACTTCCTCAGGCGATAGCCATGAGCTATCCTAGTCATGAGCTATCCTAGTCTAGCTCCTAGTCTGTGAGCTACACCAGCGTGTACCATGAGTTTTGCATGGACTGTGGACTTTAAAACCAACTCACCTGTTTCTAGCAACATGGACTTTCTAGGCTTGGGGCAGAGCATGAATTTCTCTTCTGACAGATTCTATGTTTTATGTTTTACGTTTTCTTTTAGTGGAATGCATAAGTAAAGGTAAAGGTTCCCCTTGACATTTAGTCCAGTCATGTCCCACTCTAGGGGACGGTGCTCATCCCCATTTCCAAGCCATAGAGCCATCATTTGTCCAAAGACAGTTTCTGTGGTCACGTGGCCAGCGCGACTGGACGCGGAACGTCATTACCTTCCCACCAAGATGGTACCTATTTATCTACTTGCATTTTTACATGCTTTCGAACTGCTAGGTTGGCAGGAGCTGGGACAAGTGATAGGAGCTTACTCCCTCGCGTGGATTCAATCCTACGACTACTGGTCTTCTGACCTTGCAGCACAGAGGCTTCTGCGGTTTAACCCACAGTGCCACCACGTCCCCATCAGTGGAATGCATGTTGGTGTGCAATGTATAGTATACTTCTGCATTTCTAGCTTGGAATGTTTCCTTTGGAACAACAGAGGATCCATAACTGCTACAGAGACAGTAGTTATCCTAGACTGACTTTATCAGCAAACCCAAAGATATGCTCAACACTAATGTATTTTAGTTGATCATTTAGAAGATTATAAGTCTTCTCCTTTTATTTTTACAAACAGAATTCAGGGATTGATAGTCTGGAGGATTCCCTTGCTCATTATCTTGGCTTAGAAGGTTTTGAGAAGGAAGAGGTCTGGAGTCACAATGGGTTTCTGTATCAGAGAAAAATATGTATTTGTGAAAAGTATACATTTAAGAGATGGATCTTTGAGCAACTTGGTGTTATATAGGGCATGAAGCCAATTATGATTGTTGGTTCAGTGAAATGAGAATTGATAAATAGTGTCCTACAAAAGGCTAATTGCCTGCTGGTAAGCTGCTTATTAAATAAAGCATATTCTTGCAAAAAAAAATGTTACTTATGTCTAAGTCCAGAAGCCATTTGTTATTGTTTTAGATATATTTTGTGATAAGGTTTTATCCAGGTAGAGTCCTTCTCCATGTGGGATGACACTGTGTCTAACTAATATTGTCCTTTGAGACTAGTTTGCATGCAGTTGGTGGTATTACACTGCTCATCAGGCTGCTGAAGATAAGAAGGAGTGATGATGCCGTATATTTTAATGGAAATTTGAGAATACATGCAGCAGTAGGGTACAGTCTTCAGCAAAGAAAAACGAGCTGACTTGGAGGCAAGAGAGGTCATCAGGAAAGATAAAGAAATAAGACATCTACTTCAAGCTCAACAAGGCTCTTTAAAGGATATTATGATATCAGCAAGAACCAATTTAATTTATGTGATGCCACCCTATTTAATTTTAAAACACAAGGTCAAGGCATTGTGTTTTTCATAATGATTAAAGATTTGAAATGTTCTTCTTTTGAACCCTTGTACATTTTATATTCTGTAGACTAGATGTGACAAGGAATACAGATACAAATAAAAATTCAATTCTTCAAAAAACCTCTGATTTATGAATGTGGAACATTGTGCCTCTGTACACAGGATTGAAAATGCCAGGAAGGGGCCCAATATTTCTGAGCAATATTGTTCTCACTTAGTCAGCAGGAAAAAGTATGTCAAGCTTTACATACCAAAAGACAGCCTGAATATTGACAAACACCAATGAAAGCAATCACAAAGATCTACAGGATACTCTCTTATGCTCACTACCATTCACAAAGTTATACCAAGCAAGGAAAAATCCCTTTCTATCAGTTAATCACTTCTCACCAAAACACAAAGCAATTGTCAGGGCTGTTTTTCTCAAATAGTGAATGGTATGAGCAGAAGAGGGTATCCTGTAGACCAGTGGTCCCCAACCTTGGGCCTCCAGATGTTCTTGGACTTCCACTCCCAGAAATCCTGGCCAGAAGAGGTGGTGGTGAAAGCTTCTGGGTGGTGTAGTCCAAAAACATCTGGAGGCCCAAGGTTGGGGACCACTGCTGTAGACCATCTTGACCACTGCCAGTGGTATCAATATTCAGGCTGCCCTTTGGTATGTCAAGCTTGGCATCTTTTTTCAGTTTCCAAACCCTTTCTTTGGGTTAGGCATCCTGAAGAAGAAAAGCTGTATTGGTCCAAAAGTTGTACGAACATGTTGTGTGCATATTTTCCAAAAGATGCTTCTTCACCTTTTGAAATACTTTTTTTCCAAAGGGAGAGTGTGAAGTTAGCAAAGATTTTCACTGGAAATGAATGAATTATATATTATGTGAAAGAATGATAGTGAAGAAAGACAGGAAGAAAAAAACTACATTGCAATATGCATTTCCAGTTACTTCCGATTACTCATCATGATCCAAATCAATTCAAAAAAATTCCAACTACAAGTTATCATAAGCCTGGGGGAAACCCATGCTTTTCTTCAAGGAATCACTTCTTTTTGAACACCAGTCAGGAGGTTGTTTATTTGACATTGCTGTACATAGCATTGTTTTTTGACCAAATTTTGGTTGCGTGAATGGCTGTGTCATTGTATTCTGTGTGCAGGGACATTCACTGTGCTGAGACCTTGGTGATGTGTTTGAAATGGTGCAGTATGCTGTCCCAGCAGGAAACCATGTCTACTGTCTGAACTGTTTTCTTTTAAATTTTTTTTATTTTTAAAAAACAAACTGTTTGACTCAGCCTTGAATTTTATAGGCACTGGAATCAATATGTCAGCCCCTGCAGCCTGGATTCTTTCCAAATAAAAAAAAAGGAGGTGAGGCCAACTACAGATAAGCAAGATTGGTCTTTTAAATTTTAAATTTGGGGACATTTAGGGTTGCTTGTTTCTGCAAGAGGGGTAAACAGTTTTACATTTTAAAAAGCATACCTTGAAAACCCTTTGCTTAAACTTCCCCAAATTTGATACAAAGAAGGAACTGATTGCTTCCTACATTTATGTCAAATTTGGTGCTGATCTGAAGTCCAGTTTCAAAGTTAAATTTTTTAAATTTTTTATTTTTGGTTTGGGCTGCTCCCAATGTTAGAATTGCCTTGTAGAATGTTGATTTGCTCTGCAGTACAATAACATAGTTGCACTACTGAGCAGCTATAATTAAAGGAGACCATTTGCACATTTATCTTGATAAGAAGTCATCCATTTAAAATTAGTTTGATCCCAGGACAGTAATGTGTCCTTTTTTTCCTATGTAATCTATAAAAATGGTAGCTATCATACAGAATATTTAAGTTCTGGAAATACCCCTTGCTGCAATAAACTTTCAGAGCTGCCTTCTTATTGAAACCTAATTTACACATTAGATGTGAGACATTTCGCCCACCAGGTTTCTGAACTGTCAGGGTTATAAAATGCATGATAGATTGTACCTTAACAACAAGATTCTTACAAGAAGGTCTTATTTTTAATGAGAAGAATTGGATGGAATATTCTCTTTTCAAAGTAGAAAAAAAGGTAGGCTGAAGATGTTTTATGTGGAATCTTCTCTCTACAGGGAGTGCACATTTTGAATGAATTTATTTCTCAGATGAAAGGCCTCAGATTATTCAGCTCCATACCTCTTTTGAAACAGAAGAGCATCTTTAAATCTCTATTTATGCATACCTACTTTAAGATGATGGCTGTCTCTAAGTCACTGCCCACATTTTCTTTTAATCTTTTCTTCACCATCAGTATGCAATCAGTTTCTGAAGTAAACAGACTGAAACATATGTAATAAGAATATATGTCTTTAAGACTGTGGACAGGGGACTTCAGGTATTGTGCCCCCCCCCCCAATGTTGGTAGACTGCTACTTTTCCATTTCCAATTATTGGCATTTAACTAGGGCTGGTTGATATGAGAATGAAATAAAATTTGGAGGACCACAGATTCTCAACTCTTTTGTAAGCAAAAGAAATATATACTGCGACATAAATGTTTGATGGTGCAGTATGAACTTGAAACTGCAATGACAGCTTTGCCTCTTTCCATTGAAAAGCTCAGTTTTTTGGGGGGAAATAGCTGGAATGTGTCATCCACTTCCTCTCATGAACATTGCAATGGGGAATAGGAGGCAACAAACACAGCAGATAGCAACGTACCATCTCTTTTAATAGATTTTTGCCTCAGGATCAGATCGGCTGTCTCTTACTAGGGTAGAGGAGCTCTTTAAAGATCTGGCAGTGAATTAATATCAGAAGATCCTGTATTTTAATCTTAATGAGTGATGCTGGCTGTTGAAACTAAATAATACTAGCAGTTTCTCTGCTACCAGCTGTATTGGTGACTGGAGATGAGTACGAAATGCCAGTTTGGCAGTTCATGTCGATTTGTTCTTTGGCCATACAAGTGTTTGACACTTCCCCACCCTGCCTTCTCCAGTGGGTGACCACTCAGAGGCAGTGCCAGAGGAGGCAGGGCAGGGAAGCTGGGGCACTGCTGAGTGAGTGCCTACCAGAGGAGGCAGAGCTGGGAAGCACCAAACACCTGTTCAGCCAAAAAAAATGAACTGGCATGAACCACTAAACCAGCAGTTTGTGCCCATCTCTAGTGGTGATGCTTTTTGCAGCTGGTTCCTGTAGAAAGACAGGACACAACCACCTGTGCATCGGGTAGTCTAAAAAAGAGTGCAGTGGTGTCAATCAAAGCATAATGGTTCTACTGCGTACCGAGGAGGTTGAGAGAATGTTTTCCCACATGGTAGGGTGAAGGGAGCTAGTACACTCTTGTTCCCTCTTAGGGCAGGTATAATATTGGCTTACGGGGAAAAAATCTAAATAAACCATATACTGTATGCACATTTCAAGTCTTTGAAGCCAGAGGTGTAGGGAACAGTCCATCCATTTGAGTTTTCTTCTGATTGACAGCTGCAAAAGATAGAGAGAGGGGGGGGCAGAAATTTAAAGTCCAGTCCATGAACTATAATGTATAGGCAAAAAAGCTAGTCATTACTTCTGAATGTGGGAACCTTGCATGCTAAGATTGAAATAGCAGGAGAAAGGCTTCCTTACTCTAGGTAGTAATTTGAGGGAGGAAGGGTTTTGTTTGGTTTTGTTTTAGGTTCTTTGGCCATTGAAGAATACATTTAAAACTTCAAGGAATTGGTGTCTTACCCTTTTATTCTGGAGAGTTCAGGTGCAATGTGGTGCTGTCAACCTTGCAGCGTTATGAGCAATGCAAGGTCCCTTCCTAGCTGAGCACTTTCACAATGTGTTTATTTCAGTGCAAATTTGTTCTCTTATTTGGGTCAATTGTGACTCAAAAATCACAGCACTGAGCAGCTGTGTGTGTGTTCTGCTCATAACAGGTGAGAACCATGCTAATCTTGTCCTTTTAATATTGACACTGAATATGATGAAATACACTTACCAAGTATTTTTGTTGTCAACCTGTTTTTTGGGGATTCCAAGTAGCTCAAGCAAATATTTCGCTTTACTGGCATTTATTTGTATTTTGAGATGGATATCATCCAGACAGAAATAATATATTAATATGCTGTGCAAGTGAAGCAACTCTCTGTTTGATGGCCTTACTTACTTACTTACTTGAAAATTAAATTATGTGCTTTCAGCCTTGAGAGTTTTCCATGGGCCAGTGGTTCAGGTCGTCGTCGTCGTCGTCGTCGTCTTCTTCTTCTTCTTCTTCTTCTTCTTCTTCTTCTTCTTCTTCTTCTTCTTCTTCTTCTTCTCCTCCTCCTCCTCCTCCTCCTCCTCCTCCTCCTCCTCCTCCTCCTCAGTACTACTACTACTACTTTTCTGTTGCTCTTATGTAAACTGTGAAATGATGCTCATTTATGAATGCACATATTTGCACTTTATAAAAATTTAACAGTAAGAAAATACAGTAACCCACTGTGTGGATCTCTCCCTTGCATTCAGTAAATAAGTTCACCTTGCCATTTGCTTATACATTTTTGGTTTCCCCCTTTTTAAAGAAAAAGCCTTAAAAACCTTATGTGAATTAGAGCCCTCTTATCTCTATTTTGCAGGTAATTGCTTTTGTCCTTACTAGACCCCAGTGTAGCTTCCTTGTCATCCAGAAGTTGAAGTTACTTTCATAAGGTATTAGCATATTAAACAGATTGTGGAATGACAAGTTACAGTATTCTTAATAAAAAAAAAGTAATCAAGGTTTAGAGCATATCAGCCAAAAAGTCAAACACTTAGGAGACTCTGGAGGCTACTTATCATAGAACCAAGCACCTTTTAAAAATCTTACCAAGTGAGAAATGAAGTAAAATGATTAATATATAGATGGCATTTGTGTTCTGTTAAATTGTGACATTTATTTCACATTTTTTTAAATAAAAGTGAACATTTGATTGTCTGCTTGGTTTTTTCAGAAGTATAGCACTCCCATATTTGTTTGGATCAAATTGACCTTCACAAAAATATATCTGTGTTTATAAAATATATCTGTGTTTATATCTTCACAAAAATATATCTGTGTAAATTTATATTTTAGTAAGTTGTGTCACTAACGTTGTTCCTCCTCACTTTCACAAACTGCTATATTTTCATATATCTATAAAGCAGAGGTTCGTTGTTTAGTTCCCCTTTGTGCCTCCTGGAAGAAGAATCTGCTTGTGTGGCCCTGATAAAGCCGCACAGCCCCTTGGTGTCCCAATAAGGGAATGGTAAATGACTTCTGAGTACTTTCTACCTAGAAAACCACAGAAAAAGATCACAATAGGTCAGAATTGACTTCGTGACACAGCAAGATTTACAGAATATAAGTCTGTAGCAAAAATAATGCTACCATTCAGTGGTGTGGCTTTTAATTTTCCTCTTCAGGATTTAGCGGAACCATGTATTTTACAAAATAATAATAATAATAAAAAAGCTATAACTTTTTGACAAATGTCTTCCAGAGTAATAAAAATAGAAAAATATAAAGGAGAGGAAATGTGTGAATTGTACTGGATTAGACCAGTCAGTCATCCTGTAAATATAAAATAACCTTTACGGGCTTTTAAAAACTTCGACCAAAATGTCACATAAATTATTCCTCACCTGAAATAAATCTAAATGGAAAGGTTATGAGCCAAAGTACACATTAATATATTACATGTACTAATATAACCCAAAGTTTAAGAATTTTGAGAATCGACAAACTGACTTTAAAGAGGCAGCAAGATGAGTGTTGAAGTCAAAATGCATTAAATACATTGTGTCCAATTTCTGTGAGAATAAATTGGTTTACAAATTTGCCATTGCCATTGAATTCACTGAGTGGCCTTGAGCTAGTCACTGCTATTCCGTATCTGCAAGATCTGTATAACTTATATGTATTCCTGGCAAGCAAGTCAGTAGGATTACTAAATCTTTTAAAGGCACCGCACTGTCCAAAGAAATGATGAGTATAGTTATTAATATTTTAAACTATTTTTAACTTGGTATGCATTACAAGAAAAAATATGTATACATTTTTACATAAACATTTGTTTGGACTTCTGAATCATAATGTCCTGCAACACAGTGCTTCTCAGATTATAAACTGATGAACTATGAATGAGCCTTTAATTTTCCTAGGCATAGATTTTGGCAGTAATTGTTATGTAGTTTGCTGCCCTATTGAGTTGCCATATGATGCATAGGCTCTACTTTTATTCCTGGAACTGCCCTCTTCCTGTCATCTTATGCTATCATCCCTTTGTTCTGTGACACATATGGTGCTCCTTCTTCTAGAGCAGTGGTCCCCAACCTTGGCCCTCCAGATGCTCTTGGACTTCAACTCCCAGAAGCCTTCACCACCACCTCTGCTGGCCAGGATTTCTGGGAGTTGAAGTCCAAGAACATCTAGAGCAGTGGTTCTTAACCTTTGTTACTCAGATGCTTTTGAACTGCAACTCCCAGAAACCCCAGTCAGCACAGTTGGTGGTGAAGACTTCTGGGAGTTGCAGTCCAAAACTCCTGAGTAACCCAAGGTTAAGAACCAGTGATCTAGAGGGCCAAGGTTGGACACCACTGTTCTAGAGTCTAGACTGCAAGGAGCTTGGTTGCAGAATTTGTAATGAACAGAGGAGATGGTGCAGAGAGTTTTTCTTCCTTGTAGAGGTCTGTAAAAAGAGGGGCTGGAGCAAAAAGGCCTTTCTTGCTCACTGTTTCCATTCTCTGAGCTTAATTCTCAGAGTGCTTTGCCTGTGGTCTAACCACGGAAGTGACACTGGCTTAGTTAAAGCACGGAGACAGGTTTGTATAGATTGGAGGCCTGAGGCATGCCTTTCCCTCACACTAGTTTGGCTTCTAAAATGGGATCTACATTCCCCTTTTTTCCATGGAAAAACATAAGGAATTATCATTTGTGCCTATTTTGGCTCCAAGTCTGTAAGCAGCTGAGAAGCTAAAGTAAGACATCATCCTGATTATCCAACCACTTCTTCAAAACAAGGAAGCCACTTTCATACCTTCAGTGTTATCAAATGTAGATTTATTTCTTTATTGCTGGCTGTAGCTGAAAGTAAGTCAATACGAACAAGTCACTGGCAAACAGCCCAGTCTCTTACTGTCATTTTTTTTGTTAAGGGACACAGAAGCAATTCCTGTACTACAGTTGTAAGAGATGACACATACCTTACATTTGCCGTGTTTAAGTCTGTTCACATTGTTAGCCATTCACAAGCCGCTATCACTTCCTGCAGGCTCCACCATTATACATGCTTTCCCCCCCTTGTTCTCTATGGTGTAGTAAGAGGGAAAGAGAATCCATTCTGTTTGGATGATTCCATAGCACATGAAGAATTTACAGTGTAAAAACAGCTGCCACAAGGAGTGATTTAAAATATTTCCACACTTAAAACACTTCCATACTTCCCTCACCAACACATCAGTGATTTAAAACACTTCCATGCAACAGCTATGACATGTCCACCATTCCTTTATTTCCATCTTCATCAAATGCGAGATGGATTTTGCAGTGTTCCCATAGCACAAGCAGCTAGAAACATTTCTTACGCGTGTTAAAATATGTATTTTCCTATTAACGGCACATGATATTTTTTATTAAAAATGTATAAACTTTCCATCCTGCTTTTAAAAAAATACCAGTGTGAGGGTTCAGAAATGCTATTATGTCAGTTGTGGGCATGAATATTTTTGAGTTCTGGCATCATTCTCAATATTCTGGAAGCTACAGGCATTTTAAGTTAGTCCTGTCCAGGGTCTGCAGCCTGTTGTTTTGAGGATGTGACCAGGGCACAAGCAGTTTGAATCCACTTCATTTAAATTGAATTGAAATGCAATAATTACACTGGGCTCTGTGTTCTCTGCCACAGAATTTAGACTTCACATTTTTAATTAATTACTTTCTTGCAAACAGTTAAATGCCAAACATTCAATAAAACAAAACAAGAAAGGAAAAGAAAACCTATTGCTGTTATTGATTACCCCCTCTCCATATACAACAGAAATATATAAAAAAGATCTTATTGTGTTTTCTAAATGAGAAATAGAAAAATCTAAGCCTAACATCTTATCTTTTATTTATACTTCAGTGTGTACTTTTGTCCTTGGGCAACAGCTCTCTCATCAAGAAAGGAAAGTTTAAAGCATCAGTGGTTAGTGGCACTAACCACTTGTCATAGCAGGCACTAGATGGCAGTGGGGTTTTGCTAAGTATGCCAGTCTGAGGTCTGCTCTAATTAGCATCTGGACAGTAATCTCTATCAGTAGGAAATTTGGTTTCCAATTAGTATGGGGTGTTGGTGTTACAGCTGGTAGATCCCAAGGGATTTTCTGCACCATTCACAAGAGTTGACCCAACACTTAGTGTAGTGATCTGAAGATGTGATCAGATGACTGCAAAGGCATAAATCTGGAAAGGGCCACTTTAACATAAGCAATCTCTCTTGAAGCAACATCTCTTTCTGCTGGGGAATTGCCCCAGAATTAGAAGCCCTACAGCTGAAAGGTCCAAAAAGATCCAGTTTGTGCATTGATCAGAGTTGATCTGGAGCACATTTCCCTGTGTGCTGTGTGATCACTGGGAAATGAATTGTATCGGGCTGCTTCACAAACAGTCTACATTGTGATTTATTTCCTTGTTCGATCACACCCTGAGTCCCATTTCATTTCTATTTTATGTAAGGATGATAGACAGGCCTGCCTTACTGATGATAATGTAGGGGAATTACTGAGATAATGTGGGGGAAACACTTGCACTGTTTTGAGAAGTGCTGTATAGATCAAGATCAGGGAGCACCATTGGGTTATGATAACTGCATGAGATGTGCAGGGTTATGATAACTGCATTAGGTCTGCAGAAAGAAAGTAGGACAATTAACGTGTCATGTTTGCTATTGTTCTGTCTTGCTTGTTAAGTTTCCCCACCTTATTTATTTACATCTATAAACTGCCTTTCTGCCAAGGCTGCTTGAAGTATTTTAAACACTGAAACAAATAAATATTGCCAACAAACAAACAAAATAATATTTCTTTTGACCTGAGTGAAACTAATGACACAAGCTCTGTGGTCTATGATATGTCACTTCTGCCTTCCATTGGAGAAAGCAGGTCTTAAACAGTCCCAGTGTGGGTGCATAAGGAGCTGCTTCAACCGTTCTCCCAGGCCAATGTAGAATCCTTCATAAGCTGATGTAATAATTACTGTTCTCATTGCTTTGAGGTTGTAATTAGAGATGGGGACAAATAAAAAAATAGCAATTTGTTCTGATCCATTATTTGTCAAGGTTAACGGATCAAAGAATAGAAATATACAAATATTCATTGACAAATCAATGAATCAATCTGTCAATTTGTCTGCACTTTAAATGGCTATAACACTGGCCCCCAACCACCTAGAGACACCAAATTTGTGGGGAAGCTTCCTCAGACATTTTTCTACCACTCCTGAAAGGTTGGTGAACATTGGATCATGGACCCCCGAGTTATATAGTCACAAAGAAGATCCATCAGGAAAGCTCCCCCAGGTACTTAGAGAATGTGGAATCGCAACGGAGCTTCCAATGTCTTTCTCCAACAAATCTGCCAACTTTGGTGAGGATTGGATATCGGACATCCTAGTTATTCACCCACAAATTGGGTCCCCCCAGGAGAGTTTACCACACGGCACAGTTTGTTTTTTTAATACAAAGGATGAATAAAAATGCGTAAATATTCATCCCTTTGTATTCGTGGAGGTCTCTGGAACCCACAAAAACAGATCAATGAATATTTAACAAATCAGCTATATTCATCAGAAAAAGCGAACCATTTTTATATTTGTCCCCATCTCCAGTTTTAATTCATCTTTATCATTCCTTTACATAACTGAAGTGATAACTGCAGGATGTAGGTGGGACCTTCTCAATTAATGAGTGATATTATTATATGGAAGCCTCTTTGTTTCATTCATTGATAAGACAGAAATGATTTAGAGTGGTACTTCGACGTATGAACTTAATCCATATTGGAACGGTGTTCGAAACGCAAAAAGTTCGTAAGTCAAAGCACCATTTCCCATAGGAATGCATTGTAAACAAATTAATCCATTCCGGCCGAAGGGGGAAAAATACAAAAAAATGGAAATGAACAGAGCAAGTCCCAGGCTGGGACTGCAAAAAAAAAAAATCACAAAAAACCAAAACAACACAGAAATATAACCCCCACCAGCTCAAATCTACCCTCTAAAACCCACCCAGACGCCCAGATCAACTTTTTAAAAAGGAAAAAGCAGAACCTTACCTCCACTGCAGCGCCTTCTGCAGCGCTTACTCATGAGTAGTCCCATGCTTTCTTGGTGCTTACTCACAAGTAGATCCACACTTTACGTGGCTCTTACTCACTACACCCTTGCCACGGATGGGCAGGGAGTACACCGGCTTGCTCCTCCTGCTCGGCAGAAGTAAAAGAGTTCCCTGACCCCCTGCTCTAACTGTTGGGGCGAAAGAGCTACAAAGTAGCAGCCTCTTTGGCACCAATGGTTTGAATTTCCCACCCTTTTCCCCTGCTTTTTTCGTTCCTAGGTTGAAGCTCCATTCTCAAGTAGATGCTGATTTTTGCAGACGGAGCTGTTCGTAACTCAAAAAGTTCGTAACTAGGGAGGAATTGGAGGAATTTTTGTCCATGGTTGCATTTTTAACTGCATTT
The DNA here is from genome assembly GCF_051106095.1 of Pogona vitticeps. Taxonomy (NCBI): domain Eukaryota; kingdom Metazoa; phylum Chordata; class Lepidosauria; order Squamata; family Agamidae; genus Pogona; species Pogona vitticeps. The sequence continues at coordinate 192,538,812 of NC_135785.1, read as the reverse complement.
TTGTAAAGCAATAATGACAATAATGTCTGTGAAGTAACATTAATACAGTGTTACTCAAAAAGTAAAGAGCAACAATTGTATTATGTCATAAAAAATACTGAGCAAAATCTAACACATTCTAAGCCACACTGCAGAGTAATATCAACCTTCATGGTTGCTTTCCCTTCAAGAAAAAGTTTATAAAATATTTTAATGTATTTCTTTGTATTTGTTTTGTCACTAATTTTTCTTGCCACAAATCAATCAATGTATTTTTACATTATAAAAAAGGTTGTGGTGGTGTTACCAGTGTTGATACCAGCTCATTTTTCCCATGAGCTTTTACACTCTCCAGAAAAATGTGTCATATATCAAATATGATGTTGCATGAATTAAATGTATAATGATGCTCACAAATGTTTGCTACCATACTTATTTAAATAAATAACTTGCTTTGACTCTTCTGTAGCTTTCATAGACTTGAAGTTCCCTTTCGATTCAATTCCAAGAGATAAATTATGGGATGAATTATATCTTTCTACAATAGACAGAATACAGCTTTATCTTGTTAGATACCTTTGTCAACATAATTTGACAAATCTGTTCTTGCCATTGGGGCTATATACATCATTTAAGCTCTACCTAAATGATCTGATCAAGGGGTGCTTAACATTAGAATTTTGCACAACAAAAATGCAAATAACATCAAGTTTCTGTTATTGCTGTGCACAAATTCTGCTGCTCTCATGTTGCTTTCTAAAATAGGTTTTAATACTTTTTACATGTTTTTATGGACCACTTGTTAACATCTATTTTAGGAAAAACAATATCATGTGTTTTTTCCCTAGATATGCTCAGGTACATATGCTCAGGTACATAAACAATTGATGAGCTGAATACAGTGGGGTCTTGACTTGAGAACATAATCCGTATTGGAAGGCGGTTCTCAAGTCAAAAATTTCTCAGGTCAAATCTGCATTTCCCATAGGAACGCATTGAAAACCATTTGATCCGTATCTGCTCTTTTCCGTCCATAGAAACTAATGGGAAGCTGCTATTCCGCCTTCGACCACTAGAGGGGGATAGTTTGTTTCTTTTTTTCTTAGGTCAAGAAAGGTTCGGGGAAGGCAGGGAAAATACAGTCCAGGCAGTACAGTACCAGGCAGTCCGAAGACTGCCTCCCAATCCACTCTCTAAACGCTGGGAGGAGTGAGGAAGCAGACAGGCACCCTTTTCACTGGCCAACAGTTAACTGAAAGTTCACTTTTTGCACTTTCCCTGCCTCCCACGTGGGTTTTTTTCAGTTCTTAACTCAGATCTAAGTACTTAAGTCAAGTCAATATTTTCCTGTGAGAGTGGTTCTTAAGTCAAAATGTTCTTAACTCGAGCCGTTCTTAAGTCAAGACTCCACTGTACTGAGCAGGTTAAAAAGTTGTATACTTGGGTATGATTCCCCCTCCTCCTTTCTCTGGCCAGCCATGGGCAGTCTGTGGTGCAGGTGGCACAGAATATCAACAAAGCAGGTTTCTTTTTTCCCCTAAGGGGGCACAGTTCATCCCTCCTACCTTGCAGGTAGCGAAGATCAACATTTTGTGCTACCTGTTGTATGATGTTGTAATACAAATTCAATGTTTTAATTCATCTGTTGAAAGCATACTTTCAAATCTCCTGTACTTGCTTTTTGGAATGCCTAGTTATGTTGCTACGACTAGAGGTTGTCCTTACATCTACGAAGTGTAGAGCTTGGTTGCATATGCTTACCCATCTATAGGTACCTTTATTTCCTGCAAAAAGATGTTTTCATTGGTTATGGTTCAAATTGTCCCTTTTTAGGCCTTTCCATAGATTTTCTTCAAACAGAGATTTATGTATTATAAAATCCACCTGAGAAGAATGAATCAAAGACATGGATTTTCAATATTCTTTATCAAAGATCCTCAGATCTTATTTTCCAATGTGTTTTGGCTGAAACGTTAAATTTTCTGAGCATGGCAGATATCTGGATAAACGTATCATTTATAAGTAGTGGCAGAATTTATTTAGGGTTAGATTTAACAGTCTTGCTCTACAGTGTTGAAGGACACTACTGCAGCATTCCATATGTAAAATGTTTTTGTCCCTGTTGACAATAAGTTGTTGAGTGTTTGGCCATGCCTTTTTTTAATGTAGCCTCCGCAGAGAAGAGCATAATAGACTTCTCTATCCTATTTTGATGCAGTGCTCTGGAACGTCATGCACATGCCATATGGCGTATTTGTTGGCTAGGTTAAACCAACCAAACATAGAGTCTGTGGCTGAGTTATTTTTTAAAATAATTTTAACTGTCTGTATTCTTTTAATTTCGTACATACTTGAATGATTATGTTTTATTAATTTGTTCTTACTGATGCCTTATTTTAACTTGGGTCTGTGACTGAACAGTAATGAAGTGTGAGTGTAATTAATTAATGTAAGACACTTTAATGAATGTATCACCTGTGAATTATGTAGGGATTTCAGCTGCACTGATGTGAGATCTGTGTTTGTAAATCCTGATTTGCTAGTGAATACAGATGAATTATGCAAGTAACTTAAGTATACAACATGAGGAGACTACATGGTATGTTTATATTGCATGACTATCTCAATAATAAATGTAAGAAAAAGCAATGTGGGGGTTCCCCTTCCACAAAATCTTATGACAATAAGTGTATCTGACAGACATAAAATGATTGCTTTTATTACTTCATCATGTTGTTACAAGGGTTTTTCATTAAAAATGCCTTTGAACATGCTTGGCTGATAACAATAAAAAGATTAAAGATCAATTTGATTGATAGTAGAAATGTTTCCCATTATGCTTAACAGTAAAATATTGCATCATTCAGTGACAACAGGAAATGAGATTCATGAAATGATTCAGAAATATATGCATAGGTTAACTGTGTGATAATGTTTCAGTGGATTTTGATGACATCTACTCCGTAACAAAATATAATGTTTCTGCATGAATATTTGATGTCTAATCATGAAACATCTATTTTGGACAACATGGCAAAGTATACTTTATTTTATTTATTTATTTAAAAAATTTTTACCCTGCCTTTCTCCTTTAAAGGACGCAACCCATCTATATTTTGGCATGAAAGCTTTGTTTATGAAGACATTATTCTACCATATTAAGCAGAAAATAACATTGTAAAACTTTGTTTCTTATGAATTCACCATTAATTTTTAGGAATTAAACATTCCTGATTATACATTTGTTAACTTTTCCTTTTCCTTTTAAAAAACGTTCCTGTGAAGGGAGGTTTGTTTTCTCTCTCAAAAAATTGCTTTAAACTGCAAAACAATGGCAATTTATTTCTTTTAATTGTTAAATTAGGGTAAGTTCAGCTGAACTATCCTATCACTTAGTTTATATCTATACGTGTTTCACTGTCTTCAGTGCAAAAGCTTAAAATTTCCTCCAAATGCATACACATTTCCTCAGGAGATACTATTATATAATCAATCAGTCAATCAATTAATCAATCAATCACTTAATTAATTATTTTACCCAGCCTTTCTCTTTAAAAGATGGTTTACATCATTAAAAGACAATGTTTAAAAGCTAAAAACAGTAAGTATATAATTTTTAAAATTTTTACAAGCACTATATTACAAATGGTAATTAAAATCAATACCAAAGACATATTTAAAAGCAACAGAGCACAACAATCAATTCAAAATCCCCTCTCAGACAGCTAGCCTGAGGAAAAGCCTGCCTGAAGAGACAGGCCTTTGCCTACTTGTGGTAGGACAACAAAGATAGCATCAGCCTGGCATCCCATGGGAGGGAATTCCAGGCTCCGGGAGCAGTGAGAGAAGGCCCTTTCCCATGTCTCCACCAAAAACACCTGTGAGGGTGGTGAGACTGAGACAAAGGCCTCCCCTCGTGACCTTAATCCCCAGGCAGGCTCATAGAGGGAGATGCAGTCTTTTAGATAGCGTGGTCCAAAGCAGTTTCGGGTTTATAGGTTAGAACCATCACTTTGAATTCTACACAGAAACAGATTGGCAGCCAGTGGAAGTGCTATAAAAAGGAAGTTTTATTTTCCCTGTAACCAGCCCCAGTTATCAATCTGGTTGCGGCATTTTGGACCCTCTGGTGTTTAAAAACACTTTCGAAAAGCAGCTCCCTATGGAGCAAGTTACAGTAATCCAACCAAGATGTAACGACAGCATATGCCATCCTGGCCAGACCAGACCTCTCAAGAAACAGGCACAGCTGGGACACTAGTTTTAACTGTGCAAAGGCACTCCTGGCCACCGCTGAAACCTGGGCATCCAGGCTCAGAGATGAATCCAGGGACACCTCCAAGCTGCATGCCTGTGTTTTCAGAAGGTGTGTAACCCCACACAGCACAGGCTGCAGCCCTATTCCTTGATCAGGTTTTTTTTTTACTAACCAAGAGCACCTCTGTCTTGTCTGGATTAAGTTTCAGTTTATTTGCCCTCATCCAGTCCATTACTGACACCGGAAACAGATTTAAAACTGAGACACTTTCCTTGGATTTAGATGGAAAGGAGAAACAGAGTTGGGTGTCGCCAGCATACTGGTGATACCAAACCCCAAAACTCTAGACAACCTCTCCCAGCAGTTTCATATAGATGTTAAATGGTACAGGGGACAAAACAGAACCCTGAGGGACATCACAGACCAACAGTCAGGGTGTCAAACAAGAGTCCCCCAGCACCACTCTCTGAGTTCTCCCCTCCAGGAAGGACCAGAGCCATTGTAAAACAGTGCCTCCAAGTCCCATCCTGGAGAGACGGCCCAGAAGGATTCCATGGTTGATGGTATTGAAAGCCACTGAGGGGTCCAGCAGAAACAACAGGAACACACTCTCCTTGTCCAGTTCCTGGCATAGGTTGTCCACCAAGGTGACCAAAGCAGTCTCTGTCCCATAACCAGGCCTAAAGCCAGATTGAAATGGATCTAGATAATCCGTCTCATTAACACCAGTCTTTAAGCATGCAGGGATCCCATCGTGCTGCCACGAGGTGTTCACCACCTTGTGGACCCACCAGTCCCTCTCTGGCAACTTTAATAAGCCAGGAAGAACAAGGGTCCAATAGACAAGTGGTAGCCTTCACCTCTTCAAGGGTCCTGTACACATTCATCAGATTTCAAAAACTGAAACTTATCCATCAACATGGGGCAAGCAGTCATCATAGTTAGATCCGCAGGAGCTGTATTAACTACAGTATCCAAATCAGAGAGGATCTGAGTATTTTGCCTGCAAAGCGATAAATGCAAAGTAATAAAATGATAGTTTACTTAATCATGTGTTTCATATGACTCACTATGAATCGCACTATAGGTTTAAATGTGATCCAGAGCTGAGTGAGCTCTGAAACACCCACAAAAATCCAACTGTGTAAATCTATTTTCTTTCTTTCTTTCTTTCTTTCTTTCTTTCTTTCTTTCTTTCTTTCTTTCTTTCTTTCTTTCTTTCTTTCTTTCTTTCTTTCTTTCTTTCTTTCTTTCTTTCTTTCTTTCTTTAATTGAAGGATGTTTCATGTGATCATGAATCTTCTTTGGATATACCAGGCTTTACTTAGATCCCCAAAGAGAATAGGGGACATTACTACAAATATAGACACACAGGAAGGTGCTTTCTATTGTGGCAAACCATTAATCTGTGAAGCCCAGGGTAGTTAGTCCTGAAGGGCAGCTGATCTCCATGGTTTCAGACAGGCTTTCCTAGCCTTCCCAAAGATTGATGCTTTCCTGGTGGTCTTCTGTCCAGGTACTAATGGAACCCAACTCTGCTTATCTTTTGGAATCATATTTATTCAAGATGGTATGATGGCATCAACTTGGAATCCTACAAAGGTTCTGCTGTGAAACCACTGTGACAATAAGTGAAAATCCACCAGAATAAACATAGGAAGACTTTGCATCAAAAAAGCACTCTATGAGTAGAATTCCATTCAGTGTGCTTTGGCTGGTGAGATATGGGAAGGCGATTATCCTTCCTCTTCCTGATGCACATAGTACCACCTCCCACTTGCAGTACTCTGGAGCAGATTTAGGAGAGACATAGGGGGACAAAAAAGAAAGCAGCATAAATGAAAACTATAGTATTGCAGAAGTAGATATGCTTGACTGGATGACATAGAATCCATTCCTAAAAGCCCTTTCATCAATAACAGGCAAATTCTGGATCCAACTTATTGTTGCTGTAAGTTTTCTTTCTGTGCTCATGTAAAATCTGACCCTAAGTGAATTGAATTAAGATGGGACTTTAATGTAGGGAATGTCCCAACAAACGTATTTAGGATCCTGTGCTGTGCTTTGGGGCATAAATATTGTCTTATACATAACTGCATCATTAGTTTTGCTTATACTGTTCTCCTTTTTTACAGTGACTCATGGAGATGGCTGTTATACACCATACATAGGATTAGACAGATAGGAATGAAAGCATCACATATTTGCTCGTGTGTGTTTCTATCAACTGGCAATTCTTTGTGCAAATGCAAAAGAATGCATGGAACTGTCCTTTAAATAACTGCCATGCTTCACTGATAAATTATATATTTATTTGAATCAGAATGCCATCTGCAGTTTCAGTACATTAGTTAAAATAAAATTACAAGGACTATCAATCCTGTTTCCAGTGTAAACTGATCACCATCTGTGGTCAGGAAGAATTTCCCTCCTTCTACTCTGTCTATGCAGAGATGTGCAGTTAAGTGCATTATGGAAGATTTATATCCCTATAAATCAACCAGCAGTGTTTACCCTTGGTAACTCTTAACATTGCTGAACCAATTTTTGTTTGTTTGTTTTCTGCAGCATGGTAAATTGTTCCTATTAAAAGTTATAGTTTTAATCACATCAAGCCATTATAAATTGTTGTAAAATAAAAATTTGCAACGGTTTGATTCTGTGAGCTACTATTCTGAGCATGTTTATGATACTACTTAATGATACTACTTATCTACCTGCTTGACACCCATATTCCTATAGCAATGTCTATGCTACTCTAATTTTTGTTTGTTTAGTCGTTTAGTCGTGTCCGACTCTTCATGACCCCATGGACTAGAGCATGCCAGGCCCTCCTGTCTTTGTAGACTCTAATTTTACATAGGACTTAATTCAGCTGTTCATTCAGATAAAGAAGATACATTAAATAATTAATGCAAATAAGTGCTGACTCCTCAAGTCCCATTCATTGAGTAGGTCTACTTTAATTAAGACTAACAAATAAATTTAGCCTATTCCATTATTCCCTCTTCTCCCTCTGATGCTGCAGTATACCTGAGCACTACCCTTCCCCAGTAACTGTACTTCAGTGATCAGGACTTCTCTCAGCCTTTGAGAGGCCCTAAGGGGTAAGAATGAACTTATCCCCCCCAGTACTGTTAGATATAACTGAAAATGCCCCCCTGTAAGTAATCATCCAGGGGGAGAGTTTTAGGTGATCAAAGACCTCTTCCTTCTGACCCAGGGCTGTCATGTATGCACACAGTGAAACTGATTATATGACTTTGCCACTAGTTGTGGCACAGAAGGAGCAAGTCCTTAATTATTGAAAACCCTGCCCTCTTGCCACCATATAATATGATAATCCTTCCACAGGCAGAACCCATGCAATGAGATTTTCATCAATCAATCAAAAATATACAATCCATGTATCACATATATGTGTCATGTGTTCATAAATTATCAATCCAATGCAGAATCTGAAGGTGCCAGAGTCTAGACAGAAGTTAGTATAGTTTTGAAGGAATAATGTTAGATACAGAGATTCCATTGAGCTATAAAGCTCATCGAATGGTCTTGAGAAAGTCATGTCTCCGCTCCTAAGGTTGTACGGATGTGGCTATGAAGATAACTGGATATTACTGTGGATAACATTCTGTGTATTAAATGTGCTGGATAAAAGTATGATTAACAATAACAATGTGGAAGACTGAAATTTTAGTATACGCATACTCTAAGTATACTACATTGTATAAACTGGGTCTAAACTTGCATGGTAATGCTGTAATAAGTACAAAGCTGATTTATTGTTTATTTCAGCCATGAGTAAAGGTGTGCATGGCAAAAATATTTGTATTTTTTCCTTTGCAGGTTCTTTAGCATTTTTTTTTCATTTTGTGGGTAATTTCATTTTGATCTTCTGGTTTATGTTTTCTGGCACTCCAGAACTCTATAGGAGTTTTAAAAACTACTCCAAAAGAGAGAGAGGCAAGGCAACAGGGAATCAATCTACTTCAAAAGTAGGCCACAATACACGAGAAAGGAAAATCATCATTAGACCTCAGCAGACGCTAATTCATAGAGAAACAAACTTCAGAGAGCCCCTTCCCCACTGCAGACCATCACCAGGGGCCACACAAAGCCAAGATACTCCCAGCCAGTCCTATGAAAAGAGCAAAACACAAACAAACAAACAAAAACACTCATCCACCAACTAATTAAAACAGCAGTAAAGCATCTAAAAATTAGGAAAGAGGAAACAACAGTATGAGTGCAGATGCTTCTGGCCCAACATGAGAAATATTTTCTGGTTTTACTTTATTTTATTTATTTGTTTGTTTTATATCCAGTCCATCTAGACTGAAGTCTGCTCTGGGTGGCTAACAACAAATTCATAAAACATAAAAACAATATAAAATAAAATAGCAATATTAATATGTAAATGAGCCTTGTGGCGCAGTGGTTAAACCACTGTACTGCAGCCAAAACTGTGCTCACGACCTGGGGTTCAATCCCAGGTAGCCGGCTCAAGGCTGACTCAGCCTTCTATCTTTACTGGTATTTGACCATAATAAAATATTCATTCATTCAGCCTCCTATCCTTCGGAGGTCAGTAAAATGAGTACCCAGCTTGCTGGGGGGCAACGTGTAACCTGCACAATTAACTTGTAAACTGCCCAGAGAGTGCTTGAAGCACTATGGGGTGGTATATAAGCAGCACGCTTTTACTTTAATATGATTCAAGATGTCAAAAATAAATAATGACAGGAGGGAAGACCTGCCTAAAGAGCCAGGTCTTAGGCATGCTCTTAAAAACACCCAGTAAGGGCGCCAGACAAATTTCTGGGAGTAGACTGTTCCAGAGACGAGAGGCCACTGCCAAAAAGGCCCAGTTTCTTGTTCTTTCTCTCCTGGCCTCCCTCGGCATTAGGCCCCTCAGCCGCCCATCTTGACTAAAGCGAGTGATTCGGGTACATCTAGGTGGGAGGAGGTGCTCTGCCAAATATTGAGGTCCTAAACTGTTTAAGGCTTTATATGTCGTCATTAGTACTTTGAAATCAATGCAGAAATGAACGGGCAGCCAATGCAAGGCAGCCAGAGTAGGGGAGATATGTTGATGTTGTGAGAGGTCTGGCCACTGTGTTGTACACTATTCGAAGTTTTCGCATCAGTCTCAAAGGTAGCCTCACGTAAAGTGCATTACAATAGTCTAATCTCAAGACTACAAGTGCATTATGGGTAGTGCAGTAGAAAAAAGGCAAGGAAGTCATGTGCACAAAGAGAAACCCATGTAGTAAAGCAGGGTCTCCAAATTATGGCCCACAAACAACATGTGGCCCACCTTGCTCTGACAACATGTGCTCTATAGGCTTATTGTAACGTTCTCCACTTATTAGATCTATGGTACTTGTTGTATTATGTAATGGTTTATGAATATTCATGTTGCTGAGAGGTGGAGTCAAGAGAGATGCTATAAGATGCGGAGTCAGAGAGAAGTTTAAGTCAGATAGAATCAGTCAGAAAAATGTAAGAGTCAGTGTGTAGAGAGAAAGAGAGTAATAGAGTGTGTAGTTTGGGAAATTTAGATGTGATTAGCTACTGAAGATATTTATGAATCTCTGTAATCAATAAACCAAAGTTTTATTTAAAAGAACTTGAAGTGTGGACCTGAATCTTTCTGAAGTAAATGGTGATTTAGAGATCACCTGGTGGCAGCAAGTGTAAAAGAAGAGAGTGTTTGCCTTTGTGTGTTTTGAGGCATGAAGGTCAAGCAAAGGGGCACGAGGGTGGATGTCACACTTATATCAGCTTTCTCAAACAAAAAGGATGAAAAGGAACAGTATAGAAATTGGTTTGGCAGTTTCGCTTTCTACCCATTCTTCAGTTTTAAGATATAATTTATCATTTGTTGCTGTTTGTTGATTCCTCAAACTAGTTTGTGTGTCAGAACTGCAAGATAGTAACCCCCTGAGAAGGTATACTATAAGGTAAAGATGACTCACGCTCTGCCCTGTTGTTTTTGCTTTATGCTCTGTCATAAGATGAAAACTTATGACAGAACTTTTCTTTGTGAAAACAATATGAAGTTGGCAATAAAAATTATCTGCAGATTTGGTTTATGTGCCTACAAGCATGCAGATGATGGCATCCATGTTTTCTGTTTTTTTGCCATCTGTAGATCCTGAGAAGGCTCTGAAAGCACTGAATGTGTATGTGTCAGCAGTTCTGGAATGAATTAGTGGACAAGTCAAAACTTAATTGAGCTAAATTAGAAGTACTGTTGAGTACTTGGATTGGGTCTTCAACATATTCTAGATGGGCCTTGGGGGGGGCCTGTAGGAATATTTATTATGTTTATTTCATTCATGCAATTTCTGAACTTTCAATCCAATCTTGCATCTGCATGTCTTGTGATATCATGATTGGGAGTGATTTTTACAACCTTGTGCAGTGGCATCAGATGAATGGTCAGATCAGAGCTACGTATTCCTAATTCTGAGATAACCAAAATCAAAGTGAGTACCCCAAATTGATGTTTGTGTGGATTGGGACAGACTCTAGTTGCATGAGGAAAATTTATTTATTTATTTATTTATTTATTTATTTATTTATTTCTCACCTATCTGGTAACGTGACCACTCTAAGCATTCATAAGGTGATTTTTATTTTTAAAGACATGCTGAAAAGTGGAGAATGAGAAACAGGAATTAAAAATATTGTAAGGCAAACGCTGAGGTGGCTCAAATTAAAAATCGTGAAGGACCTTAGAGACTACTAAGGACATCTCCTGCTCATTATAATCAGTCAAAAGGAGGGTCCTTGAATGAGGTAATGGACTCTAATATTCTCTTGTATACAATGCATTTCCCTGCTTTTAGCTTAGCTTGTCAGTTAGGGTGGGGCTCATGTTACAGACTGCATCAGTTTTTCCCCTAAATAATTTACTTTTATGACTGAGTAAGGGGTACACATAGTGTTTATATTCTTGTGAGACATTTCAGTGCTTAGTTAAGGTTTAGCACTGTTTGTCTTCCCCCCCCCCCAAGCTTCAGCTTCTTTTTCTATGATGCCGTATGGGCTGTTTTATGGGTAGGTGGGCATTCTGCCATGCCTCGGTTACTTGCTTTAGCAGCTGTCCCAGGCTGGGCAGCAGATAGCTTTCTTTCAACTGACTATTCAGTTTCAGATCAATCTATTATCTTCTATATGTTTCCCTCTCTTGCTGTATACATCTCTTAGGAGTTAATGTTACTGCTAGTAGTGTTACCCCTATTTTCAAAACGAGTCTGAGACAGAAATCACTTGTTCCTCCGTCACTTTTTATCTACCATTCCTAGCATTTTTTTTTCTAGGCCACAGATATCTACACTTAAAACATTTGTTTCTTCTTCTTCATTTTTAAAACAGACTTGTTGCTCCTTCCCCATTCCACCATTTCTTATGCTTTACTGAGTTGGCTCTTACAGAGACAGCATTTTTTATTTTTATTTTTTTGCCTTTTGACAGGACATACCGCTTTCTGAAGTGTCAATTCAGCAAGGCAGAAAAGAACTAATGAACTAGCATCAGCACAGAGGAAACTGCAGTGAAGATATTTTAAAAACTGCAAACTCTTTTGAAGGTTTGAAGTAACAAAGACATTGAGGCAATGGCAGGACACTCACTTGTCTGGTTCACTGTTATAAGTAAAAAGAACAAGCTGGCTCCCACACCTAAGCAATCTATTGACAAATTTATCTGTAGCCCTTTGACAGATGCTGCACCATAGTAGCAAAGAGGGTGAGGTGCAAATCAGCAATTCTCCAGTTTTAATCTCAAGAACACACTCCTAGACCATGTGCATGCCACTTTCTTTTAGCCTCAGTATCCCTATTTATAATAAAGAGGTACTGTAACAATCCTGGCCTAGTTTATAGAATTATTGTAAATACATTGAAAAGAACTTGCAAAGCATGTGAAATGCTTTAAACATTTGGAAGTGCTATACAACTGTTAAGTCCTATCAGTGCCCTTGATGCAGGCAGGGTAGGGTGGTAAATGGAAAGTGAGCCCAAGGTTCAGCTCTACAGATGCAAGGCGTTGCGTGGATGAGAACTCTTTGACACCCCCCTCACTGCCAGATTGAGACAAGCAGCTTGGGAGCATAGTTGCTTTGCCCCACATTGCCTGGCTGAGGACAGGGACAGAGCGCCCTACATAAGGTAGCCCTGCCTCATGCTGGCTTCTCCTTTTCGTTGAGCTGCTTGACCCACCAATCAAGCAGCTCACTGTGGGTCCAGTGAGACTGGTCGGTTGCTGTGGGCTGGATAGGAATTTTTGGTCTGTCTCACCTCATGGGCATATTGAACAAAAGGCAGGCAGGAAGGTTTTGCCTATCCCGCACTGGTTACCTATATGTGATATATGGGCAAATCAGGGACGTTGTCATTGTTAAATAGGTCACATTGGTGGATGGTATGGAATGGGAGGTGTTTATCAGTGAGTTTGCAAGGGGCACCGTAGTGGGTGCCAGCCCATCCAGTGTCTTGGCACTGCAGATCCCAAGATTTTGTTGCCAGGATGGCAGATGTAGAGGAGGCAGGCCTTGGTTGCTGTCAACCTATGATCATAAAGCTTAGGTGGACAGCAGCCTGGGAAGATCACCTGGCACTTGCCGGCCAGAAGCAGGCTGCCTCGAGGCAGATCCAGGACTTGGGATTCACCCATTTCAGGGCAGGAGTGGAGGTCAAGTGAGACCTCTAACTCTTGGCCCACGGTCACTGCAGTTGGCCCCTCTGCAGGAGGCAGGTGGTAATGGTCAAATGTTAAATAACTTTGTGGTTCTAGTTAAACCCCATCACCTATGCTTCCTCTCATTGTGGCTTGTGGGGCAAAGTAAACAATTCTGATTTTGTCCCTAGTCCCTTGTCAGTAGTCGGCTCCTTTTCTTTTTCAAATAAAGGAACAGGTCTTCTCGGTTTAAAAATAAGGGTAACATTTACTGGGTTATTCAACAAGAGTCCAGTGTCTACAAATGTGTTCCAAACCTTCTCCCCTTTCAACAACAGGTCTGATGGGGGGGGGGTTTCCAATCTTCTAACCTGAAGGGGTTTCCACCCGGGTCATTCCAGGGTCCCGGCCACTGAGGTGGGGTGTCAGGATTCAGTAATAGTCCCTCCTCTCCTTCCAACAGGGGGATGGTGTCCTCCTCTCAAACGTCCACCCAGTCACACTCCTGGGGGGGGGGTTCCCCCATCTGCCACGGGGTTCCAGACACCCCCTCTGCTGCGTCTCCCATATCCTCCACTCTAATCTCTCCTGTCTTTCTCTTTCCACCCTCTATCTTTCCTCCTTTAACTTCTTCCGCCACTCTTTGGTTTCTCTCTTACCCCAGTAGGATGGCTTAGAGTTGAGTTCTCGTCTCCTTCTGGCATCCGCCTCTTCTTTGGGGACTCGTAGCTTTTCTATCTTCCCCTCAACCCAAATCCACTCCCAACCTGCTGGCAATTCCCCTTCTCTCCTTCTTATATCCCCTAACCCCGCCTCCACCACTTCCCGCCCTTTTTCTCCCACGCCCGCCAAGATAGTCTCAGTTCCTGTGATTGTTAGTCCTTTCAAATCTCCTTCTAGGTTCCCCGGGTCATGTCCAGGAGGTCTTGTCTTCCTGGGTGGGGGGACTGGTGGGGTCTGGCTCTCTTTCTCAGTGGTTGGCAGGAGAGACGGCACTCCCAATAGAGGGGTCTCTCTCTCTCACTCTCCTTCTTACACCCTTTTCTCCTCTCTTGCTGTGCTAACATAGTACTATCCTTAAACATTAATATGTAACTTTAATGAAGAAGACTCATTTATATTCAGTAGTTTTCCACACTATTGTACTTCATTTTTTGTGTGTGTTGGGGGGGATGGTCTCCAGTACCCTTTTTAGCTACCCCATCCTCCAAAACAAACAACAGACTTGGAGACAGAGTGTTGTCAAGGTCATGTTCTCTAACAACATAGCTGTCTACCACATGAAAACTTTCCTGAACCTGGAATGCGGGCTGCTGTGATTTGTAAGTCTCTGTAATGGATGGATGCAGATTTATGCCAAGGCAAGAATAAGAAAAAGCTAACCATTAATGTTACTACATGAACTGGTTATATGTAAGGAAGCAGAGAAGAGCAGGTTGGCTGGGAGTAACCTGAGCCCATGGTACAGCATCCAGTGCTAATGACCAGCCTCTGATTAGTAGTAGTATTTGACAAGAACCAAATATTTCAAACCATTTCATATTTAGCTCTGACATATATTTCCCCCTTTTTCTAAACCTTGCTAAAATGTTTAATTTGCAGTTTTGTTTGATCTTCACTGTGCAAATTGTGCATAATTGTTATTACCTTCACTGCTCTGTGAGTGCTTGCCATAATTATTTTACACACATGAAGGCTTTAATATAATTATCGGAGTCTCAATCTTCTGTTTTTAATTTCACTCTGACCTCAATACTTTAATTTTCCCTCTCTATAATAATGGCAGTGACCAGTCACAAAGCATGCTAACAACACCATGAATGATGTAACAAGGTAATACACGCCTATAGTTAGATAAAAAAAAATATTCAGTACCAGTTCAGGGCACATCTGTATAACTGAGCTTTTTGGTAAGCTGCACTTCAGTTTACTTTCATGCTGAAATCTCCCTCTGAAGTTCCTTTGTTCATAAGAAGCCACTTTAAAGTCACTAACTGGGAATCTATTTTCCTACTCGTTTCTAAATATTGCCCTTTCTCTTCTCATTGATGTTGCATTGGTGTCCATTCATTCTTCTGTGTAGAAACTGCTTGTTTGTCCTATGCAGGAGGCAGAAGGGCATTGCTGACAAGATAGATTTGTTAGCCTTTGAGGTGCTACAAGACTCTTAGTAGTTTCTGCAGCAACAAAGTAGCGTGACGACCCCTCTGGAAATAAGCAAGACCAAGTTAATGTCACTATTAATCCATTATTTCTTTTTCATTTATCTTCTATTTGTTATATATGTTTTCCTCCCACCAGCAAAACAGAGAACAGTCCCTTGGAGGAAACTGTGGCCTTTATGTCTAGGGCAAATATAAATAGTCTTACAATATGTATTTTGCTTCCCTTTAAAGCTTGTAATATGTTCAAGTCACTTTATAATGATTCTCTTTGGAAGATGAAGGTGGAGTTGCATCACTGCTGGCAATCATGATGTAATCCTTGGTGCAGTCTGTGTGGAATGCCCCCCCCCCAGGTGTTGCTGTGTACTAAAACAAAACTGTGGTACTTGGAAGTTCAACATATAGTTAAATATTTTACATGATCAAACTCTGTATTTGGGGAAACTACATAGATAGAAGACAATATTCATTTAAAAAAACTCACACAGCCTAAGATCTTAAGACATGGCTTTGGCAAAGCACCTACCTGTGCAACTGTTCCATGTACTCAGTGTCATATTTTAAAGAAAATCCTCACCTTCATTGATCAATGTGTGCGTGTGTGTGTGCGCCAGCTGTATGTTAAGCCTAGGGTGGCATGGGCCCTTTGCCCCTTGAGGTGAGAAACAAGGTGCCACTGCCCTTCCTGCATTTCATGTCTCTGCTTTTCTGTGAATACACATCAAATGAGTTGGCCAGCTGCCTTCATCCATAGGAAAGCAGCATTTGCTCCTTTCATACATCGGAGGGAGAAGCAAGGGTGGCAATGGCAAGAATATTTCTCCAGTGGTAGGACAAGGAGGAAGGTACCTCTGCTGTACTCCCTGCCCCTAAGAGGAGGAGGAGGAGAGGAGTGTCAGTGGACAATAGCAGCATCCCTGGTTCATGTCATTCCCCAGGAAAGGCCACATGCCTTTTATCAATTTCCAGCTGCTTCCAGAGTTTCAAATGCCTGTGCTCCAGGATCTTTGCAGCCAAGGTGCTCTGGAAGAGTGACCTTAAAAAGTGGAGAAAAGCAAGTAATTTTCTAGGCCATCTTTCCCAGAGTTTTGACTTCCATGATCTTAAAGCCAGGCATTTGAAGGAACAGCTGGCTTTGGGCACAGCCAGCTTTTGAGAGGGGGTATCCTGCTTTGGGCAGATGTGCATGCAAATTGAGGACTGCTGCATCATCCACTCATGATAAGGTTGGCTGGAATGAATGTCATCTAAACACGGTCCAGTGCTTGGGATAAAGGTGATGTCAAATAACTTCAAGGGAATTAACATTGCTTCTAGCCATGCTGACTTTAAGTGAGGTCTAAGCAATGTGATGAGTACAATAATATTGTGTAGCACTGATTTTTTTTTTTTAAAAAAAGATGCTGTATAGAAAAGGGTTCATTTCATGGTAATACAAAAGGAGCATATTTATGTTGACACATTCGGGATTTAACGAGGGAGGAAATGTCTGTTATGTTCACTGTGTTTGCATCTGGGATTGTGTGTTTGATCTGTGACTGAACAAAAATGCATTGCTCTCTATTTTTATTAGATTATTTGGTATCTTGCAGGAACTCCAGGATGGGATTGAGAGACAGCAAGCTGTTGTTCGAAATTTGAATGTAGCTGGGGAGGAGCTTATTCGTCAGTCATCACCAGCAGATGCCAGTGTGTTGAAAGAAAAACTGGGGAACCTGAATTTTCGGTGGAAGGAGGTCTGCAGACAGCTGGCAGAGAGAAAAAAGAGGTAGGTTGATGTATTAATATTTTGTTTATTATATTTTAGCCTACATTTTAATAGCAAAGTCTTAAAAGTTCTCTACATTTTTATTAGAGCTTTAAGAACTGTTACAAAAGCTGTTCTGTACTAAATTTTAGCTATCCTTTTTGAAAAATAGAGTCATGAACAATGGAAATACCCACGACGTATTTTATGCACGTTTTTTACATGTTCAGTGAAAACCAAAACACCCACACAGATACACTTGCTTCTTAGTTTTATTATCTTATATTGTACCAAATTTTATATTCATTTTTAGTTGTGGAGGCAGTGTTACATGTCTTTTTTTTTCAGTTTAAAAAAACCTGTAAAAATAGCAAGGATGAGATTTTGGTGCTTTGTTTTGTTTGTTCTAAGTATACTGAAAGATAATCTGCATCTAGAGAATAAAAAAATCAAGGGATACTTTATTATTCAGTGGCTTGGATTCAGATGTTAATTGAACCTAGTTTCTGTTGATTGAACTTTGATTCTACTGAAATCAGTGGTTTAAATGATTATTTAATCAAGCATGATTAAATTATTAAATTGTCAGAATGAATTCAGGATGTGCAGTTAACTTGGTCTTCATCGTTTCCTTTTGTTAATAACATCCTAGTCTGTGTGGAGATCTATAAGCACCTTTACTCATCCAAACAAGGGTGTAAATAAGCTAGTATGAATAGAACAGGACTTTTTCTTTATTGTTTGCAGGATTGTGATTTATGCTTTAGTGAAAAGAACCAAGCATAATGTATAGGCCAAAATTCTGTTGCTTAAATATAACTGTGGAAGGCAAATGGCATAACTCTCAGCAGTTTCTTACTGCTGATTAAGGAGTACCCAACTGAATTTACAAGTGCAGTTCAGTCTGTTGGGTTGGCATGTAAGCAAGGACTTAAATGTCACTGGGAAACAGCTGTCAGTTACTGTACTTCTGCAGGTGTTAATTATGCAATAGCATTTTGGCCACATTTCCAGAGTTTGTTTTTGCATTATTGCTTGCAAGTAAATTCCCTGAGGCATACTTTTATAGTGAGGAAACTGGGTTGCAAACCAGTTATACCTAATTTATAATATCCGTATGCTTTTGGTTGTACAGTACTTTTAAATTTTACTGATATGATATTGGCATAAATATAGATCCTTGTCAGTACCTGGTATCAGATTTTAGGATATATGAAATCATTTCCCCCAGACTGTGGTATCTTCTTTTTAAAAGGCAAAGAAACTACAAAATGAGATTCAGCTGAATTAAGTAGCAGAACCAAGCAACACATTGAAAGCATTTTGATACTGAACTAATGGTGCTGGCCTGGAAGTCAAGCATTTACTATGATTTTTAACAAAAAAAACTTTATTGTTGTTTGCTTTCAAATACTGAAGAACAAGTGATGTTTGTACAGGTGTGAGGGAAAATGCTGTTTTCTTTGTGTTTTCTTCTTTTGCAACCCTTCCCCCTTCTGTAGATATGATGTGAAGGGCTGTGAAATTGCAGGCTTTCATCACCTCTGAGTTCTTTGCTTTTAACAGTGATGATGCTCATTTTCATTTAGAGGAGGGTGGAACTCTAGGTGTGTTGTGCAGAGGGAAGAACTGAAGCTTATTGTTGATTCCAACCATTACTATTCTTTCATTTGGAATGTGTGAAATACTGAGAATTGTCAGAAGTATGCTGCAGCAGGTGGAAGTAACACATACAAATCTAAATGACTTTTTCCCCCTGCGTCCTCAGTTGATGTTAATGGTTCATGATTTTCAGTTCTTGGGAGTGCTCCACCTTTGTTTACCACACAAAATGCAACCATGTTATGGAAGTTAAATCAGCTTCATTCATGTATTTCTTCTCAGATAAGTGCAAATGTTTAGGACTTTTTCAGGAGGGAGTAGAGAGAGAACAGTTATCACACAACATTTTGCTTTTGTCATAAAAGGGATGAAATGAATGCCCAGTGTACATGAAACATATGGTTGCATAAAGTGTTTACAGACTCTTTTACAGGAAAAGAGTGTGGTTGGGTGGCACAAACCAAATTTTAGGTAATGTTTCCTGGTCCCTGGGGGTGCCATAAGCTCCAGCCACTAGGGATTCATGCTCAAACCTATGCTATACAGGCTGTCTGGGCAAGACAGGGTGCAACCTCCAAAGAACTTTCCATCCCTGAAGAGTAGCCCCCACAGTCTCCCTCCTAGTACCTGGATTTTCCTTGCCCATTTGGGGGTTCTGCCATTTCCACTCTTCCCTTCACACTGTCCAGCTGTGGCAAATAGTAGTCATTTGGCTGAGGTTGAAGAAGCTTTTGACAACAAGGCATATAACCATGAGTAAAGCAAATAATAGAAATAAAACATTACAGAGAACAAATATAGTTGTGCAAAACAAAATCCCTGGGGCACCCCTCCAGGTCATAATAACATGGGAGGAGAATACTTCCTGGCCCCAAGAGGATGATCAGCAAAAGCACATGGAGTCTCCAAGTAAGAATGGTGGCAGATGGATTGCAATCACTACAACTAAAAAATAAACAAAATAAAACGGTCAGTCTCTTCTTCAGCAAGTATATAGGTTGCTGAGGTCTCATGAGGGTTTATGCATTGGAAAGCCTGCACCCAGCTAGCCTTGAAAATTTTTTATCTATGTATTGCCCACCAAAGGGATAGTTCCAGGCTTTTATGAGACCATATCAGGCCTGGCAGCTATGGTGATTCCATATGGATGCATCCTCTCTCCTTTTTAAGAGGCAATCAGGGGAGCCATTGCACTGAGAATGAAAATCTGGAAACCCAACGTTTGTTTAAAATATGGTGTCAGCTTATTGCACAAAGTGGCCTAGACCAGTGGTTCTTAACCTTTGTTACTCAGATGTTTTTGAACTGCAACTCCCAGAAACCCCAGCCAGCACAGTTGGTGGTGAAGGCTTCTGGGAGTTGCAGTCCAAAACTCCTGAGTAACCCAAGGTTAAGAACCAGTGGCCTAGACAATGCCCCCAGAGAGCCATCAAGGGACACTGTGTAGCTGTAACCCTTGCTGCCTGGAGCTGATGTTCAAGTCGTTGCTGCCATCAATCCATAAGAGCCAGACTGGCAATCTGGGATGCACTTTCTCAGGGGGTGCCCATTCCTGCAGAATAGCAGGTACCCTCCCAGCAGGTGGATCTGATTTCCCCTGCCAATTCTGAACTTTCTCTTACATAAGCATCACTAAAAGGACAAGGGAATGCTGCGTCTACACAAGCGGTCAGGGAAGGGAGATCTGCTGAGAGGCAGAAACAGTTGAACCAAGAGTGTCATTCCTTAACAGATGGTAGAGTTGCTGTGCCCATGGCAAGGGCTAGCTACCAAAATGGTTGCCCTAGTGCAAATTGAATTTGAAAAGAAATTGTCTGGAGGAAGACCAATGCGGGGCTGGACCTGGTGGTTGTCCTGGCGCCTTTCTGTAACCTCTGTCCTGTAACCTCTCCTTCCACAAATGTCATTTTTGTGCATCACTTAAACAACTATCAGGGCTAACCTGAAAAGAGAGAAAGTATCTTGTTTTAAGCTATACTTAAGTATACCTTAGAAGTTCATTCAACACTGAAATACAGGCATGGTTATGATATTGGGAGTGTAGTCTTTGAACAGGGAAATGAGTGATGGCAGGATTTGTGGGTTTCTTGTGATTTTGTTTATATATTTCATTTATATTTATATCCATTCCAAGATTGGAAGATGAATACAGTAATGTAACTAAAGCATAATTTTTAAATGACGGAAAAAGAAAGAAAGGATTTGTGAAGTGGTGAGAAGTTCCTATGCTATTGATTTAGGCATTAGATTTTCTTTTGAGAGAGAATGGCCATGAGGTAGTGGTATGTGGGGGAGGTGGAAATTATCCACTTCATAGCAACAGTATGCTTTTTAATATCCCCATAAAGCAGAAGACACACCACAGGTATAAACCAGTTGACAATACATTCTACACATCACCCCAGGCAGGAATAGATGACCAAATGTGGAGATAAAACTCTGTTTTCTTAGTGATAAAATGTTACAGTGTCTTCAGTTTATGTATAATGTTTATGAAAGAAAGTTCAGCACAGGGAAACCAAAGCGAAAGGTTGGGTTAATAAAGACAAGGTGAGCAGGAGGAAGAAGATTCATGTGGTAGAGCGAGGCTGGAAGTATCAGGATGTTTGATTAGCAGAGGCCACAGCATCATAAATAACCAGGGTGGTGTAGCGGAGAGCGACTGACACAAAAGTCCTGGGAATCCCTGCTTGGCCATAGAAGCTCACTGGTGGAGTGGAACTGGTAAAACAATTCCTAGAGAACCAGGAACAGAGAGAAGAGACTGGAGGGATAGTTGGTAGGTATGTGCAGCTATTCCCAGAATTTATTTTAGAGCAATATACTCAAAAACAACTTCTCAGCATGCCAGTGAGCCCTTGTACAAGCTGGAAATGGGTGAAAATGGATGTCTAGGCTTTGAATTCTCCCCGTCTAGAAACCCAGAAAATTATAGCAGTTCCCAAAGACTTTAGTTGTATCCTGAATTCTAGCAACCCTGCCCTCTACCATCTTGCCAGCAATCCTGTTGAAATCACTCCTTGTTCATTATTGGCAGCAACAGGAATAGAGTGATACTGTAATATCATCAGAAAATCATCACAGCCGCCTAGAGTGGTCCTGACCCAACTAGATAGGCGGGATATTAAATAAATACATTAATTAATTAATTAATTAATTAATTAATTTGGCAGTGACAGCAGCCTGTCAGGATACTCATAGGAAGGCCACAGTTAAAGACTTAGAGGGCCCCATGTGGCCTCTGAGCTGCAGGCTCTGCAGCCTTTATATAGCATTTTTAGTATCCCACCCTGAATTTCATTATAGGTGATATAAATGGAGCGCCTAGGCAGTCTCCCACCTAGGCACTTGTGCAGCCCAGATGGGTGTGTCATGTGTCTTTAGGATCTACTTAGTTAACTTATAATTGTGAATTTGTAGCTTTAGCTGCTTTAGCAAATTACTTTGCTTCTTGGCACAGAAATGTATCTATATCCCAGTAATTTTGGGATATGTCCCACAGTTACACTATGACCTACTGGGATATGTCCCACAGTTACACTAAGCTGCCACCAACCATTCCCTATAATAAGTCACACAGACCAGGGATGGATTTTTAAACAATAAAAGAATAAGGTTTATTTTAGATACAAACAGGGTAAATAAAACAATCAGGTGAATAAAATAAAGTAACGTGGCTTATTCTCACACACACAAGCATACAGTTTGGTTCACCTAGAACCTTTAACTTAAAGCACAGCCCCTGAACCCATCAGTTCTGGCTAACCAACAGACCCCTGAACCTTTCAGGCTGGTACTCTGACACACAGTAGTACCCTGTCAGACACCCAGACTCCCACAACAGCTTCTTCTTCCCCAGCTGCTGCTTCGTCCCTCCCAGTGTCTCACAGTCTGTCTCAGCATCTCCTCTTCACCACACAGGCATCACATATTTATACAGTACAGCCCCTCCTCCTGATGTCCCGCCTTCCACTCCCCATAGGATGGAACTTTCCCTCCAAACCCATGACAGACAGGTAACATCAGTGCTGTTATGTAACACCTCCCCTCTTTAAAAGTTGTTTTGTAGGGGGAAAGCTAAAAGTGCTTTTCACCAAAAAAACAACCTGCATAAAATACACAACAACAGTTATACATACCATATTATACTTACTTAAACTTACATTCTAAGTTAAACCATAGCAAATAGGCATTTAACCATTTACCATATATATTACATCAATTTACCTTTATTAATACCAACCAAATTCAAAACCAGGTACATTTTAACTTTTTGTTTTCATTATATACATATAGTCCATGTTCTTTCGCCGTCTTCAGTCTTCAGGTCTTCTTGATAAGGCGTCAGCAACACAGTTCACTGACCCTCTGACCACCTTCACTTCAAAGTCATAGTCCTGTAAGTTCAAAGCCCACCTCATAAGTTTGCTATTGTGGGTTTTCATTGTCTTTAACCATTGCAATGGTGAATGGTCAGTACACAGAATAAAATGTCTTCCCCAGATGTAAGGCTTGGCCTTCTGGATCGCGTAGACTATGGCCAAACACTCCTTCTCCACGGTTGCCAAATGTCTCTCACCTTTTTGAAGTTTCCTACTCAGGTAGGACACCGGATGCTGGTCACCATTCTCATCCTCCTGGCACAGAACTGCTCCTACCCCGCTGTTAGACGCGTCGGTGTAGATGATAAACTCCCGGTCGAAGTCTGGAGCACGCAGGACAGGATAGTTGATTAACGCCTCCTTCAACCTCTGGAACGCCGCCTCACAGTCGCTGGTCCACGGGATGCGGTCATCAGCCGTCTTCCTCGTCAGATCGGTCAGCGGAGCCGCAATCTCGCTAAACCTCGGGATGAACTTTCTGTAGTAGCCCACCAACCCAAGAAATGATTTGACTTTTCTCTTGGTGGTGGGTCTAGGCCAATCACGAACTGCTTCTATTTTGGCCTCCAGGGGTTTTATCACTCCTCCCCCTACCATATGACCCAAGTATTTTATTTCTGGGCTACCCAGCTGACACTTGCTGGCCTTTACTGTTAGCCCTGCTGCACTTAACCTCTGCAGCACTAACTCCAGGTGTATCAGGTGATCTTCCCAGGTATTACTGAAGATCCCTATGTCATCAATGTAGGCCACTGTAAAGTCACTGAGCCCTGCCAAGGTCTGGTCCATCAGCCTTTGGAATGTGGCTGGTGCATTTCTGAGACCAAAGCTCAGGACTCGAAACTCATAGAGACCAAAAGGGCTGCAAAAGGCAGTTTTTTCTTGATCCCTGGGATCAATTCTTAATTGCCAATATCCCTTTACCAGGTCCAATGATGAGATGAACCGACAACCCCCTATGGTTTCAATCAGGTTGTCTAGCCTGGGCATTGGGTAGGCATCAGGAGTGGTTACACGGTTTAATTTCCTGTAATCGACACAAAACCTAATGCTCCCATCAGGCTTGTCCACAAGGACTATCGGAGAGGACCAAGGACTAGAAGAGGGGACGATTATGTTCTCCCTAAGCATCTCGTCCAGCTCCTTCCGCACCTTGTCCCTATAGGGTCCCGTTACTCGGTATGGGGATACTGCCTGCGGGGGTGCATCCCCTGTGTGGATCCGATGCATCACTCCCTTCACTATCCCCGGCTTGTTGGAAAACACCTGCTGATATTTACTAAGCAGCATTTTTAGTTCTTGCTGCTGGTCTTGGGTGAGTGCAGGACTGATCTTTACCTCCTCTGGGTTGTATTTTACTTCCCCTCTACCCTCCCAGAAGGGTAATTCAGCTTCCTCACTCTCAGCTGCTTTTATCGCGAATAAAACCCTCTGTTCCCCTCGGTAGTAGGGTTTTAGGGCATTCACATGAACCACCCTCCTTGCTTGGTTCTCCTCCTGCTCTATTAGGTAGTTCAGGTCTGACATCTTGGAAATGACCCTATATGGTCCTGCCCATTTGAGCTGCAGTTTATTCTCTCTGCAGGGCCTAAGCCAAAGCACTTCCTCCCCTGGGTCAAAGTGCCTCTCTCTAGCTTTGTGGTCATACCATGTTTTCTGTCTGACCTTCTGAGCTTGCAGGTTTTCTGCTGCCAGCTCTAGATTTCTCCTTAGGTCATTTATCAAGGTGTCTATGTATGGCACAACGTCTTGTGGGTCATCCTGGGTGATTTGCTCCCAATTTTGTTTGATCAAATCAAGGGGCCCTTTCACCCCTAAGTGTGCAGCAAACATGTCAGAGTGACCCCTTTGTAAGATCATGGGGCGATACTTTTCAGGTACCACCAGCTGACTTCTGATCCCATCTCCCCCTTTTGAGATATTCCTCAGGGTTTCTCTATATAAAATCCCCTTTTTCTCCAGAAATCTCACAGGGGTTTCAGGTGTTAGCTGGGCGTCAGTCACCTGTTCAAAACACTTTTGGAGAGTGGCGTCTGCCTTCTGCTCCTGTCCAAATCTGCTGTCTGTGGTTAAGGTTTCCACCACAGCTTCTGAACTCCCCTCTGCTTCCGTCTCTGGCTCATCATTACCCCCCTGAACTGTCCCTGTGGTGGCTTGTGAGCGTGTAATCACTAGCACCCGTTTCACATGTTCAGCCAGGTCATTTCCCACGAGCACGGCTGCTGGCAGAGTCGATGAAATCGCTATCCGCCAATCTCCCCTCCAGCCTTGAAAGTTGACAGGTACCTCTGCTACTAGCAGAGAGATCACCTGCCCTTCAATCCCTGCCACCTTCATGCTCTCATTTGGGATTATAAACTCCCTAGGGATGATATCTGGATGGCACAGGGTTACCTGGGAACAAGTGTCCCGCAGCCCCCTATACTGACGGTCAAGTATTCCTACGTCCACCCCTGCTGTCTCAAACAACTGAGAATCTGTTTTTATCAGCAAGCAGCGCTTTACCTCCACAAGAGGACCATTTTCCTCAGCCTGATCAGCAGAGGTAGCTGTTCCAGACTGAGTAGTCATGGCAACAGGCTCCCTCTGTGACAATGAGCTTTGCTCCTTCTGGACACAGAACACAGCTTTTGGCTTGGTCCCACTAGAATTCTGAGGTCTTAGTTTCATGTCTGAGGGCTTCCCTTCACCATGGGCCCCTCCCCCTTGCTGGCTTTTCCCTTTTATTCTCAAATCCAGCTCCTTTTGCTTGGCCTCAAACTCAGCCCTGATCTGTAAAATTTCTTCCTCAGCCCTAGCTTTTATCTCTTTTACTTTTTCTTCAGTCTTATCTCTGATTTCTTTTAATTTAATGTCTTTTTGCTGAGTATATTTTTCAAGATCTTGCTCACTTTGTCTGACCTGAGCCTCATACTTTTCCTTCTTTGACATTTCTTCCCCTGATAAATTGTTAATAAACTTATTTAGGAACTTCAATTCCAATTGTACCAGTCTAATTTGGTGTTTCAGTTCCATCTCTTTTATCCTCATGGCCATTCCCCTTTTCTTGGCATCTGCCTCTGCCTGACAGATTTCAGCTCTTTCTTTTCTTCTGATTTCCATTTCCCTCACCCTCAGTTCATGCTGTTGGGCTAGGAGCAATTTTCTGAGTTCTGGGTCTTGCTCTCCTGTGCTGTCACCTTGCACTGAGCCAAATTCCTCCTCAGAACCTTGGTCAATCTGGGGGTCTTTCACTTCACTCATGTCTGCTACTTGGCTTCGAGTCAAGGGCATAATCCCCCCTCAGAACAGGCTGCTTTAAAAAGTCAAGCCTCAAAATAAAACGACCACTTTTTTCCTTCTTGCCTCAGAACCAGCTCTCCCCAGAGATTGCTGCTGTTCTTCAGCACTAAATTTGCAACAGTATCGAGTCAGAGCCTACCCCCCTCTGCTGGGCCTCTCAGCTGGCAAGCTAGCTCACTGTTGCTACGCAGTTTTGCCTCAGCGTTTTCCCGCCAAAATCAGGCTGCCTCAGAGCACCTTAATCTAAGTCTCCCCAGTTGGCACGTTCTTCTACTAGTGCACCTCCCCGTGAGGTACACCTAGAAGATTACCTACGCGCCTCAGACTGTCCCTGACTAGACCCCCCTTGCTCTGGGCACACTTGCCAAGGCTTTGCTGGACCGCTGGACAACTGGACCAGTCGTATCCCACACGCTGGACACCAATCAATGTGACAAACCCAGACCTACTGGGATATGTCCCACAGTTACACTAAGCTGCCACCAACCATTCCCTATAATAAGTCACACAGACCAGGGATGGATTTTTAAACAATAAAAGAATAAGGTTTATTTTAGATACAAACAGGGTAAATAAAACAATCAGGTGAATAAAATAAAGTAACGTGGCTTATTCTCACACACACAAGCATACAGTTTGGTTCACCTAGAACCTTTAACTTAAAGCACAGCCCCTGAACCCATCAGTTCTGGCTAACCAACAGACCCCTGAACCTTTCAGGCTGGTACTCTGACACACAGTAGTACCCTGTCAGACACCCAGACTCCCACAACAGCTTCTTCTTCCCCAGCTGCTGCTTCGTCCCTCCCAGTGTCTCACAGTCTGTCTCAGCATCTCCTCTTCACCACACAGGCATCACATATTTATACAGTACAGCCCCTCCTCCTGATGTCCCGCCTTCCACTCCCCATAGGATGGAACTTTCCCTCCAAACCCATGACAGACAGGTAACATCAGTGCTGTTATGTAACAGGCCATGTAACGCTACTCCATCAATATATACAAACTGTTATGTAACACTGTACATTTTTAATGGCTCAGCAAGATAAAAAAAAACCAGTGTCAATGGGCACACTGTCAAATGTCAGGCTTGCTGTATTTACACATAAAATAGTGGGAGCTGAACCCTTACATTTACTGCCAACTTTTTTATTTACTTAAATGTTTTTAACTGACTGTATTGATGGATCTCAGGATAGGATACAATTAGTAGGAAGAGACTGTGAAGAATAATGATGGTATTTTAGAAGCCAGTGGAACGTTAGCTGTGGCAATTTAAAACTGAGCTATGGTCTCTAAGACCAAAAGCTTGAGTAGACAGGCTGGTTTTAATGAGATACCAAAATGAGGCTGGCATCAGCATCAGCCAACCTGGACTTGAGACCACATTTCATAATCAGGATACTGTAGTCAAGAAAGCCCTCTCTTGCATTTCCACATAATGTAAAACATTAAACAAATTAAAACACAAGAGCTTCTCAAAATTCAGTTTAAATTTATTGACCGTTTACCAGACTGTTACAGCATGGATATAATAGCTTAGCATCTGACTCCAATCATGGAGAGAAACAGAGCTGGTTATCCTTAGCATATTGTGGCATCCTTTCTTGTCTGGGCTGACAAGGGGGTCAGAGACAATGAACATAACCATGGAAAGTCATAAGATTTCATTAAAGAAACAGTAGAAGAAGGTGTGCACAATAAATCATCAGAGAACATAGAAATATGAACCTTAGTTCCCTTCTGCTTGCCAGGAGGCACTGGAGAGCAGCAAGAGGGTAACCCCTGGACTCAGTAGCTGCACAGCACTTTCCAGAATATAGGGCTACATTGAGAATCATTTAATGAAGGCCTCTCAGCTCTTTCTATGCTTTTTGACACCCTAGCAGTAGGTGCACCTGCTCATTAAGTATATCTAGGCGCTGACAACTTTCTTGATGTTTGCATATCACTAATTAACAAAATGATAACAGAGCATCTCACTAATGAGCATACTAATAACAGAATCAGACATCAAAACATAAGCACATTCCTGACCTGCCCAGCCTGTGTACTTGTTATCATCCTTAAACTTCTCACCACAGAGGATTTAGCCTAAACAATTCATATTTTCCTAAATGACCTCTAGTCATTTTCTACCAGTGTCTAGGTGGTTGGTTCTTATCCAGATGACCTCTAATAATTTTGGTGTCTCCAATTTCAAGTACTGGGTACAAAGGGGGTATTGAGATATCCCATACTGAATCTCTTCACTATTGCAAAGATCTTACACTTGAACACCGCACTTAGCTCCAGATCATATGTATTTTGATCTGTTTCCTTCCAGTAGATATTAAGCAGCATGGGTAAACAAAATGGAGCCCTGTGACACTCATTAGCTTAATTCCCCTCAAGATCAGCCTCTTGAATTGATGCTGCAGGTAGGAGCAAAATCAGTACTCCTGTCTCCTACTATCGCCTCACAGACATAGCTCAATAATAAACCATGGCTATTGGCTAATACTACCAAAGCTACTGTGAGATCCTGAAAGAAAATACATTCAACGTACTCCTCCTGTATTCCCTACAGCAGATCATTCATCAGGGTGACCAAGGCTATTTTGCACCCTAGAAAGGTCTTTGCCTCAAAGACCTTTTCCCTAGCAAGTTCATTTCTGATGCCACAATTTGTCTGAGAATAAAAGTATCCAGTAATATAAAACAAAGAAGTAAACTGGAAGAGACATAAGCTACATCCATTCCCACATTCAGTCTGCTATAAAACATAGGTTTGTTCCCATCTATGAATATCTGAACTTCAACAAAAGAGACCAATTTCAATCTATAAATGTCATTACATAATACTGTTACTAAGCTTTCACTTTCATACTATTCATATCTGTACAGTATTTCCAATATTTATTTGATACTAGACTTCAATGATATAATTAGTG
Organism: Pogona vitticeps; assembly: GCF_051106095.1. Classification (NCBI taxonomy): domain Eukaryota; kingdom Metazoa; phylum Chordata; class Lepidosauria; order Squamata; family Agamidae; genus Pogona; species Pogona vitticeps. The sequence goes on along the minus strand of NC_135785.1, from coordinate 192,509,776 downwards.
TTTCCTTAAACAAACATTTCCGCACTAGATAATCTCTGTATGGAAAAAGTTTAAATATACAAAAATACACAATGGCTGAAATCCTATTGCTTAGCATAGTATGTCACACTAAAGTAGGCTCATTGAATCAGTGAGAGTATGGTAACTTAGCTCCTCCATAAGTTCCATTGATCCTAATAGGCTTGCTCTAACTACAGTTTAGTACACTAAAATACGTTGCAACTAGAATAGGCTCATTTGAATCAATGGAATTATGGAGAAAGTGATTTAACGAATCCCTACTGATTCAGTGGCCTACTCTAGTGCAACTTATTACACTAAGCAAAAGGATGTTTGTCAATGTGTCAAAACCACATTTATATTTAAAATAGTAGTACTATAGAAACATAGATGGATTTGAACATTTATATCAAAACTTATGCAGTGTATGAACTATCCTATCCCATCGTTTTGCTCATAATGTGTCTGAAGAGATGAGTCCTCACATGTAAAGCTCTTCAGATTCTTTTCCAGGGTCCTTGCTCATATGTAGACCTTACACATGACAAGACTCAGCGCTGCCTGCATGATGGAGCAGAGCTAATTTTTCTTTATTGATCATAAATGATTCTTCCAGATCCCAGAACAACTGAATAAGGGTTATATCTTAACAAATTTGCTACATCTGGCAATTTTCCATCACTGTCCATTTCTTCCCAGAGACAAGGCATGTCACTTTTATGAAAGAACCAGCTGCCACTGGCTGAAAGCCTAGAGACATGAATTCATTTAAAACTGGCTATATTTAATTACCTTGTTCATCAGGTAATTACTCTTTCTAATAAACTGCAGAACTAAAAAGACAAGGTTAAAAGTTACAGCCACACACCAGTGACCACTAAAATTCTCATTTGAAAATATCTATTGATATTGCTGTAAATAAAAGTTTGTTTAGGGTTGTGAGAACCTGAGGAAGATTTTTGTTTTGTTTTGTGAAAACAGCACAAGAAGCAACTTGACATCTGCCATGGGCAAGTCACATCTATGGAGGTTATGTTTTATTTGACGTGAATTTGCATGCTAGCATAAATAGTTCCAGGAGGCATTTGCTAGCAGTCAAAACTGAAGCATCATGGCTAGGATTAGATATTGCAGTATATTTTAGTCCTATCCCATAAGAGGTATAACAGTTGGAAGATACTATCATTCCGCATTTGAGAAAGCAGGTTATCTTGGCCTTTGCAGTGAACATGTGTAACTAATGATATAAACAGTGTGATCTCTTTGGATGAATGGTAGCTGTTGTTGGGTCTTCCTAAACATTATACCATCACACCTATGACTCAAACAGCATACCTTCTGTGAAAGCTACTGGAGGCAAGAATAGAGAACATGTGCTCTCCAGATGACGCTTTCTACTGACTGTGCTGGCTACTCCTGATGGGAGTTACAGTTTTGCAGCAACATTTTTTTCTATTGGTCACTGACTAATATTATCAATTTCATCCCATCAAGTTGATCCCAACATATGGTGCCTCTCCTAGGGTCTTCTAAGTATTAAGTAGTTAAAAGTAGTTTACCAGTTCTTTCTTTTGGGGATGCTCTGGGACCATGTAGTTCATCCAAAGCTGCACAGGTGGCAAAACACATAAGCCTGTCAATCATATGGGCTCTGGGTGATTACAGCTGACCCCTCTCCTGGGGTACAGTGGGGACTTGAACTTGCAGCATCTGGCTCCACAGCCAGGCACTTCAGCCCACCTACTATCCATCTCTCCTGCCTGCTAGCCTATATGGATGTATTTATTTAATACATGTCACACTTCCTCCATGTCAGGTCCCTAATTCAAGGCACATTAAAACACTGAAATGATAATAATATACAGAAGCAACGAACGACTAGAGAGTCTTGTCCTTACAGGAAAAAAGAACTCATTAAAAAAAAGACCAATAGAATATCAAATCCTTAATGGAATAGAACAGTCTTCACTACTGTAAAGCAAAATAAGAATGCAGAATATCTCACCTACCTCAACAGGGAGCTCCACACATTCTGTGCTCCTATTAAAACCCCATTGTCTTAAATACCCAATTGTCCTCTTTGTGTGGTGGCTTATATAATGAGGCCCCGAGTAGCTATCAATTAGCATTAACATTGAAACAGCATTCCTGAGAAAGTCCCCTCTGCATGTATATCTCTTCCTTGTGATTGGCAACCCTGGGCCATCTAGGGTTTATGATCACAAGGGAGAGACCTGCACCTGTACAGCCATATGTTTCTACACTATTTTAAGTAATATCAAATGAAAATGTTGCCAATGGGCATGGGCATGAGAGCGTTCATTTGGGCATCACTCTTGTTGCTTTCTAACCCAGAGTAGGTTGGCCAAAAAAAGCCCAAGGTCACCAGTCTGTTAAGGATAGCTTCAAGTCCCTAGACACAGGATCAGATGGAACTGTGGTAATATCAGTACATAGGAAGTGGATACTGGTTCTTTTAAAAACATAGTGTCCATCACACTGAGACTTCCCAGTACAGTTCAGAGTAACCAGTGTAAGAGACTTAAAGAAGATACTTTTTAAACCACATTCCTCATGGCTTGCCTGGATAACTGGCTTAGTGAAAGGCAAGCTTCCTTCATTCCTTCCACATATTATAATGGAATATCATCAGAGTCTGAAACCATTGCTTTACTGTTTAGTCCTTTTGAGCCAGGACACGGCCCCTCCTTGTTAGTTTATATTTTTTTTAAAAGCCGCTAATAGTGAGGTTAGCTATGAATAACTCCTAAAATCTACCTTAACTACTGATTAGGGAGATTTATAATCTCTACTTTGTCTATATTTTACACTTCTGTTCTTAATGCATTCACATTCTATACCTAACCTTATACCCTATACATATGTATAGAATGTATATTCTCCCAATAGAAGGTGTCTTGAAACCTAAGAAAAAGAATGATTTTAGAAATTGTTGTGGTGGTATGGTCACATTCTCAGCACTAATTCTGGAGGCTACTTCTTATTTTTCTGGGCTTCTGTGTCCCAAGACTGCCAGTGAAATAAGGGAATATCACCAAAGGTGTGGCTGTGTATACAGTAGGACCATTGTATCTGCTGGGTATTGGTTCCTAGCCCCCTCCCATGGCTGGCAAAATGTACAGGTAGCATAGCATAGTCTCTGGTTCCCTCTTGTTGGCTGTTCTGGTAAAACATCTTGGAAACATATGTTTACTGGGGTGGGGGCTTATTTAATATTTTTAGACAGCAGATAATTGAAACTGCTGGTACTGATCCTGTGGATACAGCATTCCTAATGTATTTATCAGGGTTTGTAGTGGCAAGACAAGGGTTCACAGATCCCTAAACCAACACCTATAGGAAGGAGTTAACATTAAAAAAAAAAACAGATTACTTTCTTCATGAGACTGGAACAAGATAGTAAACCAGTTAGATGTCTATATTGCTTTCAAAAACTGCTATATTTGTATCTCTTTTAAACTTGCCCTGGAATCACAGCTCTTTTTTCATTCTTACTATATTCAAATGACTTTCAGACATCCTTCATTCTGACAACATTCATGCATAAAACTTTCAAGCTCTTTGGGGCTATTTGTTTACTTAGATATCTATTGATGAACTTTCAAACCCAATTTCATAAAACAAGTCTCTTCTTATTCACAGTTATGTAACAGGCAATATGAGCAATTACAGCAACAACAAAATGCTACAATTTTGTGCACCAAGTCTTCAGCAACAGCACCAATACAGAAGTTGTTTGTAGAAATTGTAAGGTTCAGGTGTCCTTTTCAATTCTAATTCAGACAAAATCCAAGATATCTTCCTTAATTGGGTTGGGTATCCATTACATACAAAAATTTGGAGCTAATACATCCACCACTGACATGGTATTCTCCCTCAGACAGTTGCAGGAGAAACATATACCAAGATCCAGGTCTATAGAGCCTGTGTCCTGAGCACACTCCTGTACTGCCGTGAGTCCTGGACCCCTTGTGAACAGCAGGAGAGGAAGCTCAACATATTCCATATGTGTTGCCTCTGACACATTTTTTGTATCACCTGGCAGGACAAAGTTCCAAACAGAGTAGTCCTAGAACGAGCTGGAATTTTTAGCATGTATTCATTACTGAAACTGCAATGTCTACATTGGCTCGGGCATGTCATGAGAATGGCTAATGTTTGGATTCCAAAAGATCTCCTGTGTGGAGAATTAGTGCAGGGAAATCGCCCCAGAGGGAGACCACAGCTGCGATACTGTACAAGGATACCTGCAAGCAGGATCTGAAGGCCTTATGAATGGACTTCAACAGGTGGGAAACCCTGACATCTGAGTCTTCAGCCTGGAGGCAGGCGTGCATCATGACCTCTCCCAATTTGAAAAGACCCTTGTCCAGCAGGCCGAGGCAAAGAGGCAGTCCCAAAACCAGCAAAATCAGGGAGCTGGACAGGGGACAGATTGTATTTTTCTTCAGCGTGGAAGAGATTGTCACTCTCGAATTGGCCTTCTCAGCCACACGAGATGCTGTTCCAAGTCCTCCATACAGAGTACGTTACCATAGCCTTTTGAGACTGAAGGATGCCTAATCTAATCTAATCTAATCTAATCTAATCTAATCTAATCTAATCTAATCTAATCTAATCTAATCTAATCTAATCTAATCTAATCTAATCTAATTCAGAGTCTTCAAAACCCTAGAATAAAATACCAATTCAGTTGCATATGTATGAATTCACTATGTGGATTCATCTCTTCTACACAAACTTGTAGGAATTATACCAAGACCAAGTTGGCAAGGGCCTTAGTAATCTAATTGGCAACAGCAGCTCCAGCATCTTCATTTCTCCTGCTGTTTCTGATTCAAATATCATACTCACAGCACTGCTCTTTCTTGAACCCACTCCTTTGGGCTGAAGCAATATTTTATGGGGGTTACACAAGCATTCTCCAAACATTATTTTCTAACTCAGACAACATTCAAACTAATGCTCTCTTCTGTTCTATTCTTCAGTCACCTTTCATAGCATTCCACAGTCTCTGACTAGTTAAGCCGAAGAAGCACTAGAACTGTCATAGAAGCCTACATTAGGCAGAATGATATATTTAGTAGGAACACAAAAGAGAGCCTTCTCTGTTGCTTCTCCAAGACTCTAGAACCCCCTCCCATGGAAGGCCAGGCTGGCCCCATCTTTGCTGTCTTTCCATAAACAGATGAAGACCTTTCTCTTCTGGTGGGATTTTTAAAGGGATTACTGTATTCTCTTGTTTTGCTTGTGCTTTGAATATTGTTCCCATTTTAAAGTTTTAATATGCTCTTTATTTAATTCTTTTAAGATATTGTAATAGTTTATTAATTTAGCTTTTAATTTAATTTCTTTTAACATTGTAAGCCACCTTGGATCCTTTAGGAGAAAGGCGGCATACAGATATTTTAAATAAATAAATATGTGAATTTAAACCAAGAGAGTAAAATTAATTTTTGGCCAGACTCAAAATTGCAGAGGGTCTCAAAAAAGTCAGCCCTTCCATTCAACTGAGTGAATTAGACAGTTGCTTTGGAGTGTCATGAAAAGGCAGCAAAGACGTAACTCTTCAGGACTAAGTGCAATTGCTAATCTCAACTAGAACAGATCCATGGAATCTATGAAACCTGGCAAGTAAATACATATATAGATTCCATTAGGTCTTTTCCAGTTCAGACAAACAATTGGAACGTGGCCATTTACATTATTTAACATTCAGCTGTATAATTCATAGAAACATGCTGTGGGGTTTTGTATTTACCTTCAAATTTTATGTGTATTCTTCACCATGCTGAGTGTTGTTTTGTTTAAAATATATTAGAAGTGGTTATAATGCAAGCAGCTACTCATTTCAATATTTCATACAGAGACCACAGCTTATTTTCGTGTAAATGTATTGGAATGACTCTTGAAATAAAATGTCTAGCACTTAATTTCAGATGGGGAGTTTTAAATGCACCATTTATTACTGTTAGTACCACATGTTGGAATAAATCCTAGCAAATCATTAAACCTGTAAGTAAATACAATTATAACACTTGAAGTCTTGGATGCTTGAGTAAAAGATTTTTAAACTTTGCTATCAAAATGATAACTTTAGAAACATAACATTACTTTATCATAATAAAGTATTCTGTCTTTGTAATTTATTTTTCATCTTTCTAAAAATGGGTACAATGTACATAATATGTGGTCATGCCTCCTTATAGCACTCCAGTCCTAAATATCTGCAGCACCATATCCTAGTATTAACCAAAATTTCTTCTGCTGAACTTATGCTAGGATTGGCAGATACAAATGCATAATTTTGTAATTGGAATGATACTAAACATTTAGTGGAAAGACATTTACTAGCTGCATCTCGATGGTGATGAATGCCCATTTAATAGAGGAATGGTCACAACTTTTTGAAGGTAATAGAAGTGATAGTACTCATGAAGAGGGACCACCTTGTACTCTTAGGAATGTGTTATCAGCTAGTAATAAATACTATGATAATATTTCCATGATTCTGTTTGTTTGTTTGTTTGTTTGTTTGTTACATGTATATCCCAGCATATTCTTAAAAAATGTTCAAGGCAGCTTACAAACTTCTCAAAAGGATAAAAGCTGGTAAAACCAAATTTAACCAATCCCCTCCCCAAATCATAAAACCAACCCAATTTTTAAAACCATTAAAATCAAGCAAGTACCTTAAAACCGTTAAAATCAACAAAATATACAGTTAAAAACAAAACAAAGTAGGTTAGACTCTCCTGCATGTTTGTTAACTGGGCTTCTGAAACTGTTGATATTTTTAAGAGGGCCTCTCCTGAGGATTCTAGTATCTGGCCGAGCTCATAAGAGATGGGTGGCCCCTTAGATAACCAAGCCCCAAGCTCTTTCAAATTTTACAGGTTGAAACTTTCACCTTGAATTGTGTTTGGTTGGCAATTGGCAACCAGTGCACATTCAACAGTATTGGAGTTGTGTGATCAGGATAATGTGCACCAGTTAGCAAACTAGCTGTTGCATGTTGCACCAGTTGAAAATCTTGGACCCTCTTCAAGGTAGTCTCACGTAGAGCACATTGCAGTAGTCAAAATGTGATGTAACTAAGGCAGGGATTCTATAATTAAGTGGGTGTTGATTCTTGAATGACACTAATTATTGGGATGCATTTTAGCCTGCATTCGAAGTCAGATTTGGAACCATAGAAGGCCTTATTATCCTGATGGATTACCTATAACAGAAGGAGGACAAAAGTAGTATATATAAGGGATATTTTTTTTTCCAGATAAAGGTGACCATTGTTTCTTTCTGGACCTCTACTGTATGATGGGAGATGTGCTTCAGGAATTCTGCTCTTTGCATTAAGCTAGTGCAGAAGGATTGCTGCTTTGTTTCATGGCTGTCATGCTGTGCTGTGCCATTGGCTTCTGTCTTGTCCCCCATGCTGCTATAATTTTAAGTGAATGAGATTTGCAAAGAAGTGCCATCAAAGTGCAGAGGTCCCACCCAACTTTATATCTGTTTTTTATCACATTCAAGTGAAGTTGTAAAGGAGGTGAATAGGTGTCTGGAGTGCATAATGAATGAGGATATAGTCAAAGGGGGGTGGAATCTAAATCTACGTGAGAGGGAAGTGGTTTTAGCTGAGTCTCCATATGACTTGGGAGGTGACAGACAGCCTTTTCTGGATAAGTTCACATTATTTCAGTCCATTCCTGTCTTCAGAGTCCCCAGTGGCTTCCATGGTACAAGGGAGTTTTTATTAGCTGTAGTGATAAGAGCCTCATGGCGCAGTGGTTAAACCGCTGTACTGCAGCCAAAACTGTACTCACGACCTGGGGTTCAATCCCAGGTGGCGGCTCAAGGTTTACTCAGCCTTCTGTCCTTCCGAGGTCGGTAAAATGAGTACCCAGCTTGCTGGGGGGCAACGTGTAGCCTGCATAATTAACTTGTAAACCACCCAGAGAGTGCTTGAAGCACTATGGGGCGGTATATAAGCAGCACGCTTTGCTTTGCTTTGGCTGACCTGTAGCTTTTTTGGACGCTGATAGCCTTGCCACAATTAATTTGGGCATGTAGTTGGCCATGACTCACCTGTGCTCCCTCCAGCTACAAGGAACTACTGCTTTGGGATATATTTATTTTAGCTTAACTACTTTTAATGTGCTATATGTGGGGCAGTCTTTCAAAACTAGTCACACATTTTCATTTGTAAAACATAAAGCAAAAGCAAAGTGTGCTGTTTATGTCCTGCTCCATAGTGCTTAAAGCTTGCTTACTGATTGTGGCAGGGCATATAGAACCAGGCTTGAAACAACTGTACCAGCACTCAATTATATAATGTTTTCCCCAGGAGAGAGTGTGTTGGCACCCCAATTATTGAGTGCTCTCTGTGGGAGGACACGAAATTGGATGTCTTATCAGTGCCAAGTGAAAAACAGCAACACACATTTTAATCTGCCCAAGTCTTTTGACCTTGTGAAATTTTGGATCTGATGGATTTTACTGTTTTCATGGTGAGACTGTTGTGGTGCTGCTGGTTGTTATTAACTTTTCATTGATTTTCTTGTATTTTTATATACTGCAAGCTGCTCTGAAAGTCTTTGACTGAAGTTTTTAAATATATAAATACAAAGAAGAAATATATGTTCTTATGGTTCTTTGGGAGGTAAGTCCCATGGTGGGACTCCCTTCTAAATAAATGGGAATAAGACCATTCTAAGGTTTCTTGTAACACTGTTCACAATTCACATTTCCTTTCAATGTGAGTGCGTTCAGTAATGACTGCTTGGGAGTAAATGGTGACTTAGATATTGTTATAATAATATAACAAATTAGCAAGTGTTGGTGAAAAGTCAGTAGTGGCTCTCAAGTCAAATGTATACATGTTTTGAAGTGTTACAAATTAAATTGGCAGAAAAGGCCTTTTAATTCTGCCACTTAAAATGTAGCTAAAGAATTTGGAGAGGAGATTATTATGTATTGGAGATATTTAAAAGCACACTAGAGATTTCTTAAGGTATTTTAAAAACTGTTATAGACTTTCACTATGAACAAGCAAAAGCTTGTCTCTCTTCCTAATGGGGTAATAGTATGGAGGGCAGGGCTCATCTCTGTCCCCAAATCATCACTTCACTTCAAGCCCTAGGCAGATTAAGGCTGCAATACCTGAAAAGGTATTGCTGGATTCTCTCCCCACCCAAATATATCTGTATAGTTTCCCACAAATGTTATTTCTGAGAGCTTCAAAGTAATCAAGTCTATCTTCACTAAAATTTTGCTGAAATATTAGAATTGGATCCAGTCCTAGCTAACCTTAGAGTTAACCTAATGAAATCCATGGACAACTTTCTCTTGAGAAACTGAAGTCCCATTACTTTCAATGGACATACTGAAAATGACTTAACAGTGCAACAGTGGCTGCATGGGGTCAGGAATATACAGAAGCCTCTATTCCCTCCACTGATCTCATCATGCTGGTAGAAAATATCCCAGTACTGGGAGAACTCCTTTCTATTGGCTGAATTCAGAGATCTGTCTTTGAGGGATCTGCCTTCAGAACTACTCTACTAGCTACTTTGATAGTATTACACTAGTGGCCATAGGAATATGATTTCAGCCAATGTAAAGCAATGAACATAGTATCTCTGTGCATTTGAGTAAATAAGTAAAATATTTACCAATTATATTTATGTTATTTCTTGCTGTGCTGCCTTGCAATTTTGCTAATTGACCTCCATCTCAATGTAAGACTTTGAATCACCCTGTTAATTTTGTTTGTTCTTTTTCACCACAGGCTTGAAGAAGAACAAAATTACCTGACAGAACTGCAATACAATTTGGATAAGTTTATTTTATGGTTAGACGAAGGAAGTACCATTAGTGGCATTCCTCTTGAACCAGGAAATGAATACCAGTTGAAAGACACTCTTCGGAAAGTGAAGGTAATGTACATTTGAACAGCACAATCTTTTCTTAAGCCACACATTGCCTCCCTCCCACTCCCACAACAGTTAAAAATGTTATTTTGATTTCTCATTCCTTGAAATAAGCCTGCTGTGCAAATAAATTGTCAAAATAAATCATTTGAAATGTATAGTTGGTGCTTGAGAATCAAACATTTATGACAAGAATGTGATGTCACAATAGGGAGACAGGGATATTTTGCTATTTAGTGTCAAACTTTGAAAAACTGCCCTGAAAGTTTGAAGCCAAATAGAGCCCAGTTTTGAAGGAACTAGTATCCACTGAAAGAAACTTTTTTATAAAATGTGTATGAAATCCTATTTTAAGACATTATTTTAAAGAGACAAGCTGTTAGAAGTCAACTGTCAAAAGGCATACATTCAAAACACATCTTTCTACTGTCAAGTTAATTACCGTAGTTTTTGTTTATAAGACTATACTTTTGTCTAAAATCTTTAGACTAAAAATTAAGGGTCATCTTATACACAGAAGTAAGCTGAGGAGAGAACAAAAACAAATGGAGGGGAAAGCAGGGATCAAAGCAATCCTGCAGCACTTTGATCCCTTTCCCCTACACTTGCTAAGCCCCACTTAGATTTCTTAATTTTGGATTAGAAAAGTGGGGGACGTCTTATACATGGGAGCATTGTATACATGGAAAAATACGGTATATTGTCGTATGCATTATGAAGAAATGGAAATTGTCCTGCACAAAAATTCACAATGGCTCCAATTATAAGATGTTTGGTCAGTTCATTTAAGCTTTTTTGCCATTTATAATATATAGTGGTGCCTCGCACAATGAGCGCCCCGTAGAGCGATGAATTCGCTCTACGAGGACGCTAATGCGATCGCACAGCGATGGCCCCAATAGGCGAAAATCGCAGAACGAAGGTCGGTAAGCTGCTCGCTTACCGACCTTCGCTTTGTGACCCGCCGATCAGCTGTTCCGCGGCTTCAAAATGGCTGCCGGAACAGCCGAAAGGGCCGGGTGCAGCGTTTTCGCGCCCTTGGTAAGCAAGGGGAGGGCGCAAAAATGCTGCTGGAACAGCCGAAATGGCTGCGCGCAGCGTTTTCACGCTCTCCCCTCGCTTACTAAGGGCGCAAAAACGCTGCGCCTGGCCATTTCGGCTGTTCCGGCGGCCATTTTGGACCCGCCGATCAGCTGATCGGCGGGACCAAAATGGCCGCCGCGTGCCCCAAAACGGCCGTGTGCAGCGTTTTCGCACCCTTGGTAAGCAAGGGGAGAGCGCGAAAACGCTGCCGGAACAGCCGAAATGGCTGTGCGCAGCGTTTTCGCGCTCTCCCCTCACTTACTAAGGGCGCGAAAACGCTGCGCCCGGCCCTTTCGGCTGTTCCTGCGGCCATTTTGAAGCCGCAGAACAGCTGATTGCAGCCATTTTCGTGCCCTCGTTCAGCGAGGGGAGGGCGCGAAAATGGCTGCCGGACCCCAGAAGCATCGCTGAACGGTGAGTTTTCAGCCGATTTGGAACGCATTAAACAATGTTTAATGCGTTCCAATGGGCTTTTCTGCCCCGCTCAGCGATGTTTCACACAGCGAGGGTTAATCCGGGACGGATTAACCTCGCTGTGCGAGGCACCACTGTAGGTTGCTATTTCATTGTGCAAAATGGCAGACAATGAAATGGTGGACCACTCACTAATATGTAGATCATATTATATGCAAAACACTGGCAAAACTGAATAGTTTTTTAAACTAAAGTCCAATTAAGGCATGACAGGAACCAAAAACCAAGAGCTTACCAATGGAATTCATTGATTCAGTGGGCAAATGAAGCTGTGTGAGCTACTGTACAATTAAGATTGTGCTTACTGGCAGTGACATACTATAAGGCATTTTTCTGGGGGAGCGGTAGTGAAACCAATGAAGTTTTGCTGATTTCTCCACACCACTAGTCTTGATTGGTCTCTGATTCTCTCTGGTATTTTTACAGATATCATGAAATATTTTTGCTACTGTCCTTGGTCTCAGCAGAAAATTGGCTAAAAGATACTAAAATATACAAAGAAATACCAGTGGTATAGATATCTGGTTGTGCAGCCAGAAGCTGGAAGTTCAGTTCCCTACTGCATCTCCTTGACAGAGGCTGGACTCAGTGACCATTGGGTTGCTTCCAGCCCTGCCATTTGATGATGATGATGATGATGATGATGAGTGCTGGACATTTATGGCTCAGGAGATACAGTGAGAACGTTTGAACACATGAGAGATAACTGAAATGTTTAAACAGTTTAGGTTATTTCTCATTTCATAAAGAGACCATGACCCATCTACTCTATGTTCCATGTAAATTGGGTCTCATGTATAATGCCATAACAATAATTTATATTTATGAATTTGACATATGCATCACCTACCCAATGTGTACTCATTTCATTAATGTGGATTAATGCACAGCTTCTCCAGTAAATAAGCACTGAAATTCTGTTTGTTTTGAACTTCTTTTAAATAACAATGGACAATATTATGACAGTGGAGAGTAATTAATCTTGTTCCTAATGTGTAGAGACAACTCTGTATATCTTTCCTTGAAATTAAACCCTATTTTACTCAGCATGACCTATTTATGTGTTTATTTAAATCATTTGCTCATCATCTTTCTGCCCAATTATTTCCCTTTAGTTTAAATATTCTCATTGCATTCCTTGAGCCAAATATATACAGCACTGTTCATTTATTTGTATGTATATTTTAGCATCTTTAGGCCAAGGTTCTGCTGAGACCGAGGACAGTGATATAAATATTCTGTCATATATAGAAATATACCAGAGAGAACAAATTCCCAGTGCAGTTTGTGAGAAATTAAAATGATGAAACATTTAGTTTAAAACATTATTTAGAAAGCATTTAAACATTCATTAAAATATATGTATTGAAATGCTAGAGACAAAAGACTCTTTGGAACAGAGGGTTTAGCTACTAATTGAAAGCTGAACAGAGATGGAAGCCATCAAACCTCCCTGGGGATGCAGCTCCACATTTGGGGTACTGCTGCTGGAAAAATCCTGCTTCATATAGCCATCAACTCAAGGTGCTGCTAGTTCAGTGCTGATTTTTCTGGTCACCTGCCAAATCATGTGACTGTTGTGTAATGAGACCTCTTCTTTGTCTGCAGTAGCCACTGAAAGTTATCACCTGCAGAATTATGCTGGCAACTGTAACTAACAGGATTATGGCCTTTATTTTATAATCTCTTTGACTTCAGAATGCATAGACAAGTACAATAATCAGATATTCAGCTTTTATTTTTTAGTTAAGTTGCAGTCCTATGCCCTGAAAGCAAGTCTAGCTAAATGCAGTAAGACTTACTTATGAGTAAACATATATATACCATACATTGCACAGTTAGTCTTCCTAGTGGCTTCTTTTCACTTAGAAACAAAATTGCTAGCTTAATTATAGCTGTAAGACAGCAAATTCTTGGCAACCCTTAATGCTGCAAAACACTCCAGAAATGATTGAGCACTGATTCAAGTAGCTAGAAGAATGGCTTGAAACGTTAGCCTGTTCAGTAGAATTAGAGGGTGCGGGAGGGTTGCAGTGTCTTTGACAAAACTGAGGAAGTGGGCAAAAAAAGCTTTCCACAAAATGTCCTTGAAGATTGGCAAGATGAAATTCCAAAGGTAAAAGGGCAGAGAGAAGATGAGAATTATAGTACTGTTTCTGTGCTTACTGCTCTTAGCAAAATCTTATCAGCCATGTTGAGCATTGTCATTGTCATCCTAGTAAATACATCCTAATCTGTTTCTGCAGTACTGCAGAGATTTGAAACATGCAAATTTGAATTGTTTCCTTTTTTAATAAGTCACATTTCTGCAACAGTGATTCTCCTTTTTTAATGAAAGAAAATGTGGGGAAGGGGTCCCCAGGCTCTGGTAATCTCAAAATCAGGGGGAAGGTGCCCATGGCCTATGGGTTGTATGTTGCCTGTTCCTGATATAAACAACCAGAGTTCTCTTAGTTAACTCATAAAGGATAACTTGTTAGTATAAAAGGATAATTTGGTAGTTGCACACAATGCTTTAAAAACTGCTTTTACTGTCTTTCTTGTGGAGTGTGCGAGCATGAGTTATCCTTACAGTAAACTGCACCAGTATAATAGCCTCACCTAAGGAAGTCATTAAAATGAAATATATTTCTCTTTTGAGAATGATTCCAGGAATCATTAACATTGATAACTGGCTCTTTTTTTTCTTTTTGATCATTTAATCATTCCATCGTTTTCTTTCATCTGAGTGTGGTATTGACATTCTGGTGGGCATCTGAAAAATATCTACCTATTGCAGAAAGAGAACTGTTATGTTTTCTACCTTTTCCTGCAGCATTGCAACCTAGAACAAAAGCTGCAAGTATTTTGTGCTGAATTGAGCTCTTGAGTCTAGTTACTTCAGCTGATAAACTAATCAATAGAGGTGAAGATAAGGGAGTTGAAAATTCTACTACAGTTCATTTTAAATGTTGAATTTGTCTGTTCCAGTTAAGAGTGGAAGAACTGCCTCCACACAAGGGAATACTGAAGCGATTAAATGAGGCTGGAGAAAAAGTGCTTGGTAGTGCATCACTGAACCCTGAAGTAAAACATAAGCTTGACACTAGACTGAAGGAGGCTAACCATCGCTGGATAAAGGTTAGGCTTATTAACAACTGTCTTGTAGAGAATATCTGCAATCTCTTACAGGTGCATTGAGTATTTTTCAGCAATCATTCCTCTCCTCTTTTCTCAGCAGGTCTCCTTCAAAGTATCTGTACTTTTTATACCTGTAATAACTGAAAACGAGGACCAAGGTGTTCTCATTTCCCTACCACTTGTGGGTTGATATTGCACTGTTATAGACCTCTTTCTTCGTTTTGTATTCTGCAGCTCACAGCCTTTGCTTCATATTTTAGTCTCAATGTATACCATTATATGCATTTGTTCCTAATACTCATATGGATTTTTAAAAAATGTTTGAACAGTCTCATCGGCAGCAAAGGGCAAGGAGCAGCAACAATAGTGTAGACACTGGTACACTGTGCTTTTGACAACAGGAAGAAGATACTGAAATGTTCAAATCCAAACAGTGTCATTCATACATTTTGTTCAGGCTTTTTGCTCTCTCCTTTCTCCTTTTTTAAATTACTTCTGTAGTTTTGGATCTGGTGGGCTAGAAATGTAATTTGTTGCGGAGTTATATTGAATGAGTGATTAGGGTTGGTAAAACCTGTTGCCCTTCCACCACCAAGCCTGCCAGGTGTCTGTTGTACATAATAGATCTAGCACAGATGGTTAGCTGGTTCTGTCCTGGAATTCTACAACAGCATTGCTATGTTACTATTTCAGAGTTACATGACATGAAATATGATTACAATCAATAGTAGGTTTCATAGCTTTTCTCATGCCTTTGTATTGATGGATAAAAGAATGATATCAACACAAACCCCTTAGCTGTTTTGTCTCTGTCTCTCTCTTTCTTTGTTGACTCTGCATACTTCGACAAAGCATAAAATGCACATATTTTCTCAGGTTTCACAGGAAAGCTTTAACTCTGATCTGACAGAATAATGCAGAAGCTATTTAACTGTTATTTCCTCCAGCCAACTAAGATGCAAGGAGAGATAGCATCTGGATTCACTCATGCTGTCTCATTACCATTCAACCCAGTCCTGTGCACCTTGTCTATAAGGGGAAGTGCATTGAACACATGCAAGACAAGCTATGACTAGAAACCTTGCCCAGATTCCCCTTACAAAGAGAGACTGAATATCCAAAAGAGAAGCTCCCAGAGTATGGACAATATCTGGTGGTATGAGTACAGTAGTAATGTGGCCAACATACACAACTCCACTATTTTCCCTTGCATTCTAATAAGGTGATACCAAATTGTACCATTATTCTTAACTATGTATTTCGACATTTGACATTGTTGCATCTGATTTTAGTTGTGATTGGACTTAATTCACAGTCATAAACCTCTGTGTGCTGAGGCAAAGATTTTATGAGGGGGAAGGGGGGTTATTTGTATATTTACCATTGTGTGTAGTTGATCTAGTGTTGACCTTGAGAATATGTAAAATGTTTTCATTCATGTGTGCACCAATAAGTTTGAAATGATAGTTTTCCACTTGTATTACTGATTAGTACTAGTAGCAGTTTAAAAAAAAACTTAGAAGTCTTATATAGCCATCGTGGCTTGTAGCCACCAATAGCCTTGGCTCTCAATGAAAGAACTTTATCATGAAATAACATGTCCAGGAAGGAGATTTATGCCAGTAGATTTATGCATGTATCCTTTGTCCTCCAACCTACAAATGAAGAAATATGGCTGTACTTTTTCATAGCAAGTCTGACCCATATTGGATGATCAAATATGGATTTTAAAAAATCATTATCTTACGTTCATAAAGAGTTTAAAATTACTGTATAAGCACAGGAAAATCCAGTCTTAAGGGTTTCTGAAATGTGCTTTCAGACCAGAGCCATTACTAGAGCTGATCCTTGTACTGTTTATATTTGGTAGATATGAATGCTGCTTTGTTATGGCCAGCAAATAAAAATTAAGTGTACTGTTTTTGGCACAGGCGAAGCACGGTAGAGATGAAAAAAGCATTTTGAAAAGCATGATCTGAATACATGTAGTCATTATGATTTGCTATCTTTCCCCTCCAAAAAGAAGTGTTGCTTGAACATTGCACTATTTTTATGAATGTTTTTAAAGATACACTACAAGCACTGTTAGGTTATGAATTTTTAGTTTATTTTTTATTTAACAAAGCAGCTAATAGCTACATTTCTTCCTGCCATCTTAATGTAAGCATGGCTACCTGGTGTTTCAAAGTAAAGGGGTGCCAGGCATTGGCCCTTGCTATAGATTCTGTTCTTATCATATACCACCTGTTAGCACATAAAATAGATCTGTAGTGTTGTTGTTGTTGTTTTACCTTTTGTTGTACAGTAAATATGTGTATAGATTTGTCTTGGAGCCAGTGAAGCATGGCTTTTGTGAAAGGAGTTTATTACTCTGTAAACCTATCCTTAGTCCCATGGCAAACAAGAAGGATGAGCTAGATCGTAAGAATTTAACCTGGGGCCCAGAAGCCGTGTTCTCCATTTTTATTCACTGTAGTGTATTTTGTGGGTTGTAAAGATGATTCTGAATTCCCTTTTTTCCCCCTCTTTTGTCATTTGCTCCCTTTTGTAACCAATAATTATGGGACATTAAGAGGCTATTTCAGTGTTTACTGCCAGGCCATATTAAATATCTTTACCTTCTCAACAAAGGAATTGAAGAGAAGTGAAATAACTTCTAGAAAATGTTAGTGACAATAGGAAAAGCATTGGCTCCTCTCTTTAACCAGTCACAGGGAAATAGATGGGTCATTATATCACATACGTCTGAATGGCAATGTTTTGTATGAAGTGGTATTTACCAAATTTCTAAGGTATTACTGTAGTTAAAAGACTTCAAGGAGAAAAAAGATTTGATGTGGAATAGCTGCATTCAAGTCTGTTTTTGGTTTATACTTTAAAGCAGGCGTCCCCAACCCCCGGTTGGGGCCTGTGGCCTTGGCAGGACCAGGCTGCGGAGACAGATCTCCTGCCCCCACGCACGCATGGATGCAGACACTGCCCACTCATGTACAGATGCATGCACGCCCTGCCGACATACACATGGACACATGCACACCCTGTGTCCATACACGCATCAGCATGCTCTGCCCATGCCTGCACAGACGCCCCCATCCCGCATGCTAAACCAGTCCATGGTGCAAAAAAGGGTTGGGGACCACTGCTTTAAAGTACCTATGTTAGATTGTTTTGACAGGGAAAATGATGCGCAGGGTGGGGAGTTTTAACCATTTCATCCCATCACATCAAATTGTCTCTGACGTGGCTTCTGCTAATAATCTTAGTCCAGAAAAATGGATTGTGTGGAGGAATTTTACTGCAACAATAAAATAATATTAATGGGCTCCATTGCTCTGAGACAAGCCCCTAACAAGCCCATTTGCTATTTCCTTTAGAAAGAGTGTCCATTTAACTTGGCACTCTTTCTTGTGGCATTTTCATTTCTGCTAAAAGCTGATGTTGAAGAAGAGCATTTGGAAACCATTGACTCTACATTTCAGTATGCATAGTTCGCCGAGCATGTGCTAAGTTCCTTTTATCCACTAATATTAAGAATAAACAAATTTTCATGGAAAAATTTGTCAATAGCAACTGCCCTGAGAGCGAATTGACGAACTACAGGGAGTTAACTTCTAGCTAACAATCATTCTGGTGTGTGTGCTTTTGAATTTAATAAATTTGCAATATGAGAAACCAAGTTCCTAAGCCAGATTTGTGCTTATAAAATGTCTTTGGTTCAAGCACCCCAAGTTAAGCCTGGTATTTGCTTTTCCTTTTGTGTGGGGTATCATAATGCCTAGTTTGGCATACTTGAGAAATTTCCATATGAGCTTGGGCTGTCAAAGTACAGAAAAATACTTCAACACCTGTGCTTGTTGGCTTGAGCTAACATGCAAACAGAAGTACATTTGGTGCTTTTATTAAATCTAATGGATTCAAAGTCCTGCACCCTGCTCCACAAAGATTCTGGCATTCGAACATTTACCCTAACCCTTCTGTCATCTGTATAGAAAGACTTCCAGTCATAGCCTTTCACCCACAATGCTTTTTTGCAAGTGAAATGGAACTACTGAGGTGCACAGATACTTCCACCTCCAGGCATATACACTGCTGGCAGAGCTTGTATCAGGCAGCTTGCCTTAGGCTTGTTTATTAAGATATTGCTGGTTTTAACTCAGTTTTAAAAGCCAAAACAAAATTAAAACAGTGTAAGCTCATTATGAAGTTCCTTCTAAACTAAATGCAAGCTCTTTCTGCTAATTTATACCTTTTGTTATACGGAATGAAAAGACATGACTGTATTAATTTGGGGACATAATAAGGGAAGACCAGAAAGTTTGCATTTAAAGCATCTTTGTGCCTTCAGAACACACATACCTTTTTCAAATAGAGAACTATATTTGAAACGTTTAGTCTACATTTTTAATTAGAGGAAACATGGGGGACTAGAAGAATTGTGCTTGGGGGAGTACGAATGAGTGTGAGTTGCGTGGTTCAGCTGAAAGCAGTTCTGAGGATATAATTTTCTGTCATTCCAGAAAGTTTTTTAAATGTATAAAGATAAATAATAAGTGGTGAATGACTTGTCTGAATTTTGATTGCATGCCCGGACATGCACACCGTATATCAGAGTATCTTGGGAAGGGGAGCAGAGATGTTTTATGCTTAGAAAGTGTTGTAATCAACATTTTAAAAAAACAAATCTTTATGCTTATTGGGTTTGTTGTTGTTTAGTCGTTAAGTCATGTCCGACTCTTCGTGACCCCATAGACCAGAGCACACCAGGCCCTCCTGTCTTCCACTGCCTCCCGGAGTTGGGTCAAATTCATGTTGGTAACTTTGGTAACACTGTCCAACCATCTCGTCCTCTGTCATCCCCTTCTCCTCTTGCCTTCACACTTTCCCAACATCAGGTTCTTTTCCAGGGAGTCCTCTCTTCTCATGATATTGGAGCCTCAGTTTCAGGATCTGTACTTCCAGTGAGCACTAAGGGTTGATTTCCTTCAGAATGGATAGGTTTATTCTCCTTGCACTCCAGGGGACTCTCACCACAATTCAAAAGCATCAATTCTTCGGCAGTCAGCCTTCTTTATGGTCCAGGTCACATTTCCATACATTGCTACTGGAAAAACCAAAGCTTTGACTATGCGGACCCCTGGGGAGATATGCCACATTCTGCCATATCCAGCTATATGTAGCCATAGGTGGATGTTTAATAGAAGGATGATGCTTAACAACTTAGAAAAAAGAAGCAGGCTAGCCCTTCCCCTCCATCCTAGCTCTCATGTGTAGAAAGTTAAAGCATTTCTACACATGTAGCGTTTTCAGACAATTAAAAAGTCTGATTTCTTTTTCATGTTTTCAGTCATATGACTATTTTTCCCCATTTTAGTTCTTCACACATAAGAGCAGTAGGGCAGGGCTAGCCTGTTCCCTCTATTCATGACTTGGGTATTGGGCACTTGAATATTATTTCTGTTGTTAACATGCCACTTACGTATGTAGCCCAGAAATATGAATTAGGGATTCTTAGAGGTGCCATCTGGGCATAATTGAGTTAGCCTGGTATAGAAATGCATTACAAAATAGCTGAAACACATTCTCCAAGGCAAGGATGTTAGCTAGGAAACTTAGAGGTTGATCTATGAGAAACTAGCAAACAAATGGAGCTCTTTGGTAACAATGTAGGTACCGATGATGGCATTAGCCTTGCCTCCTGTTAGGAACCAAGTGCCCTTTATGTCTTTTGGACTACAACTAAGCACCTGCTTATACCTAATTAGCCCATAGGCTTGCATTCTGTTGCCATGATTTTACTGTTTTTGAACCAAGTATTTTGATTCCCAGTTAAGTAATGTACCTATTCTGATATTTATTATCTTGTCTACAAAGTAGTATATTTTATAATGGCATCAGTCTTAGTTTCATATTTTGTCATATACATGCAGTTAGGTAATCTTTAGTTATTATGGTGTGACAATTTATCTCACTTGTATTTGCTTTAATAAGTATCCCCTGAAACATTTGACACATTTAAGTAAACATAACGCCCTTTGTGTTAAAGGAATTCAGAGATACTTGTGATGAAAGTAGGAATGGTACTCAAATGAATTTCAGGGAAAACCCAAAGGGAAAAATTTTAAAAATTAGAAAAGACCAACCTTAAAGACAAACTGTTATGGTTGTTGTAGGTTTTTCGGGCTGTTTGGGTGTGTTCTGGAGAACATGGCCAAAGAGCCTGAAAAACCTACAACAACTATTGGATCCCATTTGTGAAAGCCTTTAAGAATAAACGAACTGTTATACCTGTATTTTAATGTGAGCTTTCATGGACAAGTCCACTTCTTCAGACACATGGAGTAAAATACAGAGTTCACAAGTAAAACATTTATGCCAGCTTTGAGTCAGTGGTGTATGGTTGCATCTCACATGTGCAATAATTTATGGCCTATGTTTGGTCATATGTTATAAGCAGCTTTTTCAAATGAACAAGTAACTTGGGTTGGCTCTCTCATGAGACTTGCTGAGATGGTTCCTTATGGAGACAGAGTGGCAGAGGTTGTAAATTTACTGCTCCCCTTATTCCAGGCTGCTACTTCATTGGAGAGTAGAATACCACTGTGGACAGCTAGTTATGTTCCTGTGTGTATATGCATATACAAACACATTCATACAGACACTCGAAATAGAGGTATGGGGGAGAGCCTTGCTTCCCACCCATCCCTGTATATTTATAGTATTTTTATGACAAATCAGAGTTTCCATCCTTCTGGTTCTGTACTATCTATTGTCTCTGGCAGCATCTCTCAAAATCTTTAAGCAAAAATGTTTCATTGTTCTGCTACTTGAAATGTTTACATGTTGGGGTTGTTTTCAATAGTGGAGATAGCAATATATTGACCTTGGACTGTCAGGAAAGGTACTGATGATTGCAGCAGCAAAAGGATGCTGAGTGCTGTGGCAGACTGGTAATTATCTGAGCAGCTGTAATATTAACTTCCATAGACAACTATTGTTTTCACTGAATTAATATTGTGGGCTGAAAAAAAATATTTTGATACTGCAGGTCAAGGTATGTTCACCAAAAACAAGTCAATAAGATGGTAAAGATCAGTGAGAATGCCAAAACCATGTCCTAAACACATCCTAACAGCTAGATTGAATAATATAGCACACAAACTAAGTGTATGCTGACACCCACCACTGGGGCAGAGAAGTTCTCTTTCTTGCATGGTGATAGTAGAACACATGGAAGCTAACTTCTGTTATTTGCCAGATATGTAATTGTGTTACCACTAAACAGAGGAGGTGCCATCTGTTCCCTAAGAATTATGTTAGATAGAAGTGGGTTTTTTGGGGGGGTGGGGTTCGGTTAGGCTTCTCCTGAGAAAAACTGTCATAAAAAGTAGTTGTGATCCACCAAAATGCACCATGTGAATCTTGAATGATAAAGCTCAGTCCGGACAAGAGTGATGTCATGATGCTCAGCTAGGTTTGAAGGTACTAACCCTTGAAATTTAGAGAATGCTTCTGGAGCTATTTCAGATCTTGCCATTTTCAATAGTAGCAGCAGGCAGAAACAAAATACTGTAAAGAAAACTTTACAGTTAATTTCTCAGAATATAAATAATGAATTATTTGCCTTACTGAAATAATTCCGCGTACTGTACTAAATTGACCAGGATGCTTTATACTATATGATTAGGATCTGATGAGCAACAAAATGCAAAATATTATAGTCCAACCCAATGTTTTTTCTGTGGTTCATTATTCCAGGCCAGTAGGACACTTTTATATTAAGTTCGTTTCGTTTAGTCGTTCAGTCGTGTCCGACTCTTCGTGACCCCATGGACCAGAGCACGCCAGGCCCTCCTATCTTCCACTGCTTCCAGGAGTTGGGTCAAATTCATCTTGGTAGCTTCAGTGACACTGTCCAACCATCTCATCCTCTGTCGTCCCCTTCTCCTCTTGCCTTCACACTTTCCTAACATCAGCGTCTTTTCCAGGGAGTCTTCTCTTCTCATGAGATGGCCGAAGTATTGGAGCCTCAGCTTCAGGATCTGTCCTGAAGCTGAGGCTCTAACTTATATTAAGTTAGAAAGTCTTTAAAAGGTTAATGAAAAATACAAAGCACTAATGTCTTTTTTGTTTAGTGACTCCTAGGATCAAACTAGATGTAAAAGTATTCCTTATGATCAACCACCAATCAGCCCATGACAAATGACTACAAAACAAGTCAGACTAAATGCAAGATACATGGACGTGGAAAACCACATAATAAAATGGATGTTTTTTCCACTTGAGGAAATGTAAACGTATTGTCTGACTTGATTCTTGGGCATGTCTAAGAGACTTTTTACAGTGAAAGGGTGATTGGTGTTCAGCTAATGTATACCATCAATTTTAAAAGTGCCTGACAATTTTTTCCTTGTTGTACTGTATGCTTTAGATATTCCAAAGAATTAATGTTACTTGCTGTGATGGGAAGGTTTGCAGCTTCCCCATCTGATAAAATGAGATTCGTTTTGAGGAAGAAAGACATTTAATGGCTTTTGGGTCCATGGAAGCAGTAACAGTTGATGGAGAATACTTGCAGCTGTAAAATAAAGCTAAGCCTCATGTCATAGTCTATTATTCAGATTTAATTCCCTGTTTGATTATATGATTTTGGGTGACATTTTGTAAAATAAAGAGGAATCTGAATGCCCACAATAAAATTATAACTATTTAGCTATTCAAGATTTGGAGTCTGAAGATAGCTGCAGTATAATTTGAGACTGCAGTAAAAATGAAAATTCTTCTGAAGAACAGGAACAATTTGTACAGAATTAAGACCTCCAGCTATTGCCAAATATAGAGTTTAAATCTTCTGAATTATTCAGTTCCTAAGATGTCAATTAACTTACCTTAATTAATTCTTGAACTAACATGCTAAAGTTCAGATTTTTGAAATGTTGTAGATTAATATTTGGCATATAACCTTACTTGAAGTAGTTATTTCATGCTAAAATTGGTGTTAATTCTTTTTTAAAAAAACTATATAGAGAAAGGGTGGCAGGGACAGTGTGTTCAGTGAGGACCACGATTAGGTTTTCCAGCAGCTGCGGATCAGGTGTAAGTTGATAAATGCCTGCAAATTAATAAACTAATCTGTAGGGAAAAAAACCTGCTACTGTTTTTCCCCCAAGCTAACATCAGATGCAACCTCTTCCTTGCCTGATTAAGGCTGCAGTCCTATATACAATTATCTGAAGGTAAATACCATTGAACTCTGTGGTGATTATTACTTTTCAATAGACTGGCGTAGGACTAGAATATAATTCATTTTCAAAGTGAAAGATGATCCATCATAAGTCACATGCCTTTCCCCAAGCCCCTTTTTGAGATAAACATTTTTTAAAAATCCCTGTGGTGTTCAGAAAAGCACATCAATGCACATAACTTTCACTTATCCTTTAGTCATCTTCATTGAATAGACTCATTTGTGTGTGGTACAATTTATTACTTTTGGTGGTGTGTGTCTCCTGTTTGCTTCGCATAGGGACAGATAGAGATTCCAATCCTTTCCATTCAAGAAATTATTGTGAGGAAAGGCTGATACATCCTCAGATATACTCCCTCTCTTGTTACTTAACTGTTTAATGTGATAAAGAATTCTGGCTGTTAATTCAGTGACAGATCTTGGACTTCTCACTCATTCTTGTGTCTCCATGTTCTTCATCTGTGGCATAGGACCAGAATCCTTAAATACAGTTATGTGTGTTTAAAAGATTTGTCTTAATGTACAGTGGCCAGAGAATTGGAAAAGATCAGTCTACATCCCAATCCCAAAGAAGGGCAGTGGCAAAGAATGCTCCAAATACCATACAATTGCACTCATTTCACACACTAGCAAGGTTATGCTCAAAATCCTACAAGGTAGTCTTCAGCAGTATGTGGACCGAGAACTCCCAGAAGTACAAGCTGGATTTCGAAGGGGCAGAAGAACTAGAAACCAAATTGCTAACATATGCTGGATTGTGGAGAAAGCCAGAGAGTTCCAGAAAAACATATACTTCTGCTTCATTGACTACGCAAAAGCCTTTGACTGTGTGGACCACAACAAACTATGGCAAGTTCTTAAAGAAATGGGAGTGCCTCGCCACCTTATCCATCTCCTGAGGAATCTATATGTGGGACAGGAAGCAACAGTTAGAACTGGATATGGAACAACGGATTGGTTCAAAATAGGGAAAGGAGTACGACAAGGCTTTACATTGTTTCCCTGCTTATTTAACTTATATTCAGAATACATCATGCGAAAGGCAGGACTGGCTGAATCCCAAACCAGAATTGAGATTGAAATATCAACAACCTTCAATATGCAGATGATACCACTCTGATGGCAGAAACTGAGGAGGAATTAAAGAACCTCTTAATGAGGGTGAAAGAGGAGAGTGCAAAAAATGGTCTGAAGCTCAACATCAAAAAAACTAAGATCATGGTCACTGGTCCCATCACCTCCTGGGAAATAGAAGTGGAAGATATGGAGGCAGTGACCAATTTTACTTTCTTGGGCTCCCTGATCACTGCAGATGGTGACAGCAGCCAGGAAATTAAAAGACGCCTGTTTCTTGGGAAGAAAGTGATGACAAACCTAGACAGCATCTTAAAAAGCAAAGACCTCACCTTGCCGACAAAGGTCCGCATAAATCAAAGCTATGGTTTTTCCAGTAGTGATGTATGGAAGTGAGAGCTGGACCATAAAGAAGGCTGACTGCCGAAGAATTGATGCTTTTGAATTGTGGTGCTGGAGGAGACTCTTGAGAGTCCCCTGGACTGCAAGGAGAACAAACCTATCCATTCTAAAGGAAATCAACCCTGAGTGCTTACTAGAAGGACAGATCCTGAAGCTGAGGCTCCAATATTTTGGCCATCTCATGAGATGAGAAGACTCCCTGGAAAAGACCCTGACGTTGGGAAAGTGTGAAGGCAAGAGGAGAAGGGGACAGCAGAGGATTAGATGGTTGGACAATGTCACTGAAGCTACAAGCATGAATTTGACCAAACTCCAGGAGGCAGTGGAAGATAGGAGGGCCTGGTTGCTCTGGTCCATGGGGTCACGAAGAATCAGACATGACTTAACGACTAAACAACAGCAACAGTGAATAGCCCCCTCTCCACATCATAATTAGTGACAACTACCAAGTTAGATGGCCTTAAAAGAGGATTAGACAAATATCACAAAGGCTAAGGACATTAATGGCTACTTGCTGTGGCAGCTACATATAATCCCCTATCAGAAGCAGTGTGTAGTTTGAGTACCAGCTGCTGATAAAGATGGACAGAGAGGTGGTATTACCGTCAAGTCTTCCTTACAGGCTTTCTATTGGCATCTGGCCAGCCACTGCAGGAGGAATATTACTGGACTAGGAAACTTCCCGCAAGGGCTTGTACTCTTATTCTGATTTTTCATTAGGATCATCTGATGAGGAGTAATCTAACATATATCCTTATAAACATCCTTCTATCACCATGTTATTGCTTTGAGCAGAACTGCAGATAAAGTCCAAGGAATCTTCAGATTGGGGGCCAAAAATCTTCTGATAATCAGCTCGGCCACATGTGGTGGCGTTATTCGTATTTATCAGAAACCCTGGGAGACAAATACGAATATCCCATCTCTGGTGGTGATACTCACATAACTGTCATGCAGTTGCAAACACAGTTCCAAATACATGTACAGTGGTGCCTCGCTTAACGAGTGCTTCTGTTAATGACGAATCCGCATAGCGATGATTTTTTGTGATCGTTTTTGCGATCGCATTACAATGTTTTAAATGGTAAAATATCGCTTTGTGATGATCGGTAAGCTGTTTCGCTTACTGATTTTCGCACAGTGATGTTTTTAGAACAGCTGATCGGTGGTTCCAAAATGGCCACCGGGTAAATAAAATGGCCACCCACTGTGTTTTTGCCCGGATTCCTCGCTTACCAGCCAGCGAAAATGGCAGCTGCATGGAGGATTTTCGCATTAAGGTGAGTTTTTTGCCCATAGGAATGCATTAAACGGGTTTTAATGCATTCCTATGGGCTTTTTATTTCCACATAGCGACGAATCCGTACAGCGACAATTTTTGCTGCACGGATTATCGTCGCTATGCGGGGCACCACTGTACTTAAATTCAGTGGGGCTTATTTCTGGAAAAGTATGCACAAGGCACAACATTGTGATGCGTGTTGCAGTGTTGCACCATTATCTTACAAAATGTATTTCTGATGTTTTAAAGGTCTCCAGAGATTTGCCTGAGAAACAGAAAGAAATTGAGCATATGCTGAATAGTTTGAACCAGTTTGAACAACAGTTAAATCAACTAAAATTGTGGCTTTCTCCCATCAAAGACCAATTAGAAGTTTACAATCAAGTGGGTCAGCCTGGAGCTTTTGACATAAAGGTAAAGTTTTAACTGTGCATGTTTTTATTTAAAATATACCTATAATAAAGATTTGTTTGAATTGTCATATTTTTTCATAGTATCAGATGTGATCTATATACGTGTGATAGGTTTTCTATGAAAGTTTCTGAAATAAAGCAATTAGCCCAAAGCAGACTTTTGAATAAACATGTTGCAGGAATTGAGCTATGCAGATCTGTGCTTAATTAATATCTAAGGGTTTTGTAATTGTATCACTTTGATTACCTTAAAAGAAAGCTGTTTAAGTTCCAAATGTATAGAAAGATCAATGCTGAATGCATTCGTCTTGTCAAACTGGACAGCCAGATACACAGCAGCTGTGACAAAAGGCTGCATTCTAAGCCATACAAAAATTGTCTTCTAAATTAATTTGAACAAACCAAACATACTCTGATTTTTTTTTTACAAGAATAGAATGTTATGGGATCCCATCACCAAGATATTGTTAATATCCTAGTTATTTGGTCAGTTTTTTTTATCAGCTTTAGAACATACTGGAGTTTGCAACAAACATAGCTCATTACATTCTTTATATTAATGTGCACCTGAGTAATTAGACAGTCTTTGTTGAAAGGTGAGTGCAATCTTTTGAAATCCCCAATGGCAAAGCATGTGAAACTCATTAACCAAAATCTTGATTAAAAGAGATTTAATCAAAGGATTAGAGCAATTTTAATATAGAAAAAAGGCAAGCTGGTAATGTATTCTAGCAAGTTCTTTCTCTAATCTGTGGTGAAGAAATTCCCAAATTAATGTTGAGCCACTCAATCAAGAAAGCACTGTTTTAATATTTGTATGCTACAGTGTGATTCTGTGGATCATATTCATATATGAAACATAAATATGCATTTTTATTACAGTCTGGGGTGTACTTTCTTTGTAACCCATTGTTGTTAATTCCATTTTATTTTCTGCACTTCATGGTGTGTGCTCAATTGTTTCTGTGTACCTCTACAAATCTCTCTGAATGTATTATTCTCCCCCCATATCCTCTCTAATGTAATTTGTTTCATTGCCTAGCAGTTCTGCTGCTATGTCCTCTAGTCCTTCTTCAGCCCCATTTGCAGTGTCTTAAAGACTTCCTGCTATCAACTAATGCAACACTACATAACAGCACATGCCTCTCTATCCTCTGCTCCTGTTACTCTCATTTCTCTCTTCTTCTTCTATTTACACATTCCCCTGATCATCATACAATCAAGGATGTTAATAAGTCTACAGGAGTGAGTCACAGGTCCAAGTGTGAGTCTTCAGGATCATGTCCCAAGTCTGAGTGCAAGTTTTGGGGCTTGAGTCCCAAGCCCCAAGTCTGAGTCTTTGGCCCCACCCCTGAAGCTTGGGGCTCAGACTCCGCATATGCCTTCCAACTGATAGACCAGTGCAGAAAAAGAAGACCACAAGACTTACAGGAAGAGGCAGGTAGGAGAACCTGCTCTCGGAGTACGGCAGGCTATAGAATCCCAGTGAAAGGCTCTTGGACTCCCTGAATGTTAGAGCAGTTCCTCCTGGCAGGGAAGTCAGGCCTGGTTGCTTTGTAGATGGCAGCAGTGGCAGGTACGGCAATGACAACTAATAGGGGTGGGCAGCAGGGGCAGGCTCATAGAGACTCCACAGGGCAACTCATGCAAATGTGTCAAGTCATGAGTCCCTCCAGAAACCCCCAAATCGAGTTCAAGTCAAGTTGCAAGTGTGACTTGAGTTGGACTCAAGAGCAAGTCACAACTTGCAAATCCCCGTCATTGCATATACCCCCTTCTTTTTCCATGTGCCCAAAGACTACACTTCCATAGGTATCTGACACACAATCTTCTGGGGGATGGGGAAATGATGACATCTTCACCATATAGGTCTGCATCTAAGGAAAGAAGGATCATTTATGTGATGCAGGTTTTTGTCTTTTCTCATCTCTGTTGTTCAGGAGGTTCATTCCAAAAAATATAATCAGGGGCTATAAAAGGTGGTCATGTATGGGATTCCCCCAAAGGGAACAAATTGATGGAGAAGTATGATTGTTTCATTCTATACTATTAGGCCTATTGTAAGTGGTACAGAATGGTGGAGGAATAAGTAGAGCCTCTATTGGACCTGCTACTGCTCTCTCTCTCTCGCTCTCGCTCTCTTTCTCTCTCACTCTCTCTCTCTCTCTCTCTCTCTCTCTCTCTCTCTCACACACACACACACACACACAGAGAGAGAGAGAGAGAGAGAGAGAGAGAGACCAGTGTTCTAATGCCAGTGTATCTTCCTCTGCCTAGAAGCTGTTATAGGAACATTTTGTCTTTTATACATATCAGTGGGATGGAAATATGTTAAATAAATCAATGTGGGCAGAATAAAATCTGTGCTTATGATCTAGAATTGGTAGATACAGATAAGCCCCTTTGATTTTGATGTGAAGAAAGCACATGCTTTACTCTCTCCTACAGAAAGCAGCAGGGTTTCTAAATATATTGTGTGCATTCTACTCAGCATAGGGTGGCTCTTGAGATGCAACTACTTCCCTGCCTTAATGGCTACAGAGAGGGTGGTAAATATGTTATAAATGCAACCTCACTTAAATATTTTTTAAATTATTTGAAGTTTAGGGAATGACATGTGAAGACAAACAAGCATACATTTTGAACTTGGCTATTTCCTTTTCTATAACTTTATCCATCTTTTTCACTAGGTTTATTCAAAAGCATTCTTCTTTCTAGAAAGTTTCTTATTCATCCTGGAGCTTACAAATAAAAATGACTTTTGCAGTCCTGTAGGGGTTCCCCACAAAATGGAATAACAATAATTGCATATAGCGCCAAATGCTCACGGAAAAAAATCACTTAAATCACATTTATTCTCAGGTCCTTGTCACAACAGGTATGATTACAGTCACTGAGCTCTGGAAGTAATGTTTTGATCTCTGCAGGATAAACACTGTAGAAAAGGAAAAATAATAAAGCTGTGAGCATGTACACAATTAGCTGTTCATAGGGCAACTCATACGCTTTGGTGCTCAGAAATAATCATGGGGTATGCGAGAGGCTCTTGCTGTTGTTTTGAAAATGGGGAAAAATCAGATTATTCCCCATAAATATCGTGCATTTTTCAATGTATAACTAGCTCCAAAGCCAAAAACATCATTTTTGTTACTTTTCTTGAACATTTAGATATCAATGTATGCTAGATATTGACTCCGTATATGCATTTTGGAGTGATATGAAGAATTGTAAGTAGACTTGCATAGCTTTAAAAAAAAAAACAGGTTGTCTCTAGTTTCATTTTTTTAAAAACTTCAGTGTAAAAAGTTTTTTTTTTTTTAAATACAGATCACATTTTCTTTTTACATTGTCTTTTATTGTCCTACCAGACTCTTTAGTGTGGTTTACACAAAATAGCATATGTTGGGTGAACACTGATGAAAAAAAGAGAAGCGAGCAGGGCCAATAAACAGTACAGCAAGGGTGGGAGAGAGGGAGACTGACTCTCTGATGCCAATCCACCAGACACTTCTTAAAATTCGGACTTTACCCATATTAATTTATTGGGTTGCGATATAATATCTACCATATATCTCATTTTATTAACTGTGTAATAGCATTTTTTATCAGAAAGTCCCAGTCCCCTTATTTTTTGCGGTCTGTACCATCTCTTTTTTAAAATTAATCCTCACTTTTCTATCCCCATTACAAAATTTATTAATAACCTTTTGCCATGTTTTTAGTTCTTCTTCTGTCATATTAATCTGTAACATTCTAAACAAAAATTTCTTTTAAGTAAAATCTTCATTTTACATGCTGCTATTATACCAAAACATGATAATGCAATTTTCCTTTAAAATCATTTAATTTATCTTTTGTTTCTTGTTTTAATTTATTAGAATTTTCTTTCTTTAAAATTGTAACTTTTTGTGATATTTGTGCCTATATATTCAATAACAGAACATATTTTAATTCTAAATATGTTCCTAAGCCTCTCCTTCTCTTCCTTATCACAATTAAATAGGGTAATCTCTCACTAATGCCAGTCTATCTGTAGACAAATTCTATCTGTAGACCTATTATTTGTCCAGATTCCTTTAAATGCATTTTCACCTGATCCATCACCTTCACTGGATCATCTATCATTGATCATCTATCATCTGCAAATAAACTGATTTTAATTCTATCTTTGAAACCTATGGCTCTTATTAAATTATCTTTTCTACTATAATTTCCTAACAACTCATTAATTAATGACAATAATATTGGAGAGAGGGGACATTCCAGACTTTGGAACTCCCTCCCACAAGGGGGCTAGCCTCGCCCCATCTTTACTGTCCTTCAAAGACCCTTCTCTTCAGGCAAACTTTCCTTTAGTGACTGGCTGTCTGAATGGGATTTTTTTAAATGGATTGTTGTTGCTTTGAATGTGTTTTGATGTTCCTTATGTCAGTCAGTCAGTAAGTAAGTAAGTAAATGATGTTCAGATATTTTAGGAATAGTTTAGCTGTTTTACAGCTCAGATAAAGTGATCAATGAAATTTATCTGTTATAGAAATAATTATTTTGAGAGATCAAGTTAACTATTATACTCTATTCTGTATATACAAATATGATAGATACTTATTGAATATATGTATTTTTTGACCAGCCTGACAACAGTGACTTACTCTTTTTTTATATTTTTTAATTGGTTTTGGCCCATTATAATCTCTACAGCATTGATTTGTAAGGATGAAAAACAAGATGTTGATAAGTTACAAAGAGGAGCATCAGGGGAAGCATCTATCATGTTAATATGCTGATCACTTTCCACCTGCTATTTATCACAATACATTTAATTGACAGCAGATTGCTTTTACAGAAAAGGGAAAAAAATGCAAACTAAAGGAATATAAATGAAAGCAAATTATGAAGGAAAACTAATTAGATCACTTTCTAGAATTAGGCTAACCAAAACAAGAGAAGTTCATTTTCCTTTCCAAACGGCAGATGAACAGTGCAGTTACACAGGATTTCTCTTTATAGTGTAATATACTTTTGTAATTAAGGTGACAGTGCTAATGCAATATAATGCAATCCTGGTCTTGTTCTTATTTTTTCATATCTGAAAACATGACAAATTTCTCAGATCAGTAATCCACTTTTAAACAATTATTCAGATAATCGAAGGTCAGAGTTCTTCCAGATTTTAGCCATTTCAACTCTTTGTCAAGCATGATAGTATTTCTCCCACCAGCCAGATGACATTCCCCTCATCTCAATATGTATAGAGATTTAAACAGATTGTTTCACCAGACTTACTATCTTTTTATCTCTTTCCTTGGTTTACTTTGTGGAGCTTTGTGGGTCTTACGCCCCCCCCCCCCGAATCAAATCTTGTGCTTCCCCCTTTTCATTTTAGGCCTTTTTAAAAAAGAACCCTAGTGCCTGAATCTAAAAGTAGGGGTTTGCATTATAAATATAAATGAATGTAAGTTAATATTCTCAAACATTGTTTTCTTTCACACGCTGAAAATAAATTCTGTACTGGCCATCTAAAATATATGACAAGAATTTCAGAACCCACTGTGGCATCTTGAAAACTGACAAATATATCATGGAATTGTAAAGACAGAGACATACAGAGACAGAGATAAAATAATTACATGCTGTCAAGTCAATTCTGACTCACAGCAACCTTTTACTGAATTTTCTATGCAGAAAATACTAGAAGTGTAGTTTGCCAAAGGGCACACGGACTGGCTCTACTTGCAGGAGGCACAGTCAGGACTTAGACTCCCATCCTCTGGGTCTAAAGCCAGCTCCCTAACTCACTGAGCTATCCAGCCAATGTGTGTATGTGTAAATGAATGAAATCCAATAGTTAATCGGAACTAGACTAGGCCCATTGAATCACTAGAATGCACATAGATGATCACTTATCAAATGCTCAATGATTCAGTGGGCCTACTCTAGCTGTGACTTACTACTAGATTTAAGCCAATTTATAACTGAGCCTAGAGACCAAAATTTGCTTCAATAAGTGTAGTGGTGTGAAAATGCCCTAGATGTGTCAACAGCGTTCCAGCATTATTTTTGTATTTGTCATTTATCAAGTGCCAAAAATGTTCTAGGCATTGTACCAAGATTTAAAACAAAGCCTCTGTTTGTAAGCTTATAATAAATCTTTGGCAAGGAAGAATGTTTACTTCATAAGATTACTCAAGTGATGGGTTACTGGAAAGAATCTTCATCTAGCAAAATACATGAGCCTGAAGTCAACAGCATCTTGCCACTCTTTAAGAGAGTCAAGTGCAAATACATTAGTCCTTAGCGTTATTTCTACTAACAATTTTTTTAAAAAAGTAGTAATACTATGATATTTATTAAAAGCAAAATGATCATTTTGTGTCTTGTCATGGCACAGATGAGAATTTCTGACAAGGAACATTTGTTGCAAAAAAGTCAAGGCAATCTTTTTGGTGTCTTTCTTTTTGCATGTAAAACTTACTGTTTCAAGCGGTTAGCACTTAAAAGCCATTATTATTTTCAGTAAATATATGTAGGAGGCTACTTTCCACTTACAGATGGAAGAAAAAGTATGCAATTATATTATACTAAGGTAAGCTTAAATAGTGTGGTGCTAAATTTTCATTCAGTTCTATGGTTCATACAAAAGTTGCTGGTTGAGCAAATTCAAGTCACCGTTTTAAAAAAAGAGCATTGAAAAGTGCATCCTTATAAGTACATCACCAAAAAAGCACTTTGCAGGGGAACTAGACTATGCGGCAGATGCCACCTTCAGAATAGTAGCTTTCAACTTAAAGGAGCCAATTCCCAGTGCCATCAGCATTTAGTTTTTCCACTGAGACGGTGTTCAGACAGAAACCTACTTTTTTTCCTTTCATACACCTTCAGAAAGGAGAGATGCTACTGTGGCCTTCTGCCTAAAGAGATTCCATGAAAGTTCCTATAGTTTTTTATGAGTGTTTTGAGCAATTTGATATTTATTTATTTATTTATTTTTATTTTTTTTACTTCAACTTGTACAGTTCCATATTAGATAATCCTGTGGTTTGTAGTTTGGTGAGGTACTTAGAATTCTCTTTTAGAACTCTAATGCTATAATCAAGGGGAGTGCACTAGACCAGGGGTCCCCAAGCCCCAGACCACAGACTAGTACCATTCTGTGGCCTTGGAGGGACCTGGCTGCTGGGATAGATGAGGAGCTGTCAAGCTAATGATGACTTAATATGAAAAAAATATTTTAAAAATGGAGAAACAGAATAGTTGGTGGCACCGCAGAAAGGGAATGTTCAGGAAAACTACTGGGTTTGGACCAAACTGCACAGAGAAGAAAAAGAATGAGATTGATATGTTTCAGGAACTGATGGAAGCAGTATAGCTGCTTCCTCTGCCCCTACATTTAAACCCCAAAGCTCAATTCAATTATTGTTTTCCTTTTAACCTATATTTAAAGGTCAGTATCCTTTTACTGATATATAAATTAGCGCCGTGTGGTTCAGTTGATAGAGTGCTAGAGAACATGTCTGAGGACTAAAGGTTTATCATTACTGCAATCAGGCCACCTCTCCTCCATCAAGCTTATTTTTTGGGACCCATTACTTACTTCTGCAAGTGTAGGGTTACCTCATAGGAAATAGTAGATCTGGGATATTTACACATTTTAACAGAATCTTTTTTCACCCCTCAAACCTTAAATGTTGAGCTCCTTTTTTAGTTTCCCTGAAATGCTCTGGAGTGGCACTGCATCTGGAGCACTGGGGAAAAATCAGAAAGAAGAATAGTTTCCCATGTATTGCTACTGGCATGGTATTATGTTATCCTTAGCCAAGGGGAAAAAAAGGCTTATATAGTTAAGTCTGCCAAATGACACAGTGAACCCTGACAGCAGCCAAGAGATTTCAGCTGTTGCCACCAGGCTTGCATATTGCAAATGAAAAATACTACCTACCAAGTAGAATGACTGATTTCAGAGGATCTAGGTATCTTTTTAAAATATGTTTGTCCATGCTGAATTAGCATAAGCTTTATATAAAGTTGTGTAGCCCTCCACGCAACATGCCAAGTATAAAACCCCACTTTGGCCGTAAGACGCTGTTGTAGGAGACAGGATGGGGAGACTCTCCACAAAGACCTTGTGCCACAGTACCACAATACCATCTCTGCAAAGATCTTGTATCACATTACTGGGTGAGTCTCTCTGATAGCCACTCATCTACTCTTCCCTTCTTTGTCTTGAGGGACTCAAGGAATGGAGAGACTCAAAGAAGTGGTAAAGGCCAGGATCTATTGAGCTTAAACACAAACTGCTTTTCCACTCTGCAATGCCCATCTCTCTCTAGGCTGGTCATGCCTCCATAGATTTTAACTCAAATGAGTATGCTGCCACCACCAGATCCATGAGTGTAGCAAGGCTAAAGCACTGCATTTAATACCCAGACTTCCTCTGTGCCCAGAATCCAACCAACAACTGGAAAGGATTTAATGTCTTTTGTTAAAAGAATTAGAAAGAAAAGAAGAAAACAGTTACAAGTGCTAAAAAGGTGAACAGTCCACTCAGTTACACTAAAATGGATTTCTCAGTATCATGGAGCAATAACACAAAGCAAATTCAGTGTGAATTTTCAAGGAAAGTTCACACTGTCAAATAAGAATATTCTAATCTAAAGTATTTCAAAGTATACTAAGCAGAGTAGGCTGCCATGCACCTGGTTTACTCGAGAGTAAGACAAACCATGGGGGAGGGTGCAGAGTCCCTCCCTGGAGAGGACTTTAAGACTCAAAGAAACTAGCATTGTTGGTTTCTCTCTCTGGTCCCTTTTGGTGATTTTATGACATTTACCTTAATTAACTTTCAACCCCAACAATCCCCTTTTACATTTTATCAATCCAATGGGTAGCTTCCTCCACAGAGCTTCTTGCCTATAGCCTAATTAACATACCCTTAGGCAGGAAGGGACTGCATCCAAGATGACACACATCAAAGATTGCTTTTAAAACATGAAATAATTATTTTGGTTCACCTTGAATTAACCTTCTGGTAAAAGATCACATTGGAATGTCCTCACGTAAATCCATAAGGATAAGCATAGGTGAAAGCAATATTTTCCATACATATTTTTCCTAATACCAATTGCTGAACGGATATTGGGAGAGTTTTCTCAGAAGGTTCAGCTCTGAAGCTTTGACTGAGAAAGAAATTGATGGATAAACTAAATAAAGAGAGAGGAATGAAAGAATCATCCATAAAAGCTAGTGGGTGGGAGTAAAAACAACATATTGACCCTCCTACAGGTTTCCCAGCTAGAATGTCACACATTCTGAGGCCTACACTGAATTCTGACTGAGGACTTAGTGGTTTAGTTGAGGGCTCTTAATTGCTCATCTGTGGAATATTAATTTATTGGATGCCAGCTTCTTCCAATGATTTGTGTAGAGTCATTTCAAACATATTTAATGTGAGTTTTCCAAGAGTTAGCCATGTTTGTTTCAGGAGCAGCAACAACAAAAGACAGAAGCATTGTGGCACCTGTAAGATTAACAAATGTATTTCAACGCAATTCACTTCTTAAAATAAAGAAATGGTAAATTATTCCTCATGTTTCTGTCCCTGTCCTGGACTCAAATTAAATTGATCTTAAGTAAAGGTAAAGGTTCCCCTTGACATTTAGTTCAGTCGTATCCAACTCTAGGATGTGGTGCTCATCCCCGTTTCCAAGCCATAGAACCAGCATTTGTCTGTTTCTCTGGTCAGCACAACGAGACACAGAACGCTGTTACCTTCCCATCGTGGTGGTACCTATTTATCTACTCACATTTCTATAAGCTTTCGAACTGCTAGGTTGGCAGGAGCAGGGACAAACGATGGGAGTTCACTCCGTCAGGTAGATTCGATGTTACGACTGCTGGTCTTCTGACCTTGCAGCACAGAGACTTCTATGGTTTAACCCACAGTGCCACCACGTCCTAGTTACTTTACCCTTAATATATTATTTTCCTTACCTTTGGCTGGGATGA
Source organism: Pogona vitticeps (assembly GCF_051106095.1). NCBI lineage: Eukaryota > Metazoa > Chordata > Lepidosauria > Squamata > Agamidae > Pogona > Pogona vitticeps. The sequence goes on along the minus strand of NC_135785.1, from coordinate 192,472,735 downwards.
GGTCTCTCCTACATTTCTTGGGAAAGTGGGAGCACTGCACAGTATTTTAGCACCCTAGTATTCTTTCCCATTATCTTTCTCACAACAAAAATTTGCTGGTAAGAAAATTACGATTACTGCAGTTATGTACAAATGCAGAATAATCACATAACTTAGTCAGGCATTACAAAGCTTCAATTCCTGCTCTTGAATGCCTTTCCTTGTTATCTGTGTAGCAGCTTGCAGCCATGTCCATATAAAGAGGCATACTTTCAAATAGACATACCTAGAAATGTAGATATCAGTCTTGATCACTGTAAGGCAGCCCTGTATTTCCTAGTAGCATTCCAAACTCTAATGTGAGTTTGCTTTAAATCTCCCCCTTTGCAACTGTCTTGGCAGAGCTGTCTATTTTCTGAATTTGGATTTGGAGGTCATTATCAATACCACAGGTAATTGGGGCATCAGGAAAAATTGCGATATTTTATATTTCTCCAGTTTTGTGTGGCTCCTGGAAATGGGCATTTCACAAATTTCCCAGGATTTTGTAGATAACACACCTATTATGATAAATTACTTTTCCTTCCTGTCACTCACTATTAGGAATTTTAGGATGATCAGGCTATGACACCTGTCTCCCCGTTGATTGCCCAGGTTGATTTGGCTAGCTAGGTGAGTGCCCCCTTCCTTTCTCACCACTTGCCTCTCAAAGTTACATGCTTGGTGGAAGAGGACAACCACCCCAGATAGAAGGAGAGTGCTGTTCTTCAGTCAAGGGCAACATACCCTCTAATTTCTCTCTCATGTGACTTCACCCCTATGTGTGTGTGCAACTCTGTCCCCCCTGCATGTGGGGTTTCATCGTGACCAGAACCAAAGTGGCTGAAAACGATTGCTGCATGGAGGAGGAAAACTGCAGAGAAGGGTGGAGTTGCGCATGTGCAGGCACATGCCTTAAAGAGAACCTTAGTCAAGGGCAAATGATATCTCCACTAACTGAGAAGAAAATGCTCATTTTCTATCAGATAGTTTATACATGCAAATCAAGTCAGCATAAAAACAATTGTCTTCAAATATGAAATTCATGTATTGCTATAAACCAAAACTATCCTGTTTCTTTTGAGAATGCTGGAGAGAAGCAACACAGATTTTCATCAGATCCTGTAACCTCTCCCACTCCTTGCAAAGTCATCTAGTGTTTGTGGAAGAGTTTCTTTTCAAATGTTCATTATTTCTTGTATGAATTTTATTTTGGCCATAATCTGTGACATTGGTTTACTGAGACCTTCATGGCTGACTGGCTATATTACTATTTATTTTACTACTTGTATCCTAACTTTTTTTTAAAAGCTCTCTTTTCCCCTTGTTGCTGTTTTGTTGAACTATTCCCATTACTGCTCCAATGAAAAAGCTAATCTACAGAGTGTATATAGCTTCCCAGGGAGCCTTCAGACTTTGAGTTTTTATTGCTCATGGTAGAGCTAATCTATGCTGCGTATTTTTATTTTTCAGGAAATTGAAGCTGCCGTGAAAGCTAAACAGCCGGATGTGGAAGGGATTTTGTCTAAAGGGCGTCATTTATACAAGGAAAAACCAGCCACTCAACCAGTAACGGTAATGAAGCAACCTTAGTAATATCCATTACAGCATAATGGTGTATGCTTCTCCTGTTGTCTACTTGTCCTTGATGTGATCTGTTTGAAATCCATGAAAGAACTTGGAGTCCTTCTGAGATACAAGTTGGCTGAAGCTATTTATAAATGGCTTATAACTGAGCATTTGTTTGACATTGAGGTTCTTCTGCTTGATCAAAAAGTGATTCGATTCTGCCATCTGACCAAAAAGGACAGGAAAGCTACATCTGTATTATATTAATAGTGCATGAGGTAAAAGAAGAAAAAGAGGCTGGACTAATTCCATGCTCTCTTCCTTCCCACCTTCAAGAACAGCGGTGACTTTTGAGATGTCTTTGGCCAAGTCCTCTCTCTGTTTCTCCCAACAAAAAATCTGATTGGCACAGATTTTCTTGTGCTAAATTTACTTCACTTGTTTAGTGGGATCAGGCCCCAATGTAATTTCTCCCCCACCCTGCTGCTCTTCACTTCATGGCTCAAATACTTTTTATTGTGTATTATTTTTATTAATATTTTTTATGCAAAAGAAAGAACACAGCATTACAAAAAATAAGAATAACAGTTAAGTAACAAGCAATGCATGTGTTTCTATGAAAGGATGTACATCTCAAGGTGTGTCCATATGAAGTTTTCACCTATACTCAGGCTCAGGGATGAACCCAGGAGTACACTCACACTGTGAACCTGAGTTTTTAGTGGATATTTAGCCACATTTACCACCAATCGTCTCCTTGTTCCCTGATTTGCCTTTTTACTGGCCAGAACCTTTTCTGCCTTGCCTTAATTAAGCTTCAGTTTATTTAGCCTCATCCAGCCCATTACTGACATCAGGCACTGGTTTAGAAATAAGACAGTTTCTTGGAATTTAGATGGACATGAGAAAGAGAATTGTGTTTTCGTTGGTATACAGGTGGCTTTGAGCCCCAAAGTCTGGACAACCCCTCCCTGAAGTTTCATATATGTGTTAGCTGTGCGAGGGATAGAATGCAACTTTGGGAGATTCCACAGACCAAACTCCAAAGGATTGAATGAATGGAGCTAACCACATTAACGTCTTCATTCAATCATCTAAGAAGGGCTTGGGTCACCATAGAACCATTATTCTAGTTGTTTTTCTCTTTTTGTTTCAGAGAAAATTAGAAGATTTAAATACAGACTGGAGAGCAGTAACCCATTTGATACAAACTCTAAAAGGAAAGCCACTACCTGCAGTCCCAGGAGCTGTAACATCAGCTGTTGGTATGTACTTCGGTGTTTTAGAAATCTTCAGATTTAATATTAAGTTGAAGGAATGTTTTGTATCCTGGGCTGCTGAAAGTGATGAGAACTTTGACATTTATAACATTCGATATCTGCTTCATAAGCCAACCAGTCGGTGACATGTCTACACTAAAAAATTATAATGGTTTGAACTTTGTTTAACTGTCATGGCTTCCCTCAAATGTTATTTGGAAATAGCAGTTTGACTAGGGTGTTAACATTTCTCTGTAAAATTATATAATAATAGAAAATAGAGTTGGAAGGGGCCTATAAGGCCATAGATTCCAAACCCCTGCTCAGCTCAGGAATCCAAGTCAAAGTAGGTATGATGGCTATCTAATTTTGTCTTGAATTTCTTCAGCGTTGGAGCACTCACCACTTCTCGAGATAATTGGTTACATGCTCTAACAGTCAGGAAGTTTTTCCTGATATTCAGCCAAAATCTGTCTTCCTGAAATTTGAGGCCATTATTATGTATCCTACACTCTAAGATGATCAAGAACAGATCCTGTGCTTCCTCTGTATGACAGTCTTTCAAGTATTTGAAAAGTGCTTTAATCTCAGTCCTCAATCTTTTCTTCTTCTTCTTTTCTCAAGGCCAAACATGTCCAGTTCTTTCAGTTTTTCCTTGGCTTCTACTTATTATTATAATGTTTTCAAGGTGCTCTTCCTTGGTGGACTAGTCTTCCTTCCACTTGCTATGCATGTCTTTTATTTTTATGTCCTCTCTGGGCTTATTGTGAAGCCACATAGGCTTTTTTTAAATTCTGTCTTCTGTCTTTCTTTCTTTCTTGTTGGAATTTGTTTGTAGTTGTGCCTTTAGCATTTCCTTTCAAAGGATATCCCACCCATCTTGGACTCCTTTTCCAGTTAGGATCTCCTGCCATGGAACCTTATCATTGTTCTGTAAAACAGGCTTTCCTAAAGCAGGCTACACTCTGTTTTTTTTCCCTTTGAAATCAAGAACTCAAGTAGAACATGGTCACTTTTCCCCAGAGTTGCCCTTACTGCCACTTCTTCTACCAAGTCCTCTCTAATGGTTAGCATCAAGTATAATACAGCTGTTCCTCTAGTTTCTTCACTTTTTGTAGAAAAAAACTATCAGCAATACAAGCCAGAAATTTATTGAAAGGGCCATATTTGGCAGAATTTGCCTCCCAACAGTTATTAAGATACTACTACATTAGGTCTCTTTGAAATTCTAATTCAATTTAAACTCCTCCTGATTAAGTTATTCATGCTGTAGCCAAACATACTTTTCTCAGTTCTTGTGGGATACAGACCACCTCTTGCCAGGAATCCATCATCCAATAAGCATAGCCCAGGGTCCCAAAATCCAAATCCCTCACATTGGCATCACCTTTGTAAACAATCGTTCACTTTCTATTCACTTTCTTCTCCTCTTCTGAGTACTGGTATGATGGACGAGAAGACGATCTGGGCCTCAATGTCTGTGAGCTTCCTTCCCAGAGCTTAAAAGTCTGCTGTGATTTCTTCATACTGTAGTTTCTCTTGGCGGTGTCATTTGTTCCCACTTGGATGAGGAGAAAGTGGGTTTTATGCACAATGTCAATTCTTCTGTCACATCCCTAATCTCTCCTCCAGAGGGAGAGCATATCTAGGTGGTCCATGGATCTTCCTGGCATATTCAGTGACTCTGCTTGGCTGAGTTTCAACCTCTCTCATGTACTCCCATGGGGTTTCCTGTATGTCTTCCTTTGCATGCGCTCTGCCGGATTCCTCTTCAAGAATCTAAAAATGCCTTTGCAGTTCCATTGCTGAAGATTGTCTTTCCCCCTTTTTTTTGCTGCTAACTTTGACACTTTTCTATGGTGCTTCCTCCACTATGTTTGTTCTCTCCTCAGCATTCTTCTCTTCTGCTATGTCTTGCTGTTCTTCCACCTCCAGTGTCTCTCGTGGCTCCTACTGCTTGAGAGTTCTGTTTATGTACTCTTCGTCTTCTCTTGCAGCTTTCAGCATGGTCACTTGCTGTTCCAGTTCTTTCACTTTTTCTTCCCACAGCACTACCAGTTTTCACTTGCTGCATGTGTAGACTGTATTCTCAGGCATGAAAACAAACATTGTGCACACTTTACAGGTCACCACCTTTGAAGTGTCTCTTCCTGCCATAATCCCTGTTACCTTTTTACTTTGTTCTTTTTGTCTATGAATGCCCTTCCATTGATCTTGTCTGCCTTGAAGGATACTGGGTTAGTCCTCTAATATATAACTATATCCAGAAACCCAAAATTTTGTTAAGGGCCTTGCACTTGGCTTCTCCCATTGAATTTCCCTCTCAAACTCCTGTTAGCTTTCATTGGTTGCTCACTTCCTGGAATCTGGCTCAGATTTATTTCTCTACAAGAGTCAGGAAACAGAAACACCTGACTCTTCTTATTTCTTTAATGAAAAAGAGGCTACTGTTAAGCTGGAGTTACTTAACCTAAGGTGCAGATAAACCCTGACAGTTCACTTCCAATAGTGCATTTTGACTTTGACCTGTGTGTATTCTGTTCTGTCAAGTCAGAACCAAGTTGTAATTGGGTTTTCAAGGTAAGTGAGATAGTTAAGGAGTGTTTTTACCAGTTCCACTTCCCCAACGAGTTTCCATGGCTGAGTGGGGATTCGAACTCTGTTAACCAGAGTCTTTGCCTGTCACTCTATGCACTGCATGACACTGGGAACCCCTTCAAGAATTTGTAGGTTGAGATGGGAAATAGATTGAAATGCAGATTGAATTGGATAAGAAAAGGCACTCTTCTGAGGATCTTAATATTCTTGCGGGACTTGTACAAGTCAACATGGTCTTTCAAATAGCTTGAGCCTGAGCTGTAAAGGACTTTAAAGTTCATAAGGTTCTGGAAACAAACCATCAAGTCAGTGAAGCTTGTAACAGATGGGTTACACAATCCTGGTAACCAGCTCCAGTCAACAGCCTGACTTCAGCATTCTGCACCAGTTTATGCTTCGAAATTGTCTGCAGAGGCATTCCCACATCGAGCATATTACAGTAATCCAAATGGAAGATAATTATGGCATGTATCGTCATAGCCAAGTCAGGTCTCTCAAGGAAAAGGTTCAGCTGGCACAATAATTTTAATTATGCAAATGCACGTCTGGCATCCAGACTCAGAAAGAAGTCCAGAAGTACACCCAAGTTACGCACCTGAATTTTCAGGGAGGATGGAACCTAATCCTTTCAGGTTGGATCCCTATTTCCTGGTCTGCCTTTTGGCTAACAAGGAGCACCTCCGCCTTTCCTGGAGCAACTGTCTATCTGTTCACCTTCATCCATTCCATTATTGACTCGGACATTGGTTTAGGGCAGAGGCAGCTTCTTTGTGTAGAATAAAATAGAATGGCTACTTCATGCTGTATGTAAAAAAAATAAAAGTTGGAAGATTATCTGGAAATTAATTTTTTGACTCCCTATGATACTATACTATGATACTCAGTCATGATCTAACTGCCCTCAGTTCTGTTCTCTCATATTGTACCTTTGCTCAGGAAAGGAGATTTTAAACAATACCTGTTGGCTTTTTATCCCGTGGAATCCTCCATTTTAGTTTGAGAGATTCATTTCATCATCTAAACCACATGTATTTCTTGGTCAGTACATTTTAATATGTTGAGAGTAAGAGAAGTGATGCTGTGTCTGATGTTTCCATAAGGAGGAAATCTGATGGACCGGAACTTAATATTGTGCTTGGTTTTATACTTGTTTGAGGATTTCTTGGACATGGAAAGAACATGACAACTATTCCTAAGATTCCCAAACTCTTGTATGCCCTAAGGCAGTGGTCCCCAACATTTTTGTAACTGCAGACCCAAAAAGGACACCCCATGCTCATGGGTGGGCATGTCATGCTTGCAGGTGGGTGTGTTGTGCTCACAGAGGGGTGTGTCAGGCCTGCATGCATGTGTGCAAGCGTGACATGCCCCTCCATGAGCGTGACACACCCACCATGCATGTGTGCAGGGGGCGGAGATCCATCTCCTCGGCCCAGTTCCAGGAAGCCCATGGACCAGCACTGGGCCGTGGACCATGGATTGGGGACCCCTGCCCTAAGGCATAACAACAGAAATACTTTAGCTGGCTAACTTTCAGGTTTTTTAAAAAAACCTAAATACTTGCTTTGCATGCAGAAAGTCCTACTTTCATTCACTAATATCTTAAAATAAAAAAAATCTCAGATAGCAGCTATATGAAAAATGTCTGCCTGACTTAGGAGAGTTGCTGCCCAAAAGAGATAGTGCCAGCTAGCAGTCTGACATCTCAAACATGAATGTGTGTCAGTATCACCAACTAGCCTGCAGCTGAACATCTAATAATACGAAACACGCTGTAGTCCTAAAGCAATCGCAAACTCCAGTTTCCTCCTGGAAGTACCATCAATATAAAAATAGATTTTATGTTATTCTCATGAACTGCTAGCTGCTTGGAAGGCAGATTATGAAAAGTGTCTTCCCATGTACTATGCTTGTTTATAACTGTACAAACAAAACTACATGGATAGAATCAGCTTGAAGGGATTGAAATAGACAGAATAGCATAGAGGACTGTTTCCATTTATTGGGGCATGGAAGTTTCTGAATGAGCCTGAATTCTTTGATATTATGCTCAGCAGAGAAACACTGAGGTTTAGGATTAGAGAAGAGTATGTTCCTGCTACCCAGCCTGCAGTACAGGTCATCTTTGTTGCAATAAGCTCTACTGTGCTACAAGCTCATTCAGGCCTCACATAGGCTGTACTTAAGTGGTCCTCCATGAAAAGGATATGGCAGGTCTGAGTAAAGCCCTTCCAAAGACAATAAGTGTTGTTCTGTTGTCTGAGTAACTTTTCAGGAGAAACTGAGAAGTACCTGGGCAGATAAGCACCAATCCTGCTCCTAGTCAAAGGGCATTAGAATTATGATAAAACTTGTTGTGAGCCCCAGGTCCACTCCACCTATTAGACAGAGTAAGGCAGTTAGTTGCCTTATGTTGTGGAGCACTGGAGGTGACCACAAAGCTGCTATCACCATCTACTCACTGCTGCCTACCTGCCTGCTTGCCTCCATCATGTCGCCACTTCTCAACTGGCTGTAATTCCTGGCCCCAGAAACTATCCAGAAGAAAGAAAATGCTGCCACTGCCTTTCTCTTCCCCATTCTCCATCCCCAGAGTTTTCACACAGTGTGGGAAGGATGGGTGGATCTTTTCTTCCTGGTGGTGGTTGAATTTGCACTTGCACTTATGAGCCCTGTGACACTTTTTTATCCTAGTGATATTTCTAGCACATACTCTGTTACAAATTTATACTATTGGTGTCTTTAGCTAGCTAACTTGGGGCAAAGTTACTGATGACAGTTTGTCATTCCATAGGTGTGACTCTGCCATGGTGCTATGACATGCCTTTTTTCAGAATGTTACATCAGACATCTCAGGTCCATGCTCTCCAGTGGTTGGTCAAGTGCAAACTTTGTTTGGGATGTGGAGAGTGTGCTACTTCCTTAACAACTTGGTGCCCAACTAAGTGGAGGCAGTTCTTTCTATTCCCTTTTGTCTTAGTTTTCTTAGTTTTCTTTCCTTCTTCCCTTTAACTTTAGAGATGGGAAGAGAAACCAGAATAGCATATATCTGAGACATCTTCCCTGCTCTGGTCAGTGAGGTGGATGCCTGGGGTCCTCATAATTGTTATTGGCCAAGGCTACTTGCTAACCAGCCTGACTATTCTGGCCAGACAATCATATTTCTTCTGAACCTGTTCCCAATGACAACTTCCAAACTCCTACTCTCAGTGCCTTCCTAGTGTGCATTTAACCAATAATTTCCGGCTGGCTCTGATACTGTAAATGTTTTTCTTATGAATTTTCCTTATGAGTTTTTCTCATCATAGCTATAATTGCTGGACTTCAATGCTTCAGTCCTGTACCTGTTTATCTGGAAGTAAGCTCCATTGCTTCTTAATTGGTTGTTTCTTATTTGGAACTTACTTCTTAAAAGGTTGCACTTATCTGTTGTACTTCTAGACTTGTACTACATAATGCATAGTCTTTTTTTGGTTTGTATTAAAACAAATAGAAGACAGGATTTGCATCCATGGTAGAAATCATATTTTCATAGCAGATGTAATCTTTTTGGTTAGTTTAGGAACTGATTTGTGTCAGTGAAATGAAGTTTGGGAAAAGAATAAATGGGAGTATTATGGACTACTGGAGGTTAAGCAGTCCCTGGAGAGCACCAGGCATTCCTAAATCACCATAACTGTGGATCATAAATGTAGTGAAACTCTAGAAAGTCTCCTATATGTAGCACCTTTATTATGGAATCAAATCAATTTCTGGAATTTTAAATAGTTTGACCTATGGTTATTTCAGTATATCACATCAAATCAAATTGCACCTGATGTGGTGAGCCCACTGCTAGTGATAATTATTTAGTAAATTTGTCCATTGTGAAACAATGCTGGCAAGGTTTTCGACTGTGACATCTGAAGAAATCAACATTCCGGGGGAGAGATTTCCTGATAATTCTGCGAGAAGGCCAGTTGCTTGACTCATGAACCTTGTTTAATAATACCATTATAGAACAGAATTGAATTGGGTTTTCAAGGTCAAGGCTCAGTTTCAAAAGAAGTTTTATTTTCAACACTGTTGACAACAGACCCAAACTGAAAAAACAAACTCACCTCATAAAAAGACAAAGAGTTCAGACTAATACGGCTACTCTTTTGGAATCCATCTAATAAAGCTTTCAGATTCAATTTACTCTCTACATATAGCGTGAGGAATCTCTGGAGGTCATTCACAGCATGTTCTCCAACACCAACAGGGAGAAATAATGAAAATAACCTGGATGAAAAGCTGACACTATGCCTTCAACACTGCATGAATAAAAGTATAATAAGCTAGTTCATAGACTAAATTCTTTTTATAAAGGATTCTGTCTTGATCTTTGACTGTAGTGCATCTTAATAGATAAATCTGTTACAATACTAGTGAATAAACATAAAAATAAACTATATAACTCAGAAGTTCGAGTTAAAGCAACAAAAAGCTGTTTACCACTTTGTGTTTAACTTGTTGCAGAGCTCTTAATGTCATTAATTTCTGCTATATTGATAAATGATTGTGGTTGATATTGGGGCTACATGTCTGCCTTGTGTTAACAAAACTCTTCATTATGTAGCTTAGAACCTTCAGAGACATTAAGGCAAGGAAAAACATCAAAACCAATAAAATAGGATCAAGCAATCAATAAAATATAGCCAGGTAATTTTAAAATACTATGGCAAAGAAAAAGGTTTTCACCAGCCACAGAAACAAGCCCAATGCTAGGAGTTACACCTCCTTGTGAAGACTGTTCCATAATTTGATGCACACAACCGTGGCATCTCTCTTCTCAGCATTGTAGAGAAGCTGCTTGCCTGTGTTGTGCTGAAGAGACTCCAGGTGCCTGCAGACAGAATCTATCCAGAATCACATGTGGATTTCAAGCTAATAGATCTACCTCTGACATGGTATTTTCCTGCAGACAGTTGCAAGAGAAATATAAGGAACAATGACAGCCACTCTTTGTGGCCTTCATAGATCTTACAAATCTTCAAGATCTTCAAAGATCTTGACTTGGTTAGCAGGGACGGCCTTTTTAAAATACTTCCCAACATTGGATGTCCACCTCGACCCATCATCAGGTCCTTTCATGAGGAAATAAAGGGCACTGTAGTTTTTCATAGTTTACTTAACATCAGATCCCTTTGACATCCGAAGCGGAGTGAAACAGGGCTGTGTCCTCACACCGACCCTGTTTGGGATCTTTTTTGCTGTCATGCTGAAGCACGCCTTTGGAACTGCAACAGAAGGTGTCTGTCTCTGGACTAGATCAGATGGAAAACTCTTTATTCTCTCTAGATTGAGAGTGAAGACCAAAGTGCAGCTGAAATGCATGCGGGACTTCCTCTTTGCCAATGCTGCAGCTGTTGTTGCCCATTCTGCTGAAGAGCTCCAACAACTTATGAATCATTTTAGTAAAGCCTTCCAATTAACAATAAACCTGAAGAAAACATGAGTCATGGGTCAGGGCACGGACTCATTTCTCTCTATTACTATCTCTTTACAAGAATTGGAGGTTGTTTGTGACTTCATGTACCTTGGCTCAACGATCTCTGACACTCCCTAGATGTCAAGCTATATAAACACATTGGCAAAGCAGCTACCATGTTCTCTACACTCACAAAGAGAGTATGGCTTAATAAGAAGCTCATGGCATATACAGTACCAGGATTCAGGTCTATAGAGCCTGTGTCCTGAGCACACTCCTGTACTGCAGTGAGTCCTGGATCCTTTGTGCACAGCAGGAGAGGAAGCTGGACATGTTCCATATCCGTCGGATTTTTGGTATCACCTGGCAGGAGAAAGTTCCAAATAGAGTAGTCCTAGAATGAGCTGGAATTTTTAGCATGTATACATTACTGAAACAGCAGTGTCTACATTGACCTGGGCATGTCATGAGAATGGTTGATGGTTGGATTCCAAAAGATCTCCTGTATGGAGAATTAGAGCAGGGAAATCACCCCAGAGGGAGACCACAGCTGCAATACAAGGATACCTGCAAGCGGGATCTGAAGGCCTACGGAATGGACCTCAACAGATGGGAAACCTTGACATCTGAGCATTCAGCCTGGAGGCAGGATGTGCATCATGGCCTCTCCCATTTTGAAGAGACTCTTGTCCAGCAGGCTGAGGCAGAGAGGCAGTCCCAAAACCAGCAAAATCAGGGAGCTGGACAAGGGACAGATTGTATTTCTCTTCAGTGTGGAAGGGATAGTCACTGTCGAATTGGCCTTCTCAGCCACACTAGACATTGTTCCAAGACCTCTATTCAGAGCTCGTTACCATAGTCTCTCAAGACTGAAGGATGCGTATATACAACCCAGAATGCTCCTTCTATAGTTGATATGTAGTGGGTGTCTGAAATATTTGAAATTATTTTAAGTCACAAGCAGAACGATATAAGCAGAGATGGATCCTAAGTCATTTATATTCCAGAAGCTTAATACATTAACCCCAGAGCCTATTGTTATTGCCATTATTATTATGGCCTTGATTCTTCCAAAATACAACTAGCTGAGATTACAATTCCAGAAGCAAGCCTCTTGGGGCACATGTGACACATAGAAAATGAATCCTCCCAGGCAAGTCAGTTTGTTGCCTCTTGGTTTAGGAATGACAATGGTAGCAGTTGCAAAAAGGTCTGAGGAGTATTATTGTTGTCATTGTATATTGTCAAATTGCTTCTTACATATTATGTCCCTAGGTATTAGTAATCTCCCAAAGGCCCCATCAATTAACAGCTCTGCTAAGGTCTTGCAAACTAAATATGTTTTCCTTTATTCAACATATCTCACATTAAGTTTTCCTTTTAACACCTGTCTGTTCTAGCATTATTGTCTTTTTCAATGAGTCTTTTCTTTTTAAAATATATCTCCAAAGTACGATAGCTTCAATTTAATCATTTTAGAAGAATTTGCAGTTTAAGAGTTTCTTAATCATTTGTTAAAGTTTTTTTCTTGACTATAAAAAGAGTCTTGTGCATTTTTCCCTGGCATGTCTAGTTTCAATCCATTGTCCTTTTGGTTTATGTCCAGTTTGTAGATATTCAGATTTGTTATTTATATGGCTCCATGTAGGTTATTTGAATTATATGTTGACCCTATTATTGTCTTAGTGTTCTTCTTTAGACATATTCTAAATTTTGGTATTAACAAATCATGGTCTGTTCTTTTTACTCATGGTCTCTCCTTATTTTTACAGAGAAAATAGAGCTTATCCATCTTTCATTTCCAGTACTATAGTCTATTTGATTATGTTGATGTCTGCACATAGAATCATGTTTTTGTTGCTTCAAGCATGTATTTCAAATGAACAAACTGTTGAATTTTAAAAATTCTATGGATCACTCTCCTACTCCATTTCTGACACATAGGCCTAATTCTCCACTGATCTGTGGTTTTTATTTGATTTCTTCCTTTGCTTTCTGTTCATCCATTATTGTTAGCCCGTCTTTCTTTCTTGCAAAGAAAGTGGAGAGGGAAAGCAAGGACCGTGCTTTGATCCCTCCTTACTTCTGTGTATAAGATGACCCTAAATTTTTAATCTAAATATTTTAGAGAAATGTATCATCTTATACATGTAAAAATATGTTACATTCAAGTACAACACCCAATTTGTAGATACAATTTAAATCATGGAAATATAAATGTGTTTATAGTCAAAAAAAAGGCACATTGAAAACAAAAGACAGAGAATATGTCTCTTGCAATATAAAAGTTGTAAAAGTAAAAATATATTAAGTAAAATGCATTACTTAGTTTCTAAGCATGTTGAAAAGACAAACAGAAAATTTTTTAAATAATGTTCTCACCCAACCAAGGCAGCCTTGTGCCAGTTTTTATGCATGATTGTGGTTGTTCTTTAAAGTCTGGTTCCCAAAGTGGCATGAAATTGTGATGATGTGAAGAGTGCCCTTTATTCCTGTCTTATCTCTCTACATTTATAACTCTTACCAATTGTTTTCACTTCCTTCTAACTATAAACAAACCTTATATAGAGATCTTGGAAATCCAGGCGTTTAGATGTGCAGGAAAAATAATAATAATAGAAATCTCAATTTCTCCAGCAGGCCTTGTAGCTCTAGAAGTCTGCAATCTCATCTTTGGCTTCCTGCCATTATTTATATTTGTATTATTGTTTTGACCATCAAGTTTTGCAGAGTTTGGAATGGTAACACTCTGTGGGAATAAGCCCATACAACATCAGGACTTTGTGGCAACTGTGATCTTCTAGGATATTAAATCATTGCAACATTAGACTATTATCATCACCAGTAGGGTGTGGTATAAGACTTATAAATGTTAAATTCATATTTTCATATCCAACATAGACAATTCTATTGATTCATATTTTCCATTCATTCTTTAGTTTATTTGCACGCTAAACTGGCAAGCATGAATGAAATTCTTCAAAGTAGTGTTACACCTTTTTCCCAGACTTTTTGGAAAGTGGTGAATTATTTAAAATAACTAAGGTAAACTATTGTTCCAAGCCATATTTGTAAACATATTTTCATTTTCAGGACAGCTTTTCTGCACTCCTTTAATTGTTTTTGACACCTTACAGACACAACATTTCAACTATTGACACAGAGTTTAGATTCTTAACAGAATCTAACCTCCAGATGGTATTGCTCGCAGCTTTCCTGACACACTCCATTTTCCTCACCTCATTCAGGTGCGCTTCCATGGGTGGAACGGAATATTTCGTCTAGGCAACAAAGTTATGACCTGATGTATGTTACTTATCATCTTTCTCTTCTTTTTCCCTGCTGCAGACACAACATGTTTGCCAAAAGCTAGCTATATAGTTGGAATGTGCCGTTGATTATGTTTGATTTTTGTCCCTTTCTGCACCAGTGTGTGAATGAAAAGTCATATCTTGGTAGCACTTCGTTGGAAATGGAAATGGTTGCCAAATGCATGATAGCCAGTTAAAAGACTGACTTGTTTAGTTAATAGGTTCAAGGAGAAAACTTTTGTGTGATTTTTTTTTAAAGTGTTGGTGAACATGCTCAAGATACGGTATATTCTCTAGATCCATTCTACAGCAGGTACATCTCTCTGGCTATTACAGTACTGTAATAGTTGCCGAAGAGTAAGATAGTGGGATTAGTGAAATGTCTGCTTTTAGAGTGTTGATGTGTTTTTAAAGGATAAACAGTTTTTAATATTGGGTTTTGAAAATGTGAACCATATTACAAGAACCATATTGAACAATTCAATTTTCTTCCTTTTGTTGCAACAATTATTGTTCTGTTTATGTATTCTAAATTATACCTTAAAGCAGGCCTGGGCAAAGTGTTGTGCCAGTCTGGTCCGCCTGTTGCCACTGAGTGAGCCAGAGCCCAGGTCCGGTCACCCAGCACGGCAGTAAGCAAAACTCGCAAGATCCGACGCTGGTATCTCGCGAATTTTGACTGTTACTCTTGAGCCGCAGATTCCGCAGCCTGCGGCTCAAGAGGCTGGAAGTGATCCTTGCTCAGGTGACATGATGATGCATCACGTCGCCTGCACGGGATAGAAGACAGTCTGAGAGGAAGGCCATGGGGGAATGGAGGACAGGTGAGTTAGGTTAGTGTCAGGTTTTTTTTTCTCTCCCCCCCCCATGGTGAACGAATTACAACGCCCACATAGTTATCTCCCTAAAAAGTAGTTTGTTCACCACAGGGCCTCTATGGGTTTCATTTTATTTTTAAGTAAAGTTGGTTCAGCCCCTGAACACACAATTCAGATTTTTCATATGGCCCCTTATAGAAATTAATTGCCCACCACTGCCTTAAAGGATGTAAAGAATACACATACAAAAATCAGTGACATTTAGAATAACTCGTGTGGGGAAACTAATGAGTTGAAGTGCTGTACTATTTGAACTCTGAAGACTACAATAAATGGTAGAGTAATATAGGAATCTGAGTGATATGTCAGTTGAAAAGAATGACTTTGGAAATTTGTAAAGATACATTCACATCTTATTCTCAACATTTAACCATTCTAATGCTAGATTAACACCATATAACCCTTTTGTGAAGCCAGTCCATATAATTTATATGTAGTGATGAGCAAAGCCATTTATTATATATTGCTAGAATACTGTGCGTTTTTCTTGTGAATGTGAGGACCTGGAAAAGCCTCAGGACAGAAATGTTCCCCTGTTTTAAAAATCAGAGGATGGGAGAAATACAAATCACAGATAGTGTAGCTGCACTGAAGTACAAAGTCAAAATGGAGATAACTATGTATTATGTGTGTAGAGGAATTACATGAAAGGTATGTGGTACAATGAGACAAAATACAAAAGAAAGGTTTCATGGATAAGCTGAGGAAGAAGGATTTTCAGCCTTGTAACATTTGAAGTCCAGGAATCATCTTATGCACAGTGGCCCAATATAGAGGTAAGGGAAACAATATATTGGCTGAAATAATAATCTTAGAACTGCAGAGCAAGAAGGAACCCTATGGATCTTTGAGTCCTGCTCCTGTGAAGAAGGCACAATGGGCAATTTGGCACCCAATCTTTGGCTCTGCAACCAAATGCCGAAACCATAGAGCTATCCAGCAGTTAAATCCTGTTGTGCAGCTCTGTGTGCTCAACAGTGATGGCAGTAGTAGCAGCAGAAAATTGCTACTGGTTAAAGTCAAATCACTGCTAATTAAAGGCAATTTTGGGGTGGACACAACTCTTACACAATGCAATAAAATCACATGCACCCCAAAAATTGCCAAAGGAGGTCTTTAATCAGTGGTGATTTGGCACTGATGATGACATTATCACCTTTGCACACAAAGAGCTGCATAACAGGAGTTTACCCTTTGTATTTTACTTCCCCCAAAATCAATATTTTCTTTTATATGCAAAGCCCATTTTCAATTCTTATTGATTCATAATAGTGGATTTAAAATATAATTCTAGTTGTTTTCTTCTTTTAACATCTTATTTGTTCATCTTGAATATCGGCTTGCATTAAATCTTTTCCAAAGCCTTTCATTGAGGTTCTAAGCTAGTTGCCTCTGGTAAAAAAAAGTCATGTTCCAGATCTGATGAAGTCAGAAAAACCTGAAAACCATTGTTCTTGAAATATTTTCCATTATTATCCTATGAAAGTCTTATACTAGATTGTAGCAGTATTGTTCTCAAACATATCACTTGAGTAAGTGAATGAGTAATCAATCATCTTCAGCATGGCCCCAGGAAAGGTTCACAGGGAATGCCACAATAGCAACTTATAATAGTAACTTACAGGAGACTGAAATATTTTGAATGGAGCAATAAGTCTAGGCTAGAGTGGACTTTATTAATGATACTCAGATGACAATGATAAAGTATAATCTTTAATCAGTATCATGGCTGCCAGCTTTTTCTAAAAATGTAGCAGTAGTTGAATTGTCAATATTTGAGATTTTGTCTGTATAAGATATTAAAATATAGTTAAAGGGGTATAGAAAAAGCAACCCTGAAAATAAAGGTACATTTAAGGGTGCGGCTTGGAAATAGTTTACTATTGTTTTTTTTTCTTCAAAACAATTAGCTAGCTACAGCTGAGCAAGATCAATGAATCATAACATTCCTGGCAGCTAAGTGATGTTTTGGTTATGACTTGGAGATATAGAGATGATGTATGCAAGTATGATGGTTTAAACTTTTTGTAGTTCCAGTGTCTTGGTATTGCATTACTTGACTTTTCCAGGATTCTAGGTTTTCAAATCTTGTTTGATATTTTTCCTTGCTTTTTAAGTAAAGCTAAAGATTATTTAAAGCTACTGTATAATGCTTTTTATTTAGGGATTTATTCTCTGTCTTTTGTTTTTAAATATGTCTTATTAGGCTATGTGTTCTTGCATTCTTAGAATGTAACTTAAAACATTCCTTTTGATATTTTATTATGTTTTTACTCCTGTATTTTGGATTGAATTCTGAATAAAGTATTTGCCTACAAATTAAGTGTAGTTTTTAAATATATATGAAATACATTTGTGTGTCCGTGTGTGCCTTCAGTTTTATTCTGTAAAACTTTTGTATTTTTACAAAATGGAAAATTAAGTCCCAGCCCCTGTTAAGGAGGCACAGTGTGGCATTGAACTCCCACCCTCTGGCACCAAAGTCAAATATCTAAACCACTGAGCTATCCAGCAGTTATGGTGTTCTCATTTTAAAAGAGAGCAGTTTAATTTTAGACATTTACTATTCTTAAGCTGCCTTCATTTTTTTTTTATTCTTGCAATTCACTTTTTTGGCAACAGGGTTAGTGTGGTGTGTACCTCTATTTGTTTTCTGTTTTCATCCCGGCAGTAGGATATGTATCTCAGTCAGTGCTCATTGAAAGCATAGTTTGTAATAAACTTCTGCTTTCTAGTAAAACACACTGGGTTGATTTGCCATGCTCTAATATTTTCAGGCTGTAGGGAGGTCCTCCTTGGTTATACAGTATACACAAGTATTCTAATTTTTCAAATAAACAAAGTATCCATCACTAAAACGTAGACATCATGAGTAATAACTTTTTTATTTACATAAAAGCCCTACATTATCTAGTTCGTGAAAAAGAAGAGCAGAAATTAAAGTCTTCAGTGACCTCATTTAAAAATACCTATAAAATATCATTTAGACAAAGAAATTAACAAAGTAATAATGAAATTAATCCAATCAAATATCTATCAGTTTGTTTGTCTGTCTGCTTGTATTTCTTCATTTTTATGCCACCCATATGGTCAAGGGTGACTTTGGGCAGTTTACAACAAAATTCAGCAGCAGCAGAGTTAGTTCAGCTATAACTTTTTGTCGGTTTCCTCTCAGTCATCTTAAAATGTGAACACAGCAGAATCAAACTGGCTGAATCCTGTTGCTTAGGTGCAGTAAGTTACAATAGAGTAAGCCCATTGAATCGGTGGATATTTGTTGAGTGAGCTCCTCACTCAAATATCCATTTGTTGAGTGGATATTTGTTGAGTATAGCTCCTCTGTAAGTCCCACAGCATTGTGCAACAGGATGCTAAGCAACAGGATTTCAGCCTGTGTTGTGTAAGTAGATAGGACTGAAGCCAGTTGTAAATACTGACTGGAGAAGACAGAGAACTATCAACATAGATTTAGCAAGTCTCATTTGTTCATGTGTCTACTTTATCTGGAACTGAAAGTTGGATTTAGCCCATGAGCACTAGTCCAGAGATCCCAGAATATCCAAGACCTGTGTTATGTTCTGATTGTGAAAGTAGGGACATCTGAAATACATAAGCTTTGATTTTGGGTTGTTCTATTATAACTCTCCATTTTCCTTTTTGTAAAAGAAAGAAACCAGTATTCATTCCTTATCTGTCACCTGGAAGCCTATTCCTGTGAATTCACACATCTTCCATGCAAGATACTTGTATACTATATTAGTTTTAGACTTACCAAAGGGCAGATAACACTAAGTTGCAAACATGCGATGTCTTAGATATGATAAATATTACTCCCTGTTCTGTGGTTTATACAACAAAGAATATGAATAATGCCTGAGTTTCTCTATTCCAATTCCTTGAATCTGGGCAACTTGTTTTGTATATTACGCAAAGTGCTTCTTTCTTATGAAGATCTAACATATTAGTTATTGCATTATCTACCAGATGCATTCTATCTTTTCTTGGGAACTAACTGAAAAAGTTGGACTGTTGGACCATTTGCTTCTCATGCCTTGTTTCTCAGAAAATAAGGTATCTTGCCAGAGAGGAATTTGGCAAGATGTTGTGTCCCATTGAATCTGTACATGGCTTTCCATCTCAATTAATGTCCCACTAGAAGTTTCAAGTAGGAAAAGGGTTCTGGCTTTCTTCCAAATCTTTAACCGAGAGGTTAATGACTTAAAAATGAAAGAAAACATTTTGTTTATTATCTACTTAAGCTTACACCTAGATAGTTAAAAGTGGAAATTTCTTCAGCCAGTGGCAGTACATCCCATTGATTTTCAAGAAAGCTTAATTTGCTCTGTGAGATATGAGACCTTTGACTGTGAACCCAGTGTTAATGAATTGCAAATCCCAGAAACCCTGGACAGTATAGCTGGTGGTAAAGGCTTCTGGGAATTGCAGTCCAAGAACCCCTGGGTATCCAAGGTTGGGAACCACTGTAATAATAAAAGTAGTTGTTCTCAAATGATTTAATCTTGTCTAAAGTGGTGTGATCTTGTATAAGTAGCACAAGGGACTCAGAGAAAGTATGATGATAGTAGAGTAATGCTTGTAGAGTTCCACAAAGTATTTCAGCTAACAAACAGTTTGAAATATCCTGCAGATTTAGCTTCATTCTCCCTTGTGCTACAATATGGTTCCAAGATTAAGATAGGACTAGGCAGCTGTGGCTCTCCAGATATATTTGGACCATTGTTCCCATACTGCCTTATCACTGGCTATGGACTGATGGGAGTTGTAGGCCAGAAAACTTCTGAAAACCCACATTTATGCATCCTTTATTTAAAGTGTACCTGTCTCCATAGTTGATATGGACATTGCAAATAAAGTTGCCAAACTAATTGATAATTAAGAAATGAAATGACTGAATTAAATTATTGGTCTTAGTATTTTTATTCAATAATGCCATAGCATCTTTCCCCCTTTTCAGTAGCTTCGCCTGACCAAACTGTTACTGTGGTTACGCAAACTCTGGTAACCAAGGAAACCACCATCTCCAAACAAGAAATGCCATCATCTTTGCTCCTGGAGGTGCCAGCCCTGGCTGAATTCAATAAAGCATGGGCAGATCTAACTGACTGGCTTTCTCTATTGGATCGGGTGATAAAATCCCAAATAGTGACTGTGGGAGACCTTGATGAAATCAATGACATGCTCATCAAACAAAAGGTATGTAAAAAGAAAAATTGAAACAAATGTATGTGAATTATGTAGATACTGATTTTTCTTAATATCAAAATAGCTGTTAGAAATATGAAAATGTCAGAATGAAACCCCCCAGAATGCATGTGCATTCTTCCACAAATAGATTGTAATCTGTTTCTTACCACACCAATTTTTAGAAGTATGTCAGCATTGGGCATTTCTTAAATTTTTAGTATAGGAAAAGAGGGGGAAGTGGGACCGGCCAATGTATTGTTTTTACTGTGAACCAATTACTATTTTACTTAGATGGGAAGATATGACATTTCAAAGGGCAATAAATAGGTTGGGTAATATATGCTGCAAGCAGAATAAGCTAACATCTTACCTCTTTATGTTGGAATATTTGTCTAAGAAGTTTCTAAGAAGCTTGTATCCTGCTGTCATCCTATTATGAAAAGCTTTTCAATCCCCTTAAAGAAAAGAGCATCTAATTAATGCAAGTGTTTTGTCAGCAAACTCTTTAAGTGCCTCTTATCTTTGAAAACACACAAAGATATGGAAATCTATATGCACGGACAAAAACAAAACTTTAACTTCAGCAACTCTGGTGCAATAAAAAGTAATTTGCTTATTATGGAGCCTGAAAGCAATTACCTGCCTCCCAGATTTAACAGTGTTCAGTATAAAGATCCAGCTTGCATGTGCAGAACTGTAAGTGCTACACTTCCATTCTACTTGATCCTTTGTGGACTTAACAGAGGTTCACTTTGTGATTCAGTTTTGTTTATGTCTCATTCTAATCCAACAGCTGTTTACTGTATATGATTTGGAACATGTTAAAGTGGTTTTCTGCCTTCTAATTATATTTGTAATGGAAGATAAGTATCATCAATTATTTTTAATTAAGAGCTAGATCTTACCTGTCTGAAAAATCACGACAATCCAAGGTTGTTCCATGCGTTAGCATCTCAAGAATTAGATTCGCCAAGTGTGACTGTGGTTACTTTTGCAATATAGCATTAAACCATGACTGCAGCCCAAAAGCAGACAAACCAGTGCTGGTGGAAGGTCAATAATGCTGTTGTGATATATACCTATTAATAAGCCATTTTGTATTTTATTTTGTCATAGGTAGGTGCAAAATCAGTGGTTGAATGACTAGAATGGGGAAGGTGGTGTGGAAGCCCATGTTTAAAACTTAATCAGGTAGAAAAAACATCACTACTATAGAATCAGTGTCACTTCCAAGAGAAAAGCAAGAAAGTCAGTATGTAGCTCAACCACATCAAGTACTGTATATATTGTTTACAAGAAGGTTAAGTGTTGGATAATATATATAATCTGGTGGAAATCCTGTTGCTTACTGTAATAGGTTGCATTATTGTAGGCCCATTGAATCAGTGGTGATTTGGTGAGTCAGCTGCTCCATAGGTTCCTTTGACTGAAATGGGCTTACTCTAGTTGTGACTTTAGCATAGTTTTAACAGGGTGACACCAATGACTGATTGTTATCTATGGAGCATTCTGTGTTTTCATTATCATTGATTTCTACCTTGTTTATCCTTCACTGGTGTACCAATATATGCTTGATGAACAGAATAAGTGAATAAATGAAAATGCCTGTTACTTCACTTGGGACAAAGTTGATAAAGTAGGTTTTCACTTAGGAAAGACTATACCAATTGCTTCCTTAGACTTTAGCTGTATTTGTGTCTCACTGCAGAAAGTAGATTTGAAGACTACTGAAAATATAAATGTAATGACTGAAATAAGAACTTTACCTCTTGGGTAAATTGTGGTGCCAGCTAACTGAACCTGATGGGAAATGAATGAGACTTTGATGTATTTAACCAAGTTTTGCAATGTGGATAGGAAACAGTGCATGGTAGTTGCAATGAGCACACTCTTTGTGCTCCATTCCTCCCTACATACACCGTCAATAAAGCCCTTCAGGATCTTTTATAGTCTGCTTTCTTAATGCTTCCTTTAGCCCTTCTAATGATAATGATGGAAAAATGCAGTATTATCTTCTGTGGAGCATTCAAAAGAAAACTAAGATGCATTAATTTCAACTATCTCATTGCCTCTAGAGGGAGTTAAGAGAATACCTATCAGATTTTCAGATGACCCAAAACTGGGTGGAATAGCTAATAATTTGGAAGACAGAAATAGATTTCAAAAAAGTTCTTGATAGGCTGAAGCACAGGGCAAAAAACAACTGAATGAATTTTAACAAAGATAAATGCGAAGTTCCACACCTGGGGGGGGGGGGAGCCAAATATTTATTTGTTTGTTTGTTTGTTTGGCTTTTATACCGCTCATCTAGATAAATCTACTCTGGGTGGTTTACAGTCCAAAAAGCAATGGAATTAAAAACATCAATAATAATAATAATAATAATAATAATAATAATAATAATAATAATAATAATAATAATAATAATAATAATAATAATAATAATAATGATGATGATGATGATGATGATGATGATGATGATGATGATGATGATGATGATGATGATGATGATGATGATGATGATGATGATGATGATGTCAGGAGGGAAGGCCTGACTGAAGAGCCAGGTCTTCAGGATATTCTTAAAAATTCCCAGCGAGGAAGCCAGGTAAATCTCAGGGGGAAGGATGTTCGAAAGGTGAGGGACCACCACCAAGAAGACCCAGTTTCTAATTTTTTCCTTCCGGATTTCTCTTGGAGTTAAGCCCCTCAGCCACCCAGCCTGGCTAGAACAAGGAACATGGGTAGAACTAGATGGAAGAAGGTGCTCTGACAGGTCACAAGATGGGAGATATTTGGCTCAGTAATACTGCGCATGAGAAGGATGTTTGAATTGTTGTAGACCATAGGCAGAGTTGAAACCTATGTGTGATGTGACTGCAAAAAAGGCAAGTACTATTTTAGGCTGCATTAACAGTCTCTGGATCTCATGTAGTCCCTAAATCCCCTGAAATACTAGTCCTCCACAATTTAGCACTGTTAGGCCTCATCCAGAGCCATGTGCCCAGTTCTGGACACCACACTTCAAGAAGGATGCTGACAAACTGGAACAAGTTCAGGGGAGGGCAACAAGGATGATCAGGGAACTGGAAACCAAGCTATATGAAGAATGACTGAAAGAACTGGCCATGTTTAGCCTTGGGGGCAGGGGGAAAGACTGAGGAGAGATATTGTATTTTTTCAAATTCTTGAAAGATTGTCCTACAGAGGAGGGACATGATTTGTTCTCAATCACCCTAGAGTGCAGGACAGAGAACAATGGGCTAAAGTCACAGGAAGCCAAAGTTTGGCTGAATATCAAGAAAAACTTCCTAACTGTTAGAGCAGTATGACAATGAACCCAAGTACCTCTGGAGGTGTTGAGTGCTGCAAATCTGGAGGCATTCAAGAGAAAATTAGACAACCATCTGCCAGATCTACTTTGATTTGGATTCCTGAGCTGAGGAGAGGTTTGGACTCAATGACCTTATAGGTACCTTCCATCAATTATTCCACGGTTCTATGATTTTATGATTGCTCCTCATAACTGTAGCCTGTTGCTCCAGGTATCAGAACTTGACTTTCCTTCAACTTGGAAAGACAATCACTGTACATATCTCTTGTATCTCATGATTCATTGGAGACGTTGAAATATAAATTTGAGAAGGCTTTCAAAGGCCTAGGAGGTGATTCCACAAGTTTTCCATTTTTGTATCCTCTTCTTATTCCCCCTCTGTAGAGGAATGGAGGGAGAGAATCATGAAAGCAGAAGATTAGACTTTACTAGATGAGGTACTTGTTTAAGATTTGGTTGCTGCATTCATGTTACTGGTATCCCCTCCCCATTCACACAACATTCCTCTTTCCTCACTTCATAGTGTGCTTTTCTTTATGACTCCCCATTCCTTTTCAAACTCCCTTAAAGGAGATGTATTGGTTGTATTGCTTTATGGACAGAGGGCTTAGCTCTATGGCACATCTAGGTTAACCTGAGTCAAGTACATGCGAGAGAGCTCTGATAGCTAGTGTTTGGGAAGCCAGTTGCAGGGAAAGTTGTTCTTTTGCTTTTGGTTTCTTCTGAACTCTGTGTGTCTTGCTTTCTTCTAAGCCTCACAAAGATTAAAAGGTGCAAGGGATTGATTAACTGAGTGGGTCCCAGTGGGTCCGAATGGAGATTGCAAACATGGTTGTGGAATGAGAGCATCACCACTGAAATTCACAGTAAGGTGATTGTGCTGTGATTCTTTCATAATGAAACTGATGAATGGCTCTCTTGTTTGGCTGCTATGGGTGGTAAGGGAATCTGGTAAGGATGCAAGTCTTTTAAAATCTCATAATCATCTGGGACTAAGTGACAACAAAGGCAGTGCTTCATATGGAAGACCTCTTTGTTTCTTGTATAGTCCTGCATCTTCACTCATGGCTTCTACAAAGAATTAAAGTGAATAGTAACATATTTACACAAGCCCCACCAAGGAATAGAAGGCTAGGAGAAATGTAAGAACAGTTGCGTGAGTATGTTGTGTGAAGGAGGTCTCAGGATCAGTTTCCCAGACCTCCAGGTAACTCCAGGAAACATGGGTATCAGGATCCCAAGACAGCCACTGCTAGTCACTGTGGACATTCAGTTGAATAATTCATTTCACTTTCTGTGTGTCCTCCTTAAACTCACCTTTCATTCCATGAGGAACAAAGGAGAAATGAAATATTTTTCCCTCTACTTCTTTTCCTAAACCCATTTCTATAGCTGTATCTGATTATATCTACTGCTACATAACATCAAGAGATGTTGACAGAGATCATATACATTTTGTAGCTCTGGTTCTGTCAGTATATCTTTTATAGAACAGATTATTATATAACTCTCAATTCCAAAATGAGCAGAAATGCCTACTTTTGTGTGCTTCAAATGTACAAGAAAGAAACTGTCAAAAACGAGATAAAAATCGCCTTGGCTGCTAATACTTAGTCTAAATCCTATGAAGTAGAGCTATCAATGTTGATTTCATGAAATCTACCTTTTAGATTAGTCTGATTTCATTCTCTCATGCAGTTTGACTATACTGGGGTTCTACTTTTTGTAATTTGAGGAGAAATAAAGCCTGTGGCGTCTTACTTCCTGATAAATATAATATTAACGATAAACTAGATGAGCATTCCCAATGGGAATGAGAAACTGTATTGAAGTGTGAACCTTTTATTATTGCAAACCTGTTTACACTTCAGTGAATAATTTTAACAGCTTGTATTTTTCCCCACCTCTACAGATTGCCTTCTCAAATTAGATTGACAGTGTGCTTGTAGGTAAATGTAGCACTGCTTTGGCTTTCATCCAGAGCAATATTGTTTCTTAAAACAATTACCTCTTTGAATAGATTGCTGAAGTCCCTATTATTAAAATGTTTGCTTTTGCCATATCGAGAAAAGGAGAGGATTTTGAAAAAGACAATATTTTCTTTCTAAAAGGTGGAGAGAATATTGTCATATGACATGGGTTCCAAACATTCAAATCCAAATTAGTAATAATGTTCCTGAGAATGTCTTTTTCTTAGCTATAGAAGGTTTAGATTATGTACCCCTAGGGTTTATGAGACCTAGGAACAAAGTACTAAAACAAAACTAAAAATTGTCCAGGTAGTTGAGAAGCCGAACTGAATTACACAACAACGCTCTGAGGAGAGTCATATAAATGACTTCTGTTTTTCAGTTTCATATGGAGCAAAATGTTTAGCATATTTCACTGTATCTGAAGAATAACTAACTTCCCGTAGTGTTTTTTTGCAGGCTTTTTGGGGAGGAGGACAGAGAAATCCATTTTGTTTATTGGAAATAAATTGTTCACAATAATCAATAAAACATGAAGTAGAATTGCCATGTTTTTAACAATCTTCTAACAATGGGAAAAAAAGTTTACTTCTCTTCCTCCTTGCTTGCAAAAACATCTCTGTGGTCTATGTGCTTCTTAATTTTCTTTCTGTTCTGGAATTAGAACAAGTAATTGAATAGGCTGCTTTCCATGTAATGCACAAAAGCAGAAAATCCTAGTTCAACTGTAATCATTGAATGCAAATCAAAACTACAAGGAAAAAATTAAATGCTTTTTTCATTTCCTAAGATGTTGGTGGTATTATGGGGAGCAGTAAATAAAAGAAATACTCAGAGGAAGAAAAGATATTAGTAATAAGAAAATATTACTAACTTAGCATTTTCTAATAAAACAGCTTTAGAGAAAGGTCTTTAATGTGCAGAACATTTAGAATTTCATATTTAAAAGAAATAAGAACTCATGTGGAATGTTGCTTCTTTGTAGCTGAGAGCTGCAAAATCCTCATTTTTCAAAAGCACTGACAAGACTTTTACAGATACCCGTATGAAAGAATCTTACAGCTGTCTTAGAACTGGAAATACTCAGGGCTAAGTTAGTCAGTATGTTAAATGTGGAGTAGTATCCAATCCCTGTGTTGAAAAGAGAGCAGGTATGGAGGTGAGCAGAATTGGGGCACACAGGAAGGTGACTTTAGTACTATCACCAGCACATGCTGTGATTCTGATTATAGTCACATGCCTCTCCTCAGTGCTACTGGTTCCAGAAATATCACTACCATTGTTTTCCATGGAACCTTCTTGGGTTAAATGGGGTGTTACAGTTTAAGGGGAGCATGCTCTATGGCACTGGTTCTTAACCTTGGGTTACTCAGGAGTTTTGGACTGCAACTCCCAGAAGCCTTCACCACCAACTGCTGGCTGGGGTTTCTGGGAGTTTCAATTCAAAAACATCCGAGTAACAAAGGTTAAGAACCACTGCTCTATGGTGCCATCGTGTAAAGTAGGGGTAGGACCAGGGCATGAAGGTTACATTGACAATACCACAGACTAGTAGAGGAACCACAGAAAGGACATTTCCCCATTTAAAAGGGCCAAAATGAACTGGTCAATTTTGAAACATTCACCTTCTTTGGATGTCAGTGAATACTCCCAGGAGGCATTTGAGTATGTGAATTGGTTCCCAGACAAAGGGTGCTGAGAACACACCTCGTCTGGGAACAAAGTGCCTTGCTGAAAGTTAAAACGGAAGATAAAATGGAAATGCTTTGCTACGGTTAAAATGGGTTATTTTGGGTAGCTACTGCACCACCAAATTTGAGTGTCATTGCACAAATGGCAGTAGTAGCATAGCGGCAGTGACAGAAGCTTCTGGGGACTGCAGAAGTGCCCAGGGGCTCCCAAATTGGCCATAGGAAATTGTTTATGTCCTTATTTTCTGCTGCTGCCTGCAGCCTTTTTTAAAAAAAAAATTGGAAAAGTGTATCGAACACAGCCACAAATTAACATATGATCTCTCTTGACCCTGAAAATAGGTTCTGTTCTTAGGGTCATATTGCATCTGAAGGCTTGTAAAGTAAGAGGCATCACTTAATCTAAAGCCCCCGATCGTACGGGTTATATTGGGTCCTATTGAGGAGAAAGGTGATATATATTTGAGGAGAAATGTGTTTATATATATTGAAAAGCAGTATACCAGCAATCAGATGTCCCATATAATTGTGCCCAAAGTGGCCCACAACATATGTACTGTAATGGCATGAAAATAAACATAGTAATTGAAACAACTATAGATATAATTAAAAATAGCCATTGTATCAATATGTAAATGCTGAAGTGTAAAATATTAATAAAATGCAAATAAACTAATATAAGTCAGCATTCTAAAAGTAAATGGGGAGAGAATAAGCTCTAACAGAAGCAAGAATATACTGTATAATGGATGGATTCACATTGCACAGTTCTCTGTGCATATAGGTGATGATCAGTCACTGCTGATTAAAGGCTTCTTGTGGTTATTTCGGGGTGCAAATGGCTTTGTTGTAATGTGTGTAAGTCACATGCATCCCACAATCAGTGTCAGTTTTCATTTAATCAGCTTCTACTTGCTATTGATGATGACACCATATCCATGGTGCATGCAGAGCTGCACCTCACAACAGGTCCATAGGTCCTAATACAGGAATCTATTGCAAGTCTGCATAATTAATCTACAAAGACTGATTGACAGCCAGTCATCTTTGTAGCAGTGAAATTTTTGGTGCCTTTAGGAAGTGACTGATCAGAGCCTTTCAATTTATTTTGGCACAATTAGGAAGCCATGCTTCCTGTCTCAGCTATCTTAGGACTGCCTCTTGTGGCTAATATACGTGGTCAAAGGTTTTAGAATTGAAGGCTTTAAAAATGAGCAAACAAAGCACCCCTCCTAATAAAGATAAAAAGTAAAACTTTAAACAAAAAATGTTGTGGTGTGTGGAAGAACCAAGCAGACCACACAGAGTTTGCAACTCCCACACATCTCCTGGAACTAGAAAAGCCAGCCAGCAATGTTGGTGCCCACCCTTCATCTGAGATTTTTTTAATTCATAATGGTAGATGAAAATACAGATGTTGCTGTTCCCTTCCAAAGCAAAAAGCAAAGCAAAGTATGCTGCTTATATAGTGCCCCATAGCACTTCAAGCACTCTCTGGGCAGTTTACAAGTTAATTATGCAAGGTACACCCCCCCCCCGCGAGCTGGGCGGAAGGAGAGGAGACTGAATCAACCTTGAGCCGGCTACCTGGGATTGAACCCCAGGTCATGAGCACAGTTTTGACTGCCGTACAGTAGTTTAACCACTGCACCACAAGGTTCTTCCACCTGTCTGTTAAGGAATGCTAACTTCCATCTTATCATTTATTAACTCCTGTCTAATTTACTTCTGCACACTAAAATATTCCATTTGTCTGTAGCACAGTATTGATGCAATAAAAGAATATGCATGCTATTGTCAACTTATATTTATGCAGACCAAAGATGAGGGTTTTTGAAATAATATATAGCTTGCAGAAATGTATTTTAAAGTCTAGTCTAAATAGAAGAAAATAGGATATTTTAAATCCGTTTTCGGAGACAGGATTATTTCTAAATCCCTGAGCAGGAACAGATAATAAAGCCAGGAGATTCCCCCAAGGTGAAAACATAGATGAACTGATTCTTTACTCAGGAGAGAACAGAAGAGAAAATTGTTTAAAATTTACCCTTTCTCTCCGCTAAAGATTGCCTCATAACAAAGGTATAAATAATCTAGTTTTATGAAGCAGGGATACTAAGCTTTTCTCTGATGTCAGCTCCTATAAAATCACTTTAAAAATCTGTCAGAAACATAATCAGAAATGCCCTTTGATCTAGTTTGATGCTTCACGCCTGTTCCCATTTGATATAAAAATGCACTTGGTGCAATAAGAGTAAACCAAAAAGGGACCATATTTCAAAATAATTCCTGAGAGCTCACAACTTCTCTTTATACCTTTGAAAAATCAGCTCAGCATCTTTCACAATTTTTCCCTAATTACTGGAAAAAAGGAATGGTAAGATCTTCTATATAGTTTTATGACTACTGATGCCAGCAATTAAACCTGTCAGGGCACTGACATTCTAAACTTTTCCCAATTAAAGTTATTAGAGTTGTTCTTTTTTTTCCAGTACAGTGGGATTGAGTTCAATTGCAATGCTTGTTTTGTTGGCAAGGCGAGGTCAATCCAGAATTAACAGATTTATGTTGATTCTTTTGTAAGTTTTGATAAGCCTATTTTGTTCTATTTTGTTATTTTTATTATATTTATTTTTATAAATTATATATTTATTATTTTGTTATTTTTGATAGTCTTGCAGTGGTTCCCCCCCCCTCGCGGGAGCATGGTAATATGGATTATCTTTAATTGAAATACTGTAAAATTCATATAAACAGATAAATCCAGAAAGTTCAAACATACAGGCTATACAGTGGTGCCTCACATAGCGACGTTAATCTGTGCAGCAAAAATCGCTGCTAAGCGATTTCATCGCTAGGCGATTTTTAAAAGCCCATAGAAACGCATTAAAACCTGTTTAATGCATTCCTATGGGCAAAAAACTGACCTTAAAGCGAAGATCCTCCATACGGCAGCCATTTTCGCTACCTCTAAAGCGAGGAATTGGTGCGAAAACACAGCGGCCAGCCTTTTTTTTAACCCGGTGACCATTTTGGAACCGCCGATCAGCTGTTAAAAATCATCGCTTTGCGATGATCAGTATGCAAAACAGGGAACCAATCATCACAAAGCAAAAAAACCGCATAGGAAACATTGCAATGCGATCGCTTTTGCGATCGCAAAAAGTTTGCCGCTATGCGGTTTCATTGCTAAACGGAGCGCCCATTAAGCGAGGCACCACTGTATTTGAGATTCTTTTTTACATCGTCCAGCTACTATCATGGAGGACTTGTAACATGGCTTACCAAGATTCTGTGTCTTTCAGGCCATGACCAGAGGCCCATAGGAACCTAATCTTCTCATGAAGCAACATACTATGAAGCATACCATATAGTGTGGACAAACCATTTGCTTTCCTGAAACATTTTAGTATATGCTAAGTAGACAGTAAAACAGACGCTACTGAAGAGCTACCACACTTGCATGAACTATAGTGCATTACAATAAGCACCAATATCAAGAAACATTAGTACATTTTTCACCATTAATTCCAATGTATTCCTTGTCTGACTGGGCTAATTCAGTTCCTTGATTGAACAGGATCTCATGCTGGGAAAGGCTTTCAAAGCCTAGTGAAAGAAATATTACATATCCTTGAGACATAACTCATGAAGATGCTGTGGCATCTGATGATGAAACCTAAAACATAATAGTGGCCTGTTAACATTTTTGCTTTGAAAAAAATTAACATGTAATTGAAAAAAATCTCTCAATTTGTTTTACTGGTGTGAAATGTTTTGCATAAAAGTTTCCCATACTGATGTAGAGATGACGGAAGCGTAGGACATGAGACATAGAAAGTGTGTGAAGAGAGAGAATGTAAAAGTCACACCATTTTTTAAATGAACATTTAAATTGACATACACATTATAAGTAAAGTGGTGGGAGACTGTAGTACTCACCATTAAAAGAAAAGTCCACTGGAAAGATTCTCTCTTGACAGCAGGTGAATAATAAGGGTGAAAAAAATTATTTGTGGGAATATTGGGATGGATTGGGGGCAACATGATTTTTTCTCTAGGAGGCTGGAAAAGTAATATCATGTTTCCCCAAAAATAAGACAGGGGCTTATATTAATTTTTGCTCCAAAAACACATTAGGGCTTATTTTCAGGGAATTTGTTTTCATGTACAACCATCTACATTTATTCAAATACAGTCATGTCCTCTTCTTCTGGTTGCTGTGCAATGGTGGAAGGCAGGGTTTCATTTAACTAGGACTTATTTTTAGGGTAGGGCTTATATTATGAGCATCCAGAAAAATCATACTAGGGCTTATTTTCAGGTTAGGTCTTATTTTTGAGGAAACAGGGTACTTACAGATGAATATATGCATATTATTGTGTGACTCTTTACTATATAACAATTCCTTATCATATTTTAAAGGCCTGTCTATGTTTGTTTTTTCACATGTTGACTGCTCTAAATGTATTATTATTTTCCAAATTTTGGGTGAAGGAATTGCGTTTATCTGTTTTCATAAAACCAAAACCAAAATGAAAAGTATTTTGGGACAATACCACGGCCATCTTGGAAGCTCATTACCAGATATCAATATATGTTTGTCACATCTGTTACATATCCTGCTTGCTCCTACTTCATTTACACTGCATCTTGTAGACCACATGTGTGAAACAGCTCAGGAATTTAACATGGTGACTGATACAAGTGCTTATTTCTGAGCAACATTAAAAAAAAAACTTAGGCTGGAACCTTGCCAGCCCTTGGCATGACACTAATACACAGCTTGGGGAAATAATTCATTTTCTTGTTTCTGCAACATTTTTTAAAAAGAGCAGAAGATATTGTAAAGTAAAAGTCATTTTCAAAAAGGGCATACAATAAAGATCGGAAAGTTGAATTAAGATCATCAACTAGAAGACAAAGCATAAAAATGCTTTTCATCGCTACAGGGTACTGTTTTCCCTCCTAGCAGTCTGTCATTCCTATACAGATAAGCACTGCCAATTGGCATCTTTTCAGGCTGCTCATGTAAAGAGCTACTTGTCACCTTCTAACAACACATTTATTTTCACAGGGAGACATATTTCATTAATTCTTAAAAATATAACTCATTCCAAAGCCTCCCAATATAGCCATTTACTTAGGCTGCCTTTGTTATGCTAACACTACATGAAGACAAGTCCAGCTGTACCTTTTCCAGCTTTGTCATTCATTCAAGTTCCCTTTCTCTCTGCAGAGCACTTTTCACTGAATTAAGTTCCATGTGTCTTCCACACAGCAGAGAAGATAACTGCATCTGCCATTATTGTAGGATTACCTGCCAATGAGTCATTTAACTGAAAAAAAAACACTATGAAAATTCTGAATATTTAACTCAGAAACAACTATTGCTAACACTTTTGAGATCGGCAGAAGACACTGAGCTCCAATTATGCTTATTTCAAAATAATTCATTTATTTATTATTATTTTAAAATATTTTTCCTCATCTTTCTGCTTTAAAAGGACTCAAGGCAGCTTAGATAATTAAATGACAATATTTAAAGCTAAAAGTGATTAGTATACGAAACTTTCATACATTTTAAAAACAATAACATTTTAAAGAGCGATGCAAGCACCAAGTTTTAAGAGGTTCCACCTCTTTTCTTGGAGTTCAAAAGACATGAAAGTGGAAGGCAGAAGGATCATAGGCATAGAATATGATCCCTATGTATAGGGTTCAAGTTCAAAATTCTGACATTTTCAGGGGAAGGATCTCTGGTGATGTGCTAGGAAATATTTCTGCCTAAAGGTTTGAGGAACTGTACACAGTGAAAATAAACCAATTGGATGAATCAATTGTCTGACTCAGGACCTATGTACAGTATTATAATGATACAGTATAAAAATATTTTATATTTAAAACTTTTTATATTATACAGCATGAAAAAATCATGAAAAAATCATGAAAAAATAATTACTTAGGAGCCACACTTTTTAACACAGTTATATGAAGAAACATTTCTAAGCTGCAGGGAAGGGCAAGATATAAATGCAATAAATAATACAAGAACGATTAAAGTAAACTGATCACTAAGAAATCTGAAAGTATCTCCCACAATCTCAATAGTGTACTCAAGATTATTGTATTAATATATATTAGGCTGATAAACATATACTTGTTCATCATTTGATCATTGTGGCAGTTCAAATGACTTATCATGGATAAAACGTCATAAACAGAAGTTCTATATTGCTTCACATCATGCTAAACTGTTATTTAGCTGGTTAACTCTACTGGCATTTAGAAAAA
This sequence comes from Pogona vitticeps, assembly GCF_051106095.1. NCBI lineage: Eukaryota > Metazoa > Chordata > Lepidosauria > Squamata > Agamidae > Pogona > Pogona vitticeps. Next base: position 192,439,156 of record NC_135785.1, on the reverse strand, counting down.
GCACATGAATGACTGCATGAGCAAGGAGAAGTTTGCCATGGGTTGATGCGAACTTCCCTATATCATACCTTGGGATTTAAATCACAGCTGATATTTACACAGAACTGTTGAATTGGCTCAGAAAGATATGTTCCAAGTGTCCACACATCCCACAGCCTCCCTTATCAATCACCCTTCTCTGCTTTTATCACTGTCTTCTTACCCATGTCTTTTACCAGCATTCAAATCCCTTCTCTTAGTGTGTGTGTGTGTGTGTGTGTGTGTGTGTGTGTGTGTGTGTGTGTAGTTAGTGAAATAGCACTGACCTGACAAGACATGGTAAACATTTTAATTAGTGCTGTATCAACATAGTGGTATAGCACTAAACTAATAGAATGTATATATTAAAAAATAAAGCATATAAATTGTATTGCAGTTGTAGTCCTTATCAGTGTGGCAAGAAAATATGCAAAAGGACTAAGGTTCCTCCCACACCACACACTGCTCTATGCATCAGCAATGATGCCATCTGGTCAGGCAGCGACTGCTTCAAAGGACTGATATAGACAGTCAAATAAACCAAAAGCAAGGCAAGCAAATGGAAACATTATCACCCCCCAAAACAAACAAACAAAAAACCAGAATTGCCACTGAAAATACACCAGATATGCATGCCAAAATATAGTGCAGACACATGTTCATGATTAGTGCTAATGTGTAGTCAACAGAATAAATATCTGAAGGAACGGCAAGAAACACAGCATAAACAGTGGGACAAATATTCAACTGGTCACTCTCTCAATTCACATATTGATCTCTAAGAATCAACATTTTATGCAATGCAATGTGTAATTGTAAGAGGACCTATAATTGGATAGATGTGTATGTCCATTTATGAACTATCTAATCAATGTTTTCAAACTTAATTTAAAGAAAGTGGATAGATTTTACAAATATATATGGAAACATGTTCATTGAGATACCATTTGAAGTTCATAGGAGTTAACAGCAGCCAGATATGGTGTGGTCAATAAATTATATCCTGTTTATGTGACTTATATTGCTGATGACATTTGATGCTTGTTAAGGTTCTAGCAACACCCCCCAACCATTTATTTGTATAAAATCTTCTCTCTTTTCTCCAAATACTCTTCAATTGACTATTTTATCCTTAAGTTTTTATGTCTGTTAGAAGTGTCATTTTATCATTTTCTTTTCTTTTCTTCACATCTTCCTTCAGCTAGCAGAATCTATCATGACATCTGATTTCCAGCGGGTAAGCTGCTGTCATTGTGACCTCATTAGTTGACATTTCACCATATGTTCACAAACAGTGTGAACATTACCCTTTCCCTCCCTAGAGTCCTTCTGCTCTGTGTTTGTGTTTGACTAGATAGTGCTGCTGCTAATTTTTGGAATTAATCTGTCTCAGTGGCAATAATATATAATTTCGAAATGGTACACCAGTATTTGGGTAGGAATGTTACTGTATAAGCATTTTATTGTAACTATGTAATATGAAGAGGTTCAGACACTTGGAAAAAGTCTTGCTGAGAGAATCCTTGACTTACAACTGTTGTTCCCACATCTACTTTCTTCAGTGAACTGCAGCATCTCTGAATTAAAAATTAAATATTTGCAAAACATTTTCCCCCTCCCTTATGAGGAAAGGCTACAGCGTTTGGGACTCTTTAGTCTGGAGAAAAAGCGCCTGAGGGGGGACATGATTGAGATGTATAAGATGATACAGGAGATGGATAAAGTGGATAGAGGGAAGCTCCTTTCCTTCTCACACAATATTAGAACCAGGGGACATCCACTCCAGTTGAGTGTTGGGAGAGTGAGAACAAAGAAAATAAAATATTTCTTTACCCATCATGTTGTTAGTCTGTAGAAGTCCTTGCCACAGGATGTGGTGATGGCATCTGGCCTAGATACCTTTAAAAGGGGATTGGAGAGATTTCTGGAGGAAAAGTCCATTGCAGCTTACAAGCCATGATAGGAATGTATAATCTCCAGGGTTAAAAGGAAGGTACTTCCAAATGCCAGATGCAGGGGAAGGGTATCAGGAGACAGGTATCTGGTTGTCTCATGTGCTCCCAGAGGCATCTGGTGGGGCCACTGTGAGATACAGGAAGCTTGACTAGATGGGTCCTTGACCTGATGCAGCAGGGCTCTTCGTATGTTATTATCTTCAAAAGTAAATAATCTCTTTCAGTATTCTGATTATCCCCAGTACAGATTCTGATTATTTACTGTGTATAGATAGTTAAGAAGTGCCCACCACACAAAGTAATTTGAGAAAGGTGAAGTCCTTCAAAACAGTTTTAATGTCAAACCACTTTCCTCTGCCCTAGGTAATTGTTCTACCTACCATTCACAGTGTCTTAACAATTTCAACAAGAAAGCATGACACTGTCCACTGTTGCTCAAGTAATTGGGAGTATGAACAGTTCTAAAAATCCTCAGTTGCTCAAGGCAGAGTTTCACAACCAACAGTAATGCAGGGACTTGATTAAGAAAATGTTCAAGGTTGGATGGCAATACTTGATTTCCTTCCCTGCACTAAATTCCAGGGCTCAAGTCCAATTACGTTTTCTTTCAACGAAGCACCAACAACTGCAGCACGTATCAGTGAAGAATGAAAGAATTGTGGAAAGATTGGCAAGAGTGTACGAACACTGCTATAAAACACAGGGTGCAATTCTGTACTCTCGCACAAGAGACAGTTCCACAGAACTGCACTGGGCTTACTTCTTATTAGAATAGTAATATTGCACTATTTTGTACCTCTGGCCGATGAGACTAAAACTCAGACACTAAGTCATCCACTATTTTCTACACAAAACTAAACATTCAAATCTGATATCATTTCAAGCCATCACTAAGATTTACCATTAAAACTTTGATTAGGGTGGGAAATGGAACAGGATGGAGGAGTTCGGTTATTCTTTCCCCCGGATAATGGATAATGCCCAGGAGTGTGACCATGCCTGATGGCATTACCAGGTTTACAACCTGGTTGAGCTATTCTGCTCTGACTGTCAGTCAGGAGCCAGACTTCATTTCCCTGTTCATTCCGTATGTAGGGTGCAAGTTGAAAGAATGAAGTGCTTTCAGTCAGAACTTCCATGAGCCAATGAAAGCTGGAAAGAGAGTCTCTATCACAGGTAGACATTAGTTTGCTTCCTGACTGGGAAGTGGCTTTTAGGAGGATATTGTGCAGCCCACACCCTTGGTTGGCTGGATCTGGGCAGTTGGAGGGCTGGTTTGGGTTGGGGGTGAGTTTCACCACCTCTCATCTAGATAGGCAGAATGCTACATACCACAGGAATATGGTTGCCCATATATGTTTCTCCATTTTCTCATTCATTTCCATTTCTCTAAGAAGTTATGATTAAGATATTATCCTAAAGATCAGAGGTTGTACATAATGTTTTAGCTTCCCATCAGAAGCTGAACAAAGGGAGAGCCAACCTAATGTCCTTTGGCACAGAAGTGTACAATTTGGGTGCAGCTACTGTGAAAACCCTGTCTTGTGTTCCCACCAATCTAGCCTTTCAGAGTGGTGAGAAATTTAGCAACATTTCTGTGAAGGATATCATATTCTGGAGAGTTTTGTTTTTCATAGAATTATATGTATCTGCCAAATCCTTGTGGTTGATTTTTCCTGCTGCCAAGTTAAAGGCATGCTAAAATATAAAAACTTTACCTTGCTATTAAGAAATGCAATTAGTGTCAATTCTCCTAGTTTTAGCTGTTTTAATTATTTTGATATTGTATTGTGTGCTGTTTAAATCCCATGGTAAACTTTGGTTATAAGCCAGCCTGAACATTAATAATAAAGGCAACCAGTTTATTGAGCCTATGTATTACTGGAGATGAACTGAATTCTTTTCAGATCAGATAGTATTTGTGCCCCTTTTGTTCTTCTTGAAGGCTTCGTAGCACATTTCCTTACCCTTTTTCTTTGGGCCTAATCCAATCATCTGAGTTCACTGGAAGTGAAGGGGAAACAGAAGATGCTGATTCTCATACTTGTCCTTGCTTGCTCAGAAAAAAAAAACAACGCAGCCCAAATGCTAAGAAGAATGTGGAGTAGGACTAGGAGGTTCCCGAGCATGTCAATTGGGCCTCTACAAGGATAAAGGCCTTGATAGATATCCAACAATGGCTGCCCTTGAGCCCAGGCTGTGACAGTGTCTTCATTCCAGAACATTTTCTAATCTGTGCCCATCTACAGCAGGTAAATGTGTGATCAACATGGATGGTCCAGTCCATAAAGCAGCTGTCACAGAATGTAAACTGCCAGTCTCTTTTACTTCCCACATTTCTTCTCTGGTGTAAAAATATTGACACAAAACATAAAGAACAGCTGTGGGTATGCATGTAGTGTGTGAGGGAACGATTCTATTCCTTTCTTCTGGTACAATGAATATCAAAATAGAAGACAGATCAGTTCAGGATCAGTTCCACTTGGGCATATCTAAGCTTGTAAACTTCATAACATGAGTAGCGAAGTTCTCCATCACATCTAATTCTAAGCAAGCAGCCGGTGTCCATGGGTGTGGTAGGTAGGTATACTTTATTACGGTCAAAGACCAGTAAAACCAATTCAGTATAAAATAGATACATATAATTATTGTTTAGAAAAGTCGATCAGGGTAATAAAATTCCATTAAAACATGTTAAAACCTTCTTTCCAATTATAACATCATATATCCTTAATATTGGTAAAACTTCAGGCAATGTTATATAAAAACAATTATCCATCTAAAATCACCTACCCAAACATCTGTTTATGAACAACCATTGCTGCAGCACAGAATTTGGCCACTTGTCTTGTGATATAAGGGGTATTGTCTGAGAGTAGCCACTGCACATAATCCTGCTCTAATCTCCCAGGAGATTTACAAATAATGGGTGATATAAGCTCCAAATGAAGATCCCGATAACAGGAACAGAAAAGAAGAACATGACTAACTGATTCAGCCTTATCATTATTACAAGGGCAGAGACAATCTGATGCCGGCAAATCTCGAAATCTTCCCTCCAGAAGCTTAGAAGGAAAGACATTGAGCCTAGCTAGTGTGAAAGCCCTAATGGCTTTAGCTGACATAGTGCTGGCTAAATACGAGGAGGTGATGAAAGCAGATTTCTTAAGGAAGTTATATATCCCTAACTGGCCAACATGATCCTGTAATTCAATGTGCCATACCCTTAACTTCACCGCAGGAGAAGCCGTTTATCAATACTTGTGGTCTCAAATTTAGACCAAAGGCGTTCCCTTGGTATGAGATCAAAAGCAGATTTGAAGTCTATAAAGGCTGCATATAGAGCACCACCTTTAAGGGCAGAGTATTTAGATGCCAGGTGGTGCAGAATAAGACCCTGGTCTAGGGTGGATCTTCCCAGCCTAAATCCAGCTTGCTCCTCTGCAAGTATATTCTCCTCAAGTAGCCAATCTTGTAATTTACCCAACAAATGCCTTGCATATAGTTTACTAACAGTGTTTAATAAGCTTATTGGTCGATAGTTAGCAGGATCCCCTCTATTTCCTCTTTTGTAAATTGGGACTACAATGGCTGGACCCCAATCCTCAGGAATACATGCTGTTTTGTCAATCCAGGTGAATAAAGCGGCAAGTACTGGAGCCCACCAGTCAGAGTTAGACATTATAAGGTCAGGTGGAATATAGTCAGTTCCAGGAGCCTTGCCTGGTTTAAGTTGCTTAATTAGTGTTAAGATCTCCCTTGTAGCAACTGGGGGCCATTCAGGTATATGATCGAGATCATTCTGAGAAGTTAAAGTGCTAGCTGAATGGACTGTGTAAATACTTCGAAAATGTTCTTCCCATATACTAGGCAATACATAGAAATCTGGTTTGGGAGTATGATTAAGCGTTCCCTTTGTTACTATCTTCCAGAAGGAAGCCGAGTCCTTCAAAATGGAAGCAGTTATCAAACATTGCCAGGTTTCCTTCTGTGCTTGAAGCTTTTTTTCTTTTTACCAGAGCCTTATACTTCTTCTTAAGCATAAACCAGTCTGATGGAATTCTAGCCAGGTTCTGTTCTCGGTAGGTCCTGTAAGTGACAAATAACGCATTTTTAGCTGCTTTGCACTCCAAGTCAAACCAGGGCTTTGTATGGAGGAGACCAGTAGCTGGTTTGGCAAGCTTTTTACATGTTAGATGAGTTTGCAAAGATTTTACCATGTGTTTATAGGCCTCTATGACTGGTTCCACTGAACTTAGAGAAGTAATTAAATTACTGAAATATAAATAAGGCTCTGTAAACAGCAGCTGTCTCATAGATGCATCCAGTTCTTCTGACCACTTAATGCGGGCTCCTCTTGTAGTGGCTGCAATGGGAGTTATAGAAACAAGGTCCGCAAACAGATTATAATTATTAAAATAGATCTTTAAAACCAAAGGTAGATGGTAGCTTTCTGCACGATATACTACATTAAAATCATGTATATAATTCATCAAGTCCCTGGAAACTAAAACATAATCTATTGTGGAAGCACCTGCTAGAGAGGTAAAGGTAAATTCATCAGGTCTATCACCGATTGTGCACCCATTTAAAAGGGATAAACCTGAATTACTGATCATGTACATCAAGCATAGACCGGCATAATTACAGCCACAGTCTTTAAATTCCCTGTGATTAAAATTTGGATGAAGAATAGGTTCTGGGAAGGTCACATTGAACCGTGCAGAAAGTGCCTCATCATTTGTACCTATCCTAGCATTACAATCCCCAGCGACTATTATAGAAGCATCAGGATACACTTGCGTTAAATGCTCAATATAGTACTCCAGGTTAGCCCACAAGTCATCTGTCATCACACGAGATTGTTGCGGAGGAATATAAACGTTAATAAGTACTAACAAACACGTAGCAATCTTCAGTGTCAAGGCAGAAGCTATCCTGTTGGAAAAATTCCATGCCACTACTGTTGCTTGTAGCTTTGTTGATAGGAAAGTGGCCATACCACCCTTGGGCCGACCTCCTCTATCGCTGGGCGAGGCATTAATGGAATATGCCACATAACCGTTTAACACTGGATCATTTAAAGACCACGTTTCTTGTAGCAGAATAATGTCAAAGTTACTGATATAATCTATGAAGGCAGGATCCGAGGCCTTCGTCTGCCAGCCCGCTATATTCCAAGATAAAAATTTGATTGCGGGTCTCTTATGCCGAAACATGGGACCTTCCAAGTCGGATAGCTGAGGAGGTGGAGAGTCATTACCCAAGTCACAAGCTAATGATGGCGCTAAATGAAAGGGAGAAGATGGCCTAACTGAATTATAATGAGATTGCATACTAACTTCATTTCCTGAGACATTGATCATAGTATGCTTGACATCGCATGGTTTCTCTCCATCGCCTTCAAGCTCTAGACCCAATGGGTTCTTCACGTGCAAAGAATCGCTCCTGTCACCATGTCAGTCCTTGCAGTAATAGCCAATTTCTTGGCCAAAGGATTGTTTAGAAGGCCCATAGGTGTTGGCTCACCCTAATGACTCATCATTCCATCTACTTCTCTTCTTTTTAAATCTTGGATTTAAGCCCCTATTTCTTATAATGACTGGAATTGGGTATCCAACAGTCACGTCCGGATCCACACTTGGTAGGTTCATATTAACACACCCAGTGTTCATGGGTGTGTTAATATGAGAACATGCCTTTTTGGCTTCTTGATTTTACAGCCTGTTATTAATATGTGTGCAACAGGAGGAGTTTTTCCTCTGATCAGTCCATCCAAGATAGTTGTAGAATTACAATCTGTTTTCCTTTCTAAAAGGTTCTGTCTGATAAGGGGAATCTCATCTTTCCACAGTGTCAACCCCCCATCTGATTTCCAAAACTGACTTTTTGCTGAAGTGACGGTTCAGATGTGCATGCATCATCCAAAACACCTACAGGCAGTCCACTTGTCATACTGGAGTAATAAATATCCCTCCTTGCATGGCTTCAAAGTATCTCCCTGCCAATCATTTTTGGCTGTTTCAGAAATTACGTAATCAGTAGTCTGAATGCTTGTATTCCAGCTAGATAGCTTGCAAAGGTCTGAAGATACTGCTATACTTGAATATAGCTGTAAAACCGTAACAATTGCTTTTTTCCTTGTAGGAACTGACTAAGCTTAGAGCAGAAAATTCTTATTTCTGTGAACTACTGTGCCAGTGAAAACACAGATGTTTAGAGATCACTATCTCCTCTGTTTTGTTTCTTTATTTCCTTCCATTTTGTGAAAGGATGTAGCTTCTACTTTAAATGATTTCCTGGAAGAAGGATTGTGAATATACTTCAGAAAATGAAACACTGTAGCAACTATGTTTTTTCCTTATTAAAGAAAATTCAGTGGCTTAAAATCAGTAAAATACAGTATTTTGCAGCTTAATTCTAAAAGTTTCCCCCTCATATTGACATTCTGCTCAGTGCAAATAAAACATTGCAAATAATCTTCCAAGGAAATAGTTTAACTCTGTCATCAAAATGTAGTGTTAGTGTGATGTATCTACATTTCCTAGTACTGTTTAAATTGTTTAAATCTATACCAACAAAGTATACACTGGGCTGTTTGCAGGTGGCAAATACAGTCTGCTAGCTGTTAACTAGCATCTGACAATATTAACAGCCTGTTCTTGCAACTAGCAACATTGTTTAGTTCTCTGCTGCCCAAGGGGATGTTATGTTATGAATGGATTTATCACCCACCCTTGCAGAAAAGGGCTGAATTAAATCCAACATTATAGCAATTGTTGCAACAGATCTTTATTTCTCCCATCAACTCTCTGGCTCCTGAAAACTGACTCTGGAGGGTTCCCCACCTACCAAGCCAGTTTTGGGGTGCATGGGGTTTTCTATTGTTTGTTTTTCCTTTATCTTTGAAAGGTTCCCCTTGACATTTAGTCCAGTCATGTCCGACTCTAGGGTGCGGTGCTCAGCCCCATTTCCAAGCCATAGAGCCAGCGTTGTCTGAAGACAGTTTCTGTGGTCACGTGGCCAGCGCGACTAGACACAGAACGCTGTTACCTTCCCACCGAGGTGGTACCTATTTATCTATTTGCATTTCCATGCTTTCGAACTGCTAGTTTGGCAGGAGCTGGGACAAGCGATGGGAGCTCACTCGTGGACTTCTGACCTCACAGCACAGAGGCTTCTGCAGTTTAACCCGCTGTGCCACCATATCATTTATCTTTATCATTATAATTTTTTAAAAAAATCAGTATCTTGCTTCATAACTGTCTTTAAATCTTTGCTCAGATGTAAGAGTTTATCACTCTTTAAAGCTCATAGTCTATTCACCATTGTATTTTGATGAGGACTTTTCTGAATAGGTACTAGTCAGGACAGCCTCCCAAGGATTCCTCACAACCCTGTGATAAATGCTGGTTCTGCAAAACTATTTGGATCAGCAGAACTGCCGGGCTCTTGATGACTCTGGCAGCATGTTTGAACATCCTTCCTCAGTGATATTCTGGAAAGATTGAGGCATTTGGGAAACAGGTTAGATACTGTCTTCCTTCTCCAAGCTGTAGAATGGGATGATTCAGTCTGTGTGAAAGCAGCTTGAGATAGACTGAGCTAGGCTGGGAGAAAAGGGCACCCATACGTTATGTTCCTTCCTGGAAGAATTCTTATTCTGCCAGTAGTCTCTCCAGAAATTTGCTAGAGAAAATTGCCATCTGTGTTCAAATCTGTAAATAACTGTAAATCCTACAGCATACTATTAACACCAGTATCCTGCTGCACTTCTGCTGAGTGGACATTTCTGCAAGTGTAATAACACAGGACCATACTAGATGCACAGGGTTGCTTTCTTTAGGGAAATTGTCACTTATATATTGACAGTTATGATGCACGAATGGATTATGATAGTCAAATATCACAATCTGCCATTATTACACTGTGGGATATTTTACTCAGTGAAATCTTTGTAGGCTTATGGCCTAGGCCTCTAGCTATCCTGTACAAAGGAAACCAGATATTGACAAAAGAGCTGAAAATTCACTGATTGGAATAATGCATAACAATAACGTAGTCAATCAGGATATTAGTAAAACCCAGTTGATATTCCAAGAGTGTGATATTCAGTTAGTGGTGTTAGGAAGCTCTCCTATAGCCGCTCAGAGTGGTATAGATTTACCAGATGAGCGGGATATAAATCAAATAAATAAATAAATAAATAAATAAATAAAATATATGCAGTTCTACATCTGACAATTAGGTGCACTATTACATTAATACATACCATGATCTGGTGTGGAGCACCTGCCTGCAGAGCCAGAGGTCAGGAGTTGAAATTGCCACTGTACTTCCCAGGAGAGGGTCCCTCTTAGATTTTTCAAACTGTTGACAGCTGCTGGGGTAAGTGCCTTACTACCGGTCCAGCCTCGGGCAAGTTGCCTTCGCCTAGAGTACCACCAGGAAAAGGGACTGGTAAACTGTTTCTGAGCAATGTATTCGCAAAGGCTTTCATGGCCCGGATCTAATGGTTGTTGATGTTTTTTCGGGCTCTTTGGCCATGTTCTGAAGGTAGTTCTTCCTAACGTTTCACCAGTCTCTGTGGCCGGCATCTTCAGAGGACAGCACTCTATGCTCTGGTGTAGTTGACTTGGGAGTTGAGTATTTATGGCTGTGAGATGGGCCTTTGTCTTTTTCTGTAAATGGGTGATTAGTGTGTCTTGTTGTGGGTGTATTGTTGTGATAAGAAGGAGAGATTATCTGTCACTGTGGTTGATGGGTGTCATTAGCTGGTCTTTTGTGTGTAGTGATCCCTGGTCCTTGTGGCTGGGTAGAGTTCGTTGACCTTTTGTGCACAGTATTTTTGAGAGCTGGGAGCCAAGTTTTGTTGAGTTTCAAACTTTCCTCTTTCTTGTTGAAGTTCTGCTGGTGCTTGTGGATTTCAATGGCTTCCCTGTGCAGTCTGACGTAATGATTGCTGGTGTTGTCCAGTATTTCGGTATTTTGAAATAGAATTTCATGTCCAGTTTGTTTTAGGGCATGTTCAGCTACTGCAGATTTTTCTGGTTGTTTTAGTGCTGTCCTCTGAAGATGCCAGCCACAGAGACTGGCGAAACGTTAGGAAGAACAACCTTCAGAACACGGCCAAAGAGCCCGAAAAACCCACAACAACCATTGCTTCTGAGCACTTTATACTATACCTAGAAAACCCTGGGAGGATTGCCGTAAATCAGAATTGACTGGGCAGTGCATGAGTATTGTTCATTTACCTTGTATGTAGATAGGAAAGTAAATAGTAACACTCAAGTTTGAAAAAAAAATTAAGTAAACTGCTTTGCACTAAACAACAAAACAGTGTGTTATCAAGTCTATTCCAATTTCTGAGAACCTTTTGCAGGGTTTTCAAAATATAGACTACTCAGAAGTAATTTATCATTTCCTTCTTCTGGGAGTGCTGTGGAACTGTGCAGCTTGCCCAAGGGCACACAAGCTGACTCTTTTTCTGGAAGATGCAATGGAAATCAAATTTCTTACACTACTGTGTGTTGGCAGGTGCTCCATCTCACTGAGGTATCTGGCCTGCTCTATATGCTTATAGTCCACCCATGTGTATGTGTGTTATATACGCTATACCTTCCTAGGCCACCCTAACATTTTAAAAAGTCTAAGTTTTCCTTGCATTAATTTGCAAAGTATCTTGTCAAAGTGGCAACAAGGAGCAAGATCTAATTTTGATATAATATGGTTAATAAAATATGTTTATTATTCCCTTGGAAATCCAGTTATCTCATTGAAGGAAGTGATTGTCATTTGGCAGAGAATAACCTTTTGTGGGCCAGAATCCCTAGAAGAAATGTTAAGAGCTTTCAGACAGCTGTTGCCCTCCTTTAACCACCAATATGAATGGGTTGAATTCTTCTGAGTAGGATGTTTCTCCGTTTATCCATGCACACTGGATTTGTGGGACAGTGCAACTACACGTCAATCTGGTTCCGAGAAGTCAAAGCCCATTTCGGAATCAATCACTTGCATTTGGTGAATCTATTAAAATCAGTTCTGAGAAGTGATGCTGCTTTGCTTTAATTATCCTCTGTGGTAGCTGCAAAAAGCTTGTAAACAATCGTTTGTGCTAGATAAATGCTTCCAATACAGATTTGCTTGCAGGGTGGAAGAAATGTGCTTCATGACTGAATTTTGTAGTCTATTTGCTCAAAACATGGCAGGTAGAACACTTAATCAAGCCTTTAAAATAACATTTATATCTTAGTAGATAATTAAAGGCAATAGGTATATATTTCTTTTTTATCTACAATTCCACTTACTTTTGGGATTGTTCAGATGTTTTCTTCCTTAGCTGACCCACTTTATTCACATTCAGTTGCAGACTTCAGCAATTTGTTCCATATCTCAACCACAGTTTTGTCTAAAATGACCCCATAAAACTTAGGAACCTGAAAATCGAATTTCCCTTAAACATTAAATAACCACAAATGTGGAAAACATGTTAAATGTCAGTGGTATTAGTTTTGCATGAAAAAAAAATTAAAGATACTTTTGCTGTTGGACACAGTTCTGTCACTTCCAAAGGTTAAATAACCCATTTACTTAAAAGTATAGGTTTACATTAATAAGAATAACTCAGAAGTACTTTCCTTCAAAACAAGGCCTAAAGGTCATGTACATCCATAAGGTCTACATGATTAAGTACTGCTAGAGCATACTAATTATTGTATTTATTCTCACATAGAAGAGTAAATAAATTAGTCTGTGATTTGTGTATCTTCTCACCTTTTGCATTTATTTTTTCTGAACAATTAAGCTTCTGCTAGGTTTTATTATTATTTATTTATTATTTATTTATTTCTTATTTATTTTATTTATATCCCACCTATCTGGTCGGACGAGGACCATTTCTTAGTATGAATCCATAGAACAATCTCCATCTTCTCCCAGTGGAACCCATTCATAAAGTATTGATAAAAACTATGTTTCTGACAGTAGAACTGATTAATTATTGTGTAGATACCATGATGGGCAACATTGCTGCCTTTTGTGGAATAGCTAAAGCTGACACAAAAGAGAAAGTCTCAAGAACCTACTTATACAACTAAAATAGGTTTGGTAATATATATTATGTGTGTGTGATGTGCGTGTGTATGTTCTGTGCTGTTAAGTCAGAAGTGACTTATAACGACTCTAATAGGGCTTTCAAGGTAAGTGAGATATTTAAGGAGTGGTTTTACCAGTTCTGCTCCCCCAGTCAGCTTCCATGGCTGAGTGGGGATTCAAACCTTGTTCTCCAGAGTCCTAGTTCATCACACTATCCATTTCACCACATTGGGAATCCCAATACATATCATACTTAACCATATTTTATATTCTTGTACAATGATAGTCCTCTTGTCAACAGGCTGATTTAATTGTTATTGAATATAGTACCTAGCTGCTGGTTATAACTGTTTTTTGTGGTTTCTGTGACTCAAACAGCTGAGACCTCTGCACCTGGGCAGAGCATACTGGGCCATTCAAGAGTAGAAAAATATTTCTTGTGGTATCTCTGTGCCCCCTCAACCATGCATGTACAACCCCCTCAACCTACAGTATGCCCCTCAATTCTTTTCCATTCACTGTCTGCAGTAGCAGAGCCAATGTAGTCATATTCCTATTATTTCTTCTGCTAGATTTTTGCCTTCTGATTCTAATCTTATTCCATTCCTTTTGTGCAGCTGATAATGGAAGCCATGGGAATTTTTCAAAAACAGAAAATTTCCAATTGCCCACAAAAGTCCTGAGGTTACTGCGGAATCCCTTCTGTCACAGGGAAACTTTTACAGAAAAACTTCAGCTTCCAAAAACTGCTGCTACTAAGATGACTTTACTGCTGGTGGTCATTGTAGAAAATTAAAGACTTCCCCCATCCCACTGCCCCCAGTGGCTTCCCCCCAACAAAAGGGATTCTATGGTAGCTGCAGGAATTTTAGGGAGGAATTTTTAAAAAGTCTAGAGCATCACAGCTGCTGATGACATCAGCGTTATTCAGCAAAATTTATGGAATAGGATTTCAGACAATTTTTTTTATTTGTTTGAAAAAGCTCTTCAGAAGACATTTAAAGAATACTGTACATGACATCCATCATCAAATAACAGTTCTTCACTGTATACTAGATTAGATTAGGCATCCTTCAGACTATGGTAACGTGCTCTGAATGGAGGACTTGGAACAACGTCTAGTGTGGCTGAGAAGGCCAATTCGAGAGTGAAGACAAATACAGCCTGTCCCCTGTCCAGCTCCCTGATTTTGCTGGTTTCGGGACTGCCTCTTTGCCTCGGCCTGCTGGACAACTGTATACTAATTATTTTAATTATCTACATCACTTTTTCATCATGATGGTGAGGACAGTATCATATAGAATGTGCTCTACGGAGGTACAATAATTTGTCTTTTCCATCAGAGGAGACATAGAGAAGATCCTATTCTTTTCCTTAGTTTTGGAAGACTGGTAATGTGTACATCTTAAATAAATACAAATGGTACATACAAATGTATATTTATGCTTTTAGGCAACAATACAGGACTTGGAGCAAAGGAGACCACAACTGGAGGAGTTAATAACAGCGGCACAGAATCTGAAAAATAAAACAAGTAATCAAGAGGCTCGAACAATCATTACTGACCGGAGTAAGTGCTGAATTTTCTGGTATCAATTCTCTAATACAGTATTTCTAATACTACCGTAGTATTTTTTACTATTTCTATTATTGACTTTCTAACATTATGTTCTAATACTAGAAGAATACTGGATTGTGTCCAAATATGTCCAACCCCCCTGAAAAACATTTCAAAGAGATTCATAAGGAATTTTAAGGAAATGTCTGAACCATGGCATCTGAAGCTGCAGCAGGGATGGGTAACTCGAGTCGTGCAGGTCGCTATTGAGTTGCTCTTAAATCATACTAGTGACTCGACTCAGATTTGACTCGCCAGCTTGTTTAAATGACTTGGACTTGACTCACAACTTGCAGCCTTTTTCCCAAGTTGTTTTTAGAGTTCCTATTCTTTAAGTTTTTTTTTAAATGTTTCACTGATCCATTAAAATACTTCACTTTTGGTGAGGGGGAGAGGAAGGAAGGCTGCTTCTATGGGACCAGGTGTGTGAAGTGGCTGTTAAACTTGCTGACAGAGCTCTTCTCTGCAAGTTTTTTTCATCATTTTGCAGAGAGTGTGTGCACTCATATATGCAAGTGACTTCTTTTCTTCTTGAGTTGCTATCCCACAAGACAGACAGACACACACACCCACACACACACACCCTCTTTGCAAAATGATGCAAAAATGTCATCATTTTGCAGAGAGGGAGTGTGACGTTTACCACGTGGCCCCTGCTTGTTTCACTAAACAAGGAGCTCACATTATATATCCTACCACGTCCTTTACCACACTGCCACCAATTGCTCTCTTTGCCAACTATGTTTCCTGCAAAAGACTGAGGTCCATTCAGTACCAAACTTTGAAAGAAGAACAGGTTTATTGATTACAAGTTGTTTCGGGAATAGTTCTTAATGTCATGAGTGCTTCCGAAGACCTGGACCCAGAAGGGTTAACTGTGGCTGAGGAGAATGTGGAGAGATCAGAAACACCTGAACTGCCTCCAGATTCTCCCTCCACAGCAGACAGGCTTCGGGGCAGGCTTCAGGAAGGACTTAGGACAAGAAGAGCAGAGGATCGCTCTAAGGCTTTCCACAGGGACCTACTTTCATCTAGTCCTGAGTATTAGCAGAATAGAAAGCTTTCCAGCAGCTCAAGGAGCTGTTTCATTATAAAACAAGCTTCCAGTGAAGCTAGAAACTTCGTGGAAGCAAGGAGTCAAAACCTTGGCTTGCATCCACGTTTCTTGCATCGTGTTCCTGTCTCTGAACCCCGGACTTTGACCCTGGACTGCGCTGATATTGGACTCTGGACTTTGGCCCTGGACTACGCTAGTATTGGACTCTGAACTCTGGACTCTGACCCTGAACTACACTGTGTATCGGACCCTGGACTTTGACATTGGACTTCATTCTGTAAGTTGGTTTCTGGACTTTGGCTTTGCATTCTTGATATCTCTGACCCTGGACTGGTTTATCGGACTTCAGCTATTGTAACCCCTGGGAACGTGACACTTAATCACATTCTTAAAGTTACACAAAGCACTCAGTATTTTCCTTTAACCTCTTCTATATTTAACTAATACAGATAACACTCTGACTGTTCACTCCCTAAACTCTCTCTCTCTGCTTCAAAACCCAAACCTTCTCTTCAAACTTCTCTCCTCTGTCTATCTACTCTCTCTACATCTTCTCTATCTACACTCTGCTACAGCCCTCCTTCTATATAGCTGGCTCAGCCTCCCAACAGCTCCCTATTGGTTTATGCAAATACACTGCTGAATATGCATGACAGGAACCTCTACAGGGAGTGTGTGTGTATCTCTTGCAGGAAAACAACTCAAGAAGAAAAGAAGTCACCCATGTGCTCGCATGCACACACGCTCTCTGCAAAACAATGTAAAAACTTTTCATCATTTTGCAGAAAGGGAGTGTGTCTGTGTCTCTTGCAGGAAAGTGGCTCGAAAAGAAGTTACCCAAGTACTTGTGCATGCACGCACGCACGCACACACACTGCAAAATGATGCAAAACCTTGCAGATAAGAGGTCAGACAACAAGTTGAGCAGCAACTCCATTCATCTAGTTCGGATCAATGGAGCAAGATTTTTTTAAAACAATTTAACACTTTTTAAAAAAGTTTTCAGGGCAAGGACAGATGGGAAGGACAGTAGATGGTTCACAAGCCTTAGACCTACCACACACATCCCACACAGACCATACTCACCCTTCTCTCCCCCCCCCCCGGAAAAAAAAGCTTATTTTAAATAACAACTTGAGACTCAGACTTGGGACTTAGTACCAAATACGTGGACATGGGACTTGGACCCAAAGAGTTACCAACGACGTCCCTGAGCTGCAGTAGAGAGGAACTGGAGGTAATTGAGTGGAGTAATTTGTAAACTGTTTGCCTGATTTTCAGTAATCCCCCTCCCACATATTCCAGTTATATTTCTACAGTTATAGTCAGAAAATGAAGCATGAAAATAAGCAGATGGTACTTAGCAGGAGTCAAGCCTGACAGGAACATAAGCAGTCTTACCAAAGTCCCATTATAATATCAACACAAATCAGTCAAGACACTGGGAGAGTTATGATCCATCTCCTGATGTTTTAAAATAATTTGAAATGCATTCATCAATTTTCTGAATCAAAAATGGAAGAAAAGACCATTCTTTCCTTATAGAGTTTTCCCCCAAAACAGAACAACTCCCCACCCACAGAACAAAGATATGGACTCTCCCTTATGGAGGATAAAAGAGTGGAAGATGATTTTCATAGAATCATAGAATAGTGAAGTTGGAAGAGGCCTACAAGGCCATCAAGTCCAACCCCCTGCTCACTGCAGGAATACCAATACATTTTGATCATCACACAGATGGTCTGAGAGAAAGAACTGAGGACCCACTGCTTACCTCCATTGCTTCAATCAAGTTCATGCCCCCTTGCAGCTGCTCTCAGGGAGGAGGATCACACTATCTCTCAGAGTGTAATATATTTTGACTATGTGAATGCATCAATCTGAGTAAAAGAGGCTGATATTTCCAGCATGCCATTCCAATTCAAGAAATCTCTTAAGGTGTGACAATGTGACATTAAAGGATAGTACTCTTGATACTCAGGATCATAACATATACAGTATTAGGATAAGCTTTTAAAAGCTTTTGATCATACAACTCTCAACGTCTTGACTAATGTCTTATATACACTGAATTTATGATAGTGCTGAAACTAGAAAAGTAGAACACATTCTAAGGTGAATAATAATGAGAGGTTTGGTGTTTTGTTGGTTTTTATTATTATTTTGCTGGTTCCTTTGCAATTAATATGGTATCAAGAAGACCCTTTTTCTGCAAAGGTACATGATGGCTATATTTTGTTTGTAATTGAAAATCCATACCTCTTTAACTCTCTTGTCTCTAAAATTTAATAAAATGTTCTCTGAGTGTTTGATTTTTGGAGGCCTCAGCTAATGAATGTTCTGCTTGGTGAGCTATTTTTCTTTCTTAGGTATTAATTTCAAAACAGCCTCCACAAGAGTAATTTCCCTATCTTGAAGCTTAATGAAATCATATGATAACTATGTGAGTGTGACATCTTTGAAAGACGTGACTACTATATATATCCAAATGAGATTATAATTTTTATTTCTGAGTTATTTTTTCTAATATGCATCAAAGGTTGTCACTGGAAGTGTTCATTAAAAATGGGAAGTAGGGTAACAAATGTAGAATAGTGTATATGCATACATTGATCAGGATTGCATTTACCACATTAAAGTGCCTGCTCTGGTGATAAACTGTTTACCTATTAAATAAGACTTAGAACACTGAAAAGAACCATGTTTTCCTTAAATTTGGTCTGTTTAGCAAAACTGTTGCATATAATTCCTGAAAATATTGCAAGTTTTCTGTATTACAGTTTCCTCTAATGGAGATATGATAATTCATTGCTGGTATATTCCCGCGTAATACTTCTTCATACCATATATATTCTTGTGTTTGAGCTAGAGCAAGGGTCTCCAAATTATGGTCCGCGGGCCACATCCAGCCTGCCTTGCCTTTTTATTCGGCCCAGCTGGCGGACGGGTGGATGCGTGCAGGCGGCAGTATGGGTGGGTGTGCATGTAGGAGTGTGTATGTCCATGCATGCATGTGTGCAGGAGTGCATGTGTACACATGTATGCACACATGCATTCATCCCTTGAAAATCTGAAGCATATATGTTGTGGCCCTCACTCTGAAAAATCTGGAGAACCCTGACCTAATGGAAAGAAATATCCTTTAAAAAGTTGTCTTTCTTGAATATTGTCATTCTCACATTGTTTCTATGACATACAGTGTATATTTAGTGTACAGTATAAGGTCTTGATGTGAGTGTAGTGTTTAGGTAAAAAAAGAAAAAGTAGTAAATATAGTGAACAGGAGGAGCTGGGCAGTCTGCACTATTTCTCATTTTTCTGATGGACCGAAAGTCTGACAATGAAGATGATTCAGAGACCTAAAATCACAGTTTAATCCTGGTGTTTGTTTTTGTTTTGTTTTGGTAAATTACCTCTCTATATTTCAGGCAATTTGCAGGCAATTTCCCTTATACGTCACAAGTGGCTAGAATGGTAGGGCTCATGGGAGGTATGGTCCAGCACCATCTGGAAGGCTACATGTCTCTGTGATTTTAGGTAATTAAAGACTTCCCCCTCCCATTCCACAGGCCCCTATGGCTTCCCAGTTATGAAAGAGATTCCATGGGAGATTTGAAGACTTTCAGGGAAAAAATCTAAATTATTTTATTTCCAAAAAAATATGGTGGCTGATAACCACCATATTTCCTGTGCATAGCCTTGCACAAGACAGGAGTTCGGCCGTTGGCTCTCAGCTGATGAGAATGGCCACACCTAATGATAATAATGCATTGTGTCAGGAGGCTTAGTTTCCTTCATTCTGCTGACACGACGTCTGACTTTCATTCTGACCAGCAGTTGCAAATTCAGCTTGATGGTGAGTTTCCAGTGTTTAAAATCTAGATAAATAAGTTTACCTTAGTCAAAAAGTAATCTATCATAATAACAAACAAAGCTGTTTTCATGACTTCTTTCACCAAGTTCAATTAAGTCCCACCTCCGTTCAGACTCTAGCCAATTCCTCTTTGTAGGATGGGTCAACTGGTATGACGTTATGTTACTCATATGGTAACTTTCTCCAGCATCATGTCCTGTCCTGCCAATATATATAACTTCAGTTTCCCTAATGGTTAATCAAAGTATCTGGTCAGCACTGAGTTACTGTGAAAGGTTGTTGAAGAAGTAGTCCCACCACTTGACTGCATTTCAAGGGTCCCATGAGTTCCACCCATGTTTTCAGCTGTATCAGTGCAAAGAACACATCACTGATGCAAAGGATACCTACCTGCTTTTTGTATGTACAACTTTTTTCAATGGCATTACACTGTTGCCCTTAGATGCTGCTTAGTTTGTATTATGTCAAAGCAGCATTAGTTAAGAGACTTACCTTGGGCTTGGAAGTCTGGGAATTCTAAGTTTAGTAACACTGGAAGTAGATCCCAATGTGAAAATTAATGGAAGGCTGACATGTTTCTTCATTTACATGTGCCCCAAGCAAAGTAACACAATGTTTGTCTGTTAGAATCATATTGGCCAAACTTCTGTTGTGTTGTTCCACAACACAACAGAATTTTGTGTCCACAGGAACAATGGGAATGACATTACTGGCAGCACCAGGTTGCTGGTAATAAAAGAGTTCCCGCTTTGATTTTGGGTTACGTGTGATTTTGCTCATTGCACATGAGTTGCTTACAACCTGGAATCAAAGCAATTACCAGTAATATGCCTCTGCCAGTAATATCACTCCTTTTCAACAGGATATGGGCCTCTATTCTATCAAAAAATTTATTTGAAATTCATTTCCAAAGACAACTTTCTGAAATATCCACAGCGACTTGAATAATGTATAACTCAAAACATCTAAATATACATAGCAGTATTTAGTAGAGGATCCTGAAATTGCTTTGGCATAAGCAAGTTGCAAAGCATTTTATGCCATGTGTCTTGAGCCAGAAGTATAGTAATAAAGATGCCTTTATTGAAAGCCTTGCTTTCTCTGACAGTTTTATAGCAAAATCTTCAACCTATCATTTACACACACAAAAGGATATATGAAGCCACTATGGTGAATTACAACAGTGCTGTTGATCCCAATGTCTTAATAAAATAAGTATCCCTCTATATGGCTTTCTTGTAGCTTTTGACAACCTAACAGCTTTGCAAATATTTAAATTGTATACCAGAGATTACAAAGGAAACATGGAGTTTATTGTTCTGTCACAATTCTAGAATATTGATTTAGTGAGTCAGACATAAGTCAGTTAAGAAAATGTCCATGAACCTAAGTTGGTATAAAGGTACTTTTAATGGTGTTTTGTTGATTGAGGTCTGTGCCTTTCTTGTTCTTCTCAAAGCTGCTTTGAATCCTGTGGAATGGACAGAGTAAGAGGAAGTACATGTCACATGCTTCCTATTTAACATTTCCCCAGGACAAAAATATAGGCAGAAATGTGCAAACATCTGCTGTGATCAGTAATGAAAATTTCTATCTGTGGGTGCACATTTCTATACATATTTTCATAACTGCACACATAACTGTATCCCTCCATGCAGCAAAGATGCTATGTGTCCAGCACAGGATAACACAGTAGTTTCCCTGACTCAGTGATGGTCCTTCAATTTCTCTTCCTCTATGCCACTTCACCAATTACAGCTGGGCTTTTGGGTGGCAAGGCTAAGCTATGAAGGATCTGTCGGTTTCAACCCTCCTACATAATGGAGAGGGTTTTCAGATCAGCTATGGAGTGTTTTCCCTCTGCAAGAAGAAAGCCAGAGCCAGCCATCATCCTAAGGGGAAAAGCTTTTACATCAGAGAGCTATCCTGACTTTTTGTTCTTATTACAGAAATTGAGTACTGCCAGCACAATTGCCAAGGTCCATTGTATGACACTGAAATAATAACCTCACAGCACAATAAAGTAGCCCTTTATAATATCCCTTGGTAGCTTGAGTCTGTGGTGGTCCATCATAGCTGACATTTATCCCTAAAAGGGTCATTTTCAGTGTGAAATCAGATCACTTCTGTCAGTCGTATCAAAGCTCATCTATTAAGGTAAAAGTTGCTTCCTTGTTGGAATGATTCCAGGCAATATCAGCTTGTCTAATCCTACAAGCTTTATTTATCTAGTTGCTAGTATGTGATTTTTAAAGTTGCTGATACATGATATGCTATACTATCACATTGTTAGTGATAATGATGCCATTGTCCGAGATCCGTTATCTCCAGTGATTCTTTCTTATCCTATTATAGCCTTCTTCCCATTAAGCAATGAGCTGGATTAAGAAAGAATATTTCATGATTTAATTATACGTAGATACAAATTCATAATAGCATTTTTTTCAAGTGGAAAATGCTGTACTATAAAACACATGAACTTGCCTTTGTGATCTCAGTATGAACTTCTTTATTTTGCAGGCAGGGCTTTCCCTATTTACTGCACTCTCTGTTTTCATTAGAAAATCCATTGTAGTTCATTTTAGTTATAATAGCATGTAATTTTCAAATGCACACCCTTCACAGTGATCCATTTCCCCCTCACTGTAGCCTTACTGGAAAGTCAGGGACCCCATGATTAAGGGTGCAGACAGAGTTGTTGGAGAAGGGGACATTCATCCAAAATTTGGTGAAGAATGACATGATTTTGGACAGTTCTCTACTTTCTCTACAATACTCCATTCCACATTGTTTAGGGGACTGAAGGTATCATAGAGGAAAGATGGAGATATGAAATTTCCCTTCTCTGAACTTTTCTTAAATTAATCTGTTTCAAGGTACAAGCCACAACTGAAAATTAAACAGGATATTCTAATGACTCTGTATCAAAAAATCTATGTGAAAAACAGTAGAAGCAAATGATACAAAAAATGGGAAATATTTCAGTATTACAGTCCTTTAAAGGACGAAAAATATTTTAGCATGCCAAACAGATTTATCTTATGATGCAAATGTTTCAGTGCTGTGAGTGATAAATAGTGCCAGGTGCTGCATCTGACGTGTCCTTAATCTCTTTGCTCTCAAGGGTGTATAGATTCTGAGCTATATTGACTAGATTTTTGAATATGAAATTGGTGTATACATTCAGAAATACAGCTTCACTTTTACGTGCAGTGTGTTGATATGTGGTATGATCTCTCTGTGGATGTGTGTTTGTGTACTGTGTGTAGAGAGAGAGCTACTTCCTCAAAGATTGGATTTTGAAAAGTCAGCCACAACGTACTACGTACTTAATATAATGGACGATTTTCTAAAGTAATGTTGTGACATTAAATAGTGGCTTTCTAGTTAGTATTCTTCCAAGTGACAACAGCTACCAATACTGTTTAATATTATGGTTTAAAACATACAAAATAAATTTAACTTCTGGATATTTGTCTTACACAGCAGAATTTGTAAGAAAATTCACCATTTCTGATAAGCATTAGACATGCTTCTGATTCTGTATTCATTTCTTTATTTTCCTGTGAGTTAGTGATATGCAAACTGTGACCATCTACAGAACATTTTATTGGAAACAATTTGTTGATTCATTATTAAAGCCAATCCTTGGAAAGGAAGAAAATATACATTCTTGGAATGCCTTCACATAACATTTAAGAGCTGTTTTCAAAGTCACAAAATGCCTACATTTTTAATGAATATAAGGAAATGTGTAACCACAGTGTAAGTTAACATATGCAATGATCTCACAGGCTTGCTGTATGTGTAAAGCCAGATCGCAGATTAATACTGAATCAGTTTTATTCATTATTCTTTATCTTTTAAAATGCTCATATTTTAAATGGACCTGAAATTTTCATCTGAAGTGTCATATAAGAGAAAAGGAAATCGTATTTTTCTTAAAATTCGCCTTCCATATAAACTTACCCGGCAGTTAAGATCTAGCCAGGAGGCCCTCCTAAAAGAGCCATCCCTCAAGGAGGTAAGAGGGATGGCTTGTAGACAAAATGCCTTTTCAGCAGCTGCCCCCAGACCGTGGAACGTCATCCCAACTGAGATTCGTCTAGCGCCGACGTTGATGACATTTCGGTGCCAGGTCAAAACCTTCCTTTTTCCAGAAGGCTTTTAACTGAAATAATATCCACTGTGGGTCCTGATGGCAATTTTTAGAGTGCTTTATTTTTTTTTGTATTTTAATTGTGTTATCTTTTTATTGCATTTTAATTGTTGTAAGCCGCCCAGATACCTCTGGGTTGTGTAAGTGGCATATAAGTTAAATAAACAAACAAACAAAAAAAGTAAACACACACTGTAATATGGCAAAGAAAATGGCAAGAAGCATGAAAGCAAGATAATATTATTCAGGCTTATAACCAGATATGTATCTATAACTACCAGAAAATAGAGTATAAATGGGGATGTGAGGCAGACAGCAATGGGTATTGTGCCACTGAAACATCCAAAATGCATTGGCTTCATGCTTCCTTAAGTAAGTAATGGATTTCATATATTTCTAGCCTTAAACTGCCAGCTGACCATAAATTGTGCATTAGTAGGTATAAAATTGTTTTAAGTGTTTCACTAGAGCAGCTTTATTTTAATAATGCTAATAACATTATGTTTATGTTAAGAGAAACTGGAACACCATTTCCTTATTTGTATGTCCTGTTCCTAAGTACACCACCAGAGAAATATTTTTAAATATATTTTCATGTGCTGATAATTTAAAGATCCTTCATCCATGAATAGCAACTATATTCCGTATTATAAACTTTGTTCCCTAGAACAGATTGTTTAAGAACTGAAAGATCTTTGCCTGCTTGTGGAAAGACATCAAAGGTATGGTGAGCCCCAGTCCTGGTTAGGAGATGTGTTCATGGATGTTCAAAGTGCCACAGTGGACAATAAATAGCAGGAATGATTAATACCCATGCTCTCTGGAGAAGTAACTTCTTGGTTCACTTCAAAGCCAGTGGCAGATGGTCTTCTCTGATGGATATTACTTTCCCATCAAAATGAAATGAATCCAGAAATCCAGGATTTTGATGTAGTTATACTTGGACAGTAGTGTGTCTTCTTAAAACAGACATTGTAGCAGCTAAGGCAGACTGTGATATTTCCAGTTTGTATGAGAATGCAAATACTTTCAGAAAATTACAGGATGGAGAGAGTGTGAAATTATTGTGATGCATGGCAAATCGGCTATTGCTGTTCTCTAGTTTCTTGGTGTGTTTGGTTTTTGTAGGGGTTAAGAGGTGACAGTGGGGTTAAGAGGTGACAGTACTTGTAGCAGCAGTGCAATCCAATAAGAGATTGAGGAGATATTATATATGCATGCAGATATATAGCTTAAATAGAGGATGAAAAGTTTAATTTCTCTTGTCTCTTGGACAGACTGTGGAACTCTGGCAGTGTGCCATGGGGATCTTCAGAAGTCGTCCCCCCCCCCATAATAATGAAGAATGTGATACCAAATTTGATTTATATTACCTTTCCAACATGCCATCTAAAATTATCTCCAGCTTTTTTCATTAACAAACATATACCTCCTGTCCTGTTTCTCTTTAATTCTGTTTTTCTGCATACCAAGAAACGTGTATACTTCAGCATAAACCCTGATCAAGCATATCCGTTTCTCCTTCCCTGCCAAAGGACTTTCTTTAGACTTCTATGCTACTTTTTTTGTATTATACTATGGTAAAGTGTTTTAAGTGTTTAAAAGATTTTTTTATAACATGGGGATCAGTTTCTCAGCAAGCCATGTAAAGTATTTACCAGTAATTCAATTTGCCCTCACCAAAAAAAACCCTCCAGTTTATGAATGTCAGATATTGTGCTTCTGTATCCAAGATTTAAAATGTTAGGCAATGGTCTGATATTACTGCACAATATAATGCCCTCATTGCCATCAGAAAAAAATGATGTTAAGCTTTACATAGCAAAGAGCAGCCTGAATGCTGATGACACCAATATCAGCAATCAAGATGATTTACACTACAGGATACCCTCTTGGGCTCAACTCCATTTATTCATCACTTAACCACTTTTCATTCAGAAACAAAGGAATTGCCAGGTCTGTTTTCCCCACAAGTTCTTTAGATCCTCTTGGTCTCTAGGAAGCCCAGTTTTTGTTATACTGCCCCCATTTTTCGAATTGCCTGGTAGAATGTTGATTTGCTGTGGTGCACAATAGCATTGCTGTAAGCTCATGCAGCTATGAGAGGAGTGATGTGAGCAGATAGCTGATATATTTTAAAATTTCCACACTTTGTGGTTTCTTCTTCTTCCTCATAGTTAAAAATATATATTGTGACAAATAAAGTAATTCATGATGCACCTTCTATGAACCTGAATAGTACACTTCTGTGCATTAGTATGCTCAGTTTCCAGAGCTTTCTGTTTAGCCTTCTTAAAGTCATGAAATGTGGCACTAAACAACCAACCACACAAATAAATACACAGCCGTCTTGTAGTAATACATTTTTGTGAAAGTATAAAACAGCTTGTATCCCAGCTCTCAAAAAATTCTATGTGACATGCATACACCATTTTATCATAATATTTTTTCCTAGCATCTGATGAACCTCTCCTTGCTTATTTATATTGTTATATCAGGAACTTTGGTTTTGAAACTAAACAGATGGAAGGGCTCATCCTATGCATGAAAACCTTCTACTGTATCTGTCAATGGAAGGCTCCTGTAGTGCTTTATGTTCTCTAGAATTCAAAGAGCTGAGGAACTCTTTGGAATAATGTGAAAGGTTGCTAAGTTCCCACTTGTGGGCTGCAGAAAAATCAGAGAATAAAAAACTATTGAGCTCATTGGGTCTTATGCTTTGATTTTTATCTATTATATGGATATACCAGCTTTTTAAAGCTTTTGTTTGTTTGTTTGTTTGTTTCAGTGGTTTGTGTACTGCTACCTTTAGTGTCATGCACTATTCTGGACAGTTAAAAATAGTATAGACAGCCCTCCCAACTAAACCACTAAGCCAAAATAAACTTCCCTATTATCCCAAATCATACCAGACCTAGACTCAACAAAACACACTGAGAAGGTAAAAATCATGCTCATAATTAATTCCAGAGGAGAATATTTCTAAAGGTTTATTGAAAAAGTGTGATCTTTAAAAACTTTTTAAAGGTTTTTAAAACTTTTAAGAAATTTATTATTTAGGTGTGATATTAAATTTATAAACAGAGCATCTTATTTTCAAATACGTAAGGGAGAAACTAATTTTTCGTTGTTCAGATAGGAATGAGAAAATATTCCCAAATCAAATTGATAGTATATTTAATATTCTTTAAAAGTATAAAAATTAGAGATAATGGAAGGAATATTAGTAATACCAATTGTATTAAAAGAATTGATGCTGAGAGATTTGAGGCATAGTGAATTCTGATATGAATGGCAGGTGCT
The DNA here is from genome assembly GCF_051106095.1 of Pogona vitticeps. Lineage (NCBI taxonomy): Eukaryota > Metazoa > Chordata > Lepidosauria > Squamata > Agamidae > Pogona > Pogona vitticeps. The sequence continues at coordinate 192,412,078 of NC_135785.1, read as the reverse complement.
ATTCAATCTGTTTCTCTCAAATCTTTCATTACATTAATGTTTCTAAATACTTACCTATAATTTTAGAATTCTTGGTAACTATTAATATATTTAAATGAGAGCTGTAAGAATAATGTTATCACACACTTTCACATAAATATTAAAATCAGACTGAAAATTCTATCTTGAACCATTTTTAAACTAAAAGCACTGGCCGAAATCCCGTTACTTAGCATAGTAAATTGTACTAAAGTAGGCTCATTATATCAGTGAAGATTTGGTGAGTAAACATTCAAATAAGCCTATTCTGGTTGCAACTTACTGGATTTTGGCCAAAACAAAAGCAAAGCTTGCTGCTTATATACCTCCCCATAGAGCTGATAGCACTCTCTGAGTGGTTTACAATTTTTTAATTATGCAGGCTACAGATTGCCCCCCCCCCCAGCAAGCTGGGTGCTCAGTTAACTGACCTTGGAATGATGGAAGGCTAAGTGAACTTCAAGCTGGCTACCAGGGACTGAACCTGTGTCATGAGCAGAGTTTTGGCTGCAGTACTGCAGTTTAACCACTGCACCACAAGGATTTTGGCTATTGTTTAAAATGTGTGTTTCTTTTCATTCATTAGAAATCTAGGTTCCTTATTCTTAGCTATACACAAAACAAATAATGAGAAGAGACTGGTTTAAACCATGAAAAAAGATTTTTATTTAAAAAGCATACCTAACAGGTATGAAAGGAAAGATAAGTTACTGAATATGAAAAATAATGGCTATAACAAATGTAAAATCTAAATTTATTTCTTTAGTATTTAGAGTTCTAAATAATTATGTTACACTCTTTTGTCTTTTTTCACATATACCCATTCTAACTACCGTGTTTCCCCCAAAATAAGACAGTGTCTTATATTAATTTTTGCTCCAAAAACGCATTCGGGCATATTTTCAGGGGATTTTTTTCATGTACAACAATCTACATTTATTCAAATACAGCCATATCATCTTCTAGCTCCACAATGGTGGGTTTCACTTAACTGGGGCTTATTTTGGGGGTAGGGCTTGTATTAAAAGCATCCTGAAAAATCATACTAGGGCTTATTTTCAGGTTAGGTCTTATTGTATGGGAAACAGGGTATTTTCTCTTCATTCACTCTACCACAGACTACTACCATCTCTCAAACAGACTTCTAACTCCATTCAGATCTCTTCTCTTAAGGTTTCTGATCTCTCCCCAAACTGTTATATCCTGAGTGACAGGCCCCACTTGCACAAAATTCCAATCATTCTTAATGAATCATCATTCAGATGCCAATCACACTAGCACTCCGCCCATGTCCAGGCATTCAAAACTATTTATATTCAAACCTGATACATTAGTCCATGTTGAGCCTCTACTTAAATGTATATGGAAGGCTTTCCTTCAGTGACTGGCTATACAAGTGTGACTTTTAAACAGATTGTTATGCATTACTAGTCTGACTGGGTCTTTATTACTACTTGTGTTTACCAACTCTCAGAGTTTTTTTTGGTTCCTTTTTAATTTTTGCATACATATTGTTTCAGCTTTAATATTGTCTCTTTTTTATGTAAGATGCCTCATTATACATTGTTTTCAGCTTTAAATATTGTCTTCCAATGATGTAAGCTGCCTTGGGTCCTTCTTAAGGAGAAAGGTGGGGCAAAATGTTATAAACAAACAAACAAACAGACAGACAGACAGACAGACAGACAGACAGACAGACAGACAGACAAACAAACAAATAAATAAATAAATAAATAAATAAATAAATAAATAAATAAATAAATAAATAAATAAATAAATAAATAAATAAATAAATAAATAAAATAGATGGAATCACCACAGAAAGTATCTTTTTCTTATGTTTTCTTCCAGGCAGTTAAAATGGCGTGTGCATGAGATGCTGATCTCTGAGTAGATTACATTTTTCAAAATAGCAGTAGTCATGACATTCATGAACCATAAACCTAACAATAATTGAGAAAGTGGGCTAAAAAGTTCCAGAAAAACATACATTAAAATATAGTACTGTAGTCTTTAAAGTGCTACGATTTTGTCTCTCTTTAAAAAAAAATTATTTTACTTTTCCTATTGAAATAATAGCCAATATCTTCTTTACACAGGTGAAATGTAAAGTTAGGTAAAGGTAAAGGTTCCCCTTGACATTTAGTTCAGTCGCGTCCAACTGTAGGGCACAGTGCTTATTCCTGTCTCCAAACCGTAGAGCCAGCCTTTGTCCAAGGACAGTTTCTGTGGTCACGTGGCCAGTGCAACTAGACACGGAACGCCATTACCATCCCACCGTGGCGGTCCTTATTTATCTACTCAGATTTTTACATGCTTTTGAACAGCTAGGTTGGCAGGAGCTGGGACAAGACATGGGAGCTCACTCTGTTGCATGGATTCGATCTTACGACTGCTTGTCTTCTGACATTGCAGCACAGAGGCGTCTGTGGTTTAACCTACAGCACCACCACGTCCCCTATGTAAAGCTATGCTGGTACAGATGCACTGGACATTTCTCCTGGCAAGATGGAATTGTCCCTGATATGACTGACTGTGCGGTGTCCCAGTGGAAATGCTTCAGAGATAGCCTCTGTGTTGGCATAACTACTGCATGCCCAAGTTACACACATAACTTCACAATAAAATTTTGGCCATTATGTGTGCAACTATGGAAAGCAAGATGGATGGTAGGGATAGGGGTACACATCCCTGCCTGAAACTGAGGAACACCTTTACATGCTTAAGAAGTCTGCAAAGAAGCCAATTAATACATCAAATTAAACATGCTTATAGTGCTACCAGACAAGGACCCACTCCTTATCTGGAGTTCTGATCACAAGAGCAGAGGTGGTCGGATTAATACACCTACAGGTTTCTTTGCAGATGTTTCCATTAAACACACAAAGGTCTTGCTGACTTTAGAGTGAGCTGGGAGCATAGGGAGTAGACTTTACGGACATCACCAAGAGCCATTTAGCCCTACACAGTTTCAAATATAACTAGAGCAAATATCTAACCAGAAAGTCTTTCACATAAGGACCAGGTAATATTTTCCATTTCTTAACTTCACTTTATGGTTGTTTGGGGATAATGTCTCTCTAGTTAAAAGGCTGTTTGCATGGTGAGTTGATTGACAATGACTGCTAGATGAGTGGCAGGTAAGACTATTATGGCATATGGGGGAGGTTGGGCAAAAATGCCTCCCTAGAACCTTGTTTTCATTGCTGTTTTCCCCAGCCCACGGGGACGATTTGACACACTTGCATAAAAGTTTAGAAGGATTTGGTTTAGATTAGATAAAATGCTGTATGAAAGATCATTATCCTGTTTTTACTGTTTGTCATTCCAATCCTTTATGATTCCATCTGTTGTAAAAAAAAATACATTTTGAACTTCAAACAGTTCTTTATTTTCTAGCGGCAGTTACCGCGTGACAGCCCTGTTGTCTGCTGTGTCACAGGTCAGGCAAAAGGGAAAAGGAGGGTGGGGGGGATCTGTCTTTTTAAATAACTTGTGTTTCAGGAACTAGAGATCCAAGCTTTATTTAAGAGTTTGAGTTTAACTGAAGCTTTTAATCAAGACCTTCCTCAGCATGAAGGCTGAAGAAGTTTGAAGAACATACCTAGCTGACTCCAGTGTGTGGAGCCAACTATCTGAAGGGATGCACTGGACGTCTGTGCATCAGCACGGTCAAACCTGGGGATAGGATTTCCTGTGGGCTGGTGTAAAATGGCAATCCACCCTTTTTCCCCCCTTTTTCCCTTTTTTTCTTTTTAACCCCTTTTTTCTTTTCTTTTTTTCTTTTCTTTTTCTTTTTCTTTCTTTCTTTCTTTTTTTCTTTTTTTTTTTGAGGTCATTTGGCAGTTTCCTGGGAAATATCCCATTCTTGATTATTTTTCATATCTTGCTGTGCTGAAAAGTCCCAACAAGACTTTCTCTGCACTCACAGCATTTCCTGTCATCACTGAGAATCACTAAGATTGATCCCAGCTCTTCGTTTCCCCTCTTTTCCCCATTTCCTATTATTTTCTCCACATTCAGAAGACAAGATGTTATTGGGTGGGAAGTTTTCACTGTTATCTGGTAGCAGTAAGACATGATTTAGTTCCATATTACAGTGGTGCCTCGCTTAGCGAGCGCACTGTATAACGACGAATCCGTATAGCGATCCCCTTTTTCGGGATCGCTATACGGAGCACCCAATCGCCGCACTCGCATTGCGACGATTGGGGAGTCCGGCGGCCATTTTGGAGCCGCGTTCGGCGGCTCCAAAATGGGCGCCGGGTGACCCGAAATGGCCCCGCGTGGTGTTTTCGCGCCCTCGGCAAGCGAGGGGAGGGTGCGAAAACGCGGCGCGGGGCCATTTCGGGTCCGTTTTGAAGCCACAAAACAGCTGTTTTGCAGCTTCAAAACGGCCGCGGACGACCCGAAATGGCCCCACGTGGCGTTTTCGCGCCCTCCCCTCGCTTGCCGAGGGCGCGAAAACACCGCGCGGGGCCATTTCGGGTCCGTTTTGAAGCCGCAAAACAGCTGTTTTGCGGCTTCAAAACGGCCGTGGATGACCCAAAATGGCCCCGCATGGCGTTTTCACGCCCTCCCCTCGCTTGCCGAGGGCGCGAAAATGGCTGCCCGGGGCCAGGAAACTTCTCTAAGTGGGAAGTTTAGGGCCGATTTGGAACGCATTAAATGAAGTTTAATGCGTTCCAATGGCTTTTTACTTCCCGCTTAGTGAAGATTTCACATAGCGAAGGTTAATCCGGAACGGATTAATCTCGCTATGCGGGGCACCACTATATCTGGATTACTGCAAGTCACTCTACATGGGGCTACATTTAGAAAGTGTTTGGAAACAGCAGTGCTTCAAAATGCTTCAGGCACAGGTTATGGGAAACACACCACTCCCTTATTACAACAGCTTCACTAATGAGCAATCTCTTTCTGGGCCCAATTCAAATTGCTGGTTACAGTGGACCCTCTACTTATGGAATTAATCCATATTGGAACGGTGGCTGCAGGTCGAAAAGTCTGTAGGTCGAGTCTCCATTGACCTACGATGCATTGAAAACTGATTAATCTGTAACTGGCCGTTTTTGTTCCTTTTTTGTTCCTTTTTGGTTTTTTTCTGGTCTGTAGGTTGATTTTCCGGCTGCAAGTCTAACCTAAATTTTGCGGCCAGAGAAGTCTGTAACTCGAAAAGTCTGTAAGTCGAGCCGTCTGTAAGTTGAGGGTCCACTGTATTACCTATAATACCCAATATACCTTGGGTCAGGACTATTTGAAGCATTGTATCAACCCATATGAGCCTTTTGGGAGGCCGTTCTCTGGGTTCCACTGCCTTCCCTAGCTTCTTTCATGAGGTCACGAGAAGGGGCCTTCTCAGTGGCTGCTCCCAGGCTTTGGAATGTGCTGCTCCAAGAAGCCAGGTTGCTGCCCCCCCCTCTTGTCCTTCCATCATCAAGCATGGAGTTTCCTTTTCAGGTGGGCAGTTAAACAATAAGTGGGGAATGCTGTGTTTATTAAACTTAGGGATTTTAAAAATGTTTTAAAAATGTTTTTGATCTTGGCTTTAGTACTAGTTAATGTTTAATAGTATTTTAACTTTGTTAGTATTCTATACTTTTAATTGTTCCAGGTGGAATCATCCTGGTGGGGTTCATTCATTCATTCATTTACACACGCACCTCCTTTCTCCTGAAAAGGATACTTGTGTGGCCTTCAACAAGCTGTATGGTCCCAGAGCATAGCAAAAGGAGGGATCATAAACTACTTCTGAGTACTTAGGGTCTAGAAAATGTCTTATGTCTAGAAAACCCAGGTAGAGTGGGTCACCCTAACTCATAAGCAACTTGACAGCACATAATTAATCATTTACGTTAACACATGAAATTAGAATTTGTTTTTATTTTAATTTATTTTTTGCTTCTTGTCAACCTCTTACTGTACATGTAAATACTTCTTTGGGGTTGAAGGAGATTGTACTTACTTAAGTATTTAAGAAAGCCATTAGGCCAAAAATAGAAAATATAACAAAATGACATCATTGGGGATGTCCATTGTTAGAATATTGTGATTATTTCTTACTTGAAACAAGTACTGGTAACTTCAGTTCAGTTTTCAAATGTTAATAGTTCCAGCTATGAAATATGTTTATTGATTTTGCTCATAAATCTGTTTTGTTGGAGACAGAGTAGCTCATAGACTTGCTATACAGTATATGTTTTGTTTTCAACGGAGAAGAAAACTGTTTATTAGCTTATTTAGAAATGTAGTGAGGCAAAGCAAAAACATTATAAGAATAAGTCCCACGTTGCCTGGTTTACTTGCCAATCCTGTCTTTTTTGATTGCTGGATCAATGATAACTGTGTTGCACCACTGTTACCCAATGTTTGGCTTTTCAATTAATTTGCTCCGGTGTCTGTACTTCCTGACTAAACTGATGAGACTCTCAAAAGAATACAGAATAAATTTAATAGCAACCTGGAAACTGATGAAATTTCTGTGCTAAAGTGAGCCTGAAAGTGTTGGTTTTTAGGTCTGTTCTATTCTTCAAGCATATGATGTTGCAATTACTCTCATTCAAAACGTAAAATTCAGTTATAGAACCATTCCCATTTATTGTGCCATGCTATCTGATTTGGATCATGAATTTGGATACAGCACATGGAGTGGGATGTGGCATGGAGAAACATAATATTGTTTGTGTAGCCTCTGAACAAGAAGCATGGGGATATATCCAATTGTAACTCTTAACTAGGGTACAGCATTGAATTAGGGGGATTTTCATGAGAGTTACTAATTCATTCTACTCTGATGGGTTTTAACATTTGGATTTAGCATCTGATCATATCTAAGTTTGATATAGCAGCTACTGTACAGAATATGGCAGGCTCAGTGGAAGCTAAATATTTATACAAGATTTATAGAATTAAGGATGTTATTGAACACATCATATCATTACCTAATCAACTATTTGTAGTTGTAGCTTATGTATTTATTATTCTTAGGTATTATACATCATCCTATAATTTCTTGCAGAAACTTGATATGTCTTATATTTGTCTCATCTCCAAGTTTATCTCCAACAACCTTATATGGTATATTAGGCTATAAGTAAGTGGCTGGCCCAAGGTCATTCTCCAAGCTTCATGGTTAATTGGGGATTTGAACCCATATCTCCTTGGGGTTGATTTGACACTCCACTGCACCATGCTGACTGTACTATAAGAAATAGGTGGTTCCAGTAATTTCCCCTTGTATCTGTCCTACTGAACCCTGCAGCTGGGGAAGGGGCTAAGAATTTCCCTCAATTTTCTAAAGCTACAAAAACTCTCTTTCTGAAGCAATGGATGTGTATATTTAGCTTCTTTTTTATTCTTCTTTTTTCAAATGTCTGTATTAACATCCCCATGAATGAACTCCTCATGCTCTTCAGTAAGGGTCACTGGACAGGGAAAGAACTCATTTTTCCCTCCACTGAATACCATATGTTCATTGTAACTTTTCAGATTTTATGAGGCTAAGTCTGAAGCCTAGCAGAGCTGCTAGTCAGATGGCAAAATTTCTTTTCCCACTACTTTCCTATTATTGTACTCGAGTCAGAGGAACATATTGGCTTTCAGTAATGTTCTTTCTCAGAGACTGCTTGCCTTCCCATAGCGGAGAGCAGGCAGGCAAAAGCAATGTTTCATAAATAGACAGATCCCTTCACACAAAAGTCAGCTTTGGAAATGCTATTAAAAAGTCTGACTACAAGCAATACTTTTTTTAAAAAAAAAATGCTCCTAATATGCTTTAAAAGTTTGCCAAACTTTATCTTGTGCATCTGTACTGGATGATCCATCAGGTTGCAGCAGATCTCAATGATTTATGGATTAATTGTTAATGTTGCCATCACAACAGCCTGGCGGAGGCATTTGCCCTGTCAGTATTATTATATGAACAAAGTCAGATAAGTACTAATTCACTTAGCTCAATGTTGTGTCTCTTATGACTAGTCTCATCCCTCTACGATCTCAAGATGGGGTCTTTTCCATCACCTGCTGTTCTAGACAGGAGGGTACAAATTCTGACCTGTCCTAAGGAATAACAGGAGCCACCATCCTGTTAGTTAAACCCATGCCATAACTCACTTAACATAACTTCCAGCCATGAACTGTTGCCTGTTAAGAAGTTGGTGCCATTTTTTTCTTGTCCCACAGAAGTTGTGGAACTTGACACTTGACCAGGAAAAACCCCTGATGGAGTGATGGCATAATTATGTAAAAAGATTCTGGTGTCTGTTTTTTAGTACACTGGTTGGTACACAGACATGTTATTATCATCATTATTTCAGTGCTTATTTTGAAAATAGTTTAATTCCAATTTCAAAAGCTGTTCTCAGTATATTAAGAAGTATATTAAAGAAGAATCATCTATTATGCATGAAAAGAAAGTAATAGATAGATGTTTTACTTATGACATTTTTGGATTGCTTGGTAATAAATCAGTGATTCATATAATGGTCATCTTGAACTCTTTTAATGAACTTTTCTGTCAGTATTTTACTTATTATTACATAATTTTAATTAGTGGAAAACTTGATCAGAATAGTTTTTAAAGCCCCTGGCATGCTTGATATTTCCCTGATTTAATACAACCCCTATTGTGTTAGAACTTGTGTGCTACTAGGCATACATGCCGAAGGATTAATTTATGTTGAAATGTTGGACTATTATTGACTTGCTTGCCATTATGAGAGTAAGAAAATTCATTCAAACATCATTCTGAAAATGCACTGCATTGTCAAAATAATGTGCACTCATTTTTGTTATTATTTTTTAAAATGTAATCCTGAATATATCCAACAAGAGACTCCTGAATTCTGCCCAGTCCATCCCTATTCATACTGGAAATGCTGTCAATGTACAATTTTATATACAAAAATTCAAAAATTCTTTCCACTTTTGTGTTTCACCAGTTGAAAAGATACAAAATCAGTGGGATGAAGTGCAAGGACACCTTCAAAGCCGAAGACAGCAGTTGCATGAAATGCTAAAAGATTCAACACAATGGTTGGAGTCTAAGCAAGAAGCTGAACAGGTTCTGGAATGTGCCAAAGCCAGAATTGATTCATGGAAGGAGATTTCTTATACTGTGGAAGGACTCAAGAAGCAAAATGCTGAACTCAAGGTACTATCTGAATAATGAAAAATGAGGTTGTAAAAATGTTACATTTTCAATAATATGTATTTCCAAATTAACCATCCATCCTATACTCAAGAAAAAAAATACAGGGAAGCACTTTGGCATTTATTCTTTCACATAACCCTAGACCCTTCCCAAAATGTGGCCTATTTTAGAGGTGTGGGGCCTCCAGCTCTGCATCAGCATCCAGGTTCCCAAAATGTGTGATTTCCTCTAGAATCAAATGATCATACCCACCTTGCTGTGATTGTCTGGTGGTTTCAGTTTTTCCATTCTACGGGGTTGAAATGGCTCTTCTAAAACTTAGTGGTCAGCAGCAAAAGTTTTTGACTAAAATGTGCTGGCATTGCTGGTCCATCCTTTTACTTTTGGCTGAGCAAACATTTGAAGGCACCCTCCAATAATTTTTCTGAAAATGGATTAGAGTCCTGGTCAGAATAAAAGAGGTTCCCTTCAGATTACTCCGCATCACATGAGGGCTTTCTGTCACAGAATAGTCAGTGTCAATGAGGTATAGTGGACAGAGTAACAGACTAAGATTTGCGAGATCTGGTTCTGAATTCCCCTTCCATCATGGAAACTGATGGAGGGGTCAAACCACTCCTTCAATATCACACATACCTTGAAAATTTGATTAGAGATGCCATATATAGGAAGTGACTTGATGGGACATATCATAACATGTAACATCTTTAGTTTATATAATCTCTACATTTATTGTAATGATTCCTAAATGTCTTGGCATGACAGTTTATTAATAAACATTTCTTTAATCCCTAAATCAATAAATCCTTCATTTATAGATACGCAAGGGAGTACGCTACCAGAACCAAAAAAATCTTGTCGTACAGTTTATTTGCATGGTAGCTTCAGCTACATAAACTCAGACTGTGACCAGAGAGTGACAAATGGTCATTTTGCTGGGAGCGATACCCCCTAAAGCAAACCTTCAGTGCATACTAGAGTCACTCCAACCCAGTTCCTGAAAAGAATAACCCTGCCACTGAACCAAAAAATCCAGTTTGGACATGGAACAGGGTTGGGTGGGTTCACAGTCTCCTGTATGTCATTTGATCACAGGAAAATAGCTTGCATTGGACTGTGTTCCAAGCAGTGCAAAATACGAGCTTTTTTGTTCTGTCTGATTCCACCCTCAGTGGTCTGAATGTTATTGGGACAGCATTCTTACATGACACCTGGTTCCATCTTTTGAAAGTGTGAATAAGGAGGCATCCAATTCTACATACTCCCAGCTTGACATGGTCATTGATTGGCTAGAAGGGGGAGAAGTGGAAGTTTCCTGATACCTCTGTAGATGCCAGAGCAGACTGCTGCTGTTTTGGGCCCCACATAGCATGCTGACACACGTGTCTCCTACTGGCAAATTATGGAGATAAGCTAATTATGGACTCTGCTATCTAACTTCATGGTAGTGGTGAAGTTAGAACTAAACACAGCACAGGATGATTCATATTACCTAAATAAGAGTCATTATCCTGTTCAATATTGATGTGCACAAGCTGCAGAGGCTAATATGGCAGTCTGCTAGAATGCCGGGTGCACATGTTTATGTGGTCTGGTTCTGCTACTGTGGCAACTTTCATAGCTGGAGTTCAGCGTACATACATTTTGAACAGGATACTGACCAATAGGTTTTCCTAGTATAATGGACCTTGAGTAAACATGGAAGGCTCTTAAGGCAATATGTTATACAGAAACCTTTTCTGTTAATTAACTGTATATATGTATGTTACAAAGTAGGAGGGAGAAGGAGGGGGAAAAGAGGAAGTAAGGCATTCAGCATTACAGATACAATATTTATATTATCCAGGATCAAGCAGAATTTATATTTTCAAAGGCTGCCACAACTTGAGATGGGACCTTAAATAGTCCTATAGTTGATGGCTGGATGGAGAGTGTGTGTTTGAATCAGATAAACTATCAGTTCTTTTCATATTTCTAATACAGTAGAAAATGGTTTTAGTGGACTACATCCTGATGTTGTGTCAGCACAAATAGTTTCAAATGACACAGCATTCTTTTTCATGCAGTTTTCAGAGTTGTAGCCATGCAAGCATTTCAACAACTAATACAAAACAAAATAAAAGCAAAAAAGAGAGAGGGAGATGTTGTGGCACTTTAAAGACGAACTGCTGTATTTTAATGTATACTTTTGTGGAACATTGTTCATTCTTCAGATATATGAGTTAAAATACGGAGACTACATGGTAAAATCTTCATGCAAGGCTCTCTGACGCCGAGAGAGGCTCGGAAGCAAAAAACTAGAAACCGGGCCTTCTCTGCGGTGGCCCCTCAGCTGTGGAATGCCCTTCCAGCAGAAATTCGGCTGGCACCCTCGCTGGGTGTTTTTAAAAAACAGTTAAAAACTTGGTTATTTAAGCAGGCCTTCCCTCCAGTCAGCTAAATCTTTTATTTTTTCTTTCTCTCTTCTTATTCTATTTTGCTAATTTTTAATCCAATTGTATTAATATATTAATTGTATTTTATGATTATTTATATTTTATATTGTCCTATTTTATGTTGTAAGCCGCCCCGAGTAGACATGGTCTAGAGGGGCGGGGTATAAATTTAATAAATAAAATAAATAAATAAATAAAGAGACAGCAGTGTTTAGTTCCATTTTGCACCTAGTACTGATTTATGACCCCTGTTTGGTATTCGGTTCTTTTGATGTCTGGTTCTGTAAACGTTTAAACAAGAAACACAAAACAAAAGCAAAAAAAATGTTTTTCTGCCATTCTAAAGACTAATTGTAAACAATAACATGATTATCATTACACATAAGGATGACTTAAGAAACTTTGGCTGATATTGAATTCATTGGTAGGGGTGTCCGCTGTTTCCCTATGGATTCTTATTCTGTAGTTTTTCTTCTCCCGAATAGCAACTAACAGCCAAGGTTTTTTTTAAAGTTCTATAATGTAATAATTATGTTATCTACTGTTATTTTCCTCCAAAAGTATCATATCCATATTTTCATAAGAAGGCTCAAATGCAGCTTGCTGTTCTTTACATTACCACATGCTGTTCTTCTGTTATTTCCTTTAATCATGTTGTTGTTTACAGTTAGTTTTTAGAGTGCCACGGCAACTTTTTTCCCCCTTTTGCTTTGCATTTCTTGTTTAAATGTTTACAGAACCAGACATCAGAAGAACTGAATACCAAATAGGAGACATAAATCAGTACTAGGTGCAAAATGCAACCAAACACCACTGTCTTTTAGAGCCTTGTATCAGTTTTTTAAAAAACATGTAGTCTCTGTATTCTAACTAGAGATGGGCATGAACTGGAAAAACTGTGAATTAGGGTAGTTCGTGGCTACCACAAACCATGAACACCCCCCCCCCAAAAAAAAACCATGGAAAGACAAACCGGTTCATAGTTCTTTTTTCTGACTTATTCCTGGAGGGCCAGTGTGTGTGCAAAGACAGCAGGCCCAGCTCCTGGAAGGGAAGCCAGGCTGTCTGTCTCCAAGCATGTGCATGTCCATCAGCTGATAGGCCAGACAGAGCATGTACAGAGACAACAAATCCAGCTCCGGAAAGGGAAGCCCGGCCACTGTCTCTGAAGATGGCGGTGGTGGAGGAGGAAGAGGAGTTGGCAGGATCAGGTAGGGAGGTGGCAGGGGCAACAGGAAGGGAGAAGGAGGCGTCCATTTTGGTGAAGCAAAATGACGTGCCAAGCAGAAAAAAAAAGTTCGGTACTTTGTTTCATTTCGGCATAAAGGCTTGAATGAACTGGTTTTTTTTTTCCATTCATAGTTTGGTGTGTGCCCATCATATGTCTGAAGAAGTGAACAATGTTTCCATCAAAATAGATCAGTTTTAAGTGCCACGACATCTTTTACTTTTTCCTTCTCTTTCCTTTTGTGTTTATTTTTCAAGCAGAGCTCTTTGTCTCACATGACCACCCACAACTGCTAATGTATTTTCTGAGGTGTTTTTTTTTTTTTGCTTCATTCTAAATTTATTTTGCCTCACTCTTTTTTACTTCTTTGGTGCCACTTTAGAATCTGTGATGCGATACTGTATGATGTTCTCTTCCATGTCACTTTAGATTCCCTTTCTCTGATTGAGGCAGTGTGACTTACTAGCATGATATAGGCTATATCCGTGAAGGTTTAAGAATACACCTGTTCTTTTCACATGAAGGTGATGCTAAAGTGATCCTGACAGTGACAAAAATCTCATTCTTCCATTGGAAAACAGTGAAAGAGAGACAGACCTGAAAATGATACAGTAAGATTTAGGGAACTTTAGTAAAATAGTAAGTGGCCTAACACACTTTGGGAGGAAAATATCCCTTGGGGCACTGAAAGAACAAACAACCATAATTCATGCAAACCTTTTCAGAAACCAAATTGCATGCAATGTGCATAGTTATTACTTGTAATTTCAGCAAAATGTTCTAACAAAAGTAACCTTTAAGTTTAGTACACTGAAAATAGCTTTACATTTGTTTGAAGCAGTGTAACCTCAATTCTCTAAAACTGTTAACAGAGACGTTTTGGTTTTCTTGCATACTGAATGTTTTAAGGAAGTTATTTAAAGCAATCTCTTTTTTAAAATATACTTTTTGTTCATTTTCATAGGGATAGGGGTTCTGGTACAAATATGGGGCCAGGTAAGGGGGGGAAAGGTAAGAAAGGGTAAAATTCCAGAGCGCAAAAAGTATTCTTACATCTGCTTATACAATTGTATTAAAGATGGAAATCATACAAAGAGGAAAAAACATTATAACAGTTTTCTGTGATATTTATCATTACTAATCTTCCATTTTCTTGGGCCTTCTCTTTCTTTTTGTCTTTAAGCTAGTTTTATAGGTTTAATGTTATCCTGCCATTTTGTATCTACTGTATTGCTCTAAATCAACGTTATAATCATTAGCTTGTGTTTATTTTATCATATATTCTTTCACCACAAAATACCTTCTTAAATTTAATCTCCACTGCTCTGTCTCCATATTCATTTAATGCAGTCTTTTCATAATTAGAGTTTCAAGTTGTTTCTGACTTATGGCAAACCCAATAATGTTTTTAAGGTATTTGAGATCATCTTCAAATGCCATCCACCAGTGAGTTTCCATGGTTGAGTGGAGATTTGAATCAAAGTCTCTGGAAACGTAATGTGACATTCTGATCAATACACCACAGACTCTGACTTTTGGCAAATTACTGTACTCTTAAAATTTCTTCCAAAAAGTTGGCCCTCTTTTGAGGCTTTCCTCTTCGTTCTTTTGCATTTGATGCTTTGCTCTTTTTCTTTCATGAACGGTGGGCTCATCACAGTCAGCAAAGCTCCTTAGAAAATGCAGATTATTGACTATATCAGGTCAACCTATATGTATATATGTACTGTAAGCCCCATATGTGGCTCGTGATCAAAGGAGCTCTGTAACCACGTTCAACTGAATTTGTTTATAGGCAAATATTCAAATCTTTGTGTTCATCACAGAATAGTCAGAACAACCTTTACATGCTATTATAAAGGGAAGGAGATATTGGGACAGTGTTTGCATATGTACCATGTCCTCACCATCATTTAGCCATCTTCATTATCTCAGGTGTAACCCCTGAATAGGGATATTGTCAAATACAGAAGGAGAATTCCCCAACATGTCTGTCTCATAACTGAATATTGATTTTTGATCTTCCATTTCTAATCTCCCTTGTACCTGTGTAATACCTTGTACTAGCAGAGAGAAGAACTGTCTAATAGTTTGGGTTTATGTTTTGTTGAATTTTCTTGTCCTTGTTTCCCGAAGTTCAGATAAATTATTTTCTGGTTTTGCATGTTTTTTTCCACCTGCCAAAAAAGATCTCCCTTTGTCTGCCTTGTGATTTTTATTGTGTCAGACTCTACATAAAAGCCTCTCAGATGTGATAGCATTAGCATTTTTGCACTTGACTGAGTGAGACATCTGTGAAATCAAAGAGAATTCAAATCATGCTGAACTCTGTTGATTTCGATTTCTGCTATAAGCCATCATTTGAATGTAAGGATTTAATTGTAACTCCAGATTTTAAGAGAAGAGCTTTCATGTTTTCTGTGTTGTAGTCATTGGCATTGTGCCCCGATAAATTTATAATGCACAGGGAATTATGTTCAGCATGATTTCAGTTTTAATAGGGTTATTATTCCTTACAGTTAGCTAAATGCTGACTGGCTTCTGTGTATATCAAATGTGGAAGCAGCAGCTAAGAAATATATTTTATGTTGAAATTAACTTGTCCCACCCAGTCAGTCCTCAAGACTTGGTATTTTCTTATTTATTTTGATGTCAGATGCAGACAGTGCAAAAGAAACAAAATAAACACATTTATCAGGTTAGAGCAGTTCCCACCACTCCCTGCCAATTTCACCTTAGAATGTACAGTACTCTTTTAGATAGTGAGGGAAGGCTGGGTGGCCACACACTTTGGCCTGAGAGACTGAGAGAAATGTCTCCTGGCAGATCTTAAAAAGCAGATTAAGTTGGGTGTCATCAGCACATTGATGGTACCAGACCACAAAATTTTGGGCAGCCTTGTTCATGTATATGTGAAATAGTATGGGGAATCATGGAATCCTGAGACACTCCACAGACTAATGGTCAAGGAATTGAACAAGAGTCCCCCAGCACCACTGCCATTCACAAAGTAACACTATGCAAGGGAAAATCTCAGAAGCAGACTCCTATTTTCATCACTTAACCTCACCCAAATACAAAGCAATTGTCAAGGATGTTTTTCAACAAGTGTAAATGATAGTGAGCAGAAGAGGGCATCCTGTAGACCATCTTGACTGCTGCCATTTGCGTTGTCAACATTCAGACTGCCCTTTGCTATGTAAAACTTTGCATCCTTTTTTCTGCCGGCAATGCAGGCAGCATATTATGAACAACATTGGGTCATTTCCTGGCTTTCTGAATTGTGGGCACAGAAGGACAATATCTCACATTCATAAACTGGAGGTTTTTGGAGAATTGTATTATTTAAAACCAGTGGAAATGCCAGAAACAGTGAAGTCCTCAGAACTGATCTGTGTCCATGGTGTCTGCAAACCTAGGCTAGAAAACTTTCCATCACCAAATTTTGTATTCAATATATAATTACTTCCAACCCTCTCTCCCAATTAGAGTAGAGCTATTGAGTCACTGGGATTTACACATTCGTCAATTGATTCAGTGGGTCTTCTCTACCTAGAACTACCAACTGAATACAGTGGTGCCTCACATTACAATGTTAATTTGTTCCAGCGAAATCGCTGTAGAACGAAAACATTGTAAAGCGAAATTAAAAAGCCCATAGAAACATATAAAAACCTGTTTAATGCGTTCCGATGGGCTTAAAACTCACCGTCCAGTGAAGATCCTCCCTAGGACAGCCATTTTCGCTGCCTGTCTTGCGAGGAATCTGTCCCTAAACACAGCGGGGAGCCATTTTATTTACTCGGCGACCATTTTGAAACCGCCGATCAGGTGTTAAAAAATCATCGTTTTGCAAAGAATCGGTTCCCGAAGCAGGGAACTGATCATCGCAAAGCGAAATTCCCCCATAGGAAACATCGCTTTGCGATCACAAAAGCGATCGCAAAAAGTTCATCGTAATGCGATTTCGTCGTTAAACGAAGTGATCGTAATGCAAGGCACCACTGTATAGATCTGAGTGTTTTGCTCAAATGGAATAGACAGATCTGAGCTGCAGCTGTTTTCAGAAATGGAGATCAACCATTCAAGATGTATTCTAATACAGTACCTCTAAATATTCTGCAGATATGCAGTTGGAGATTGGATATAATTGTAAATCTCTGGGCTACAAAATCTGTCTAATATATTGTTGTTTCTACATCCACTAACCTGATGAGAATTTATGGATCTCAAAAGTATGTCCATTTCTCAAACATTTTAATTTGTCCTGATAAATATGTTGTCTGACTGTTGTTTTTGGGTACTGATGAACCAGTATGGCTGTCTTTAATTTATATAAATATTTAAAGCTAAACTTGATATATTTTAAACTGGATATCATCATAAATACATAAGTAGTAAAGTGTTCAGAATCCACTACAGTGGGGTCTCTACTTAAGAACTTAATCTGTATTGGAAGGTGGTTCTCAAGTTGAAAAGTTCTTATGTTGAATCTGCATTTCCCATAGGAACGCATTGAAAACCATTTAATCCGTATCTGCTGTTTTCCGTCCATAGAAACTACAGTGGAACCTCTACTTAAGAACTTAATCCATTTTGGAATGGTGTTCTTAAGTTGAAACATTCTTAAGTTGAAGCAAAATTTCCCATAGGAATGGACTGAAAACCAATTAATCCGTTCTGGCTGTTTTTTTGTTATGTAGAGGTGTGTTTGTACATTGAAGCATTAGTTCCCATAGGAACTAATGCAAAGCTGGTTAATACGTATTCTACCACTAGGGGGAGATATTTTTTTTAGCCTAAGATGACCTAAGGTTAAAAAAAGAGCAGGAAAGGTTTTTTTTCCTGTTCTTATCTTGGATTTCTGTTCTCAAGTAGAAGCAAAATTTAGCAAATGGAGCTGTTCTTAAGTTGGATTGTTCTTAAGTAGAGACGTTCTTAAGTAGAGACCCCACTGTATTTATATCATAATACTGAGTAAAGAACAGGATGGAGAAAGATCATTTCTTATTTTCTTAGTTGTTTTAATTAAAGCCCTCAAATTACATGAATCTTTTGCTCCAAAATTACTGAAACTATTGTCGGATTAGAGAACCTTAAATATGTATTAGAATAGCAATGTACATATTTCACTGGTTCCTTGAGTCTTTGAACCATGTCAGCAAGTTTAGGAAATGAAAGAGATAAACTAAGAAGACTTCTTCAAAATACATGTCTATGAAATTCAGGTAATGATGTGCTCTTTAAAAAGGAGAGAGAGAGAGAGGGAGGGAGGGAGGGAATCCATAATTATTTTAGGGACAAATGGAGCCTGAAAGTAAAAAGAGAGGGAAGGAAGAAAGAGAAACAATACGTATGTCATTAGTTTAATTATAAAAATTCATTACATGAAGTTATGTAAGACAGAAAATAATGGGACTGTAATAGGCTGACTGCTTTTAAAAAAAAATTCAATGTATCACTTTGGTCTCCATCTCCCTGAAAAAGAGTGGACGTGATGACTGAAAATGGGAGCTCTTCAAAGTTATTGGAAAGATTAATTGTTTCCTGTGTGTGAGAAAGAGAGGGAGACTCCAATTCCCCCCTTTAATGTTCCAAATGATATTGTTGTTTAGTAATGTCAGGAATTTAATAGATATAGGTACTGAAGTTAATGGTGAGAAGCACTACTTTTTAATGGCCCAATAATGGGTTTGTCAGTAAGTCTATTAAATAGTGTTCTTCTGATGGGATTACAAGGTCATTTACATTTACACAGTACTGAAACAAAAAAAAGTACACATTCCTTGGGTAAAAGTTTACAGGCCATTAAGATATCTGTTGATCCTGCTACATTAGACCTGCTCCCTTCAAATTAAAAACCTGAGTTTGACAATCATATGCTGGTCATCAACCGTATCAATAAATGAAATGAAGCAAAAACAATAATATGCATGCAACAACCAATATAAATGGTCATTACTCACAGAACTGTAATAATTAATAATTGTGTGCCGTCAGTTCTGACTTACGGTGACCTTTTTCATGGTTTTTTAGGTAGTGAGTTCTCAGAAGTAGTTTACCTTTCTCTTCTTCTGGGGGAGCCCTGGGACTGTGCAGCTTGCCCAAGGCCACACAGGCTGACTCTTCTGGGGTTCACAGGTGGGAATTGAACTCCCACAGCGCTGAGCTATCCAGCCAGCATGTACAAAACTGTACACAAAATTTACTCAGGCATCCAGAACTATACATTCATCCATTGTCTTACTGGTGAATATACTGACGGAGGAAGAAATTTTGGATCCACACTGAACATATCCATATGTATTTCTATGTTTTCCGAAACCAAACAAGAATGTTGTAGCTTTATTCAGACAATTTATGTAGTTACACTGAATCTACTTCATATCATAAGTAAATATAGTCAGAATTGCTTTGCTATGATTAATTCAATAGTACTCATGAAATTTAAAAAACACAAATTTCATTAGAAGGATAAAGAAAACTGATGGGGAGTAGACATCATACGTTATACAAAACATTTTGACATGACAATATTATTAAATTACTGCTTCTTTCTGTAGATGTTTTTAATTTGCATTGCTACTTGCTTGAGAATTTTGGGTTTCTGATGTTCCTCTGCAAACTGTCACCATCAACAGCACTTTTTGTACATGCACGCACGTGCACACACACACACACACACACACACACACACACACACACACACACAAATGATCACAGCATTATTGTTTAAGCAGTGTTATTTAATTTTGGCAGAATCACATTGCCATACACAATTGCATAAGGGCAATTGTGGAAGTAATTCTAGCTGTGTAGCTGGACATCTGTCACTCTCTCCCTACATTCATCCAGTCAAAGGGGGGGGTGGGATCATGAGTCTGGGCACCTGAAAGAAAGGGATTGGGGGGGGGGAACCACGTCTGTGATTGCCTTTCCATGGTGATTGCAGTTTTCTTCAAAATGATTTTTTCCTCGACGTAATTACAAATAGTGATATATCAACATTTTTATTAAGTTGCGTTCACAGCTTCATTTCTACATATTGTGAAATGTCCCAATGTAATGATTTGAACATCTGTGTGATAAAGTGGTTCAAAATATTGACATACAGAACCAGTGTTTTGAACATCCTTCTTAAACAAGTTCTATGTATTCTACAAAAAAGTAATGAGATGAATATTCAAAAAAAATTCTTTTAAAATTAGTACTGTTGTCTCTTTGTGCATGCATATTTAGTGGTGTTCCAGTAGGTGGCACTCATTACACAATTAAATGGATCAACAACAAAGAAAAATACTAAATTTGTACCCACACAGGATTTTATTTGTTTAACCAAGCAACTCTAATCTGCATTTGTCATGTATTTCTGTGTGGGAGATAGCTATTACAAACAGTAAAACCTCAGAATGTCCACTATTTAAATCACTTATTTAATTTTACAAGAGGCAAAATTTGAAGTGTACCTCTGCAGTGTAGACTTAATGCCAAACTAAAATGAAAAAGCCATTTGGTTAGTGAGAACTGTGAATTAACATATGAAAGTCAAGAAAAGCATTAAAAAGTTTCTTTCTTTAACTTTACTGACAAGTTGTCCCTTCAAGATTCTTGAGAGTGTTTTTCCTTGACAGAAAAACTGTCATTTTTAAAAATGAATCCCACAACTGCTTGTAATGAGTGATTTGATCCTTAGGTAGGTTCAACAGAAATCATTTCCTTAGGAATCCTCATTCTATGAGAACAAAAGAAAACATTCAGCATCGTTCACATCACAAGTTTATGGCATGGATATATATTTTAAGAATTTTGCCTTTGGCTTGTGAAATAATGCCCTAATATCTTACATTCTCTTGAGTGGGTGCATATAAACTCATTATTATTACTGTGTTCTTGTATCCCACAAGGAAACAATCTTAGATTGTTTAATATGCTTGTTGCATTAATATATTTCCCTTTACCTTAAGGCCTTCTCATTAATTTTGGGGGGAGGTGAAGAATACCATTATGCCCAGAGAGATACATGTGTGGAGATGCAGTTTTCATTGACATGAGTAAAGAACGTGGTTCACCCGGGAGCTTTACGTAATATTAGGAATAGGCTTGAACATGAAAAAGATGCTTTAGATGTTATCCGAAACTGAATATATTATGTAGTTTCCTTGGGAATATTTAAAATGTTTTATTTGTGCTTTGCACTTGTATGGTTTGACGAAACTTCTTTCTTTCTGTCTTTCTTTCTTTTTTCTTTCACTGCTCTTCTTCCAGCAATTTGCCAAAGAATTGCGGCAGTGGCATATAAACGTCGATGTGGCAAATGATCTGGCACTTAAACTTCTTCGAGATTATTCAACCGATGACACCAGAAAAGTAGAACTGATGACCAACAACATTAATGATGCTTGGGCCACAATTAATAAAAGGTAAGATACAAGTGTATACAAGTGTATAATAAAAGTGTATACTGTCACTCTAATAAAATGCAATAAAATGGTAGGGGTGCTTTTCTTTGTGGAAATTTAAGAATGTTTGAGAAATCGTAAGAAGAGATGCAGGAGATAAGAGGAGGCAAGAAACTATTCTATTCTTAGTATATTCTAGGGCAACATAAGATTAATAGAGAAAAACAGTGTGCTAGTGGAGTTTTGTTGTGTCTCCAATTTTCCAAATGATTGCATATTTGGAAATGGATTGCATATTCCAAATGATTGTAATGAACAGTTGTAGCATCACTTTTGCAACTGGCTGTACAATTAACTTTGCAAGTAGAAATGACATTGGCTTCCCTCCTGGCATATAATCTAGAACTTGGTGTCTGTCAGTGCAGTGCCATTTGCATCAGCAGAGTCGTTTGATACCAGCCAGTACATTTCTCGTAATGGGACTGAGGAAGAAAATCTTTCTGGTTTCTGTGGGGTCTTATCCATTACCTGTTTTGCTAATTTATTTTATTTAATAGAAAGGTAATCATTTTCTTTGTCTATTTTTGAAATTTTTGCTCAGGAACTTTATCTTTTAAATTGCCATATCTAACCATGAGATTTTGGCATCTTTTTTTTTAAAATTGTGGCCCCCTACCTATGGAATGTTCTTCCTAGCAAAACTCATCTAGGAATTAAGTTGCCAGATTAAGATTTTTCTCTACTCTTTTCTCTATATAAGGATAATTTATATTATCCTTAGAGTTTGTTTGAAGAGGAAGGGGTTATTCTATATTGCCCATTGTTCTTTGTATTAACATTTGTGTATTTTGTCAGTTACCTTGTATCTTTTGTCTTAGACAAAAAGATGTCCTGGAAATGTAACCAATAAGTAAACAAAGCATCCCAAATTTCTTTTTTCTTGCTGACATGAAACTTAGTGAGACTCGATGATTTGTGTATGGTCTATATTATGCCTAAGAACTTTGTTCAGTTATTGTTAGTGATATAAATGAAGCATAGAAATATCAGCCTTGTCTTATTTAAATTAGATAAACCTCAATACTGTGCCAGGTGTCCAAAATAAAAAAATATATGAGCATTCCTAGGGCTCATCACACCGAGCATTTGTACAACTTTCTTTGGATTCCCAGTGTCCACATGATGCAGAATGGAAACCACTGGGGCAAAAGGCTTTTCTTTCTAGAGCTTTGTATTTCACTGCCCAACACTGTGACGATGTGTGCTTTTGATGCTATCTGTGGGTATATTTTGTGAGATGGAGTTTCCTTGTGCGTATGTTTCACACTTGTTAAAAAAATAGCCGTATAATTGCTTTGTGTTTGGATGAGAAATGGTTAACTGATGAGAAAAGAAGTCAGCTTCTGTAATTCTCCCTTGCTTGATGTCATTTTTGTGATTGGTAGTGAGCGCAAGAGAGTATCCCCTAGTTGGATATCTTGACGGGCTATCTTTCTTCCATTGGTGTTGTCAACATTCAGGCTGCCCTTTGCCATTTAAAGCTTAGCATCCTTTTTTTTTCTTGCTGGCAACTTGGGCACAATATTGTGCACCAATACTAGGCCATTTTATGGCATTTTGGGTTATTTGAAGAAATGAATTGTTTAAAATAACCTTAATGGCCATTCCAAAGAAAAACAAAACAAAATCTAGTTTGTTTGTATGTTTTGTTTGTTTTTTTAAAAAAGCTTTTTGGACAAGGCATCTCCCAGTGAGCATCAAAGTGGTCATCAAAGACAATTAACGTGTTCTTAGGGGAACAGTAAGCTTCTGCTGTCAACAGGATAGAGGAAGATTAATAGAAGCTGTACCTTATGTGACAGCAAAGCTAAGGTGGATAAGCTGAAATACGATACCTCTACCCATGCAGATTTAGCACCAAACTAATATTTAGCAGATGCAGATTAGGCACACACTAATCAAACACTGCAAAAGCAGAAAAATGAAAGTATTAAATAAAATAAAAATAAAAGGGGATTGCCCACCCATTCCCAAAATAAAGAGATAGACACAAATATTAGGCCACTTTATCAACTATAAATTTCCCACCCTCAATCTGCAGAGGGGCCTAAACATAGTGTGGGTTCAAGGGGCAGGCTTCAGTTGTAACTCTTAACCCTTTCCTGATCCCATGCCCCTGGTCTGAGCAGTTGCCAGACAGTTCACACCCTGCCAGCTAAAATTGGGGGTCCTTTGCCAGCTGCCAGCCATCCAATTCTTCCTACCATGGAGAGCCAAAGTCCAGGTCAGGCCCCGTAGACAATCCTTACCATGGCAAGCAAATCTCAGGATCCAAGTTGCCGCAACACTGTGCAAAAGCACCCCATGTGCCTATAGGATACTCACCGAATCTGACTTTCTATTCCGCACTACCACCATGTGACCTATTTAAAGTTGCTCTACCACCCAATCTGTCCAACATGTCATGTAAGTAACTAGTATGGGATAGGTAAAAATTCACCCGCATACCTCCTAAATGCCAGTCAGGTAATGCAGGTCAAAATTACTATTTGGCTCCAAAGTGACCACATAAGCCAAACTGGACCAAACTGGTGAGCAGGTGGGTTGCCACACTTGAAAGAAGACTGACTGGGGGGCGGATGTACCCAAAACAAGGCTCAGCTAGTCCTGCCCATCTGTTCTTGGGAAGGGCAGGCTAAGAGTCTCCACTGGTGCAAAGCTCACGCCATGGAGACTACAATATTGTGATTCAGTAAAATTGGTAGACAGGCAGAAGTTGCAAGTTCAGCCACTGGTGTTGACATCACTGGTTCAGTTGCAGATGTGTGTGAACAGGATATACTGGTACGTTTAAGGACATCCAGCTTCCTCCCTTTTCTGAGCACAAATAGTGTTCAGAGAGATAAGAAGGCTGGATATCCTTGAACATACCAGTATATCCTGGATGTCCTTTAATGTACCACAGTATATGTACTAGGATGATCAATTCAGAACAGCTCAAAACAGCAAGAAAAAAACCCAGAAACATCTTAGAACAACACCGGTGTCTGAACAAGCTGGGATTGAGTTCTTTTTTTACAACTTCCTTGGTTTCTTTTTTTAGTTCTTTCTGTTCAAGTTAGATTGTGGTTCAATTCTAAAGGGTACTTCAGAGCCTTCTTTTAAAATATGAATCACTCATTACAGAGTCTGTGCAAAAATTCATGGAATAAGTTTTATTGAAGCAATAAAATTCAGATTCATTGTTTCATATTGTACATTTGATGAGATACATAAAAATTAAGTTGGATTCACTAATTTAGTTTTTATCTAGCATAATGTTTTATAGCTTATAATCAAATCAAAAATGAATGTAGTTTTTAATTGTAGTTTAAGAATAAGATCAGAAGGGTCTATAGTGTTAAATATAAAATATAATCAGAGAATTTGCTGGTGTGGGGGAAATTATTGAACTCTGTGTACGTGTCTATACTTCTGAAACCATGGATTTCCTTACAAACATTGCATAGCATGCAGTGCAGTAAAATTGTCATAAACAAAAATGCACATCAGAAGCTTTTAAAGTAAGTCAGGACTCAGAGCCTTTCCCTTCTTCTGTTGTCATTTTAAAGAGGGAAACTTATTTGTATACCTGTTCCTGGTTTTATTTTCCTGTTACTATCTATCCCATCTGAGAGATTCTTCTCCAAAAAAGCCTTCTCTGCTAAGAAAACCTGAAAAATGAAATTATGTCCTTCAACTTTTTGATTTCCCATTGTTTTAAGGCAGGGGTCTCAAACTCAATTTACCATGGGTGCCACTGGAGGCAGAGTCTGGGTGAGGCTGGGTCGCATCAGATTTTCCGCCAAGTGGAGCAAGAACCCTAGGAAGTTGCCCAGGAGTTTCCTTAGCTTGGCTGGGGCTCTGAGGAGGGGGGGCATGAGCCCTCCTCACCAGCCACAACCCCCTCCGGCTCCTTCTTCACTACCACCACCACCACCAGGACGAAGAAGCGGAGAAGGGAGGGAGCACCAGTGACCACCTAGCAGACAGGTGGGCTGGCTGGCAGGCTGCAGTTTTGGATGGAGGTTGCAAGAGGTGCTGTCTTGGGAGAGAGTCGGCGAGCAAGGCACGGCTTTTTTGACTCTTGACAGCAGAGGACATGTGGGCACTTCGGGGGGGCAGTCAAGGTGGGGGCCACAAACTATCATCTGGCGGGCCGCATGTTTGAGACCCCTGTTTTAAGGAAATCTTACATTTCTGATCACTTGACTTGGCAGTATGGTATATATGTACATATACAAATATAATCAGCCTTAGATCATGTTTTCAGTTCCTGTCGTGTAAGGCTGGTTATTTCTGCTTTCCCAGCATGCCTGGATACTTCCAGGCATGTGAATCTTTTCAATAGCAACAGTTTCCGCTGTCCTGCAATTTCAAAGTCCCTAATTATTATGGTGTTTGTCTTGCCCACCAGTAGTTGGCTAGCTGCCATATCAGGTAGGTTCTCCACTCCCTGTGTGAAAACACCAGCAGGCACTGAGGAATGCAGACATACAGTTCTTAAATAACTTGTTACATAAAGTAGGACACTTTTTCTGTTTGCTTCATACAGTGGACCCTCTACTTACAGAATTAATCCGTATTGGAACGGTGGCTGCAAGCTGAAAAGTCTGTAGGTCGAATCTCCATTGACCTACAATGCATTTAAAACCGATTAATCCCATAACTGGCAGTTTTTATTCTATTTTTGTTCCATTTTGTTTTTTTTCTGATCTGTAAGTCGATTCTCCAGCTGCAAGTCGAATCCAAATTTTGCGGCCAGAGAAGTCTGTAACTTGAAA
Organism: Pogona vitticeps; assembly: GCF_051106095.1. NCBI lineage: Eukaryota > Metazoa > Chordata > Lepidosauria > Squamata > Agamidae > Pogona > Pogona vitticeps. The sequence goes on along the minus strand of NC_135785.1, from coordinate 192,386,024 downwards.
AGTCTGTAAGTCGAGTCGTCTGTAAGTTGAGGGTCCACTGTATTCTTCCCCCCCCCCCCCCATATTGTTTTCTAATTGGCTTCAGCAAATCTCACAAGAGCTGTCAATATTTGGGCATTCTTGATAAGTAAAATGAAATAGTTGTTGTGGGTTTTTCAGGGTTCTTGGCCGTGTTCTGAAGGTGGTTTTTCCTAACGTTTCACCAGTCTCTGTGGCCGGCATCTTCAGAGGACAGCAAACTGTCCTCTGAAGCCCGAAAAACCCACAACAACCATTAGATCCCGGCCGTGAAAGCCTTCGCGAATAAAATGAAATAGGTTTGCACTAAAATACTCCAGCATGATGTATTACACACTCCTTTGCTCCTTTCATAGTAATGGACTTGCAGCTGAAACTTTTTCTCCCTCTCCTCCTTGCTTCTAGTGATTGTCCTCTTAAAAAGCATTGATTTTGTGGCATTTATATTCTAGAACATACGGACACCAGTACTGCATCTTCTTCATTTCCACAGCAAGTAACCAAAATGGAAGAAAGAGAAATGGACAGGATTCAGCTCAGATATGCATCCTAGAATCATTATACTTCATAAATCTAGCAGACAGACATAGCTCTGGAATAACTGATGCACTTGTGTTAATTGTATTTAGTATTTATGCAGAGCACTTTACGTTATCTCAAGTAGTCCTCACAAGACTTTAATATACTACTTTGCACATGCACATATACACATGCACACACATGCACGCACACATGTGCGCATGCACACACAACACACATTTTAATTCTTTTTTTCAGGGAGATGTAAATGAGTTCTCAGGTTATTTAAAAATAAGTTTTAAAGACCAAAGACCTCTTGTAGAGCCACTTGTGCAAAACCAGTATTATTGGCACCTGACTACACCATCACATACCTTGGGATCTACTCCACTAGTATAGGTGAATTTGAAGTATTTTTTTTTTTTTTGCTGCCCACATGACACAGATGCTGATTCTAATCCATCTGGTGCTTTTTGTTCACAAAGTGGTTATTTTCTCTCTCCCGTGTGGTTGCTTCTACTTTTTTCTTGACAGAAGGATTCGAAAGGGCTTTTTTCTGTGTGGATATGTGTGAAGAATCTGTAAAGGGGAAGGTGGGGCAGGAGAAGAAGGAGAAGCACCAGTGAAGAAAAAAGAGAGGGAGCATGAGAGAGGGGTGATGAAGAAGAGCAGGGAGTGTGGTGTATGTGTGTGAGGGGAAACGGGTGGGCAAAAAGGCAGAGAGAGAGAGCACTCAGTGCATTTGCTACCTTTAGGGCATGGGGAGGGGCTGCAGAAAGGGGCCTGACCAACCTCTTGCTTGCCTGTGCACACATGTGTATGTATGGATAGCATGTGCATGTGTGGTTGTGTCTGAGGGAGTGCATGTGAAAGGGAGCAGAGCAGGATTCATTAAGCAGAGCACTTTACGTTATCTCAAGTAGTCCTCACAAGACTTTAATATACTACTTTGCACATGCACATATACACATGCACACACATGCACGCACACATGTGCGCATGCACACACAACACACATTTTAATTCTTTTTTTCAGGGAGATGTAAATGAGTTCTCAGGTTATTTAAAAATAAGTTTTAAAGACCAAAGACCTCTTGTAGAGCCACTTGTGCAAAACCAGTATTATTGGCACCTGACTACACCATCACATACCTTGGGATCTACTCCACTAGTATAGGTGAATTTGAAGTATTTTTTTTTTTTTTTGCTGCCCACATGACACAGATGCTGATTCTAATCCATCTGGTGCTTTTTGTTCACAAAGTGGTTATTTTCTCTCTCCCGTGTGGTTGCTTCTACTTTTTTCTTGACAGAAGGATTCGAAAGGGCTTTTTTCTGTGTGGATATGTGTGAAGAATCTGTAAAGGGGAAGGTGGGGCAGGAGAAGAAGGAGAAGCACCAGTGAAGAAAAAAGAGAGGGAGCATGAGAGAGGGGTGATGAAGAAGAGCAGGGAGTGTGGTGTATGTGTGTGAGGGGAAACGGGTGGGCAAAAAGGCAGAGAGAGAGAGCACTCAGTGCATTTGCTACCTTTAGGGCATGGGGAGGGGCTGCAGAAAGGGGCCTGACCAACCTCTTGCTTGCCTGTGCACACATGTGTATGTATGGATAGCATGTGCATGTGTGGTTGTGTCTGAGGGAGTGCATGTGAAAGGGAGCAGAGCAGGATTCATTAAGCAGAGCACTTTACGTTATCTCAAGTAGTCCTCACAAGACTTTAATATACTACTTTGCACATGCACATATACACATGCACACACATGCACGCACACATGTGCGCATGCACACACAACACACATTTTAATTCTTTTTTTCAGGGAGATGTAAATGAGTTCTCAGGTTATTTAAAAATAAGTTTTAAAGACCAAAGACCTCTTGTAGAGCCACTTGTGCAAAACCAGTATTATTGGCACCTGACTACACCATCACATACCTTGGGATCTACTCCACTAGTATAGGTGAATTTGAAGTATTTTTTTTTTTTTTGCTGCCCACATGACACAGATGCTGATTCTAATCCATCTGGTGCTTTTTGTTCACAAAGTGGTTATTTTCTCTCTCCCGTGTGGTTGCTTCTACTTTTTTCTTGACAGAAGGATTCGAAAGGGCTTTTTTCTGTGTGGATATGTGTGAAGAATCTGTAAAGGGGAAGGTGGGGCAGGAGAAGAAGGAGAAGCACCAGTGAAGAAAAAAGAGAGGGAGCATGAGAGAGGGGTGATGAAGAAGAGCAGGGAGTGTGGTGTATGTGTGTGAGGGGAAACGGGTGGGCAAAAAGGCAGAGAGAGAGAGCACTCAGTGCATTTGCTACCTTTAGGGCATGGGGAGGGGCTGCAGAAAGGGGCCTGACCAACCTCTTGCTTGCCTGTGCACACATGTGTATGTATGGATAGCATGTGCATGTGTGGTTGTGTCTGAGGGAGTGCATGTGAAAGGGAGCAGAGCAGGATTCATTAAGTACAGGAATGGATTGGCAGGAGAAAGAGGAAGGAAAGAGAAGGATGTGAAACACTGATATAAAAGGCGAGGAGGCTCCAGGTATGGAGGCCAGCTGAGGTTGAAGGAGGTAGAGGCAGAAAGAGAAGTAGGGAGGAAAAGTGCTTGGAGTTGACAAATTGTTGAATTGTTGGCGTGGACGATGGTCCCAATTCAATCCTCAGGCCCAATGTGAACACTGATTACAATTTCAGATATAATAAAGGCTGCAAAACAAATCACAGAGAAGCTAAATAATTCCGATTCAGCTTTCCAATGTAGGTGCACCCTAACTCTCAAAATGTAAGATTGCTAGTGTAGCAAGCTGTGAAATAGGGGACTTGGCCTTGTGTTCAGTGCCATTGTCGCTACTGGTTTTAGGAAATCTACTTAGCCCCTAGTTACATCTCTTGTATATTATAAATGTTCTTATGTCATAATATTGTTACAATACAAATGATGTTGGGAGACTGGTGTTATATATTTTCCTGCAAGACAAGAAAATTAAATGTGGGAGATAAAGAATCTTATAAGGATCACACAAAAGAGGAATAAATCCCTGCTATAAACCTAAATGCCGTTTGTTCTCCCACGAGTACTTTGGCAAGACCATTACAAGCCCCAACAATGTTAACCAGAACCTCAGGGGCTTCCTTCCTTGTTCATTTACTGTTGTGATCTCCCAGACATGCCTTTCTGTGTTCTACAAGAAGTGCACAGATGGTGAAGTTTCTATGCAAAGAAATAAATGGACTCAAATCTGACATCAGAATTGGCATCACACAAAAGTCAATGTCGGAACACTTCAGCCTCCCAAGACATCCCATTGCTGATCTGAAACTGAATAAAGGAATTACAGAGGGAGATTGGAGAGTGAGATAGCCATGACTGGTTACATCCACAAGTTCCAGAGTGTATCTAAAGGATTAAATAAAGTGCAAGGCTTCATATATATATATGTATTAGGCAGTTACGTTACAGTTTTATATATGGATGAAGTGACTGATTCGGGCCACAGGATCAGAAGGTGGATTGGAAGAGAACAAGCTACAGTGGGGTCTCGACTTACAAACGGCTCGACATACGAACGTTTCGACTTACGAACCGCTCTCATAGGAATATATGGACTCGACTTACGAACTTAGATTCGAGTTACGAACTCTTTTTTTTCCTTTTTTTAAAAGCTAAGTCATCTTAGGTTAAAAGGAAAAAAGAAAAAATATCCCCTCTAGTAGCAGAAGGCAGAATAGCAGCTTCCCATTAGTTTCTATGGACGGAAAGAGCAGATACAGATTAAATGGTTTTCAGTGCATTCCTATGGGAAATGCAGATTCGACTTAAGAACTTTTCAACCTGAGAACTGCCTTCCAGTACGGATTAAGTTCGTAAGTCGAGACCCCACTGTACTTCCTGGATCAACATCTTTGAACTTCAAAGACAAGCCTTATCTGATCGATAATTAGTCATTCTAACAGTGGCCAGGACCGTTGTGTAATCAACACTCCTGAAGCTTTTTACTTGTCTTAAGAATGCCATTGTCACTTTGAAGTTTTATTTTCTGTGGTCTGTATCCATCTTCACTGGATCTCTCCCCTTCAGAAAGTGGGCTGTAGTTCATATGAGTTCACCATCAACATCAGTGCATTCTTACAGTTGACCTTTTCAGGGTTTTCTAGGCAGACAGCACTCAAATGTGGTTTACCATTACCTTCACACTGAAATAAATCTACTAGTAACCAGCTCAAAAATCACCCATATATTTCTGTAACTAACTAGGGATTCAGCCTAGGCTCCCCTCGGATCATTACACCACAGCAGCTTTGCCAGAACTGAAAGAAAACGAGGGAAAGGTGAATGAAGGTTTTAAGGAGGGATCTCCTCCTATACTTTGTAGAAAAGTGAGCATTCACATGTACTCTGGATTCCTTTCACTTCTGACAATTCAGTGATCAAGGAAATCACAATTTATTCTACATTGGAGAATTTAAAATAAGGTTGAATAGTTGGTTCTATGACTTACCGTGCATTCTAGGTTTCATCAACAGAAGTATATTGTTCAGATCAAAAGAAGTAACAATACTGTTCTGCTTAGGCATCACCTGGAGTTGTGTATTCCAGTCTGGGCCTATAAATGGACAAAAAGAAATTGATCCAGAGCCTCTCTTTTATTTGAGGGTTTTAAACAGAAGTTGAATGACCACCCGTCAGGTGTGCTTTAGCTGTGGATTTCCTGCATTGATAGAAGGCATGACCCTCAGGGTCCCTTCCAACTTAATAATGTTATAATTCTATCATTCCCATCTTATTGGATTGTGCCATCTGTTTGGCTACTCTTTAATATTTGGAAGCCTTGGGACGCAGGCATTTCTAGTGCAGACTTAGGGAAAGGCTAACATGCTGTTTGTTTTCTGATTTGGAGAGAGAGAGAGAGAGAGAGAGAGAGCGAGAGAGAGAGCGCTTTTATCCTATGAAGAGATAAGTGGTTCAATGCAAGCCCAGCCAAGGGATTGTAACTTTCAGCAGGTGACATTTTGGCCATTTAGTTGGAAAAGCTTTTGTGGTTATATTTTAAATGAAAGGTAGTAGATATTAAGATCACCTGAAACAGCTTGCCATTATTCCACTTTGCTTTTAGGAAACTGTAAACTAAAGGCTTTAAATTGTAACTAAATTCAAGTACACGTCTGTGACCATTATTTATATCAACAGAAATAGCTACCAATTAAATTCACATGATAATCACACTGCCAGGAGAGGGAAAAGAGGCTATGCCAGTGAATGTGCTTGCCTATCCTACTTCTGCTCAGACTCCTAAGTTTCTTTCAGGCATTGTTTTGGAGCACAAGACACAAGGAGCAAGGAGTCTTTGCACAACCTAGTACAGTACCTACATAGCCTTCTGCACAGAACACCAGCAGATAACACCAGGCACAGATCCTGGCATTATGTTGGAGATTCACTGAGAAATATTTGTCTTGCTTGGCAGTAAAAGGGGCAGGCAGAGACATGCAGCAAGGGTCCAGTATGGTGAAAAAAAACTAGATTAATTACATGATTTCACTATACATGGGTCATTTGTGACCCTACCTAAGATACTCATACAGTATCTGAATGTAATCTGTTGCAGCGTTCAGAATGAATTGCTTTTGCCTTTTGACCAGAAGGCAATATGACATCAAACATCTTTTTAAGTAGCTACTTTAAAATGAATTTTCTAAAGCTGCATTTTATTAATGTGGGTCATTTAATGTCCAACAGCAGTTTAAATTTATTTACTTATGGCAGATTCAGTGACTTGTGTAGTTTTATTTATCATTTATGGCTTGTTTATGTTTATTATTGTTATAATTATTTGTAGTTTATATGCAATGGTTCTTAACTGCCCAGAGAGTGTATCACAATATTGGATGATGTATGAGTTCAATCAATCAGTCAGTCAGTCAGTCTGTCAGTCTGTCAGTCTGTCTGTCTGTCTGTCTTACAATTCCAACTCTGATCCAGGGTACGGTGAGATACTAGACAAGAGGAGAGCTATCATGCCTGGACAAAACTGGGCTGATATTGCATTGACTGATATCCAACCAGCACCAGAACGTTCTCTCCTTAAAATCTCTCCATTGCTATCCTTTCACAAATTGCAGCACACACAAGTTGCAGCACACACCACATTAGCAACACTGTGTTTGTGGGTACCAGAGAAGTGTGGCCCTTGGATAAGAATACAGGATATTTAAATGGCAGTTCATGAAAAAAAATCCCTATCTATCAAAAAAGAAAGAAGAAAAATTGTAGTTTTGATTGACCAGCATCAAGGCTGCTGGAGATCCTGAAAGGAAAAGAAATACAGTGTTACCTGTTCATCACTCAGCATGACTGCCCTGCTTTGGGCAGTGACTTGAGGAGACATAAAGGTGGCAGGTGCAATGTCCCTCAGAGGTTCAGCTCCATGATAGGGCAATCTTCCCCTGTCTATCAAGGAGACAGCTGGGTTGTCAACCCTTAGAGAAGCACCTGGTACTATCCTAATCAGTTCTGCTCATCATGAGGTGTGTCTGCAGAGAATAGAGTTTATGGGAAACTCTTTATCTGTGGGAAACTAGCCTGTGGAAAGCACAGGAAGCCAGAGACAGGCAGTAGCTGAAGCATATCTTCCCTTAACTCTGTGCTTATGAGAAAGAAGAGGTTGAGACTCTGTTTGCAGGGACCGATTGCTCTCTTCCATGCATATAAACTATAACCATGCAGTGAGAAAAGGTTCATAAGTATCTAGCCATGATGGAAGTGTCTAGCTTTTGCTATCAGCTCCCTGGTTGGGAGTGGGGGTGCTGTGGTGTGAGGTAAGGAAGTATGTTAAAGCTGTATAGCATAGAAAATATTAATGTTATAGGAAATTAAGTGGTGGAGACATCTTCATCAATATTATTTCATATTTCTGCCATTTTTACTCTGTCCTGGCATCCTCAGTTACTGAACTGGAGTTTGGTACACATGCCTTCAGTTCCTCAGGATTTGAGGAACAGAGGTTTGGGCCAAATGCTGAAGTTCTGAGCACTTGTTTTGGAAACTGGCTGTTCTGTGGTGATTTATTTTATTTATTGTATGTGCTTCATTTCTAGGGTGCCTTTATACCTGGCAAATAATCCTTTTGTAGGCAAAGTCTCCTTTTTCCACAGTTTGCAATGCTGACATCACCTTCTTCCCCCCACCACACACACACACACACACACACACACACACACACACTTTGTGCTCTTTAGTATGCTGTGAAGGAAGAGAAATGTAAACCCATGTTCTCCCTTTGTAGGGTTTATATTGTGCTGGTACTGTTAAACTATCCTTGTTGCAGAGAGATGGTCAATGTTGCTGGTGAGGAATGTTATTTTCATTGAAAAACAATGGAGGGAAATTTTCTGTGCCAGTTTTAGTGCTGCACTGAAGTTCTCTTGTTGACTCCATTTATGATTATTTGGTAAAATATATACAGTATATGCACTTTTTAATTAGTTTTCTTTTCCTGAACCTTGGTTCAGCCCTTTGAAAGAATAGCTTGTCTAGCCTGTTTATCTCAGTAGCAGTGGTGAACCTTATGTTTGCTGGATGTACAATTCTGTGATTTGCTGTAACTCATCAGCCATTGATTCACTGAAGTATGAAAATGATGTCCTTTTTACCCCAGGAGGAAGGAGGACATAACCAGAAATGACACTAGGCCATTTACTGGTACAACTGATGAGAAGATTTATTTAACTTTAACACAAAGAACAGAGAGAAATTATAAAAATCTTTTGTTCATTCAGAAAGGATGGGAACATTTTCAAGTCGAAAACAGAACAGTAACATTCCATGAAGAAAACAGTAACATCCACAAAAATCAAACCAGTTGTCACACATAGAAAGCAGACTATGGTTCTATTTTCACTAAAGCCATTTAGATAACTACAATCTCAATGAACTAAATTGATTCTTTAAATGAAATCCACATGACATGCAAAATCAAAACCTATGAAATGAGGCATCACTGGAAGTGTTATCTAGTACCACCTAAACACTCTGCTTATAGAAGTAAGCTGAAAGGTTCCCAATTATACAACAGCAAAGCTGGCAAATGGAAAGTAAAATATTGTATCTACCTAATCCAGTGCAAAGGTGTGAAGAGCTCGGTCCTATAAGTCCAGATATGTAGGTCTAGCAGAGCCTCCTCCTAGATCCTAAAAGAGGGGTCCCAGAAGGGCTCAGTAGGAAGGATGACTGGGAGAAGAATGGGTCAGGGAGAGGGAAAGTCCTCCTCCTCTAGAAAGGAAAAGGGATCGGGAAACAAATTTGGGGGGCAAAGGTTGAGGGGCCAAGAACCTCCTCTCTCAGGGTGCAGCAACTTTTTGTTCCATTGACACCCCTAAAGATTACTTCTTTCTGATCGGCTTCTTTACCTTCTTTTCCAATTGCTAACCAGAAGATGGTTCTTCATTGGCGAATAACATGATGTGGCTCAAACCTATAGAAACAGTTCTCTATTGTTTTCAGGGGGTGACATGACTTCTTAGGCTCATGGGGTAACAAGCTTCCAGGGGCCTATGCATCATGTATCCATCTCCATACTGGCCCATTGTTTCGGGCTCAAAGTAGCTGGGTCAGCCCCATTCCCAGCATCCCATTTCCCAGACAACTATCAGTTCTTGCCCTGTACGGAAGCCAGACTTGCACCTGAGGCATCTTCTTACCCCTTCTGGTCTGTTCCCATTTTGAGCCCCCTGTTCCTGACATCTAGGTGACTTCAGGATGGGGCCTGAGTAATAAGTATACAATTGTTCAGTACATTTTTTAAAAAATCTAAATACTGTACAGTGGACCCTTGATTTACAGATGGCTTGACTTACAGACTTTTTGAGTTACAGACTTCTCTGGCCGCAAAATTTAGGTTTGACTTGCAGACTGAGATTTGACTTACAGACCAGAAAAAAACCAAAATGGAACAAAAATGGCCTGTTACGGGATTAATCGGTTTTCAATGCACTGTAGGTCAATGGAGACTTGACTTACAGACTTTTTGACTTGAGAACCGCCTTCCAATATGGATTACGTTCTCAAGTCAAGACCTCACTGTAATCTGGAATGGTTAAGCATGAAAAACCATGAAACCATTAGTGGAAGAATTAACATTGTTCTGCACCCGAAAGTGAAATTTAGCAATATGTTTATTTCACATCATTAACAATCATTGGAAATCACAGGAGGAAAGAAGCTATATTTTACTGTCTCAGATTTGTTCTTGGGAGCTGGGAAGGAGAAAGAATTCAATTATTAAATTCTATATAGTGCCATTCTGTGATGTGAAATCAGATTGGAGGAAAACTAGGTGCACGGGGAGTGATAAAACTGGCTCAAATGATCCCTATTTTAATTCTCAGCATATCCTGACAGCCTGGCTTTTATTTGTCCCAAGGATGTTGCCAGGAAAAGCTGTGCTATTGCTTTTGTAATTATTACTTTTTCAAACAGAGGCCATTCATGAATACAAATCTATACTATATTGTGCATTTTTCCCCAGCAGCTGAGCTGTGATGTCATGGAATTATCACAGTCATTACAATTGCTAAGGAAGTAATGCTATCAGGATGTCCATAGATCAGATTCTGAGACAGATGAAAAAGGTAACTGCCTGAACGTTCCTACATCAAGACACAAAATTTAAAATACAATAAAATCAATCCCATTGAAAATGAGCAGCAATGAGACTGATATAAAAATAGAAAAAATAGGTGTGAATGAAAAAAGGCATGTGATCCTTGTACACAGTCCAAAGACAGTGATGGGTGACACCTGTATTTTGCCTATAAAATCACAAACATATACTAGCTTTCAACCCCATATGGGTTTTCATCAGATTGAGCACCATGGAATTGTGTGTAGTGCAGATGAAACCCAACATTTCCAAAAATAATGGCAAGATGTGTGGAGCAAGCTTCTCTGCTTAAAGCAAATATCAAAATTAGGGCAGAAGAGATGGGGTTGCCACATTTCTGTATGCCTCTGTTCCCAGCCAAAAGGGAACCATGTATTTCAATGTAGGGCCATAGAGGGAAATGCTGAATGAATGACAACCCTTTGTTTAACAAGATTGGGAAACGGATTCCAATCACACTATCTGAGATAAAATCTGAAACCTAACTGTCTAACCTGAGTCTTCAATCAGCATATTGAAACTTGTTTAAAGGAGAGAAGGCAGCTTGGTAAAAAGTACATTTTGACTGGGAAAGGATTATGGTGCAATGAAGCAAAGAAGAGCTGTATTTTTTCAGATTTAGTTGGAAATAAACTAGCACATTCTTTGGCAGCAAGCTTCCAATATGCTTCTATTGATATATTCGCAAAGGCTTTCACGGCCGGGATCTAAGGGTTGTTCTGGGTTTTTCGGGCTCTTTGGCCGTGTTCTGAAGGTTGTTCTTCCTGACGTTTCGCCAGTCTCTGTGGCCGGCATGTTCAGAGGACAGCAACCTGTACTCTGGTGTAGTTGGCTTGGGAGTGCAGTATTTATGACTGTGAGATAGGCTTTTGTCTTTTCCTGTAGATGGGTGATTAGTGTGTATTGTTGTGGGTGTATTGTTGTGCTAAGGGGAAGAGATTATCTGTTCCTGTGGTTGATGGGTGTCATTAGCTGGTCTTTTGTGTGTAGTGATCCCCTGTCCTTGTGGGTGGGTAGAGTTTGTTGACCTTTTGCACGTAGTATGTTTGATAGCTGGGAGCCAAGTTTTGTTCTATATAGTGCTTGGTACAGGTTGCTGTCCTCTGAAGATGCCGGCCACAGAGACTGGCGAAACGTCAGGAAGAACAACCTTCAGAATACGGCCAAAGAGCCCGAAAAACCCAGAACAACCATACTTGTAATGATTTGAATTAATTTACACTGAACTAGTATGTGGAACAACTATTATATGCCAATGAGGTGTGATATATTTGACAAACCATACAGACAAGGGACCATGAAACACCAGAAAATGTTATATTTTGTTTATAGCTGATGGTTCAGCCAAAAGAAGTGTTCTTTTGGAATGGGAACATCTGCCAGCTTGTATTTTGTTTAGCTTAGCTAGATTTGCAATTGATTGCAGTGTATTTACCCTTTGCCCCACCATCTTGTTTTTTAACACTAAACCATAATGAAAATGATGTTCTAACTCCTGTAATTGCCAAATATGTTAGTGTTTGATGGGTGCTTCCATTTTTCCTCATTTTTGTGGTAGCTGGAAAGCTGCACCAGAGGCACATGCTATAATTACTTGGGCAAGAGCCAAGATGACTTGTAAACATGTGTCTTAATTTTCTTTTTAGAAGCAGTTGTTATCCCCAAAATAACAGTATTTTGTGTTAAGCACAGGTAGCAGGGGAATATGTGGACTCTGCTGCTCATATTAGCTACAGAAAATCAACTGGCTTGACTAAGGGAAGCCTAGAATAAAGGAAACAATGGTCAAACTATTCTGGATGCAAAGTTGTTGTTGCACAGCAGTGGTGTTTCATATGGTCCCTACCCTTTTTTCATTCCTGAACCCAATTCATTCTTTCCTTTCCTTTCCTTTTTTTCCATCCTTCCTCCAAAGGTCTATCTCCTCATTTAGGAATGGGTATAACAGTGAAAGGAAACCTTTTGGCTACGTTACTGTTCTATGAAAATTTTGCTAGGGTCTACACATACTTTCTGGTTCTCTACAAAGTGCATGGGCCTTATGTTCTGCAAATTAATGCCAGAGTTCTTCAAATATGTGAACATCTTGTTATAACATAACAATTCATGCCATTGTTAGATCTAATTGCAGGAGAAGCAGCCTTACTCTTGGTCATGATGTGAAGTAACAAACAAAATGAAGTCTATACCATCATGGGGAAAGGCTATGACAGCATGATGATGGGGAAATATGGTTATGCTGGTGTTGAATGGGGTTGTGTAAATTACACAGAGAGGCATGCCTATGAGCAGACAACTTGCCTTTCTCTTCCAAAAATTCAAGGAGGATAATGGCTGATCATGGCTATATATTATCTTCAGTATCAGAGATAGCATGTCTCTTAAAGTAGTTGCTAGAGAATAAGAGCACAAATACACCCATCCCCTATATGATCATTTTGTTGGCTACTTGTTAGGATCATACATGCTGCTTTATCCTCTGGCACACCAGTTCTTGAAGTCACACTGACTCTCTATGGCTGCCTGTCATGTCTTTTGTCTTTGAATTTGAATTTGCATCTCAATTAAAGTCGATGTTCTATTCATCTCTAGCTGTACCAACTCAGGACCAGCATCTCTTAAAAACTAGCTAAAAGTGCCAGAAAGAATCTGTTTTTCTTTTGGCAGAAAACAGAACAACCTTAGTAAATCTGAAATATTCTTCTCAGTAGAGTTTTCAGCACTTTGCACAAATTGTCCGTGTAAAAAAAATGCTATTTGTTTGTACTTATATTATTTGCTTATTTATGTATATCTAGCCTGTCATATATTGATAGATGTCAAGGCAAGGTATAATCAGTAAAATAGCATCAAAAGAAACTAATATAATTTATGTGATTTAGAACAAAACTTTTTAAAAATTAAATAATTAAAATAAAAACCAGCACACTGAAGGGTGGAAGACCAAACCATCATCTTTCTGATTATTACATGCTTACACGAACATCCAGATTTTAACATTATAAAAATTCCTAGTGAGGGGGTCAGGAGATATGTATAATTGATTCTGTCTGTGAATGTTAGTCTAACAATATTCTTAGCACTGTTATTGTAGAGCGGAGATGCCTTCATTTTTGACCACGTGTGGCAGCTGAAATACTATTTGACCATTTTTTCAAGACAGCTTTACACATGGGAGTTCTAACCATTTTTGTCTGAAATGTTACTGTGGCAAATCCTATTCTATAACTATTCATGTGTAACTTAAAGTTGTACAAGATGTTGCAAAATTTTCACCAAGGTGGAAGCCATAAATAAATAAATACAAGAAGCAGTTCCACGGGTGCAGTTGTACAACCAGTTGTGTGATCAGTGTGTGATCAATTGCATGGTCATTTGCAAGGTTTATTGCATAGTCATTTACCTAGTTGATTGTGTGCTTAGCTGCATGGTCCGTTGTGCAGTCAAACATGCAGACTACCTGGGCATAATTTTCCATGAATGTCTGCAGGCTTCATTTCCTGTGAACTCCTGCAGGCATAACTTTACGCTACACCAAGTACAATAAAATTTCAGCCAATAAATTATTTTCTGCAGTAGACAAACAGGTGGTGAGGGAGGGCTAATATAGGGTTATGCAGAACTCTGTCTACTATCCTGGAAGTTAGAAGACAGAGTTCTGTCAAACTCAGGCCCTGGTCACATGAGGGAAAGGTTTTCTAGTTCTTCCAATATTTTATATACCTCTGTTGTACTGAATTGTGCTCACGTGGTTTATATCCTTGGACAAACGTCCCAAGAACTTTTAGCGATACTAATTTATTTCCCCATATTTGTATTGTTAAGGCCAGCTACACCATGGTACCAGTTTATTTTCTCTCTTGCTTCAAGGGCAGTTTAGCCCTTTGATTTATATATATTCTGGTTTCACGTACAGCAGGGCAGACTTGGAGTGTGTGTGGAGCCCTGCCAAGCGGAGCTGAAAATTAGAGGAAACATTGATCGAGAAGGGTTTTCTGTTTAGAAAAGTGTCTTCTCTTGCACTGGCTGCCCTTGCAGAAATGCAGTGCACATGGGCATGGGGTATCTGTGTGGCAGTAGTGGCGATCAACCCCCCCCAGGGACATTGGCATACCATTGGTTTAATGTATCCTTCCACAGAAATAAATAAATCACCAGTAATGTAATGGTGGTGCCCACCTGGGTGACATACTTTAACCAACGTATCAATGCATCGGGCATGAAAATTTGTAAAAATGAATATGTTCTCCCCAGTAATGGCGGTCACTTTCCTGACTTTGATTCTGAAAAGAAGTGGGGCAGGCCACGTACACAGGAAACCCCTAAGAAGTGCACAGGTGCAACAAAGGTATAAAATAACACAATCTTCCTGGTAATAAGGAAATGTTCCACAGCTACACCACTGGCTGGAAAAATGTCTTGCTCTTGACTGTGCATTGTGTGGCCCCTCATCTGACCAGGGCTTCTGTTTCATTTGACAGAGTTCTGTCAAACCCCACTGTTTCCAGCTACAGGCAAAGGGTGTGGTGACTTATATGTGCATGTTATCAAGACTCCGTAGAAAGCTGTAGTGCCTTTATTTAAAAAAAGACAGAATGTACCTCTTATGAAAGAAGTCAGTGTGGTGGCAATGGATAATGAAGGTCTCAGTATAGATGCAGAACAAAAATAGCATAGACTGAGGCTTAAAAATGTCCAGATAGTGTTTGTTAATTCAAACTAGAAGGGTCACTTTAAGGCACAACAGGGATGTTAAATCATCCTTTTCATACAGCTTGTCCTTGTCTGCTGTGTATTTATGTGTTGTTTTCTTCAGCCTCAACTGTGATTTTCAAAATGTGATTAACTTAGTTTAAAGCTTGTAATCTTCTATATAGATCTGTACTGAGCTGAAATTATCAAATGCATTTTCTTCCATTATCATCAGTTATTATAAAAGAAAGAAATGCATATTCCCTCATCAGATCAAAGTTTAAAGGCATCATTATTTTTCTATAAAAATACACCAGAGTCCTGTGTTGAAAGATAAAGTTGACTGCAGCAATTTTCAAAATTCCTTAACTGTCAAAAAATAAGAATAATTTCTATCCATTCTTGAAAGAGTAGCTATTATAGTTTAAACTGAGCAATTCAGTATTCTGGTGTTGTAGAGACTGGTATAAATTTCTATAACAAAACTGTTTAAATTAACTAATAGATTAGAATGTGAAAGATTAAATATGTAATTCTGAGTACTCTAATCGTAGAATTACAATTTTGCAATACTTGCTACAGACACACATATACCTCTACTCAATATTGCACACCAAGTGAAGTAATGCCTTCTATGTGAGACATGCCAGTATCTTGCATGTCAAAAAGCTTCTCTGAATATGTACCTCTTAGGATAGATGTTTCTAAGACTGAACTGAAAATATGGTTTCTGTTCTTTTGCCATTTTGGATTAAATATAGTGTTAATCTCAAGTAAGGTAGACTTGCTAAAATAAAGTAGCCTATGCTATGTTTGACTAACATTTCAATGGACCTATTCCAATTGGAACCACCTTTCATTTATCCAGTGTTCATTCAGTATTTGAAATGTTGTATGTGTAAGGTGTTAAAAGATAATTATGCACAATATATGCATCATTAATACAATTCTCAATCAAAAAAGTATCCTTGGGTCTTAAAGCATTCAGACAAGGTTTGTTTAGATTTAGAAGGAAAGTAAAACAATTAGTAAGAATTATAAATTTAGGGTCACACTCACACAGGGGCTTTAATAACATTATTACAACTCCACATTGCTTTGGGCACTAGACATCAAGGAACAACAATCATGTAGCAGTGCAGCAGTAGGCTTCATTTCCAGATGCTGACAATAACAATCAACAGAGATTTTCCTCCATAGATGCTAACTGGCACAACTCTGGATTGACTGGGTGAGCATGTAGAACAATTTTTCTCTGTGTTCTTAACATTCTTAGAGACAGTATTTTATTTTTACTTTTTACATCTTCGATATTTTAAGATATGTTTTCCATGCTTTTTAAATGTGAATTTAAACTTTATTTGTGATTCATATACATTTTTTAAAAGATACCATAGTCCATATCATGATAAGGAGTCATATGTGCAAGTATATATACCCTCCCATGTATTTGTGCTAGCCATTGAATGCATGTTATGCGTTGTCAACCCAGAATTGGCTTCTAGCAACCCTAATAAGGCTATCAGGGTAAATGTAATATTTAAGGACTATTTTTACTCATTCCATTCTTCCAGTGAGTTTCTCTGGCGAAGCGGGGATTCAAACCAACATCCCCTGGTTCCTGTTTCATCACTCTGTCTACTACACCACACAGAGCTGAAAGTGTCTGTTAAAGTCTAGTACAGTCATTGGATATACTACAAAACCAAATTGTCTGTTTGATGCTAACCATGTGATTAGAGATGGGATATTCATACATGAATATGAATATCCCTGACCCAGCTGGCCAGAATCCCCAGTCCTGCCTCCCCAAACCGACCCATTCACTTATAGGTCTCCTCTCAGCGCATGCAACCAGCATCCCGGTCATTGCACCAATCTTGAATGAAGTCCAGATCGTGCTTCTCCACCTTCCTGTTCTTCTGGCCACTCCAGTCAGGAGATGGGATGACAAATCTCCCTGCTCAGCTGATGAGTGGCAAGAAAAGCAAGAAGGCAGAGAAGCACCAACTGGGCTTTGTCCAAGATTGGCCCAATAAGCAGGATGCTGACCTCATGAGCTGCATGGTGACCCATAAGTGGGTGGGTCAGTTTGTGGAGGCAGGACTGGGGATCCTTGCCATCTGGGTGAGGAATATTCATATTTTTATATGAATATCCCATCTCTACATGTGATATTGGAGAGAGAGAACTACATGAAGAAAAATGCACATAAGAAAAATCACTCTCCTTAAAATAACTATCTACTAACCTCCTCTGTTTGCTCAGTTCTCCCTTATGCCCTTCTCCCCAGTTTGATTTTGTACACTTCTTTTCTGAAGTCCCCTTTTCTTTCTTCTCCTGCCTACCATTGCTCTTTTCCTGTTTCACTTACTGAGGTAAATGTGCCGGTTCCTGACCTTAGTCATAGTGGTTATGAAAGTGAGTTTTTGAGGAGACAGCCATTAGCTAATATTGGAATGATTATAAAAGGTGAAGCAAGCTGATGTAAATCAGAAGCCCATCTATCAGAAAACCTTCTTGTAATGAAGTGTTAGGCGGAATTTATTTATTTAGAATATTTTTACCCCACCTTTCTCCTTTAAAGGACCCAGGGAATTGTTCTTGCAGATTGTTTATACAAGATCTGTACATATTCTGTCTTTTCATATGCTTACCCTGACCAACTGATTCAGAGTGTTTCTTCATTTTTGTGCCATCTTATGCATGTTATCAGGGTAAGCAACTTTCGTGAAAGACTCCTTCAACCCAGGAGAAGAGCACTGTTTGCTCACTTCCATGATGCTTATAGTGGCTTTTCTCACTTGTGTCTTAAACTCAAAAAGTAGCAAGGCCTTAAAGATTATGGATTGCATTATGATGATGACTATTAAAACAGTTTTGGTATTGTAGAAATAAGGGCTTGCTGCTTGGCTGTTGTAGGCTGTTTCTCGGAGATATTCTATATATTATATCACTTTCACATCCTTTCCACATTTCTTAAATCAAAACTCCTTCTCATGAGTGCACATAGTATTCAGACGTGGACTCCTGCTAAATACTTCTGCCAGCTTTAGGACCATTAGAACACAAATCATTTCAAGTATATAGTATATGCTTTTTACATCTTATTTTGATTTTACTGTAGACATATGAAAGGTAATGCCAAGCCACTGTTTCTTTTTCTAAGATTTAAACCGGTGTTATGAACTTTCAGTGGAGAAACATCACAAAGAATAAATCGGATTTCCCTAAGCAATACTACCATACTGCATGTATTTTATAGCTTATGGACTGATTAGTATTCAAAAACTGGCAGTGGACAGCTAGAATATAAAATACTTGGTGCAGTGGAATGCATTCAAACATAATAATAGTAGTCCATGGAATGGGATGGAGAAGGAGGGAGAT
This sequence comes from Pogona vitticeps, assembly GCF_051106095.1. Lineage (NCBI taxonomy): Eukaryota > Metazoa > Chordata > Lepidosauria > Squamata > Agamidae > Pogona > Pogona vitticeps. The sequence goes on along the minus strand of NC_135785.1, from coordinate 192,367,755 downwards.
GTCTTGCATTGTGCTATAAAGCATTCAAGTGGCATAGCCCAACTTTTGAGCAAACAACTTGGAAAAGATTTTCTGATAGCACACCATGGCATTCAAGTAAAGATTTCTTAGGAGAATTCTTAGGGCTGATCTCAAAAGGTAAAGAGTCAGAAGTTTATCTGGGGCTAGTTTGTGATCTTTACCCTTTAGAAACAAAGCCCAGGAGGCAAATTTTTCAAAGGCAACTATCACAAGGTCATGCTTGCAGATCCACTTATAACTGGACTAAATTTGCATCTGTTCAATACAGTAGTAATTTTGTTGATGGGCCCATTGGGAATAGAGATCACTGGCACGTAAAGAAGGATATGCTTCGTAAGTATATGACAGATTTTCTATGCAGAATAGAAGCTATTATTGAAGCAGATTAGTGTAAACTCATATTTGATTTCTGATACTTCAGATTCAGACATTGAGACAGTAAAATAAATACTTGAAGAAAAAATCTACTGAATCAGTGAGGCTTAAAAGCAATTTGATCTTTTGTATCCTTCTACATCCTGTTCCTCATTGTTTTTGCCATTATGCAGTATTGTTTTGCTTCCTTATTTGCAAACATTTCTGGAACTTTCAGATGTACTATGTGACCTTTAATTTCCTTGCTGTTCTTAATCTGCTACTTGGTCTTTATTCTTTCTGTAAGTGGAAATATCTCACTGTTTGCCTTCATGCTCCATGCAAGATTGAATTCCAGATCCTATGTTCTCTAACACTTCTTGTAAGTTTCTTTGGTGATCAGCAGACTTTTACTCAAGCTGTCCTGCCTAAGATTGTTAATCAGGGCAAGCAAAACTTTTTGTCATCTGACACAGAAAAGACAGGAACTGTGCATATGAGTACCAAATCGAACCTAATATTTTCTTGGTTTAAATTAGGGAAGAAATTTACAACCCATCATTTCTGCAGATTTTGGGACCCTAGCAATTTACTTTTCAGAGCCTTATGTTTCAAGAAGTTTCAAGACTACCCTATGAGTACTAATAGATGTTGATGTATAGTTTTCCAATAGCATTTTAAAAAAAAAGCTCTGTTCACATAAGATTTGACATTTTCTTTGGCCCTCATAGCTACATACAATGATTTATATAAATTTATGTTTTAACACCATGTTTCCTAGCCCTTCTGTGAGTTAGAATCACATTTGGGCTGTGGTGGATCCTAATTGGGCATCCAGGAGACAGATACATGCACCATCTTTCTACCAAGAATCTCTTAAAATGCTGGCGTACAAATCATCTGCAATCTTAAAATTACATTTGTATCTGCCATCTAGCTATTTTGGCACAAGGCCCTGTGCAGCTGTCTGTTAAGAGAGAAGGTTTATCATCATGATTAAACCAGGCACAGATGAAAGCATCTCCTGACAGGTGGCTATCTAACCTCTGTTTAAAAATCTCCAGTGAAGAAGAGTTCACCATCCTCTGAGGTGGAACAGCTCTTACTGTCCAAGAGTCCTTCCTAGCGTTTTAGCAAAATCTCCTTTGTGATCATTTGAATCCATTACCTAGGGTGCTAACCTTTCGAACTACAGAAATCAAGCTTGCTGCACCTTCCAAATGACAGCCCTTCACATATTTAGAGATAGATATCATATTTCCTCTATTCCTTCTCTCATCCAGACTAAACATATCTAATTCCCTCAGCTATTCCCCATAGGGCTTGGTTTCCAGAACTTTTACTATCCTGGCTACCTTCTTCTAAACACAATCCACCTTGTATTCTCGAAGGCTTTCATGGCCAGGATCTGATGGTTGTTGTGGGTTTTTCGGGCTCTTTGGCCATGTTCTGAAGGTTGTTCTTCCTGATGTTTTGCCAGTCTCTGTCACCGGCATCTTTAGAAGACAGGAGTAGGAACTCTCCATGTTCTCCAACGCTTCTTGTAAGTGTTAGAGAACATGCTACAGAGCACGGACAGAGTTCCTACACCTGTCCTCTGAAGATGCTGACCACAGAGACTGGTAAAACGTCAGGAAGAACAATCTTCAGAACAAGAGCTAGAAAAACCCACAACAACCATCACAATCCACCTTGTTAATATTTTTCTGAATCTGTGCAGAAGAGAGTGGTATTGTTACTTCCCTTGATCTAGACGTTATACTTTTACCCCACCTTGGGTCCTTTTAGGGAGTAAAATAGGATAAAAATTATTTAAATAAACAAACTTCTGTTGATGGAACCAAATGTTGCATTTGCTTTTCTTCCCCCTTCCACATCACATTGTTTAATTTACAAAGACCCCTAGATGTTACCCATCCTATGTATGGGCTTCTGGGTACAGTGGGGTCTTGACTTAAGAACGACTTGAGTTAAGAACATTTTGACTTAAGAACCGCTCTCATAGGAAAATATTGACTTGACTTAAGTACTTAGATTTGAGTTAAGAACTGAAAAAAACCCACGTGGGAGGCAGGGAAGGTGCAAAAAGTGAACTTTCAGTTAACTGTTGGCCAGTGAAAAGGGTGCCTGCCTGCTTCCTCACTCCTCCCAGCGTTTAGAGAGTGGATTGGGAGACAGTCTTCGGACGGCCTGGTACTGTACTGCCTGGACTGTATTTTCCCTGCCTTCCCTGAACCTTTCTTGACCTAAGAAAAAAAGAAACAAAATATCCCCCTCTAGTGGTCGAAGGCGGAATAGCAGCTACCCATTAGTTTCTATGGACGGAAAAGAGCAGATACGGATCAAATGGATTTCAATGCATTCCTATGGGAAATGCAGATTTGACCTGAGAACTTTTTGACTTGAGAACCGCCTTCCAATACGGATTAAGTTCTCAAGTCAAGACCCCACTGTATTTTTCCTGCCTAAATGTACAAAATGAAACTCATTTCGTTTCACACAATCCCTATGCACAGATCTTTTGTCCTTCTCCAGAAGGAGAAAGTGACAATGGAGGGGGACTCGTCACCTTTCTTCAAGCCTGTTGCTTATAACTGAGTGGGTGGTGACAAAGTTGGGGTCAAGTGATCTCTTTTCCACAAGGAAACCAAACTGTGAAGCTTGTCATTACTTGGAAGTGAACAGCATATCAAATGTGTGTGTGCGTGTGTATAAGAGAGAGATCAGATGTGTGGACTTTCTGCCTCCCTTGCAACTTTCTTCCAAAGCTGAGATTTGTGAAAGTGAAAGAAAATAACTTATTGTTTTAAGTTAGCAAGCTAAATCTGTCACATCACATTGTTCATCCCTGTGGAACTGTAAATATAAACTTACATCTAGTAAAAGAGTAGATCTGTACTTTTCAGATTTGGAAGAAGGTGGCTAGACCCTAGTACTGCCAGCATGGTTTTAGTTTGGCAGTATGATGATAATGATTATGTCAAATGCAATCAAGAGTGCAAGCCTTGAACTGACAGGAAAGCTTAGTTGTTTTTAAAAATTCATGCTTTTATGTAGTATTCTCCTATTATGTGGTTGTCACAGCTGGGTATAAAAGAAGACCTTTCTAAATGTGCCATTTAACTTATTCTCTGACAGTGGAAGAGACAGTGTGTTATTAATTTGAAATTTTGACATAATATTTTGCTTCCTAGATGTTAAAAGCAATAATTTAATGTCTTCTTTCTTCTATCTCTGATCAGATACAGAAGTATTAGATGTTATTGGATTACAGTTCCCGAATCCCTTGCCATTGGTCCATGTGGTATAGTTTTTGTGAGTTAAAGTCCCCTCACATCTGGGGAAACAAGACCAAGAGTCGATGATTAAAATACTCATTTTCACCTATGCAGCAAAATGATACATTCCCATAATTGTCATGCTTAGTTGTCAGTATAAACAATTTCAAGTAATAAGTAAATCTGTATGCATTTGCAGCAGTTGGAACACTTGAAATGTGTACAAGGAAGCATTTTACCCATTTTACCCAAAGCTCCTGACATGTTTAATTTGACTAACACAGCAGAGAACTACATTACAAAGAACGTATTGTCGGCTCCATAGTGTTCCAGTCAATCCCAGATCAAGTACCGGAAGTCTTAGCATCTTTGTGGTTCCTAGCCCTCCCTAGGGTCAGCATGCCCAGCAACAACCTTTCTTCAAAGTCCAAGGCAGCCCTGCAGGAAATTACAGTAAACCACCACCACCAATAGTGGACCAAGGAGCCAAGACTGGATTTACAACCAGCAGCCTCCCAACTACACTCCCAAGGAATATATAAAATGTGAAGAAGATGTTATTTTATTAAAAGGATAGGAAAATGCTGATTCGAAGAAGAAAAAGCACTTTTGAAGACATGATAAATATAGAAAATATGGGGAATAAACCATACCATAGGAATCTGGAAGTTGAGTCATGGCAACTGGACTTCTTTCTTACAGTGGCGCCTTTTGTCTCTTTGGCACTTCCAGTGAATTTTTTGTTTTTTCAGTTCTAAAAATTGAATGTTAATATCATTTTCTACAATTTTCTCATTCATAATGCTCACTTTGCAAGAGATCTTCTCTCTTACCAATAGCCAGATTTTTTTCTAGCTTTTCCTTTAAATAAAATTTAAGTTTGAAGGTTACACTGATTGCTCTTTGCAGCTTCTGCAGATCAATTTTAGTAGCATGGAGAGGAGAAATAGAAGAAAGCATGAAAAGACAGCAAAATTACTCTGTAGAGGAGTAGATGCAGTTTTCAGTGGGAGACAACATTGTGGGATGAAGAGGAGACTAGGAAGCAGCTGCTCCATCTGCTCTGAAGATGCAAGCAGGACTGTACAGAGTAAAAAGTGGAGACAATCATCCTGTTTCCAAACATTTGAAAGTAATCACATGCTTCATGTTCCAGCACCTGTCTCCACATTGGATCACCTGTCCTAAGCCAATGTACCTCATTGCTTTGTGCACACTGAAAGGAGGTAGCAGACAGGCGTGCTGACAGACAAGCATGAGTCATCCACCATAGCCAAGAAGTCTTTAAAACATTAGAGTAAAAATAAATGCATGATTACAATTTTTTTATGATCAGCTTAAGGACATGGAGATAGGGATTGCTAAAGAGGCAATTAAAAGGGACGTGGTGGCTCTGCGGGTGAAATGGCAGAAGCCTCTGTGCTGCAAGGTCAGAAGACCAGCAGTCATAAGATTGAATCCACACGATGGAGTGAGCTCCCATTGCTTGTCCCAGCTCCTGCCAACCTAGCAGTTCAAAAGCATGTAAAACTGTGAATAGATAAATAGGGACCACCACGGAGGGAAGGTAACAGCGTCCCGTGTCTAGTCACGCTGGCCATGTGACCACGGAAACTGTCTACAGACAAACACTGGCTCTGTGGCTTGGAGACGGGGATGAGCACCACGCCCTAGAGTCGGACATGAGTAGACTAAATGTCAAGGGGAACCTTTACCTTTACGTAAAGAGACAATGGGAAGTATTGCTATTTTGTTACCAATGTGAGAGTAAAGAGCTATGGGAAAGTGGTGTACGAGTGAGAGCAAAATGTTTTCATGAAAAGAACTGGAGACTGTATCTATGTACAGTATTTCATTTTTGATTCCTTCTAGAAATAGCCCTGTAGTGCAATGGTTAAACTGAGTACTATAGCCAAGACTCTGCTCACAACCTAAGTTCAGTCCTGATGCATTCAGGTAGCTGGCTCAAGGTTGACTCAACTTCCAAGGTCAGTAAAATAAGTACCCTGCATGCTGGGGATAAAGTGTTTTTTTCACACCTATGTTGTAAACTGCCCTGAGATTGCTCTAGTATTATGGGACTGTATATAAATTGAAGCGGCAACTTGTAAACAAGCACATAGTGATTGTGACCAGCTTTGGTTGGATTCATGAAAGTTTGGAGTTGGAAAGGCGGAGCTGGACTGGTGGATCTTTTAAATGGTAGTGGTGCCCAAACTCTATTGGTGTCCAGACTCTATTGGAGAAGAATATTTTGGTTCTGTTTCAAGCAGCAAATAATTTGGGGTCAGGATTGTGAGAGATGTGCCTCTGCAAAAAGATCTGGATGGAGATAAATAAGACTCTCTTATTATATGTTTTCATCTTCAGTTTTGTCATTTTCAGCTAATTTTTGTGAATGCTTATTGGAAGCTATTGTTTTATTGTTATTACCACTTAGTATTATGCAGTTCATTCAATTATTTCCTAATAATTATTTTTAAAAGAAATAATTAGAACTGTGTCCTGTTTTCTTGCATAATAGTAACAAGTGGTCAATATGACCAGATAGGCGGGGTATAAATGGAATAAATAAATAAATAATGAATGAATGAATGAATGAATGAATGCTGATGCAAGACCACAAACCTTAACTGCCAGGTAGTTTAAATAAAAACTATGCTAACAATTTAATACTGTCCTTGGTGACTCTTAATTGGTCTCATGTAATATTGCCATTCTTATTAAATTTAGTTATTTCTACAGTAATGAAAGATCAGAATCCAGGTGTCTTAAAAGCCTAATTATTTTTATAATCAGTTTACACTGAAGTGCCTTTGGAAGTCAAGATAATAATATCTTAAATTAATTTTACAAAATAATTAATATACTATTTTTGATTCCACTGTTGACAGCTATAAAATTTCAACGATAATAGGTGCTGGAATTAAGCATGTGAAGAAGATTTGTTAAATTCCTCTGTCTTAATCATTTGGACTGTCTTGACATGATGAAACACTTTGATTAAGAATTTTTGGGCTCTGCAAGATTTCTTGCCTCTAACACAAGTGCAAGGGAAGAGTTTTGTGGGGTGGGGGAGGTGAGGAGACACGTCTTTGCAAAACTAGTGTCCTTTCCCTTTGAAAAGGAAAACACATACACACCCCTACCCCAATTACAAAAGGGCTGGAAAATTCTTGAAAAAGACGGACAATTCAGTTAATGCTTCTGATTCTTAAAAGTCCATGAAACAAAATGGCAGCCATCATACTTTTACGTCTTTCATAATAATAATAATAATATAATTTATTGTCATTGTAAGTATATACACAGTATACCATACAGTGAAATTCACAGACACCCAGAGACCAGACACATGCACACACATAACATTCCCCAAACACTCCCCGCCCACTAGAAGTCCCCCACTAAAAATACAAACATCTACACCTCAGGCCAAGTAACACAGTCCAACTAATTATTCACTACTGGTGGTCTTTAAGCTCATTATTAATTGCAATTATAGCTCTAGGATAAAAACTATTTAGAAAACGTGTGGTCCGAGTCTTAATTGTTCTATATCTTCTGCCAGACGGTAACAGTTCAAAAAAGTTATAAGCAGGATGGGAAGAGTCTCTCGGGATGCTGTGTGACTTCCTCAGACAGCGGGATGTGAAGATGTCATCCAGGGTTGGTAGCTGGAGCCCGATGATATTCTGGGCAATTTTAATGGTTCTCTGTAGAGCTTTTTTGTCCGCTACAGAGCTACTCCCAAACCATGCCAGAATGCCATAAGTTAGGACACTCTCAATGGTGCTACGGTAGTAGGACAGAAGTAAATGCTGTGATAAATTTAACTTCCCGAGCATTCTCAGGAAATACAGCCTCTTCTGTGCCTTCTTTATTAGCATGTTGGCATTTATAGTCCATGAGAGGTCCTCTGAGATGTAAGTACCCAGAAATTTAAAACTACCAACTCTCTCCACTTCCTCACCGTTTATGTATAGTGGTAAATGTACATTTCTCTTCCTCCTAAAATCAATTATGAGTTCTTTAGTTTTTTTGATGTTAAGTGTGAGATGATTTTCTTTACACCATAGTATCAATCTTTGTACTTCCTTTCTATAAGCAGACTCATTGTTCTTATTTATGAGTCCCACCACTGTCGTATAATCCGCAAATTTAATAATTGCATTGGTGTTATATAGTGGGGTGAAATCATGTGTGTACAGGGAATAGAGGAAGGGACTTAGCACGCAGCCCTGGGGAGCTCCTGTACTTAGTACCAGGGTAGAAGAATGGTGGGATCCCATCCTTACTGACTGTGGCCTATCTGTCAGAAAATCCTTTATCCACATGCAGATCTCCTGAGGTAATCCCAGGTTGATCATTTTTAAAAACAACCTATTTGGTAGAATGGTGTTAAAAGCAGAGCTATAATCCACAAACAACAGCCTCGCATAAGTTCCCTGTTCTAAGTGGCTCAATACAGTATGGAGTACGATGGACACAGCATCATCAGTAGATCTATTTCTCCTGTATGCAAATTGCCATGGATCCAAAGAAGGTGGAAGACTAACCTTAATGTAATCCAGCACCAATCTCTCAAAACATTTCATAATAACAGATGTTAAAGCTACTGGTCTATAATCATTGGGAGATACCACAGCTGACTGCTTCGGGACTGGCACTATAATAGATGTCTTCAGGCAAGTGGGGACAGAACACTGCAACAAGGATAGATTGAAAATATCCGTAAAAACTCCAGCTAATTCTGCAGCACAGCCCCTAACAACATTTGAATATAGTTATGAATATAAAACTCTTTTTCATAGACTCTGTGATGCACATCTGTACATAGGTCTAACTATAGTTTCTCAGCTGAGCTGTAACATTTTGGTAGGAGCACTGCTCACCTAACAGCACATACTCTGCCATTACCCTATCTTTTCCCTCAGCTTCTTTTAATTTGTTTGTAGAGTCAGTATCTCTCTGTCTAATGCACATTCTATCTGCACATTCTGTGCTTCAGGGAACTTTGTGACACTCAAACATGAAAACATTGCATGTCATATTTTCATCCCTATGGAAAACAAAGAAGCTAGATTATGAGCACTTCTTTGACAAAAGGTGATATTTTCTTCCCGTCAGTGCTCCTTAGTCTATACTAGCTGGGTTAATTTTAAAAAGATCTTCTCCACAAACTAAATATACTGTATGTCTGCATCATTGATTTCAATTACTTTTACTCTGTCCTTCACTCCAATTCAAACACTCTTTCAAATCCTCTGATACCAACCAAAGCTCAGCCATCGTCCAAACCATCTTCCCCATTGACATTCAATAAAATCGAGAAAGAAAGGGGGGAAAAGAAAGAAGAGAAGAATACAGATATTAATTCTTCTAAATAACCAGCTACAGTGGTCCATGATGATTCATCAACAGCATTTCATAAACCCACAAAGCTTTGTCACTCATCAACCTCAGTTTCACAGCTAAGAGAACTCAATTGTTCAGTGATGCTATTTACATAATGTTACCACACGGCTTCAACTATGGAAGTTTTGGCTTCCCTATAACAAACAGCCTCTTGTTCTGAAGTGGAAATTTTGGAAGAATCTCCAGCATGCACAGTGTTTCTTTATAAGAGGGATCAAGATGCTCACATGACTGAAATCATAGAGCCTTTCTCAAGATTACAATGGTATTGTTCTTGATCTCATTCACTAGACTGTATGCTGGATTCATGTCATTCTGGACATTTTCATTCTCATTGATCAAGCTTTCAGTACTACTGTTGATTACAATATGCACTGGATAAGGTGTTCAATAGTCCCATTGTACAACTGGGATCAAAGATCCCCACCCTGATACAACTAATGTCATTATAGAGAACCTGCTTCCAATGATCCTTAGCACAAGTCATGGACTTGCAAGGATTAGGAATTGCACGACAGGCGAAAAGCTTCCAAATACCAGCACAATAAAGTTAGTCCATTGTCTGTGGTTTTGAGTCCAGCAAATCCCATGACTTCTATTTGGTTGTTCCTGTAACCACATCAGCTATAGTTATATTTAGGCATGGGACTTTTGTTTCTCTTGGACTGCAACTTCCAGAATACAGCAGGAATTCCCTCAGGCAAAATTCTGGGAGATGCAACAAAAAAGTGTAAGACAAAGTCTTCAAAACAGCTTTTCATCTTATATGCTATGTCTCTAGATGCTATTTTGCTAATTTCAATAAGAAGGAAACTGGGAGGCACAATTCTTTGTGGGAGTCAGAAGCACTCATAGAAACGGTAATGCTGCTGTATAGTGGGATCCTTCCGAAGAAATGCTCCCCCCATGAACCGTTGTTAGTGATGTCTTTTAAGTACTTGTATCTATCTATCTATCTATCTATCTATCTATCTATCTATCTATCTATCTATCTATCTATCTATCTATCTATCTATCTATCTATCTATCTATCTATCTATCTATCTATCTATCTATCTATCTATCTATCTATCTATCTATCTATCTATCTAACAGAAATTGTTCTAAGTTACAAAGAAAAGTAATAGTTTAGCATAAATTATAGAAACTGGTTGCTCGAAACATTGTTCTTAATTTTTAATGTGTTCACTGAAGATTTCTATTTCCTTGTGTGTATGTGTGTAAACTAAAACTCCTTTTGGTTTACAAACCCTGTTTATTATTTTATATATAGCAGTCACAAAATATTATAGTCACATTTACTGCTGGTCAGTGCTGTGCCACAAAGTTTATGAAGAGTCATCATAGTAAACCAACTTTTATTGTGTTGCACCAAAAACATTTTTGATTTTAAAACAGCAGTTTGTACTCAGCTTTAAATGCAGAGTTATAGCAGCAGTGGAAAAGGAAATGCTGACTGTTTGCTCGGATTGGTGATAAGGATAATCTAAGAAGAGTCTCATCCCAGGTTTCAACAGCAAATTTAGGTGGTAGCACATCCAATTAGAGAACGTGTGTGAGCACTTTGGCATCCTTTTTTTTTAAAAAAAAGTTTTTAAAATTTATATACAAATTTCTCTATCATTTAACATTTTCTGTTTATCATAATTCTTGGATTATTTTAAGGGGGAAACAGTTTTTATGTACAAGTACTGTCTGATCTTTCTCACCAGAAAATATTTCTTGACATTTTGTTGCTTTTTCATTCCCATGTTATTGGATTGCCCATGTCATCCTCAATATAAAACACTGACATTCAAACTTTAGTTTATTTCAAAGTATTATAGCTGTTGCAAAATCATACACACGCTTACCGCATTATTATTTAATTTAGTGTATGAATGTTTTTCCACATAGTCTGATATAACATTTATACATATCTGTATATATTGAATTCAATATTATTACACTGAAGAGGCATATAATAAGGAATTTGATTATTTATGGTTTATAATTTAGATATTATTGTCATATGGTCATCCTTTATAACACTTGGGAATTTTTCTTGAGCTGCTTGTGATGTGTGTACCAAATCCACTTACGCTCTACGTTGCAATTTGAGGAAAGCATAATGTGTTTCATGCTATACTAATTAAGAAATTTCCTTTTGCAATAACATACTGTATCCCTTTTCTTAAAGTTCACGCTTATAAAGAATCAAAGGAAGGATAAACCCATAATTATCTTAGTCTGAAACATATTTCCTTAATTAAAATGCATATTTTACCAACATTTTAATATATTATCTAATTCCTCTGTCAATATCTCTAAGGAAAGAAGGGATATTTTCGAGGGGGGCATTACTTTAGTATATGGCCCTGTGGCTCTGCTTCTTTTGGATTGTGTCAAAACCTTGATAACAGTATGTCTAAATACGTAATTTATTATCACACTGAAATAAAGAGTTTACTGGATAAAAAGAAAAGTCACAGATTAGATATGCTCCTGCTTTTAAAAAATAAAATAGCTTTATAGCATTTTAGCAGGATAGATGAATCAGATTTTTCCTGTCCCTCAACCACTTGCTTGGTACACTTTTCAGTTTTATCTACATTAAGCCATCTCTTTGGGTACACACACAAGTCAACATTCCCCATGAGTTTATCACCACTGCTGACATCAGCATTCCATGCCCTCACTGCTCAACGGGTGATTGTGCAGTTAGGTGCCTTAGTTCCCTTCTTTGTACAATAAAGACATGCCACCTGATGACAACTTAGGAAGGGCTTAGCAGGGTGATAGAGGGGAAATGACTGACTGCTTGCCAAGTGAACAGACTCAAGGTGCCTGTTTGCAGTTCCTTTGGGTTGAAATACATTTGATCATCGCTAATCTTAAGGAGGAGTGCATGATGTCCTTCAGGAGAATCTTTGACCTTATCCTTTAAGCTGGTAGCATGGTGCAATGAGGATTCTGCACCATGAATTAGAAGTGAGTCCTGGACTATTGCAACCAGTGCTTAAATTTCAGAGAAAGAGATACCAGAGCTCATGCTTCATGAAACTGATACAGTATTATTTAATTAACACTTTACGCCACCTCTCCAGTAATGCTTCCTGAAGTTCACTGAAGCTTGAGATAAGCTGCAGTTGAGACTGGGCATGTAGCTCTTCACATATTGGGGGCAAAGCCTCCTTTATTTAGACACATCTTTGCCAATTTTATAACAATTGGCTGCAGTGGCATTCTGGAATCTGCCTCGTCCAGGATATAATCCTTTAAATTTGAAGGAAAGGGTTAGGAGGAGATCTCCTCAGAAGTGGCAGCAGCATGGTGTTTGGTGAGTCTGCTTCATGATGGTGGAAATAGGATCATCTAAGATTCCAATTGAGGATGAATCACTCCTCCACTCTTCTTTAAAGTCTGTAGTCTTGTCCCCCAAATGCGGGTGGACCCAACCTCCAACTCGCCCATTTGTCATGACACCAAGTGCCTAACTATACCCAGTAACTTAACAGTCATGAAAAGAATATAAAATGTACTAAATAAATAGGCAGTCAAAGCAAAATATTTCTCAATAAAAACAGGAAGTGAGCTTCTTCACTAAAAGGCATTACTGAAAAGTCTATTTTTGCTGCAAAAGAGAAAGTGAGCAGGCTAGAGTCTATGTGAGAGTATGCCACAATTTAGGCACCACAGCTAAAACAAGATCTGACTTATGTTCCTGCTTATACATTGAATGGCATTGCAAACTCTTCTGTCATCCAAGGAGGGAATAAAAGCATTGCTATCCCTTGCACATAACTGGCTGTCTGAACAGCTACCCTCCCATGTGGCAACCACATTTGGAGGGATATAGGAGGATAAGAGGCATAAGGCATAGCACTGGCACTTCTTACCTGGCTATCAGAATAAAGTTTTCTGGTTATTTATTATTCATCATCATCATTCTTTACTACAGTTGCAGACCAGCAAGATTATAAAAATACAGAACATAGAGAAAACTATATGTTGTCTATGAATCCTTCTTTCAAGGTGATTGCAACATTTTCTCTCTAGTTCTCATAGCTTTCCCCGGACATTAAGGTCACTATGGGAGGTCTTTCTCTCAGTCCCATCACCCTCAGCAGTGCACTTAGTGAGGGACATGGGAGAAGGCCTTTTCTGCCACTGCTCCCAGACTCTGGAACTCCCTCCCACAGGAAGTCAGACTGGCTTCATCTTTGTTGTCCTGGAAGCAGGCAAATACCTTTTTCTTCAGTTGCATAATGTAATCCAAGGCAAAACTCTGGCATGTAGACAGAGCCAAAGACAAAATGTGTAGTGATAAATGTAATTCTTACTAATTGTAAACTTATTCATAAGTAGCCGCAGAAATCTTTTTCATATTACCTGAGAAGTAAGCAAAATAGAAGCACTAGCATTAAAATACTAAGGTTTTGCATGTCTACTGAGAAATAGGAAGGTCTGACCTAGAAAGCAGGGAGAAATAATTCCACCGTTTCTACCCATTGGTTGGAGATAGTGCTGTTTTCTGCTAGAAAAGGTGCAAATCCTAGTAAAGATGTTTGTGGGCCACTTGGAGAAGCTGCCAAGACTGTAGATTCCTCTTGCCAGTGATAGATAGTAGACACAGACCAAATGTCTGTAATAAAATTGCTTTAGTATCATATTCATAAATTGAGTTTTTATGATGGGGGAGATAAGATTTAAGCTCAGTTCTGGTACTTTACTTGCATACTTACCTTGTGAATGTGACCTGAGTGCAAGGGGGAATGAAATCACAAAAAGACATTACTGAAGTAAAATTACCACAATTGTATTACTAACACCTGTGCCCCCTTGGAATAGAAAAGGGCCACAGATCCAGTTGCTGGACAATATACCTACTGTCTGATAAACTGCAGCTCTCAGCACACCCACTCATCAATAACTTTGGAAGGGGAACATATGAGATCTACATTATCGAAGACCAAAGAATCACCTTTAAAAGTACCTCTTTTGATAAGGATATATATATTGGATATACTTTGATTCCCGTTATATTGTAGATATTAGCAATGAGGTCTCTGCATCTTAATTTTGTCCTCCACTTTGTCAAGCCAGATAGTAAAGTAATAATTCTGTTATCAATTCTGTAAATCTTCAAAATCTCAAGAAGTCATGAGTGGGCCACGGAATCAAATGCCGTTTGGTAATCAATATAAGCAATTTCTTCTCTCCTTCCTCCTCCTAATAAAAGTAACCAGTTAGCAATCTAAAGCATGACATTTTATACATTTAAGACTCAGTGGCAGAACCCTGTTGGATTTGCTCAGTGTAAACCCAAAGTTGTGTAACTTGTGTATCTAATCACTCTTGCTGGTTGTTGCATGCTCAGATATGCCTAGGACCGGTCATGCATTTGGTTGTGAACTCGGTTCTGCACTCATAAGCAGGACAGAAGTCCAGAAAATGACAATGGTTTGTGCAGTTTTCCTTATAAGAACAGTCCGATTCTGGTCAGTGTGTTTGAAACAGAGAATTTTCATTTATATGGTAGAAACCATTGTAGTGTATTTCAGAAGTGATCGGTCCATGCTTCTGTTTCTAACTTCTCCATGTGAACAGCATGAGGACAAGGAAAATCTTCTCTATTTTTATCAGTTTGGAAAGCAGTACCAATACTGTATTAGACTCTGTGTTCAGCAAAATTTCAGCCCATGATAAATAAACTGCTCAGTTCTTGAGCATTGCTGCTTCAGCTGCACATGAGTTGTTTATGGCCTAATATGTTCTGCTGATGATAAAGCCACAGCCAGTTTTGCATGATTATTGACCTTCACACAGTAATATGTGGTGTGCCAGCAGGTTTGCTTTACAAGTCCAGCTTCTTTTGAATATGATACTTGTCAGTAAATGATATAAACATTTATTAGAGAAATGCATATGCTAAAAGCCAAATTTAGTGCAGTAGTTTTCATTGAAACACCACTTGAATAAATGCAGAAAAGCAGAAGGTTCTTTCAGAAGTGCTTATTTTAAAATTAAAAACAACAACAACATCCCGAAGGTATATCTTGTTGTTGCATCTTCATCTCAGAATTAAGCACTTTGAGATGCTGTTGATCTTAGCAGGTGCTTAATTTTTCAAAGGAAATTAATGTGACTTTGGATTGTGCCTATAATTTATATAAGACCTCCATACAGCAGTGATGAGAGGTAAACATTATCAGAGTTATGCATCTGACCTCTAGTGCAGCTTAGATACAGTAGCTGCTATGCTAAAATGTCCGTACTGATCCATGATCAAAACTTACTTCATATGGTTTCTAGAAATCAACTTATTCACAGTTCTCAAAATTGTTAAGAGCTATGAGCAAGAATGTATTAATACAAATTCTAAAAGTAATATAGCCATTGTCTATATTGCTGGAACAGAAGTTTCAATTGCCTGTTAATTGAAAATAATACTCTCTATCTCTTGTTACCTGCCTTTTCCCCTTTCCCTCTCTGTAAAAGTAGAAATAAGTATTCACTGGTGGATAATTGATAGGAAGGTTGTTAAATTCCCTTTCTTGGGTTGCTGAAAACTGCTCACATTTTCTGTTTGCACCTTTCCTGTTCTCTAGAAGTGAACTATGCTTGTTGTGATATTCATTGCTCTGCTGCATTTGATTATATTTGTGCTTCACAGAGTTGGTGAGCGAGAGGCGGCATTAGAAGCAGCCCTAAGGCTGCTGCAACAATTCTACCTAGATCTGGAAAAGTTCCTTGCCTGGCTTACAGAAGCAGAGACCACTGCCAATGTCCTGCAGGGTGCCACATACAAAGAGAGAATACTAGAGGATGCCCAAGGAGTTCAGGACCTCATGAAGCAGTGGCAGGTAAGCGGAATAATGCATCTTAGAGTATTATTTTAACTTCCAGTCTATGGTACTCATTTGTGATGGTGAATGGGATTTTAAGCTAAGATCATGTGTTTGTTTGTTTTTGTCAACAAATAAAGAAGTATAGAATTTAAAACACAGTTTAATATTTATCTCATCTAAAGGAATTTTACCAATAAGATGTTAAGAATTTAAGTATGTTTTGGAGAGGAGTAAAGCCAAATAATGAACATTGGTTTTGCTTTCCTCCAAAAGAAAGCTAACAGATATTCTTATGTCTTATAACTGTAACAGATTCTTAACAGACCTTTGGCATTTATGAGCATATCCTTTTGCATGTGATGCAGTATTACAAACCCTTTCTAGATGCTTTCAGATCGAAAAGATTGAGCAAGTTCCATTTTCTACATCACTGGGAAAACAAGAATTTCTTTTTAGTGCATACTAATGAAATAATATTGAAACAATGCCTGCAGTTGTACTAATTATTGATAATTAGGAGATATATAATAAGTCAATTTCTTTCCAAATTGATTTCTGCAACTAATACACTTACCTGATTGTTAGGTTTGTTACAGTATTGATTAACATGGGACTTAACAAGGAATTTGCTTCTATGCCTACTATACATACAGTGAACTGTAAAATATGAAAATTTATCTCATTTCTAACATTACTAGCAAAATTGTATTTTAATTATTTTATCTTTTGCTGTATTGAATTTTAATTATTGTAAGCCGCCCAGAGACCTCTGGGTAGTTTGGGCGGCATATAAATTGAATAAATAAATAAATAAATAAATAAATAAGACAGATGTACTGTTTTCAGGATTATAGAACCATAGTGATATCTGAATGAAACATGTTTATTTCTGAGCAACGAAATAAGCTTGTAATGCATTAATGAATAATTGAAGAGGTATTCTCTAGCATATTGAACTTGCATGCTACTGAAAGCAAATCTCTCAGAAACAGATACCTACCATAAAAAGTGTGTTTTGATTTCATTATTCAGAAACTCAAGCAATCATTTTAGGATAGAAGTGTATAGGGCTTTTGCTTTTACAGTAGTGCCTCACTTAACGATTACCTCATTAAACGCCGAATCCGCTTTATGATGTTTTTTTGCGATTGCTGTTGCAATCGCAAAATGATGTTCCTATGGGGAAAATTTGATCCACGACGATCGATTCCCTGCTTCAGGAACCGATTCTTCACATTACGATGATTTCCAAACAGCTGATTGGCGGGTCGCAAAATGGCCGCCCGCTGTGCAAAATGGCTCCCCTCTGTTTTTAGGACGGATTCCTCGCTTAACAGGCACAGGAAAATGGCCCCCCTATGGAGGATCTTCGCTGCACAATGAGGTATTTCACCACTGCAACGCATTGAACGGTTTTCAATGTGTTTCAATGGGTTTTTTAAATTTTCTCTTTATGACAATTTCATTTAACAGTGATTTGAACGGAACGGATTATCGTCGTCAAGCGAGGCACCACTGTATTTTGACAAAGCTTAAAAAATTAGCAAGACAATAACCAAAACCTTATTGGCATAAATTTACGCTGGCAAAAGGTGATCATGTCATCATCTGGAACTGGTCAAATTTAATTTAAATTAATTGAAAATTGCCATCCCCTCCTTCAGGTTTTGAGACTCCTTAGGGTTCCTTTTTGCTCTGGGCAAGCCTTTGAGAGCCTTAGAATAGAGGGGCTTTAACAGCAAAAGGTTGCAGCTGTATTGCTCTCGGTGGTCCCAATACTGGAAGCAGTGATCTGGTGGTGATATTTTCTATTAAAGCCCCCCTCCTGCTCATGTTCCAGAGTTCCTAAAGGCTTCCTTAGGGCCAAAGAGGACCCTAGGGTGCCTTGGAACCTGAAATGATGGGTTCGGATGATTGGCTTCCACAGTGTTAATTGATGTGATAGGATTTTGCCTACTCTGTTTTACTGCACTACAGAGATTATTATATTAAATTGAAGTTGTTGGTTTTTTCCTGGACCAATGCAGGAAAGAAACTCCAAAAATATAACATTTAAAATTAAAAGTTTGTTTTAAAAGTGATTAGACATTTTATCTGCAGAGGATACATGTCACTTCACACTCTCCCCTTCCTGAAAAGGGAAATGGGTCTATACCTCCATTTCAAAACTAAATTAATAGAAGATAATTCAGGCATGGCTCTATAAAGGCATTTGAACAAGAACACCCATAAAAGTTAATTACAACTGTGAAGTTTTCTAAGTGGTAGTTTGTGCAAATATATCAGACAAGAAACCAGGGATGGGGACTTAAGTTACGGGACTCGCTGTCAAGTCGTACTTAAGTCTCACTGGTGACTTCACTCTGACTCAGTTCAGAGTTTTTTTCAATGACTTGGACTTGACTTGTAACTCATAACCCACCCAGTCCTACTCTTTTTCCAGGGGAAAAACTTGTTTTTGATAGAGACTCAAACTTGGGGGTTGGGGTGCAGGACTTGGCCTTCCAAAGACTTGTCAACATCCCTGTAAGAAACCAAACAAAAGTAAAACAAACAAAAATAAAGAATACAAAAACATGTTGGTACTTTACAGACTAATGGCTATATTTTAAGGAGCTTTCATTAATCACTTCCACTTCCTCGGACGTAAGATTGGTTATCACATAGCTCATGTTAAAATATAGCAGTTACTCTTTGAAGTGCCAAAACGTTTTTGTCTTCTTTATTTTCTATAGGTATTGTTTTATGTTTTTTTGTCTGAAATTACAGCTGTCAAGAACCTATGGCATTTCAGGTGTAGGCGTTACGATTCAAGATGTTACCAAGGGATCCCAATGTTGGGAACCACTGCTTTATGAAGGGCCAATTGACTACTTTCAGCTACAATCTTTTCGCATAACACTACTTGAAGTTTTGACTGAAAATGTAAATCTGATTGGAAGCTGGTTCAGAGCCTTGCTGTGCCATCACAGGTAGCTACTGAGATAATAGCAGCAATTCTGTTGGACCTAAACCTGCCCAACAGGATTGTCCAACAAGCAGGGGAAAACATACTACAGTACCTTTAGTCTCTCATAGTATCTCATTGACAATATTGAAAAGAATACGGTGATTTTAAGTGAAAAACCCGAACTAGCATAGTAACTCCTCTAAAGGTTTATGTAGCTCGTAAAAAGGTCCAAGATACTGCTGAAGCCATGCAGGCATTGTTGAAATGGCTATCTTGTGGGTGGCTGAAAAATTTTGCCTGTTTGGAAAAAAAATATAAAATACAATGATTAATGAACACGAAAAAGCAAAAACAAAAACAAAAAAAGCAAAGCCTCTAGCGGTGCAAGGAGAGGCTTGTGCAGAGGCTACACAGGCCCACAAGTGAGCTGGCAAACATAGGCAGCTAAGCTGCTACATACATTTCAGTTATTGTTGGCCCTCTCAGATGCAACAAGAAATGAAATGAATGAAACAAGAAATGAAATCAGCATAATGATGAAATGGCTGTATGGAACTATTCCTTTCTGATGGAGAGAGGTAAGCAGCAATTAGGCATGTGGGACCCTAATCCAAATTAATACTTTTGTAGGTACAAAAGGAGAACCATATTCATAATGTCATTAACATTCACTTAATAAGTTTAATAATTTCAATTTTAAACATTAACATATCAGCAATATGTATTCCAATTTCTAATATTTCACTTTAATTAAATTAAAAGACCTAACATTCTAAGTTCCTGTGTAGTCTATATGGAAGAAAGTGGTATCACAGATGAACTGGTCCTGAACTGATTAAGGTCTTGTCAGCCAAGAGTAACCCGTGGAACATGGCTCAGTAGCCAGTGCAGACATTTCAGCACAGAAGTTATATATGTCATGATAGGAGTTCTACTAATCAGCATAGTTGCCATAATTTACCTTAGCTGCAGCCTCCAAACCAAAGCCCCAGGCCTTCCCAGCTCCAATAAGCTCATGACAGTAGTTTAATCTTGAGCTTACCAATTTATAGATAACTCTAGTCCGGCTGTACTGGAAAAGTCTTAGCTGCATATCATCCAAAACTATTTGCTATTGAGCCTGTGTGGGGCTCTAGTAACTGAGGTTAATCCAAGAATATGCACAGGCAATACAGTACACTTGTCCCTGTAGCAGGAGTTCAGTGTCTCAGAATAGCTAGTAAAGTAACAAGTATTGGCTGAAATCCTGTTCCTTAGTGTATTTTGTCACACCCATATTAGGCCTATTCGAATCAGTGGAATTTAAGGAGGAATTGGCTCATCAAATCCACACTGATTATTTGGGCTTACTCTAGTGTGATTTACTGTGCCAAACAACTAATGTTAAAGCATTATTTTGTCAAAATAACATTCCAAACTCTGGTATATCCTTAGCATTTCAAATATTAATTTATTTCAGACATGGGAGAGACAGAAGGGAGAATATAATACATTTATAGATTTTGTTTGACTGCTGATGTGATTATATTGTCTTTGCATTATAAATGCAATGTTTATGAGCATGTCTATGGATGAATTATTTGTCTGAGTTGACAGTAGCATAAAACTTTGAAGTGATTCCCATCTTTACAATGCTTTCTGGAGTGTTTTGCCCCACAAAATATCTAATAGTTACTCAAAGGAGTTGTGTAATTATGTGCTACATTTTATTGTCTAATTTGAATACATCATGGGTCCCCATGGGGCCAGAATAGATATATGCCCATATTAAGGGAATGAAAGTAATGAACTTTACTTTTAGCTTTAATACTTCTGGTGATGTGAAATCTCAGCTGTGTTAATTACCCTTGTGGGCTTGTCTCTATAATTACATGTGACATTGCCATCTAGGTTTGTAGTATTAGATGTAATTTTGAAATTGGCATAGATTTATCCTGTTATTTTAGCAATGTAATCATTATACATTAAACCCATAGATCAGTTTAGTTATCTGTTGATCTCTTTCAAAAACTTGCAATGCAAGTGTGCACTTGGTAATTATAATTATTTGAGATGGTAACCTAAAAGTATATCAGGTTCTCAAGTAACAGCTTCCATCCTGAGTGAAAACTTCTGGGTTATATTAAAAAACAAAACAAACAAACAAACAAACAAAAACCAAAGGGGATAGACAATTTTCACAGAACATATTTATTTTGTCATGAAACATCATAAGGTTAATAGGTGGCAATATTTATTTAACCCATCTGTTAATGGTTTCTCCCTGTTCTGTTTGTGGACCGTCTGTTTTAGAATGTTGCATGAAAGTTAGTATACAGGTTGGTGACTTGTGTGTCAAGGACATTTAAATTAAAATAACTTGTTACACCCGTCTTTCTATCACTGTCATAGTGGAAAACAATTTAAAACCACCTTCTATTGCCAATATCATCTGAAAGGCAAATATTTGTTCTTATAAGAGTTTAGTCTTAAGCTATATTGGTTTCTTGAATTCTAGTGGTGCTATAATAATCTGTTGCTGAAGTGAACAAAACTGGGAAGTGCAGACACATTTAAAAAGTCTTTTTTCTGTTATAACAGCTTGAGATAAGTGATTTGGAGTGACAATGAGGTAGAGATGCTTACCCATTCCCTTCCCCTTGTTGGTGTTTCTGTCTGCAACTTCTCTCCTCTTTTTTTTTTCCTTCCCAAAGGATTATATTGAGAGAGTCATACACAAAGGTTAACTACGTAGCAGCTGAATAGGAGATGTAGGAGTAGAGTGCCCAGTTGTATGTTGCTCCCAAACATGAGAAAAAGATACCATTTCCCCAAAAATAAGACCTAACCTGAAAATAAGCCCTACTATGATTTTTTCAGGATGCTCATAATAATCCTCACCCCAAAAATAATCCCCAGTTAAGTGAAACCCCAACCTCCACCATTGTGCAGCAACCAAAAGAAGATGATATGACTGTATTTGAATAAATGTAGATTGTTGTACATGAAAAAATCCCCTGAAAATAAGCCCTAATGCACTTTTCGGAGCAAAAATTAATATAAGTCCCTGTCTTATTTTCGGGAAAACACAGTAGCAGAAATTTGCATACAATTTACTTGGAATTCACATGTGTTATTTCTATGACTACGTTCTAATTTGGAAGTTAATATCATTTGCATTTATTATTTATAGTGGTTTTATATCCGAGTACTCGAAAGAGTTTACGACACTTATAAAATATGACAGGTGAAGCAGAAATCACATATTCAAAAAACTGGAAATTAAGTGAGACCGTTGGTGTCACTTGGTCATGTGGAGGAGAAGCATCAATCCATCTGGAACAGACCATGATGTTGTCTTTGCCTGTGTGTGTCATCCTACTGTTCGTCCAATAGAAATGCAAGATTGTGAGTGAGACTAGGAAGCATGGAACAGCTTGGACTGATTCTGGTGTTCAAATAGTGGGCCTGGATGGTGACCTCTGAGGTCTGTTTTCTTTTGCTTTACCTTTAAGCTGGACATGTATTGAGGACAGATTCAATTATAAATCTGTCTTTTCACAACCCTACAAACTGGGGACTGTGTATTATTTATTTATTTAATATATTTTCACCCCATGTTTCTCCTTAAAAAGGACAAAAGGCTGACATCATTAGAATATAATATTTAGAGCTAAAAAATAAGTATGAAAAGATGACATATCATTAGAAGACAATTTTTAATGCCAAAAATAATAAGTATGCAAATATTAGAGAGGAACAAATAAATAACACTCTTAAGAAATGGTAAATAAAAGCAATACTAAAAACACAGAGATATACAGCTGTCCAAGAGAAAAGTGACTGGTGTGTATTGGGGGGGGAGGGATTAAGAGCCTTGTCATCTTTCTTCTCCCCCCCCCCAATTTTTTATCAACTCCATCTAAAATTGGAAGAAGAGTTAGAAGGGTTTAGTTATTGTGGTTTTGCCATCTTGACATTGATATTTAGTTAATGTGGTTTTTGCTGTCTTGACATTGTGCAGTTTTCACTCCAGTCTTTCCCTTTATTTAAGAGGCTGAGCAGGCTTCTGTAACAATTCCTTAAACACAATAATACAAAAGAACTGCACATCCATATGTAATGCCAGCAATGCAGAATATCTTAGAAACAATCTTTGATTTTATGCCTCCTATCCTTCACCCACGTTTTCCTCACAATTTTGTGAAAGTGGGGGGGGGGAGGAGAAAGTGATAGCCATTAGGACAGAGTATTGACACTTCAAAAATCTTTCTTCTAAATAGAAATCTAGTTTGAACTTTTTGTCTACATCTGTAGGATTCTTCCAACCATTACCTTTTGCCCCCATTGTATTGTTTTCAGACCAAAGCTTTTTGCAGTTCTCTCACAGTGTTAGAGGTTAGCTGAATATCTGCCTCATCCTGACAGAAGAAAATATGTAGTAGGGATCTTTTTTTAAAGGTTTTCTCATTTCCTGAACCAGTGGATTACCTTACGTTTCTACCTAAAATTCTAAGGAACTATTTAAAAGAGAGAGAGAGAGAGAGAGAGAGAGAGAGAATACAGCCTTGTACCTTCACTTATACGTATTAATAGAATCAGTTCTTCTGGGTGAATTTAGGTCAAAAGATACACATTTTATGAAAGGTTTTATAAATGTCCCCGTGCTTCATGCACTCCCAGGAGTGCTAAGTAGTCATTATAGTTCCAGAAATTGTTGCCTTGCTTTGCGACTATTGTACTGCTGAAGGGGTTTTCTTATGTTAAGGAAAGGTTTATTCCCAGAATAGCATCTTCATGCATAAAACAGGAGCCCATTTATATCCAGAATTTGTCTGGCTGCAGCCTTGAAATTAGAGCAGCCCTTCACCTGATATAATGAGGCTCTTGTAGAGGTTGTTTTCATGCAGTTCAGTTTTGAAGCTTTTTATGGATTCTGATTAAGAAAATTGTCTTCTTCCAAATGAAATATCCATGTTTCCCTGTATATTAGCTACCTTGAGCTTTGATATAGAAAAACTGGTTAGATTTGGAAATTATGGTGGTTAGATCATATGTTGTATTTCGCCACTGTTTAAAGCTATTTTCTTAAAGGTAAACAGAGAAATTATATGGTGTTGCTCTTAATAGAAGGAAAGACGTCACCTGAATCCTATGCATAATTTAGCTGAAAGGGTCTGCTAAATGCAACAAAGTGCACTCCCAAGAAAATATGGACAAAATTGTAGTGTCTGAGTCTTATTTGTGGTCAATGAAGTTATTATTAGTTAACACTGCCACATCAAGAATTGCCACAAATAGTTGCCATATTTCCAAGCCAATCTAATGTATTGTAAGCTACAGTTAGAGGCATGCGTTAAAGTATTTAAAACCCAATTAAAAACATGGCTGTTTATTCAGGCCTTCCCTCCAGCCAACTCTTGATTTTTTTTCTTACTTTTCCTTTTTATCTTTACTGCTGTTCTTGTTTGATTATTATGTATTTGTCTATGTTTTATTATTTGATTTTATATTTGGAAGCCGCCTAGAGTGGTCTGGTGGGCCAGATAGGCGGGGTATAAATTAAATAAATAAATAAATAAATAAATAAATAAATAAATAAATAAATATTTGGTAGTTTAAATCAATCTATAAAATGTGGTCTTCTCACTCTCTTTCTTCCCTTTTATCATCATCTTGTTTTCTCAAAACTTTCTCTATTGCTTGTCCTGCACATAGTTCTCCTTCTGTTTGTGTCATGTCTTTCTTCAGACCTCCTTAGTCTCTCCTTCCTTTTTCCTTCTTCTGCCCAGCCCTTCTTCTTTGAAAACGCCAGCTCTTTAAATATTCTCACTAAAGTTATTGTGCTTTTTGGTTTTTGGTTTTGCTCCTACTTCCAAAATCTTGTTGCATACTCTCATTTAGCTGCCAGGTTTCCTTCCTGCCCAGCATCCCTGACTCATCCCAATAGAAAAGTCCACCTCACTTCACTGAGTATTCTTTGACAATCCACCATTCTTTGAGCTCGACTATGTGCACCACCCACCCCATCTGCAATATGAAGATAATAATACAGACCTAGCTAGATATGTTGCATTGATTTAAAACAAGAAAATGCACATGAATGTACGTGCCCAATAGTACAGATCTACAAAAAGCACCCAAAAGTCCCAAAGAGTTCCTATATTGTCTGGTAAATGGGCATAGAACCATATTGTCCATTGTACAAAATTAACTTCCTTGATATGACAATAATGAGATTGGATCTTTCCCTTCCTTTCCAATAAGAAACATCTTAATCTCATTTTAGTTATTTCTGCTAGGGCCAAGAAGTTTTTTCTTGTTGCAGAGGAAGGAAACAAGATGGAAAGAAAGTCTCAGTTCTGCTGGCACTGAGCAATGAAATAGTCCACTGGATCTTGGCCCGAGCTTACAGTCCTAACTATAATTGACAATGAATATTTACAGATATAATCCTAAAGAATATTAGCCAGAGGCATGATGAAGAGGGCTGCAGTCCTTTGACTCAACAATCTAATAAATCACTCAGCTGGAATCCTAAATTTAATTGTTTAAGCATCAGTCCCTTTGACCTGATTTATTTCTGAATTATAATGTTTTACAACCAGTGTGTTAATTTTCTTGTTATTTTGTCAGTTTTAGTTTCACCATCTTTTAAGGCAGCATTCTGAATGCCAGAGGTATAGATAATAAAACTAATAATATCAACCAGTTTCTCATTTGAGAAACTTCTACAGTTTCTTTCATTGGTTTCACAATGACTGCCCACCCCCACCTTGTCATTGTTATGTCACTCAAGACAATATAAAATTATGTAAAACAATTTTTAAAAGTTAAACTTGCTGAAAAGAAAACATATGTTTATACTTGGATTTTGTTCAGTATATGAAACTTTGAGGAAATGGTTCTGCATTAAGTCTTGTTTCTTTTTGACGATTTCCTATATTTTCATTGCACAGTATAACACTGCAAATTAATTTCACATGAAAGGATAAAAATGTTGCTTTTGAAATATTTCTCATTAAATTATAGATATTTTTCAATAAATAATAGAAAGAATGCCTCTGGTAGCAGCTTGTGTTTGCTCAATTACTGCTGTTTCCAGAATGAATAATTGCACCTAACTTGAAGGCAATATTATTGCAGTTATATTATAGAAAACAGATGAGATACAAACTTCAAAATATAGCAAGAAATGAAAGTGGAAGTTACATCCTTTGAAAGTGGAATCTCAATTTGTGCTATGGGGGAATACATCTGAAAAGTAGTTTGTAAGAAGTAAAGCAACTCACATGTCAGGCTCTATGTTAATTAAGTGGAAAGCAGCTAATTAGTTTATACAGAGCAGACAACAGATAGTGGTACCTGTGAAGTGTAATTTAGAGAGACATGCACTGCCAATTTAACTTGATGATACTATCTACTACTGATATTAGACTGGGTGATTATAATCTCACTGATGTGTTTTTAATTGAAGATGTAGTTTGTGATGGAAAAGTGAGAAATCATTTTGCAAGTTACCATAGAGATGTCAGGAGCATTCCCAGGGCCTTGGTTCACTTAAAATACCTCCCTGTGCAAGGTATCTTGATGAAGATGTTTTGTTTTAATTTTTTTTAACTCTCTCTTTAACATACTGTTGAACTGGAAAATACAAAGACTGCAGTCATCTAACCAGGCACATGCACATATACTATATTGAAATCAATGGGGGTGCTATGATCTATTTGCAATTTTACTTAGAATATTGAGTCTTAAATCCCATTAAGCCTCAGATTTGTTTGTTTTTATTTATTTATAGGCCATCTTTCTCCCAATAAGATTGCATTTTATCAACCCAGAGACTCAAACAGTTTCTGTATGTCAGGAGTTCCAAGATGGCTTATGATTTTTACTCAAGTCTGGGGGACTCCAGTGGCAAATATGAAAATAAAATATCTTTGTCAACATTACCATCAGAAATAGATAATAAGAGCACAATAGGCCAGACCTGGCAAACTAGACACATGGCAGCTAAATAGATTATAATATGAACTGGATGTGCAATTTCTCTTTCTCATTAATTTCCGCGATGAATCATTTTCCTTCCAATTTATGTGAAATTAAAGAAAGGGAAGTAGTCTGTGCTCCTGTGTCTGTGTGTAAACAATTCTTTCTGACTCTCCTTGGGCACACATTCATGCTTACACAATTTCTGTAATCGCATTGGTAATTGCCAGAGCTGCGACAATGATGGAAATTTTATCAGTAGCGTACTGGTGAAATGATGATTCATATAACACACTTTGATGCAAGCCCTGTAAGCTGTCTTTGGAAAGGGTTGTGTTGAAGCCTTTTGCTGTGTGGAACTGCCTTTTGATCTGAAAAAAAAAAAGACCTACTTCACTAATGATTCTGAAAATAAACAAAACCTGGCAGGAAGTGTTGAATAATTGATTCCCATGAGAATTGATGGCAGATAACATCTCTTCCTACTTTCAGTGTTAGAGACAGCTGTTGAAATCCTTGCTCAAAACTGATTTATAGCTCTAGAAATCAATTTAATGGTACCCAAATAGAGGAATTTTTATTTTTATTTTTACTTCTAACCTTAACCACGTTTGGTTTTATCATAGAGATACCATGTATTTGGACTATAAATGCCCACATAAATAAATGCAGTTCCATTATGTCATGTTGTTGCTGCATTAACCAGTGTCCCCATAGTCAATGAATCAGCTATAGAGAAGGATCGTATGATTAAGTGAATCTTACTTGCATTTTATATGCAGAAATTTCCAGGTGGAATATGTGTTGCCGCAAAATCATTCAATGTGAAGAAATTTGCTAATATCTAGGAAAAGATTATGGCAAATATAACTTACGTCTTCAAGTTGCCACATGACTTATTGTTGGTTTTGTATTAATTATTAATTTTTTATCTAATTTCTCTCAGCAGAAAGATTCAGGAGACTTGTTGACTCACTATGTGGGGCTAACTTGATGTTACACCTCTGGTAGCTACTATCACAATAGGGTAGAAGTGTTCTTTATGAAGCAGTGCATTGTGCACTTGGTCAAACAGGAAACATATAACTGATTGTGCAATTGAGTTGTGTAGTAGTCGTTGAAGTTGAAACCTTGACACATTTATGCAAGTGTAATGTTATACTGCACCCCAAAGAACATGATTATGGCTATTAATTATTAAAAGGTGCTAAATAAATTCCTTTAAAAAGAATTTTTAAAACATTTTAAAAATATAAAGGTAAGGTGTCCCTTAAAATCTCTTCCTCAACAATAACTTACAGATTAAAAGCCTGCCTATTTCTCAACAATATTTTACAAGTTAAGAGATTTTAAAACCCAGGTAGGCAGATACGGAGAAATATTCTCTCTCAAAAAGCCTGTGCTCAAGTCATTCAGGACCTTGAGGTTAAAACCAGCACTTTTATTCATAGAAACATATGACTGATTGTGCAGGCCTTATAAGTTTCACTGTGTGCCAGTCACTGGGAATGCACTGGTAGCTGGTGGCACACTAGTTTTAACTGTGCACAAGAGATGAGCATGAACCTTGGTTTGGGGTTCGTGCCAGTTCATCAGCACGGCACCACAGGTGCCGTAGGTTCCCTTCCCCTACCCCCAGCTTGCTTTTCCACTCACTTGCTAGTGCACACTGCTCTTCCCCTACTCTTTGGCCATTTGTCCAGTCTGGCCAGGAACATCTTCCTTCTTCCACCTCCTTCAGCAGCTGCCCCTTTGAATAGTGTGTGGCAACTGAGGAGTGGAGAAGCAAGCCAGTGGATGGAGGAAGGGAACATGCAGCATATGTGGTGCCGCACCTACAAAGTGGCATGAACCTTCAAACCAAGGTTTGTGCTCATCTCTACTGTGCACCCCTGGCCATTGCACCCTTGCCAGGCTCGGTGATGAACCATAGAGCATATCCAACCTGCGAACATGAGTTTCTAGAAGGAATGTAACCCTATCTAGCATAGATTGAATTCCCCTTCCCTGATCTGTTTTTTTCAACTGACCAGAAGCACCTCTGTCTTCTCTAGGTTAAGGTTTAATTGTTAGCCCACAACCAGTCCTTACTGAGCCCAGACACTCATTTAGGTCTGAAACCATTTTCCGGGAATTACAGTAGATGAAAAGGAGAAACAGACTTGAATGTCAAACTGGCATTGAATGCCAAAACTATTTTTTCATCTTTTTTGGGCTTTGACATTCCTATTATTGTATGAATTAGAAATTCTTGTTGTTGGCAACCTAATTACATTATGTCCAAAAAGTTGGGCAAATTCTGTTCTCTGAACCTGTAGCTTTCTTGCATGTTCCAGACTAATATAAAAACATCCAGTTATTTGCCCTTTGACTTGTTAACAGAGTTTTAATAGTGTTGCAAAAATTTACTGGCCTAAATTTTCCTCAGATATTTAACTTTGTTCTTGTTACCAGAAAGGTACAGATCATTCACCTGATAACAGTGTGAAGGTTTCACCCAGCTGTATCATTGCAAATCTAAATTAATTTGCCTCATAGAAATCCAATGATATATAAGTATACTTTACAAAATAATATATGCAGGACTGCTATCTGAAGATGCATCTTAGTTTATACTGTATATGTAATCCAAAATTAACATAACTTTGAGGAACAACCTTCTACAACTATCAAATAAGGTTTGAGGGTGCGATTTTTTAAAAATAATGTTTTCCCTCCTCTCTACTCTTCTGGCAGGAAAAAAAAACACCAGGGAATATTTATCATGAAACAGTGTGTTCTCTTGCTACTCAGATACTAATCAGCACTGGATTATAATGGGATTGCATATTACAAGCATATTAATGATGAATGCATTCTTCCTGTACAATGAATACCAAATAAATTAATCATGATATGGCAATCAAAAATTAATTAATTCACAATAAAACATGATGCTCTTCACACTGAAACACTTACTAATCCTTTCTGATATGGATACTATCTAATACAGTATTGATGCTAGGGATATGCGGCAGCCCCCTGGCCGAGGACCTACCCAAATGAGAATGTACTAGAATTCAGTGGTTCTTAACCTTTGTTACTCAGGTGTTTTTGAACTGCAACTCCCAGAAACCTCAGCCAGCAGAGCTGATGGTGAAGGCTTCTGGGAGTTGCAGTCCAAAAACATCTGAGTAACAAAGGTTAAGAACCAGTGTACTAGATGACCAACCTGCCCTGTGCCTTTAAATGATATTCTCACCCTATATTGTACAGTGACCTAAGTCTGAGTCCTCTTCACACATCAGTTGAGCTGTCTCTTGCCAGCTCTGTTTTAAAAATTATTTCCTCAATGCAGATTGCTGGGTTTCTTTGTTTAGAAACTTTTTGCCCACATAATTTCCAGATGGAACACAGAGTGTTGCTCTGCTGTATGGACAGCTAGTGTGCAGCTTTTTACATCACCATGTTTCTTGAGTGCCTGTCCATAAAAGCTGACACATTGAATCCTGGAACATTTGGGAAATTTAACAGAGACAAGGATTTCTGCATTTTGAAAATGAAATATTTATTGGCTAAACTGTTGCAGTTACAGAAACAGAGAAGCTTTCGGAAGTCGATTGCTCTAAGTGAAGAGAACTCCATATACATTGTCTGTTGTATACTGAATTGTGTAACTCAATGTGCAACTGATGCTACCTGTGGAGATTTCTTAACTTACAGCAAATTGTGTTTAAAAGGTGTGTCATTTGTGTAACTATGCAACAGGATTTTAGCAGTTATAATATATATCAGTGCATAAAATTGATACTCTTCTATTACGAAAACAGCATTCATGTATTTGAAGGCATGTGAGTGTGAAAAATATTTCCAAACAGATTTTATTTTGATTTGATTTGTTTTTTATTTTCTTAGCTTTGGTTCAAATTGAAATGTAGTTTGTATTGACATGGTGATCTGGCTTTGTATGGGAAGAACAGATAGAACCTATGACATCTTAGAAAGCAGTATTGACTGAAATCATTCTAAAGAAGATAATGAGTGGTCCATGAATTTGGGATGAAACTGAATTACTAAGATCAAGCTAAGTGGTTAAGTGGCATCAAACTGGGAAAGTGTCCTGTAGTCACAGAAGAAATAAAATGTTCATTTCTGTAGTAAAGTAATTGAGCATAGAAATATTTGTGGGGACGAAAAAAATTCACTGTGGAGTACTTTAACTTTCCCCTTTAAAAATTTCTATGGCAACAATAGTGTCATGGCAACAAGCTTTCATTTTCAGGTTTCAGTTTCTGTATGTATCAGCCATAAATGCATGTATTGCAAAGACTAGGGTTTTTTGTTTTTTTAAAGTGTTGCTTTGACAGGAATTGTTTAGCAAAGCAGTACAATTGTCACGTTGGGACTGTAAAGTACTAATTTGTGATTTCTATTCAGATGGGCTCCTTTGCAGTTGGGTTATTTTTAATGTAACACAGATAAAAGTATGCCAGAAAATAGTGCTGGTTATTCTTTCACACCATTGTTTCCTTGATATGCACATACTTCTAATGCACAGTAGAAGGTGGTTCAAAATTCATAGGCAGCATAGTCTCCAATGAATTAATGTCCTTACATAAAAATAATAATTATATTCACAGTTGTAAGCCAGAAAGAACAATATAAATGGGCATTTCGGCAAGAAACACAAAACAATAGCAAAAAAAAGACATTGTGGCACCTTAAAGACTAACTTCTGCATTTTAATGCATAATTTCAAGAAACTGTTCTTAGGTAAGCACAAGCTGTTTTTGAATTGTTGTGAATGCCCCCAGCTGCACCAATTTGTCCCACCTTGTAGTCTTCTTTTATAAGTTCCATGCTTGGAGACAAAAATGCTAGTAACAAATGGGGTTTATTGAACTGGGACAAGGGTGAAAATAACTAATACAAATAATGTCTACAATAGTTACACATGATCCAGAGTTTTCCCTCCACTCTGTGGGATGTCTGTGGGGTGTCATCCCTTGCTTGCCATGGAGGGGTGACTGATGGCAAGGGTCATGCAATTCCTTCCTTCCCAATACTGTAATTCAGGTTTTTCATTGGCCGTTTCTTTGATGGCATACCAAACAAAATTTTCCTTCCTATAATATGGCTTAATCATATTTACGTGCACAACCCTTCTGCCTTCTTCTCCCTCCTACAGA
This sequence comes from Pogona vitticeps, assembly GCF_051106095.1. Lineage (NCBI taxonomy): Eukaryota > Metazoa > Chordata > Lepidosauria > Squamata > Agamidae > Pogona > Pogona vitticeps. The sequence goes on along the minus strand of NC_135785.1, from coordinate 192,335,768 downwards.
ATCACATAATTCATATCACTCATTTTAGAGACTACTCTAAATGGACCTATCCAAGCTAATTGGAATTTATTTCCTTTAATGGGTCACAGCATTAACACTTCATCTCCAGGATTAAATACTTTTTCCCTGGCCCTCTTGTCGTATCAGTGTTTTTGCTTTCCCTAATTGCTCTTTAAGTTCTCTGCTGCTATCTCCAGAGACTGTTGCAAGGAGTTCCTTAGTTCATCAATGTATTGGACAACTGACTCAGGATCCTCCTCTCTACGTTCCTCCCAGTTTTGACAGAGTAGATCTAGGGGTCCTCTAGCTTTCCTTCCAAACAATAATTCAAAAGGGTGAAATCCTGTACTTTCCTGGGGTACAGATCTATAGGCATATAAAAATGGTTGTAATTTATGGTCCCAGTTATTTGGATTCTCAGCTGTATATGCTCGAATCATTCTCATTAGAATACCATTAAATTTCTTGACCAAACCATTGGTCTGGGAATGATAAGGGGATGACGTGATGTGAGTAATGCTGCAAATTTGCCACAATCTTTTCTTTGCTACAGACCTCTGACTAAAAGGCACTCTTGACTCAGAAAAATTCATTTTAAACTTTGGCTTTACTAGAATCTTTTTGTATCCCGCCACTGGACACCACTTGTGATGTTTACCACGTGGCCCCTGCTTGTTTCCCCAAACAAAGGGCTCACGCTATGTAATCCCACCAGCAGATACCAATTGTGACATTCTCTCTTTTCCTCACTGCCACCAGTGGATTTCCTTTATCTACAATATATAAAGAACTTTAATCAGACACTTGTCTGGTTGCAACATGTTGTAAAAATAATGAGGCTGCGAGACACTGAGATAAGTGGTTCATATATATTTTATCTAGATCTCTTAGGGAAGGGTAAACGGGAGTCCCTAAGAAAATAAACAAAGCACTAAAACTATATTACATACCAAAGAAGTTGAACAGAGTAAGCAACGGCAGTTTGGGTAACGCCGACAAACAGGCAAACACAAAAGCTTCTGCCTTGCTCTGTAGCTTCGCACCATCAAGATAGAGGGTGTGAAAGAGGGTAAAGGAGACTAGGTTTTATAAGCCTAATTAGTCACAGGAAACACATGAGGTTCTTTCGATGTTAACCCTTAAAGAGAAGGCATGTTACAGATTGACATTACAATACAACAAATACACTTATTTATTGAAGTGTATTAAATTTAATCAGAATCACAGATGTTCTTTATTCAATGCATACAATCAAATCATTAAAATGTCATATATCTTGCCACACAACCAATCACCACCTGCTCTATCTATTTATCTGGACCAGCTTATATCTATTAGTATCTGTTCTCACTATCTCCCTGACTATCTATCTCTCTCTCTCTGCAAATTCTATATCTCTCCCTTCATCTCTTCTGCCAAACCTTCTTATCTCTGCTGACTCCACCCCTCCACTCCTCTCATAGGCTCATGTAAATAATAATAATACAATACAATAATAAATGAGATCCTGAATATGAGTGACAGGAGTGACGTGGGGCAAGCATCACAATAATTAAAACAGTTCAAAATCAAACAGCACAAAATTAAAACATTGAAAAATTTAACAACATTGCACTAAAACCTATGCAGGCCACAATTCTCAACCCCCAAATGCTCTAATAAATAAGTACACCTTGACTTGGCATATCAAAATGAAGCCAAGATCAGTGCCAACCAAGCCTCCAAGAGCAAAGTATTTCACAGTTGGGGTGCTATGGCAGAAAAAAGCCTTATCCTGTGTCTCCACTTAACTGTTCCCAGTGGTGGGACGCAAAAGAGGACCTCCCCAGCTGATCTTAGTCATCTGGCAGGTTTATTGTAGAGGGAGAGGCACTACTTCTAATACGCAGGCCCCAAGCTCTTCAGTGACTTTATGAGCATACTTATACAGTGGTGCCTCACAAGACGAGTGCTTCGTTTAACGAAGAAATTGCATAAAGAAGTTTTTGCAATCGCAAAACAATGTTTCCTATGGGTTTTTTTTTTTTTGCTTTGCGATGATTGGTTCCTGCTTCACTAACCAATTATTGCAAAACGAAGATTTTCGCACAGCTGATAGGCGGTTTCAAAATGGCCACTGGGTTAGAAAAATGGCCACCCGCTGTTTTATGGGACAGATTCCTCACTGCACGGGCAGCGAAAATGGCTGCCCTATGGAGGATCTTCGCTGGACTGTGAGTTTCAAGCCCATAGGAATGCATTAATCGGGTTTTAATGCGTTTCTATGGGCTTTTAAAAATCGCTTTACGATGTTTTCGTTCTACAGCGATTTCGCTGGAACGAATTAACATCGTAATGCAAGGCACCACTGTATCTTGTCTCAGACTGCACTGCTTAGTATCATCTGTGACAGCCTCACTCTGGCTTCATTATTTTCATTCTTGAGAATGAATTCTCATTCTTGAAAATAATGCTAATTTGATAGTAACAAATGGCTGTTTTCCTGATTTTATAGTTGGTTTTCAGACATAGTATTCTGAATGAATAAGAGGTTGTTTGCAGTTAAATTATTTTGCACAATGCTAAATGCTTGTTTTGTGGTTATTTCAAAAAATTTCTCGCCGTGTACTACTGCCTTAACTAGTCCTCTTAAAAGTAATTCCATGCCTCAAATTTTTTTTCTATGTCAAATATACCACATCACAGTCACGACAGGCTTTTGAGTTAATAATATTCAAGAACAAGCTCAGCAGTTGTGTTTGCCTGATTTAGTTCTTGCTGTGATGATTCCTTTTTTATTAACTTTGCAATTATATTGCACAGCTAAGCTCGAAGTACCTCAAGCTGAGTCTTTTTAGATACTCACTATCTCAGTAATTCATAGGCAGCTTCAAATGTTTAGAAACCTGGAATGTAGTCAACCTCAACTTCTTCCCTACAGTACAGAATATCTTGCTTATATGGTTGGTCTGAATAATTTATTTCCCTTGAATATATAATTCCTTACATATTATACGGTGTCTACAATTTCTTTCTGAAGAAACCATGTATTAAAAATTAGCTTTTAAAGGCATCATTGTGGACCCAATTTCCTTACATATATGTATCAAGCAGTCAGTCTTGTGCTTATGCAGTGCAAAACAGATGGGCATGTTAACAATGGTCTTAAAGTTGGAATCTAGATGGCCTTATACATGTTCAATACACTTACCATCTCCTGCCTCAACATAGTTTTTTCCCAGAAGCATCCTTCAAAATTGTTATTCAGCTCCTTCCGCTTAGGCGGAAAAGCAGTTCATAGAAAATCACATTGGACAACTATTATTTATTTCAGCTTGTAAGTCCTGCCAGCTGCCCCCTCCAGGGGGACAGCAGCTGAATCCCCTGGCAAAAATTCCATGGGTTCCAGCCTGGTTTGGTCAGCTTTTATTAAAGGCACAGAGTCATCCCTATTGCCCTTTTCCTCATATTCTTAAGAGGTTGAGTTTCTGGCACCAACCCCTTGGGCATAGTCAGTTTGACTGGGTTCCCGAAAGTCTAGATCGAAAGAGGACATTTGAGAAATGTGAATCCCAATCTGGGGCACATTTATTTTAGGGAGGATTGGTAAGGGCTGGTAATGGGGAATGGACTCCATGGTGTTGGCTCTTCCCAGAGCCTCATGTGCCACACTTGCTGCTGCTTACATCTCCAGTGCTAAAGCTGGGTTAGGGTAGCCACTACAGCTCCTGTCAGGTGGAAAGGACACCAAGACTGGGGTGTGTATGCTGAATCAGCTGGAGGAGCATTGCCGGAGCCTCAGTTCCCTGATCCCTTCCATGGCCAAATGGGCTGGGCAAGAGGAAGTGTCTCTCTTTGCCCTCTATCCATGTTTGCACCTCTGTGAAGGTACAGAATATAGGGTCACAGTGCTTGGCTGCCTCCTCCCTCATCTCTTCTTCCTCTGTTGTCGTTGACAACAGTCCTTGAGCCTTGCAACTCTGGCCCTTTTATTCCTGTCATTGTGCTCTGCTCCAGCTGTCCCACATTAAGTGGTGTCCCTTCCTCCACCTGTAGCAGTGCATCCCTGCCATCTAGGGGCCCAGGAGACTTGCTCTCCTCTGGACATGTGAGGTGGGAATCAGATGGTCTGCTGGGATCACTGGAGGTGACCACTTCACGCAGGTAAAAACCAAAATAGGGAAATAAAAAGCATTGTCAAAAAACATAATTCCTAACTAAGCCCTTGGGTTTCACTGATTTAACATATATTGATAGAATTATGATAGGGATTCATGACTTGTGAGAATCAGTGTTGTGAAATTTTAGCATTGTTCCGTCTTAAAACACAAGACTAAATACTCACTGCAGTCATTTTATCATGACATTAAAAATAATGCAGTGAAATATATTTTGAAATTTACAGTTTCAGTTCCTCACTTATACTAGGCATCACTTAAACGCTTTTCTCAGCCTGTTATGTCACTTGATGTCTAAGGAGTTATCTGAGGAATCATATTTAAATCTTTTCTTTTGCACTGCCTATAATCTAAGAGGAATTTCAGATCTTTCTTTGTGTATTTCTCATGGTGAAGTGGACATATAAAATAGAAAGGTGTGTGACACAAAAGATTCTGTGCTGCTGGGAGGAAGCAGTGGATATCCATGACCTTATTGCTAGAAACCAAAATTACTCACAGTAATTGAGGCTGCTTCCATGATTCATATTATTTTGAGCAATAATCTTTATTTACAATAGTGCCTTGACTTACAAATGCCCTAACCGATGAACATTTTGAGTTGCGAACAGCTCCGTTCGCAAAATTTTGCTTTGGCTTGTGAACGCAGCTTCAACTTATGAACAAAAAAACGGTGGGGAAGGTGGGAAATTTGAACTTTCAGTTAACCGTTGGCCAGCAAAGAGACTGCTTGTCTGCTACCTCGCTCGCCTCAGCGGTTAGAGAGTGTGGATATGGAGAGAGACTTCAGACTGCCTACTGCCTGGTACTGTACTGTACAGTCTGTATTTTTTTATTTGGATTTTTGACTTTCTTTTTTAAAACAGAGAACCTGCCTGTACAAGGGTTTGCAGCTTGGGGCTGGGCTAGGTGGCTAGGTGGGGGGGTTATGTTTCTGTGCTGGCTGTTGATTTTAAAATCAGAAAACTGATTGCAAAGGTCTATCTGGCTGTTGGCCTCTAAAATGGAGTTTAAACTCAAGTCTCCCCCCCCCCCCAATTGTCTTCTCTCTCTCTCTTCTTTCTTTTTGTGCTTAAAAGCTCAAACCTTTGTCTGAGGGGTCGTCTGCCCCAGTGATTACCTTCTTTTTTTCTTTCCTCTTTTCCCCATTGTTCCCTCCCTTCCTCCTTTCCTGCCCCTTTTTTAACCTAAGTTCATTTTAGGTTAAAAGAAGAAAAATTCTCCTCCTAGTGGTAGAGAATGGATTAACCGGTTTTGCATTAGTTCCTATGGGAACTAATGTTTCGACTTAGAAAACGTGTCTCGACATAAGAACAAATAACAGCTGGAATGGATTAATCAGGTTTCAGTGCATTCCTATGGGAAATGCTGATTTGACTTACGAACGTTTTGACTTACAAACATCTTCTGGGATGGATTAAGTTAATAAGTCAAGGCACCACTGTACATGCTTTTGTCTATGCTTTTCTCTCTTAGTTGTATCTGCAGTGCATCCCAAGACTTGGCACGGACACACACACACACACACACACAGACACACACACACACACACACACACACACACACACACACACACACACACACACACACACACACACACACTCCCCCCCCTCTCCATTCCTTGGCTGGTTCTAGAAACAGAATTCAGATGTTAGATTCTATGCAACAGAACTATACAGGATATAAAACAATTAAACTGACAACCTTTTGACCTCTATACTGGCTAACAATAATTCTATGTTATGCACATTTGCATTGGATTGTTTGTGTGTGTTTAGCAAAAAATAGTGAAATATATTGTAAATTGTTCATTTCTAGGCCCATTAATGGCACTTTTTGTGTCTATGAAGGAAGCATCACTCCATAACTGTATGTTGACAAGCCAAATAACTGGACAGAATAATTTTGCCTGAAGGGCATTATGAGCAAAGATTAGAGGCTGCATTTGGTGTAGTTGAAATATTTACTTCTGAGATATTAAAATTTCTATAGCTCCCTATTCCTAAAAGATTCTTCATTAAGATATAGAGCAGTTTCCAAGAACTGAAATTTAGCAAACATGGAGATGTTTTCAGAGGTATGGACCTCAGCACCTTTCAAGATATGACCTCTAATATGGGCAGTTCTGTATATTGGGAATACAACATGAAAACTACATTTTATATATTATTTTAGCATTTTACTGTTCTATCATTTTACCATTTGTCACAGTAATCCAATCTGAGGGATGGAAGAGTTACTTTTTTTTTAAACTTCCAGTCTCAGCATCCTTCAGCCCAGCTGTCCACTCCTGTAGAGTCCTTCATTGTTAGTAACCTAAAAATGTGAGATTGCTCAAAAGGCTTTGAACCTGTCTCAACTCAATTGGATATAATTATCTTTCCAAATAATTAATCGCCAGACCGTTCAGACTGAGCTTTCCATATGTTTTGCTCTGCAGCCTCCATCCTCCTGGCCAATATGGTTAAAGGAGAAGGAAAGCTGGTTGTAAGTCTTCAAAAGTGAAGCTTTTCTCACATAGCTCCCACAGGTATCTGACTAGTTGTATTTTGTACCACTTTGATAGTTCCTATAATATATAAAGGCAGTCCATGTATAGCACATTGCAGTAGTCTAGTCTGAATGTAGTTGTTATCAAAACTGAATTTCAGCCAGAAATGGAGCTTACTTAGCACACTGTTAACTCCAGTTTACATACATTTCACATTTTTAAAGCAGCTACGTTTAGAATTGGCACACATATTTTCTAGTCCTATGGCAGAACCACCATATAATGAGATTGGTTGCAAATCCAATCCAATATTTGAGGTGACCACAGATCTAGAATTAATTGTATTTCTTTGGTGGCTTCTAAGCCATTTGTTTGGCTGCCATCATTTTACTACTGTGCTGCAACAGTGTGTTTTTCTCTGCAGCTGGGCAAAATGGAGACTTTATTTCCTCAGATATGAATCAAAACACCATAGAAACAGAACAGTCATTTTATGTGACTCATGGAACATATGCTGTATTTTTTGAATCAATAGCTGGGGGACAGGATTCCCATTGTAAAAATAATGGATCACTCCAGACTCCATAACTGTATGTTGCCAGCATGTATTAAGATCACTCATGGTAATGTGCCTCAGGATGGAAAGTATTTCTTTCAAAGAGATTATAATGTGCAGTGAAACACTGACAGAACCAGTAGTTTCTTGGGTTTTTTGTAGTCTCCTCTACAATTTCTACCATTGCATAGAAGCAAGTAAATAAATATTAGAACATCATATATGTCATAGACATAGGATGTGTGTATAAAAATGTGTATATGTTGATGTTTGTTCATTTATTTGTTTTATGTGCCATATTTCTCCCACAGGGAACCCCAGGTGATTCACAACAATTTAAATCATAAGAACAAGTTAAAATACAATACAAAACCATTTATTAAAACAATTAAACACTGGTCAAGATTTTTGAAAACATTTTTTAAAAACCATTTAAAATATCTAAATTCAAAAATAGGACACTGGACACTTGTTACTTAAAAGCCTCTCAGAAAAATAAGGTATTTTCCTGGATGATAGAAGGACAAGAGGGAGGGGGACAGTCTGGCTTCTTGAGGCAGCTTTGTTGTCTGACATCCCCCTTCTCAATGTCTGTTGCATCAGTCTTAAAGTGTGACTAAATGGTCAAATACTGCATGATTTGCTTTGCTTATAAAATGGGTAACTTTGAAGTGTTTTTTTACTGACTACATAATGCAAAGGCTGATTCAAACTGGTCCAGCTTTTTTTGTCCCCAAATCAGACACTAGAGGGTTCTACATTTTCAAGCCAGAACAGGACTTTTTCCTGTCTAGTAAACGGTGAGATTTTGCACAGCGCTTTGCAGAGAAATTCACTTGGATTTACTCTGACTGTAAAAGCGTGCAGCTTCTATACTGATCCATAGTGCTTAAAGCACTCTCTGGGTATTCTGCAATTTAATTATGCAGGTTACACATTGCCCCCCCCCCAGCAAGTTGGGTTCTCAGTTTACTGGTCTCAGAAGAATGGAAGCATGACTGAATCTGGAACTGACTACGTGTGATTGAACCTGAGTTTTGGCTGCAGTAGTGCAGTTTATCCACTTCACCATGAGGCTCTCTGTAGATGCTGAAGTTGATGCAGGTCCTATTGATGTAACTTCGGCCCCTGCTTGTCCCATGATAATGGATATGTTTCATTTGGTGCAGCTTGATGATGTGGACAGGACCTTGGAGAGATGAAATCCACCATATGTATGCTGGACCCTTGCCCTTCCTGGCTTATAAAGGCAGCCAGATGGGGACCAGCAGAGTGGATTGGAGGAGTGGTGAATACCTCCTTGTAACAAAGTATGGCACTGGAATATCTTAAGGAAGCAGTAGTATGACTGTTCAAAACAAAAGAAAAAGAAAAAGAAAACCTCCACCTTGAACCCCATTATATTGGACAATTATTGGCCAGTCTCCAATATTCCATTTTTGGAAAAGATCTTGGGGTGTGTTGTGGTATCTCAGATCCAGAGGTTCTTGAATGAAGCAGATCTTGAACGAACACACACACCTTTTTCTGCTCTCATGCAGGAGCACAAAATCTTGCATTATTGACAATCTTGTTTCAATGGGGGTGGGTGGGTCTTGATATGTTCCCTTTTAAATTCATTTTAAGTCTTTTTTCATCTAGAAATGAAATTTGTGAGCTTCCAATACATCTTTAGGACACTGTTACTACAAGTAAGTTTTGACCGAAGCCAAATAGAGCTGTATTTCCCTTTATCTTGATACTGCAGTTATGTTGATTCATCCTGGAATTGCAATAGCTACCACATTACACCATTGGTCTTGAGCAGGGGTCTCAAAACTTTTGAGTTTGAGGGCCACCGTATATTTTTCACATTTTTGAGGGCCAAAGGAATGTCTGTGCATATCCGTACATGCGTATGCGCAGCCACTCAGCCGTCCACACCCCCACCCACATGGATGCCTGCCCGCCACACCACCAACTGCACAAACACCTACCCCCCAGCCTGGATGCATGCATGCCCCCCCCCGCCCGGACATCCACCCACCCACCACTGCGCTTGTACACAGGCTGAAGAGAACAGGTCAGATAAAATGGCAAGGCAGGCCAGATGTGGCCCATGGGTCATAGTTTGGAGATCGCTGCTCTAGAGCAGTGCTTCTCAATCTTGGGTCACCAGATGTTCTTGGACTAATACTCCCAGAAATCCTGGCCGACTCAGCTAGTGGTGAAGGCTCTTGGGAGCTTTAGTCCAAGAACATCTGAGGACCTGAGGTTGGGAACGATTGCTCTAGAGTCTATCACATATATAGCATTTAGAATCACAGCAGTGTCTAAGAATTTCAGATATAATTTTTGAAAGGTTCCTACGTCAGTTTTTCCCTGTCAACCTTCGCTTCTTTTGCTGGAGATGTGTCTCATCCTGCTATCTTTTTAAAAACATTGTTCAATCCTGGAAGCAGTTTAACAATATTCATATGCTTATCTCCCCAGGATGGAGATACAGTTTTATCTATCTTTTCTCATCAAGTCATTAACACAGAATGTAATCATACCAGGCGGAATTGAGGTCATGCCATGGACTGCTTGAAAAAGAAGCTTGATGACAGGATGATATATAGCCATTTCACAACAATGCTTTTAACACATAATATTTGCCACTTAATTACATTTAAAATTTCATTTGGATAGATTTTATCATTATGGAAATTGCTGTGTAAATGCTTGTATGATAAGTCCCCAAAATGTTCAATGGATGGTGAAGAAGAATAAATGAATTTGATCATTTTGAGTTGCTAAGTGTCTTTTTACTTTTCTCCTTGGTGCATAGGAAACACGTTTCTTTGCACTTTTGAAATAATTGTGGGGCATTCTTATTGCCTCTAAATAATTGGGTTTTAACAGCATCCAGGCAAAGAAATTTCTCTTAAGGGATTGCACAACTTGTCCAGGAATATGTTTGTACTAGAATAGCTTTGAAAGTAAAGGTTGAGAGAGTATGTTGTCATAGTTAAAATAAATCATACATATTTACATTATATTGTAAACAAATTAATATATTAAGTTAGAAGAAGTGAGTATTTTACAAGACCTCTTTTTCCCAATGAAAAGAAGCTTCATGCAGTTATTGAATTTGCTAGATGAAAGAACAACAGAATATGAAATGGATTGGCTTAGATAGTAACTACCTGGGCTCACTAAATCAAGGGCAAGCCTTCCAAACGATCAAAAGAAGAATTTTGGACACTGAATTCCAGGAACTATGGAACGCAGCCAATAAGACTTGCTCACCACTGTTTTCTGACATTGCCTTTAAGATTGGAAAACCAGCTGCCTTCCTTTCTATGCTCAATTGTCCACAAAAACTCCCTAGCCAGATGCAATGTCATGCCTGCAGTCTTACTATACGGTAGGTTCAAAGGAATTCCGTACCTTGAGACACGTTTTTCAGGGTGCACTGGAAACTCCTGCCCACATTTTTCTGCACTGTCTGCTCCACCAGAGTGATCGTTCCAAATTTGTGGCACCGGTTCTGTTAAAATTGGAGGGAAAATCTGATGTGGACAAAGTCCACTTTATGTTATCTATGGAGGTGTCTGACATTCTGGAAAAATTGCAGATTTCATCAGCTCAATTGTGAGAAAGTGAAGCCTCGTTCTCAATTAAATGTCTTTGAAGGGTTTGGTCTTCTGCTTTTGTACCTCCTTGATTTTGTATGTGCGGGGCACTTAATGAACCAGTTTGGTTATGTTTTATTCTCTTATGCCAATAAAGGTTTGTCTGTCTGTCTGTCTGTCAACAACAGAATATTTGATTTAACTCCAGAACAGTAAGTGTATTATATAGCCAACATCTGCTACACTTGCATTTTAATTAATTATATTTAAATTTGTATAGTAGAGAATATCAATTGAGAAGAATGCCAGAAACCAATTTTCACATGTTCTTAGAATCCATTGTTTTGGTCTGTTCATACTAATTTTATTTGCAGTGTCTGGACCTATGTCACTTGAGATTTTTTTTAAAAATTGAAATAGAGGAAGTAGTAAAGATTATTTTTATTGGAATAGAGGTAATAGTCAAAATTAGTAAGAGAAAAGTGCCTTATAAATGTTATTAATTTATTAGACAAATGTATAAACATTTTCAAAAAACTAGCGGTGTTTGCCTCAGTATGTTCACTAAAAGACAGATAGATAAAGAAAAATTCAAAGTATTATAGCATTTTTAAATACTAAGGGTTTATTTAATGTGAACTTTCATGGAGCTAAATCCACTTTTTTAGATGTTTCTTCAGACTTCTCCATCTGAAGAAGTTGAATTTTATCCATGAAAGTTCAAGAAGCCAGACTGGCCCCCTCCCTCTTGGCCTAATCCAGGCAAAGACCTTCCCTTTCTGGGAGGCTTTTAGGTAACAAGTGCCCAGTGTTCTATTTTTGAATTCAGATATTTTAAATTGTTTTTTTAAAATGTTTCAAAAATCTTGACCAATGTTTAATTTTTTTGATAGTTTTGTATTGTATTTTAACTTGTTCTTATGGTTTTAATTGTTCTTATGGTTTTTTTCTTTGTTTCAGAAGATGAGGGGGGTTATTTTGGAAAACATGAAGGCATCATGTTTCTAGAGCTTTTGGTACTATATAGCTTTTCCTCTTCAAGTTCCCTACCCCGAGGAAGGGGTTTGGAAATTTGAAGATCACTTTCTCGTATGCATTCTGTGTCATGGGCATGGCATAGTTTACCTGAGAAGCTAAAGAGTGTGTATGTTTCTTCGCTGTGTATGTTGCACACATTTGCTTCACCATTTCATGAAGTCCAAAAGAACCATTCCAAATATTTTGGTACAGAGGACTGCAATCACATCTCAGCTGTTCTTGGTTCTGCCCACCTTCTGTAACCATAGTACAGATTATGAGGTCATATCTGCAATCCTCTAGCACTAAGTGATGCTTCATGGGGCAAGCTGCTGCTGGAATTTGTATGTAGTATATGTATACATCAACTTCTATTTTTAAAAAGCCAGGAAATTCAGTTCTACCAAAAAAAATAAACTAACCCCCCCCCTCCAGTTTATGAATGTGGGCTATTGGTTTCTTTTTCCATCTATGATTCAACATATCAGGAAATGGCTTGATATTGTTGCACAATATTGTGCCCGCATTCCCAGCAGAAAAATGGATGCCAAGCTATCAAGAGGCTGCGTGAATGTTGACAACACCAATGGCAATAGTCAATACGGTCTACAGGATACCCTCTTCTGCCTGCTACCATTAACAAAGACACAGTGAGCAGGGGGAAATCCCATTCACAAAGAAATTCCAAGCAGGGAGCAGTGGTTAAATTGCTGTACTGCAGCCAAAACTGTGCTCACGACCTGGGGTTCAATCCCAGGTAGTGGCTCAAGGTTGACTTAGCCTTCTATTCTTCCGAGGTCAGTAAAATGAGTACCCAGCTCGCTGGGGGCCAATGTGTAGCCTGCATAATTAACTTGTAAATCACCCAGAGAATGCTTGAAGCACTACGGGGCGGTATATAAGCAGCACTATATAAGCAGCACTTCTCACCCAAGCACAAAGCAATCAGGGCTTTCAGAAAAGTATTTATGCATATACGACTTGAGAAATATGTATTTCGTATTAACTGTGTGGACTCAAGTACATGTGTGTGCAGCTGAAAGATACTGAATTATTAATCTTCAAGTAGTGTACAGTACATGAATTTAGACTGTCTGCCCCATGGAACCTGGTGCACAGCACTCCCAGCCATTTGTCTCGAGAAAGTACAGTAATCTCATCCATGTCCTTCAGAGCCGATGTTCTTTTATACTCCAGAATGATGCACAACACATTTGGATTTTGAAAGAAAGCTAAAGGAAAGGCTTGCGTATATGTTTGTGTGTGTGTGTATAAAATAAAATACCACATACAAATGCACTGTACATGTGTGTGTGTGTCTGTGTGTGTGTGTCTGTGTCTCTGTCCGTCCGCCTGCCCGCCCATCCACCTACCTGTCTGTCTGTCTGTCTGTCTATCTGTACAGTGTGTTTGTGCACCATTTTATTTCTAATTCATCAAACTTGCATAACCTAGCATATTGCCAAAACCTCAAGGTACTGTTTTGAGCTATATAAAGTGCAAAAACCTTACAATTACATGAAGAAAAGTCAAGCTGTTATCCAGCCATATTAAATTCTGTTTTATTTCACATTCTGCATTAGAGTATTGTAGTTAAAATAATGGGATGGAGGGAGCACTCCCCAGGCAATCCTAACTTATGTTAAAAGTCAACCAGGGGGGGTCCTGGACCCGCGGCAGTATCGCTGGTAATGTTATTACAAATGATAGGACTATAATTGGGGAGTCCCCAGGATGCCCCGAATGGCTTGGAATTAAAAGACAAAGCCTGTTTTGCTTTATTTTATTTTGGCCCAGGGGCTGCTAGATCAGATTCTTTATCTGAGCCAGTTTGGAGCCTCATGGGTTAAATGTGTAGCCTGCATAATTAAACAGTAAACCACCCAGAGGGCACTTGAAGCACTATGAGGCAGTATATAAACCACACAGTTTGCTCTAAATTGAAAGGAAGATCTTAAAGACAGAAACCTTGCCAGTAAAAATATGAGAGAGACTTCCCTGTCCCAGGTCTGAACCAGTAAAGATCTGGACATAGTGGTGGCTCCACTGCAAAACTCTCCACTCATCACCTTCCCTTGATAATTAGGCTCTTGTTTATTTTACCAATTGACTGGTTTATTCTTCTATCTCTAATTATACATCATTATTCTAAATATACTTTCTGATACAAATGGTATTTTTGTTTTTGTTTGCTCCTTTCTCTCTTATAGAAAAGGAACAGACTGATCAGACTCTGGAGCATTGTCAGAAAATAATTAAGGCATGCTACCATATGCCATTTTTCATACAATTCCTTATGGTGAAATATGTGATTTGACATCCATTTATTGTTTTCGATCACTGTGATTTGATATGAATTAATTTATTATTTCTGATAAGTTGTGTAGTAAATCACTGACACTCGGAAGACAACATTCAGATCTTGAATTGCTTTGTGTGAATGAGATGAAACATGTAGTACTTCTTTTATAGAAATATTCTTGGTTTCTATAATCTGATTTTGAAAGCCTGGAAATCTGGTAAAAGGAAAAAAAAGTTGTTCTTGCATGGTGTAAAAATGTGGATTAAGGAGCATCGTGGTGCAGTAATTAAACTGCAATACTGCAGTCAAAACTCTGCTCATGACCCAGGTTCAATCCCAGGTAGCTGGCTCAAGGTTCACCTGTCCTTCCATCCTTCTGAGATAGGTAAATTGAGTACCCAGTTTGCTGTGGGGCACTGTGTAACCGCATAACTTAAAATTTTTAAATCACCCAGAGAGTGCTGTAAGCACGATGGGGCAGTATATAAGCAGCATGCTTGGCTTTGAATGTCAGCTGCTGGTAGGTTGTGATGTGTGAGAATGTGTGACTAGTATAATTTGAATTATGAGATTTAATTATTGGAGGCACTGGACTTGATATCTTGGAAGTGCTGAAAGTTTCTTGTGAGTGTTCTGAGCTTGTGTGAAATAGATGGTGATGCTCTTATCTAGATTCCTGACTATTGTATCCTGTAAGGCTACCTTAAGAGAGAAAGGGCATGGGTTTTTATTAGGTGAACTCTGAGGTGCATATTCTGTGAAACATTTTGAGAATGTATTCGCGAAGGCTCAATATTTTTGAGAACATTGAAATGTTGTTACACTGAGTTTTCTTGTTCATTCTCCTCTGACATCACTAGACCACATGGATATCCATAATAATGTGGTCAGATTTATACATAACTGTGTTCTGAAAAGTTGCTTGAGTAATGTTTTTTTTTAATATTTAGATGTCCCAAAAGAATTTCCAGCTTGTCGTTGCATCTAACTACAGACAACCATAAAAGCTTCTGGCTAAAAAGGAATTGCTGAGCTTCATTAAACAACGTATAGCTTAATGTAGAAAGAAGCCATAGCATTTTATATTCCTTCTTTTGTCTTGAGATTTAGTCTGGGGATGTACATTTATTTTATTTCCTTTTTAAAAATGAAGACTCATGTATTGTTCCAAACATTGTGCAGTTGGGAGTTAACAGTAGCTGCTGGCAAACCTCTGATGTAAAAATAGAAGCAATGATGTTATCACAGTGTGAGTTTTCCTAACATAAATTTGGAGATGCTATGACTGCTCCAGTTCATATAGGCTGTGCTTTATTTGAATGATGGGTAAAATAATGCAAGCCCCCAGCTTTCTTATCTAAGGCGAAGTACTCTGTACTGAGGCTTGGGGCAGTTTTTTCCTCAAAGACTGCAGCAGACCAAAGATTGTGTGAAGCAAGCTTGTAGCTGTTGTGTGGATCATCAAGTGCACTGGATACCATGTGTGCAATAAAAAAAGGAAAGGGCTGGTGTGGTCCCAAAGTTTAAGCAAATGCAAGAGTAGGTGATGCTTTTTATTGGACTATCAAAAAAACCCCGAAACAAATAACAAGCTTGGGTGGATGAAATCCACTTCTTCAGGCTCTAAGCCCCATTCACGGATGGTGTAGAAAAATCATCCAGAAATTGATGTTACATGTCTGGGAGAGATTATCAGGTCTTCCTGTGAGGCTTGTAGCAAGGTTTGGAATTTTACAGTCTAGCCCTTGAAACCAAAAGGCTATGAATTACCCCGTGACTGACCCCTTCCCCACACTCTCACATTGCTTGCTTGAAACAATGCTTCCATTAGCTATCATTGGCTGGAATCCAGTTGGTGCAACTGGAAGCTAAAGGAAACTAAAAAATAGGTATCAACTATTCTTGCACATGTGTGGAACAGAATATCAAAGATCAGACCTATTGCTCTACTTTTTAAATGTCTGCACCAGGTTGAAGGAGATCACCAGATTAATGCTCCCTGGTTCAGCAGTGTTTCACTGCACTCTAAACTGCATTAATGCCTCTTCATTTGGTCATGGTATATCATGAAGAACAAGATCCAAACCTTTGGAAATAAACAGTGGTTGCACAACTCACTAAGCCTAAAGAGTGATGATATATCAATCCTTATTTTATTTTAATATAAAACCTCCTATCTCCCTCCTTCAGGTCTTGGGGTTCCACTGGAGATCCCCTTTGCCCTGGAGAAGCCTTTGGGATGGGGCAATGTTTGTGTGGAATCTTTAATATATATATAAAATCACTGCTGGCAGTCCTGTTGTTGGATTGAAACCACTACTGGCAATCCTAGCAATTTTCCAATATTAAAGCCTCTCCCAAGACCAAGGCTCCCAAAGGCTTCCCAAGGTCAAAAGGCATACCTTGGGGGCTTCAGAACCTGAAGAAAGTAGATAGGAAGTTTTATTTAAATTAGAATAAAGATTAGTGCCACCAGGTGGGAACATCCTCAGCACATATGTGAGGTAGTTGCACCAATTGGATTTCAGCCAATGATACTAAATGATTCTAACTCGTGTCTACTGACTGACTGGAAATATTGTTCTTCCAATGAGAAGAATGAGAGAAAATCCTTTCTCCACTAAGTTCCACTCAGGTTTTGGAGAAGAGAAAAATAGAATTGTTTTGCTTAATGACATTTACCTAACTCTGGGCACAACTGAAATTACAGTACAGAAAGTGAGAGGAAATGATGGTGCTACTATTTGAAAGGGGTTCTACACCTTGCCTACAACACGATCATGGAAATTCTATCACTACCTGTGGCAGGAGACATTCTCCCTTTCAACACTGCAAGCAGCATAAGTGGCATGTGCTCATATTCAGTCGAAATGTAAACATTTCATAGGTAGTTAAGTGTGATTACATGTTTAAAGGATTCAAGCATGGTAGTTACATGGAGTGTATGTGTCTAAATATGACATTTCTATAAGACCAAACAGGACATGGCACAGTTAACTGCGAAAACGAATTGTTCTCTATGGCACTAAATTAAGCAAACACAAGAAAAAGGGAGAGATCATGGATCTGTGGCATGGCTTATTCTTTACATGGAGCTCTTAACACTGTAAATCTCACACACACTTCCTAAAATGTAGATCCCACTAATTTTGATGTGAATTGCAAGGTGTTGCAGCATAAAGGATAGAAAGAATTCAGGTTTACAGATTTTTTTTAAAAAAAAGGCAAGACTCCTGAAATCCATGCATCACTGATAGGTGCAAAGTAGACATGTGCTGAAGATTAACAAACCTGCAATGCCGGAGTCTGAACATTTACCCAGTCATCCCAGGAATGTGTGAATATCAAAATAAATCCTTCCACTCAAAACACCATGCCTGGTGTTCCTCAAAGTGTTTCCCTTCCCAGTAATCTAAAAAGAGGAATTTCAGTTGTTGCTGATGTTTGACTACTAGGAAACTCCTATCTACCTCCTGCAAATAGGTCAGTAGAGTCTCATATACCTTCTGCTAACTTTTTTAACAAGCCCTAACAATTCTCTGTTCTTTACTTTTGAGTTTAGACCTAACATGTATACTTCACAGTTTCGGTTTGATTTGCGATAGGAATGTTTATTAAATTCTCCTCAGGTATTTTTTACCGCAGTCTTTTCTCTAAAATGACACTCTGGTTTATCACAACAGAACAGGAGCTGATTGATTGAGCCACCAAACCTCACAAAGAACTCATGCAAATAAAATATAATACAAATCACCTTTAGTTATATTTTGTACTGTTCCAGTTCATTAGTAATTTAGAATTTGTTCTAATTTTTGTATTTACAGATTTTAATCCTGCTTCTTATGCATGTGCAGTTTGCTGCACATTTATTGTCTTATTTCCTACTACTTACTGGTGTCCATGAACTCATATATGTTATCTTGCATGGTAATTCCATTAATATAAACATGTACCTGATTCATGGAACCCTTTTCCAAAAGTACTTTAATTAATGTGCATATGTACTCATATACATAAAAAAGCAGAAAAGACACAAAGACATGAACTGAAAATTGTGGCAAATAACTAATATGACTTTTTAGCAATTAAATGTAGATTTCCCCCTCTCATCTTAGAAAACAGGTGAAACGGAACACCAGGTGGTATTATTCTACCATGTTGTAGAATAATAACAAAATAAAATGGAGGGTATCCATCCAAATCTATTTGTTCAAAATAGAACCAAATAGATATAAGATGAATCTATACATTATGGGCATGTTCAGTATTGACTCTGAAGGCACAGGAGCCTTGCAACCATTCTCTTTTACAGTGCCTGCAGCATATTTGATTTGAAAAGGGGGTTGGGGTGGCAGAAGTCTACAGTAAAATCTAATCAATAAAAACCATTATCAGCATTTAAACCAGCAAGGGGAGACTGCAAATAATTTTCCAAACAGCTCATTTGCACTTTTGCCCTGGCAATGAAAGTGGGGAAAGGCATGCCTCATTTCACTGAAGTCACGGATTCAAATTACGAGAAAGGAGATTTTGCCTAAACAGTAAACTCTTGACCGTAAGAGCTGTTCGACAGTGGAATGGGCTGTCTGTGAAGGTAGTGAAGTCTCCTTCATTGGAGGTTTCTAAATGAGGTTAGATGATGGCCTGTCAAAGATGCCTTAGCTGTGGATTTCTTGCTTGATAACCCTTCCGCCTCCACAGTTCTATGATTCTGTGTTTCTATTACAGTATATGCATTTTTTAAAAACAAAATGCTGGATAGTGTTGGCTAAAATTAGAGATATGTTGTGCCAAGATTCTTCACTTCTGTGGTGACAACTCTAGCGCACAGCTCCAAGTTGCCCTCTAACTTAAACTATGTGTCTTGCCTGAAAATTTTATATTAAAATTGTAACTGCTTGATATTAGATATGGGAGGGAATATGAAAGCTATTATCTAGGAGTTACTTCCACTGTTCTGTTCCCCTTTCTTCTGTTATCCCTTCCCCTCCATCTTTCTTACTTGTATGAACTATTCCATGTGTGATTTAATTTATATTGTAGAGGGAAGTGATAAAGCAAGGATATAATATTTCAACAGACTAATGAGCCCAGGATCAGCAATCCTGCCCCCACTGCAGGGCTTATATTAAGCTTGTCAGTCACCTGAGTGTCCATCAATGTTCTACTGCTTAACCTTAAGCACTAGAGATAGACATGAATTAAAATATGAATTGTCAAATTCATTCAAAAATTGCTAATATGTAGATTCGTATTTGTATGAATGCCCCAGACAAATCAATGAATTTATAGTGATTTATTATTTGTTTGGCTATATAATGGCCTCCAAGGCACCTAGTGTCACCAAAGTTGCAGGGAATCTTCCTCTGATATTCTTCTATTTTTTTATATAATTTTTTAATTTTATTTTCAAAACTATTGGGTAATGGGGAAGGAATACAAAAGGCAAAGGGCAGTGGGGGGGGATGGAAAAAGGGTTTTGAGAATAAGAAAACATCAAATGCATAATCATTCAATCTTACATATCAAGTATATAAACATCTAATCTATTCATGTTCCAATAAAGGTTCATCTTTCTTCTTCTTTTTCTTCTTCTTCTTTTGACTATTTTGTCTATGTATTAACCTCTTTAGCTTTCAACTTATACGTGTAATACAGCTTAAATCTATGTTATTCCCACAGCATCAGAACACCAAGGCCAATTGTGAAATATATCCCCTCTTTCACCCTCCTTTTTTCTTGAGAATGCACTCAGCAGACCCAAAATAATATAAATCCTGCTCTCCCCTCCCCTTTCCTCCCTGTGCTTGTTTTGTTTCTGCGACTCTTTTTTCTTCCATATTTTAAAAGGGGAAACAATATCATTCAAAGTTTGCTTTTCAACCTCAATCGCTACATCTCTTACTGGGTGGTCCTCCATCCCTTGTATATTATCTGATATCTTCATCAATACAGCCGGTTCTGAGATCTCTTTTTGGTGTAATTTAACCTCTGCTACCTTCCCTCCCCTAGAGCCTCCAATCACGTCTTCCATCTGGTCAATATAATAATTTACCTGCATGAATTTTTGCAACAGTGACATCTGAAAAGAAGTTTTCCAGTCTAGCCACCGATCTGTATTTTTCTCAGGGGGAGGTTCCATTTTATGTTTCCACTATTTTCACTTAAAATTCCCTCTCCCCTTTACCCCAGTACACATCCAATATTTCTAATATTTCACCTTACAACTATACCATATTAGCAATAAGATAGCAGGTACATTCAAGTAAGAGATGGAATCTAAAACATAAATGTCTCAAGTGTCTTTGTAGTCGCTAATATCTTCAGACCGGTTGCTTCTTTTTTTTCCCTTCTTTTCTCTTCTCCAAGTTTGTTTTAACCTTCACCCGGCAAGACTCTATTATTAGAATGTCATTTGTCAAGATCCCAGTTCAGTTCAAACCACATAGCCCCCAGTTCACAGCTCACAGTCCGTTTCTTCCTTTTACTTCCAAAGACTTCCTTCTCCTCCCCCGAACAGGGAGATCCAGCAGAGTCCCGGCAATATATTATTCACGGAAAGCAGAGTCCCACACAGTCTAAAAATATATAACCACAGAGGAAAAGGGGTCCAAAGTGAACAGTTTGCAACAGAATTTATTTTTTCAAGGCCCGTCAGTTGATTCTTTAAGAGTTATTTTTCCTCCTTTAATGGAGACTCGAGCTATTTCTGCCTGGCTGTTCCTTTCGAAATAACCCGACCTTCAGCTTGGGTAAAGCTGGAATGCTAGGAATGCCGCTCCTTATCTCATTTGGTCATAAATTTGCACACAATCACTTGTTCTTCATTTAATGAGGTTTTTCATAGAACAAGGGCTTCCACTTACTTTGATGTATACTTTCGCCGTGCTTCTGTTTTCTTATTCTTGGCGAACGGAGCTGTCTTTGGCTAGTTGCCAAAAATGGCGCCCATCTTCGTCTGTGCTGATGTGAATTTCCAGAAGAAAGACAAATCGAGTTGCTGCCCAATCTTCTAACTTCTGTGGCTCACCAGCTGCTGCAGAAGGGTCTCTCCTGACTCTTCCTTGCCCCCCCCCATTTCTGGAAGGGTCCCAGACCGAAGTGGTTCTAGCTTTCCCCGGGAGCTATTCCCGAGAGCTGCTAGCTTCACCAAGACGAAGCTCCTCCTCCTGATATTCTTCTACAATCCCTCCATGTGTGATGAAGGTTTGGTTTCAGTTGTCCAAGTTATGCACCCACGAAGAGCCCCCTAGGAAAATCCCCCCCGGCACCTAGAAATACGAAAGTCAAAGAGAAGCTTCTGCTGACTGCCCTCTACAATCCCTCTCAGGTTTGGTGAAGATTGGGTTTCCCCAAGCCAGCTGCTAAAGGGCACTTTCCTGGGAGGACCTACTTTGTGGGGGGTATAACTTGGATATCTGAAACCCAAAGTTCACCAGACTTGCAGGGCTCATAGGGGAGTGTTGGGGGAAGCTTCCATGTGAATTTGGTGTCTCGGGGTGCTGGGGTGGTGGTTTATAGGGGTTTGAAATAAAAAATAAATTGACAAATTGATTCATTGATTCATCAGAAAAATATTTGTAAATTTGTAATTTGTGATTCATCAACCTTGAGAAATCACAAATCAAAATGAATCAACATTTTTGTGTCCCTCTCCATTAAGCACTTACTTCTCTTTTTTCCCCTAAATGGTAAATCTGATGGCGATAGTCTTCGAAAATGAAGGAGGAACTAGTACCAGTTGTTGTTACACACATGGAGTTATTGCTGTTATTACTATTACTACTGCTGCTGCTGCTGCTACTACTACTATTACTACTACTACTACTACATTA
Source organism: Pogona vitticeps (assembly GCF_051106095.1). Taxonomy (NCBI): domain Eukaryota; kingdom Metazoa; phylum Chordata; class Lepidosauria; order Squamata; family Agamidae; genus Pogona; species Pogona vitticeps. The sequence continues at coordinate 192,313,814 of NC_135785.1, read as the reverse complement.
AAAAGACAGTCTTTGACTGGCATTATATAACAGATACAAGTAGTAATCAAAAACCTAAGTTATCAATTAAATGTTGGTGTAATCTATATGTATCCTAATATTGCCATTTTCACAGCTTTTATGGTGTCATTTTAGATATCTGCAACTGATTATAATATATTATAAAATTCTCTGCCATTGTTCCCAATGCTCCACTGATTATTAGGATGATATGCCAGGATTTACCTCCATAATAAATCTGTATGTTTGTGGGCCTAAAATATCCTTTAAAAATCACCAAGAGATGGATAAGAAACAATGACTGTATTGAGTGTGTAGGCAGATAGGAATGCGAGTACTAGGCAGTTAGCTCTACAAAAATGTTCCTTTGGCAGTTGCTGCCTTCCTAAACATGAGGGGAAAGCATGAATATTTAAAAAGTTTCTGGCCTGCAATTCTAAAGCGATAAGGAAAGTTGGCAGTTCAACATAAGCTGCCAGTTGTGTATTCTGGGTCCTTCTTGCTGTTCTCTATTCCTCCTACAGCCATGGCCCTGACTGATGTTTTGACAGAGTACAAAGTGGCTGTTTATTACTATTGACTGTTGAAGCCTGTGCTCTGAAATGTATTCTGTCAATGGAATGTAACTGAACTTGGCATTTTTAAGCTCTGCTGTTGCAGTAGCTTAGTTTTCCTGGGATTTTTTTTCCTGTAGCAAGACCTCGGCCGAAGCTTCTGGTCTCAAGCTGAAAATGTTACACAGGAAGACATACCATGTGAAGGTTAGCTTGGGATGGGATCCTTGAGGGTCTTTGGGGCTTGTTTTGTTTTGTTTTGAATTCTCACCAGCAAAATGGCAGGGAATCCTTGGCTTTTTGGCAAATGACAGAGAAAAATTAAATGCCCTTTTTGACATAGGCAAAGCTGTGTACATGTAAAATACTTCACACTATGTGTTTTAGCACTTGTATAATGAAGCATGTCATACTATGCTCTCCATCTCTCCATAGCAGATGGGGCACTTCCTCTTTTTTTTTCATTACAAAGTGATGGAATGAATAAAGGAACAAAGAAGTCTTTTTCAGGGTGTCTCAGTTTGGGAACATTTTGGCTGAGTGGACATGTGTGTTTCAGTCATTTTAAATTATTACTGTTAATGATTTTGTGTAATTGCTCCTATGTGAAAATCAAATGGAAGATTCTTTCGGACTCAGTCCATTCTGATAGGCGCTTTTAAGAAATCCTGATCAACCTGCCTCTAATTTTTCTCTGATTATAAGACGTTTTTCTGTCATTTTTTTAAAATTTCCTCATAGGAACTTCAGAAAGAAATTGAAACCCATACTGACATCTTCCACAGCTTGGATGAAAGTGGACAGAAAATCTTGCGATCCCTAGAAGGTTCTGAGGATGCAGCTTTGTTGCAGAGACGCCTGGATAACATGAATATCCGATGGAATGAACTTAGGAAGAAATCTCTAAACATTAGGTAGGACAAAAACCTAAAGGGCAAAGGGCAGAAACTGGAATTAATCCAAGAAAAGAATTGCCCTTCCCACCCCTCCTCCTGCAGCATAAGCCTTTTATTTTGTTCAAATTGAGCTAAAATGGCTGGGTTTGCAGTAATTTAAGCAATTTCAGACACCAAATTACTTTGTAAGAATGATTAATTTTCTTTGTGTGAAAGGGACTGTAGGATGTGAGGAAGTTGATGAGTTTCTATAATCTCTATAAGGATGCAGAAAAAGAGATTAAGCGTGCTTAGCCAGAAGCCGCACTTTCTCTGAAATGTACACTATTACTTTATTCCGACAGCTGTGGCTTCTCATTCTTTCATAAATAAATGTAATGAAATGCATATCAATCCTATCCACGTTTACTGAATGAAACTTACTCCCTGGTAAGTATGCATTGGATGGTTGTGATCTAAATAGTCTAACTATAATGTGATACTTAAAAGGCTAAGAATGAATCAGTAAGGGCATTGTGTGTGTATTTAGAACATTGCCTGAAGATTTCTCTGCATCAGCTCCCATTAGGGAAGATATAAACTAACACAGTTGTGTTGGGTGAGGAGAACAAAAACCAAACCAACAATCAGGAGGCAGTATCTTTATTAGCCATTGTTTAATATCAGAAGTAACCAGACTGTGTGGGAGACTTGCTGTAGAGAAAATTTCACAAGACCCATTTTAAAATTGTCCCCTTATTCTTATATCAGTGATTTGTCTGCATAATGGCTAATGCACTTCATCTGTGATGATGTTTTTCCACAAAACTGTGAGTCCTCTTACTTGCAACTGGGCAGTTTTGGAGAAGGATGAATGTGACTTTAATTTGGGGATAGTATTTCAATGGAGCACTAGAGTGCTAGGCATTATTTACTTGTAAATGTTTATCAGTGGATTTAGTGGGACTTGCTCTCAAAGAAATGTCCAAGCTCTTGGATGAAGGATGTGGTCTAATTTTTTTAAATAACTTCTTTAAGAAAGAGGAAACATTTTTGGGGTGGTGATGAAGACCTTTCATAGAAGCACATAATGAAAGGCAACGTTGCAAAAGATTAATTGGATCTTAAAATTATTCTCTAAAATAACTGTCCACTCTGAAGTGAATTTATGATAGTTATTTCTGTGCTAAAGCAATCTATTCAAATACTCTTTTGCTTGCTTATATACTCTGTATTTTGGGGAGAGTTCAAGGAGTAACTGAAGGGAGAAGCTTTTTCAAAGCAATATATGAATTATTAGCTTTCTGCAATTGTAGCCCTCAGGGAGGTCAGTATGTGTGACAGCCAAACCCATATTCATAACATTAGTCATTAAAAATAAATGAAATTTGTGAAGCTGAAAAATATTGATGGCTGAAATGAGTAGAAAATGATTTTTCCCTATAAAAAAAGCACAAGAAAATAAATATAATTATTTGAAATATTTTTCTTCATAACCCTGTGTTTACCCATGAACATAGCAGAAGAAAGAAGTCTGAGAAAAGAAACACGGCATGTTAGCCAAATAGAGGCATTTTAATAAAGGAGATTTTCTACAGCTCACTTGCTGTAATTTTGATGTCACTTACATTAATCAAATCGAGAGTAGTAACCCTGGTTTATCATGGTTGCTTTACCTTCTTGAATTAAATATAAAAGCAGTGTTCTTGCTCTGTCGAAACAGTAAATTTTAATAAGGGGTTTAGTGCAACCAAAATAAGTAGGTGGGAAGCAGAGTCAAAGCTTTAATCTCTGTTTCTCAAAAGAGGAGATGGAGTCTGCATTATTGGGGACTCTTATTCTTTGTAACAGGAGCATCCAGTCTCATTTCAGCTTGGGAAAGTACCGTATGTGCTCTAAGCCTGAGAATTGGAAAAGTCTGTTTACAGCAAAGCCTTTTTTTACAGCTGTCACAAAGATCATGTGTAATTTGGACAAACAGCGTTTACATAGTATTCAAATCAGGAATTCTGTGATTCTGGCTCTATCAGCCCAGTTACTGGATGGGATGTCTTGTTCAAAATTCTCCTCTTATTTCAGAGCCCCTTGGTGTACAATTGGACACTCACAATCTAGCTGATTTATCTGCAGTGCAGCGTACATTATATTTTACCTCTGCAAGCTTTACTGGAGTTCGAGATTTAAACTGTAACAGCAAAATTCATAACATGTATTTAGCTTCTCAGTGTTTGGAGAATAGAAATGCAGTGGTGCTTCATTTAGGAAGCCACTGATTTTATTTCCAAAAGACTTCACAGTAGTGACTTCCTGGAACTAGAGTAGACCCACTGAGTCAACAGAACTTAGATGTTGATTCACAAATCTTCACTGATTCCATGAACCTATTCTTACTACTCAATTTCAGCCTCTGAATTTTGCAGCAAACCCTTTTCAAAATCAAAGGGCATTTTGCTGTAAACAAAGTAGGACTGCGGAACGTGGTGGCGCTGCGGGCTAAACCGCAGAAGCCTGTGCTGCAGGGTCAGAAGACCAAGCAGTCGTAAGATCGAATCCATGCAAAGGAGTGAGCGCCCGTCGCTTGTCCCAGCTCCCGCCAACCTAGCGGTTCAAAAGCATGCAAATGCAAGTAGATAAATAGGGACCACTTCGGTGGGAAGGTAACAGCGTTCCGTGTCCAAGTCGCACTGGCCATGTGACCACGGAAGATTGTCTTCGGACAAACGCTGGCTCTATAGCTTGGAAACGGGGATGAGCGCCGCCCCCTAGAGTCGAACACGACTGGACAAAAATTGTCAAGGGGAACCTTTACCTAAAGTAGGACTGCAGTTTTTCTTATTAGAAGTTGTTGGGTTTTTTACATCCATCTCTTCCTGAAACCTATAAAGATATTATTAATATTTTTCAGGTCTCATCTAGAAGCCAGTTCTGACCAGTGGAGACGACTACACCTTTCTCTACAGGAACTTTTGGCATGGCTGCAGTTGAAAGAAGATGAGCTAAAGCGACAGGCACCCATTGGTGGAGATCTTCCCGCTGTCCAAACACAGAATGACACCCACAGGGTATGATCTTCCAAAATCATTTGTTGCAGAAGTGGGATGTATTCTTATTCCGATGCCATATATATGACGACTAATTAAACAGAGATTTTTGAGAAAGCTCTTAGAGAGTTATGTGAGACAATCTGACATGCTGAAAATTGTGTTTGGTACAGTGGTCCTGTTGACATCAGACTGTTTTCAAATTGGGAATCACATTTTAGAATGTATACTCCATCTGCCATTTTGCTCTTCCTGTTCATATAAATGTTCTCCTTCCTTCTCTTGTTATCTTTAATCATGCCTTACTGTCGGGATAAATGAAACTCATTAATGACCAAAAGGATTTATAAAACCAGTGCAAAAGCAACAACTGTTTTACTTATTTTTGCCTTTGACAAAATCTTTGTTGTGACATGTTTTCTTTATCTGGCATCCAACAGGGATTTGTGATCCCTAGGAGTCACAGGGACCAGTGCAGATATCTGCTGTTGTTACTTAGAAGTAGAACATAAATGGTGTCCTGGCCCTGCTCTCCTTGTGTGCTACAAGATGGGACTTGTGTGTAATGAGGATTCTGCTTCCATCTATATGAGCACAAGTTACTTAAATGTTCTGTAGTAGCAATAATTTGCTCTGTAAGGAAGTTATTGTCAGATACACTAGACTGCCAGAAAGACAAACACATGGATACTGAATTTTCTCTGGAAGCAAAAGTGATGAAATGGGGGCTGGTGAAAAGAGAAGGCTTGCTGGAAAAGATAATTATGTTAGAAAATATTGAAGGCAGCAGGAAAAGAGGAAGATTTAATATGAGATAGACTGACTCCATAAAGGAAGTCACAACCTTGAGTTTATAAAAGCTAAGTAGGGCCGTTAAGGACAGGACATTTTGGAGGTCACATAGGGGTGCCATAAATCAGAGGCAACATGATGGCATAGTGATGGTGAACCTATGGCACGCGTGCCACATCTGGCATGCGAAGCTCTTTCTTCTGGCACACCTACCCACCCTTGTGGAAAGAAACCTTTTGAAGTGGCTGCAGCTGGGATTCCCCCTTTCTCTTCTTGTTCTGGGTCCTTTAACTTCCTATCCGGCCCCATGATTCCCCCTTTAACTTTGTGTCCGTCCCCATGATTCCTTCTTTAACTTCCTGTTCGACCCCATGATTCCCCTTTTAACTTTCTGTCTGTCCCCATGATTCCCCCTGAAACTGCCACTTCCTTTTCCGGTTCTTGTCTTCCAGGTGGCACGGCAGCCACTGGTTTCTTCCCCACCCCCTCATATTGGGCACTCGAGCTGAAAAAGGTTTGCCTCCACTGGCATATAAGAACAACAACATGACCAGCATTTAGTCTGTGCCTTGTGTATGTACTCCAACAACATGGTAGGTTGAGAGCCTGGCCATGTATTGCATTTGTCACATCAAAGGTAGCCAGTTGTAAGACAAACTGCACAAGATTGTAGGCAAATACATCTTGTCTTATCTTCCTTTTAGCAGTTGATTGTCTCTGCTCCTGCTATCCTCTTTCAACTCCTTGGGATAGTTGACTCTGAAATGAGAAACAAGATGGGCATAAATAAGTAGCAGAGAGAGAGATGTTACTAGTGGCTCCTGCTGTTTCTTTATCCATACTTTCATAATCTTACAGTACTTGTCATTGAGGGCCTCAGGATTCCAATAAGTCAAGCCTAGCTTACCCATGGCTAGTTTTGGATATGATGGAATTTAATGGGTGACCAAGGTGTTAAGAAGCCTGACACATAACAAATAAATGTAGATGTCACCCATATTTAATTCTTTTCTCCAGAACTCTAATCTTTGCAAAGCTGAATATAAAACAGAAATGGACAAAGAAACTATCACATTCAGATGATTCACCTAGCGAATTCTTCCTGCCACTTGGCTGACAAATAATTCATCCAAAAAGTGTCTTCTAAATATTGGAAATATGTTATCTAGTCTCTTTTAGAGGCTAAAACATTTCATACTATAACAATACATGATTTGTACTTACCATAAAGCTGTCTTATTCTGCCTCAACCTGATTCAGATTGGTTTTACTTCACTGACGTCCCTTTGTAAATATCTGGGATTATTTTAGGACAACTCTGAAGTACTTGGTTAGTGGATAACATACCATAGTCATCCCTTGTGGTCTGATATCACTGTTACATTGTTGATGTCTTGAGAGAAATGCTATTGGAAATGCATGCTGTAAGTCTTATTTCTGATTGTTAAAAGCCTTGAATACATCCCTATGTTCTGCCATACCTACAGAGACCCATGTTATCTTGGTCAGAATATCTGTTTCCCTTGACTATCAAAGTTGTCTACCATTTAGATACTTGTAGAAAGCTTTTTTTCCCTCCATGCTGTAGCACTTTTATAACATAGTATAAGACGTGTCTGCTTACGGGCACTTTGGCTCCCTGTGGGGAAAAAAAGAACAAAACATAATCTTCAAATTTAGGTCATCCTGTCTATTCTTCAAATGTCTCTAGGGGAGAAAGGGTGGAAAGTAAGACTAGCTTTAAGCTTGCTTTTGACACATTCTTTATTTGTACTTTTTCTGGGTTTTCTCTGGTATATTTCATGAACAAAACAGACCTTGTCCTGCCCTATAGATTCCCTTTATTGCTACATAGTAATGGTGCTAAAATAGCTAGTGCCTTGGAATTCAGTCCGACACAATTTCTGTTTGTACTTCTCAGAAAGAACTTTACTGGGTGACATGTGTGAGGCCTTTTGAGGCAGGTAGAAACTGTGAAAAACATATATATTTGTATTTTATAGTGTCATATATATATATGACACCATAAAATAAAGAGAGAGAGAGAAAGAATACCAACATTCCAAATTGAGCTTCATTGCTGAGTGGGGATACAAACATTAACTTCTTACATACCTTCCTGTCATTCCAGATACTACATAATTCCTTGCTATATAAACAGAGAATGTAATCTTTTGCTCCAGAATGTCTTTGTACATTTGTACTTGTTAGCCAGTCTGTTTTCGATGCTCTTAACAAGATATAGGTATAAGATTTTGAGTAAAAGTAAGTATGCTCTGAAATAGAATGATACAGGCATTTTATGCTACTGCCGTGTGGTAAAAATGAATTTATTGGTTCATAAAACTAAGGAAATTTGGAAAAAATGGCTACTGAAAGTATATTCTTCGTAATTGTCTGTATGCATCCACACATATGAGTCTGTACCTACATAGAACTGCAGTGTTTAGGGCATTTTAGATGGAGGGTTCCCCCCATTTTCCCACCCTCTCATCCACAACAACGCCCAGTGGTGGGCTTCCCCTCAATTTTACTTAGGAGCCTTGTGGCACAGTGGTTTACCTGCAGTGCTGCAGTGAAGATTCTGATCATGACCTAAATCCAATCCCGGATTCAGTCAGCCAGCTCAAGGTTGACTCCACCTTCCATCCTTTTGAGGTCAATAAATTGAGTACCCAGCTCGCAATGTGTAGCCTGCATAATTAAACTGTAAGCTGCCCAGAGAGTGCTTTAAGTGCTATGAGGTGGTATAGAAGCAGCACGCTTTGCTTTGCTTTTACTTTTACTTCAGTCACCACTATGGTCACACCTAGTGACTCCTGAGAAGGTCAGGCAATTTTTCTGCTTCTTCTAATGCTATTCTTCATTTCTCTATTTTTTTAAAAAAATATTTTTATTGTTACATTTTATTTTTTGTTGGTAAGGTTGGTAATGCTACTTTTCCAACTCCTTTTGTGTCCTTTATATCAGGACTATGGCCCCAGGACATTTCTTTGTATATTGTTTCTTTGTATAGGAAAAAAAAATGCCCATTTCAGATGGTCATGACAAGTGCTTTATTTGTTTAGGGGAGGAGTATAATGCTTCAACTTCTAATATATGTCAGTTCTTCCACAATTAGGTTCACTATAATCGCAACGACCAGCTAAGGCTGAGCTTCCCAAAGTGTGTGCCATAGCGCCCCTGCAGCACCGCCAGGAGCACCGCAGAAGCCCTTCTTTGTCTTTTGACTAAGATCACAGCAGCGCTGCTGCTACTGGTATTCCCGCTGGCTCTGGCTCCTTCCTGCTTCTTTGTTTCCTGCTCTGCACAGCACCCCTCATCAGTCTTCCTACACTGCCACCGCAACTCAGGGAGCCATGAGTGGGAAAAGTTTGGGAAACACTGAGCTAAGGTCTTTCTTGCTGGAGAGGGCCAAGTCAGCCTTTTAATTGTCCCATCAGAAATATCATCTACTTGTAAATTACATAGATTTCACGACCATCAATACCTGAGTTGTACGCTGACCAGCCCTCAGTCTTCTGAAAACTCCTTGGCCTTGATGTTGACATCATCAGCTTTACTAACTGCTTGAACTTCTACATCTACAGTATCTTTGATACTGACTTCTTAGGTTTTGGAAAGTGAGATGCACAAGGAGTCTATTGTAGCTCTGAGGATGAATGGGCTGGTTCAGTCCTGGCTACATTTTATGCCAGACACATGAGCTACACTGACCACTAGTGAGAACATGCTCCCTCCTATTCCTACTCCTAAAGGAATGAGAGAAACTACTAATCTGAGAGCCTCAGTATTGTGAATATCACTCCCCGTTCCACTCTCTAAGTCAGTACTATCAAGAGCGCTTGCCTTCTCCTTGTTAATACTACCCCATCTCTATACTGTGCTCAGTACCAGTGTTCACTGATTTGGTATCCATCTCACCACTTCAGGTCTACCATTCCCCTATATTATGCAGAAATAGTCTCTATCATATGCCACAGTTACTGTCTTAGCTCTCCCAACTGTGGCTGCCTGCAACACTTCTATCATGGCTCTTAAACCTATATTCACAGCATGTGGCCCTTTCATCTTGGCTACAGTACCATCATGAAAGCTGTCCTCCTTTGTTGGTATTGATGGTTGTACTGATTCATCTGTCCATCTGCAGTATTATTCAGTCATCTGTATGACCCTTTATTACAGAGATACCTCTATCATACTGTTTAAACTACAACCCAGTTTCTAACTCTATGTCACATTGCCTAACAGTATATTCCTCAGTCTGTGTGGGTGATGATCCCTCCCAATTCACATTTCCCAGAGTGTGTTCTTCGTTCCCCCTTCTACTGTACACACCTTGTCTCACAGACACAATGGATATAAGCAGTGACAGTTGGGGAAGCCACTGTCTCCATCACTACACTCAAGAAGGTGGACACCAAGATAATCTTAGAATCACATCCATTTTATCAATTGCTGGCAGTATTCAAAGTTTCCAAATTATTCCTGTCACTACTTCGTGATACTGTAGTGTCACAGGTAACTTTACCACTGCTTTGTACCTCAACATTGTACCTTGTTTATTTGGATATTCTGTTTTCCTTGTGGAGGATATTTAAAACATCCCATGAGTCCACAGATTGCTAAGGAAATCTGAGATGGACTAATCAGTTTATGTGTGCATTGAAATAGTGGGCAGAATGCCATTATAGTTCAAGTGTCCATGACAAATAGAAGGACTTAAATAAAGTAGTCTATTTGTTCTTTTGACAGGTCGTACATTATATGTGTTCGATTTCCTGTGCTGCCACCACATCGTGTGGAAGACATTCAGGAATTCAATATAAATAGCCTGAAATCATTGGTTGCAAATAAGACATATATTTGGGTTAATTCCATTATCAATGTAGTCAACTTTCTTTTTTGCATGAATTTATCAGGGATCTATTGTTATGAATTCTTTGGGTAATCTATTTAAGTCTTTTGTTGGCATTTAATGGCACCAGTACCACTACTGTAATTGAATTAATATACAATTCTCAAAAAGAATCCCAGTGTAGGAAAAGGACACAGCAGAAATTTCATGTTGAAGAGTGGCACTGCAAAGCTGATAACACCAGTCATCACATTTTCAGAATAGAACGAAAAGTTCTAAGTGAAATATGATGGTGAGGGACTTTATGAATTGAAACATCCATCATATAGGTTGTATTTTAAGGGAAACATCCTACCTGCAAGAGTAGTTTAGCGGAGGAAAAACATCTAGAGGGTATAACATCTCTTTGGTTTAAAAATTATTATAGAGGAGATTGTGCAGCTTCTGCTAGGAAGGCTTTTGGAAATAAGATTATTTGCTTCAGTGCTGGAACTAGATGTACATTCTGAGGCTGCGCCTCTATTTTGAAGTAAGGAATTTTGCACATTACTTTCATTTTAATGGAGAGGTAATAGGCTGTAGCTTCTGCATCAAGTTTTGACGGATTCAGGCTCTTAGGCCATTTCCATGTAATAACTTCCTGTAATCCACTTCACTTAGCATACAAAATAAAAGTATGAAGGAAGGGTGCATTCAGACAATTTCAAACTTTGGGAAAGAAATATCTTATTTTAGCTGTCTATAAAACTTCCACTAGCTTTCTTATTTCCTGCCTTAAATTTTTGGTTTCCTTTCCCATCAACCTTCTTGACCATTGTGCTTGTGAGAAGTAAAAGGTACACAGAAGTAATGGTATTAATGTAATATATGGAGAAAGGTACAGTTCAGAAATATTACTACTGTTCTATACAGAGATATAGTATCCAGAGGTGTAGTAAGGATCAAAGAAACAAGCCAATAGAAGGAGATTTCAAGCCTAAAAACACTGTGGAGGTCCTGCAGCAACACCTTGATAGACATATTCCTGCTGTAACCATTGCCCCAGTAACTGTTAAGCATATTCATTTTTGGCTATATAGACAGTAGGAGTTCAAAATCATGTTCCATTCCCTTCCATAGATGACAGTAGTAAACCCTACATGTCTCAGAAAATTCTATATGACAGGTTTCATATGAATTGAGGCCAGTAGATGCTCTTACACTGAAGCAATCTGCAAACTATTGAATATGTTGTTTCTGAGATTTATATTGTCTTTGTTTAAATATAAATAAAAAGAAGCAGAAATGACCCAATTACTATTTCCATTTCCCCCTTCTTGCCCCCTAATATAGGAAAAGAGAAAAAATTTCAGTTAGCTATGGTAGCAAGCAACCAGTTATATAGTAAAAAGGAACAAGCAAAAATAAACAAATAAGAAGTCAGGATGCAAAGCAAAATGATGATTCCTTTTCTTGATTCCAAGTGTTACTGATACTGTAATTTCCAAAGAAATAAGTGTGTTTAGGCTGTATGAGCATGCTGACATAAAATAAAAGGGGGCAGGAGGCAACATATTATAGCACTTTGAAGACTAATGAGTGCAGATGACTTCTTGCACTCATTGTGTCTGAAGACGTGATGTTGATCCATGAAAGCCTGCACTGAAAAAATGTGAATCTGCAATATTTTGCCTTTTTTTCCCTTCCTCCCTCTTTATTTTTGTCACCATGCTGGCACTGTAATGAAAAGAGAGAAGCGAAGGTGAATCAGAATCCTGAGTGAAGCCCCATTCAGTCCCAGGCTTGGTACAGTATTGTCTCACTTCCCACACAATTGGGGCCATCTATTTGTGCCTCTTCTGTTAGAAGCATTGCAAGAGACCAGATACATGAGAGATGAGTCTTGAGTCAGACAAACAGACACAGTCAGAAAGCAATGGCAACAAATTAAAACTGAGGAAAACCTGCATTCAGCATTGTTTTCCATATCCTAACATCAGGGATTAACTTTACCGTGAATATACAGAAAGCAATCAACTTATTAAAGAGACAGGGCTTTTCTAGCTGTAAGCTCTTTGTAGGGAATAGACGTGGGGGAGAGGGTTACCACCATATTCATACAAGATATTCCAGGAGATCAAGCTGTCTGCATGCATTTATCTGTCCTTCTCTCTCGCATATTTCTGTCATCTCCTCTTGGTTTTCATTCACACACATTGTGAGGGGAACAAATATACTGTATTACCTTTCTTCTTCTTCTTCTTCTTTATGTCATCTGGTGAGAATTATGTGTGTACAGGTAAAATACCAACCAAACACTTTCTCTCAGGAGCTTAGCATGGAAATGAAGGTCTTGTACTCTCCACTCACACAGGCACACTATCTACCATAGCCAAGCCTACTCTGCCCTTCCCCATTTTTATCATTCTGCTTTCCTTTCACATCTTCCTAAACATCCTGTTTTGAGAAATATCAAATGTTTTTGACAGATTGCCAGTATTAATATTAGGAAGTTGTTAGGACTACTATTTCTGTATGAACCCTGTTTGGAAGTACCAAAAACATCGGCCTTTCTTGAGATTCCCTGAATATGTAAATATCTCCCTCGAATTTGTGAGTGTAGTCATTGGGGACATAATGTGGTTGCCATTTCCTCCCCAGGTTCATCATTATGGGGAGCAGTCAGAAAGACAGTATGAACATATTGAAAAAAAAATGAAAAAAAATTGAAAAGGCTGAAAACAGAATGCAGGAGAATGTAAAGGGGAAGCACAGGAGAAGTATCATTCGGTGCAGATGCAGATTAAAACAGAGAAAACTGTACTAATATAAGAGTATTTGTGGGGAACAGTCCCCTGATTTTGTAACTGATGTTTCCCATAGTACAGAACAGCCAAAGACAACATAGTACATACAAGTTGATGTTAATAGAAACAATATCTCTTTAGTAGGTTAACATTTTTAGTAGGTTAAAATCTAGATTTTGAGCATTTTTAATATAATGTAGATTGTAGAACACTTTGTACTTCAGATTCTTGTTGAGATAACACTCCAAGTCTGCTAAATCTTGCTGCAAATAGTAGTGTGTTGATATGTTCATAGTACTGTTCTATATTTTGGGACAAAGCTGTCAGCAGCAACAAAGTCATAGTTATGGATCCTTGTGGATTTCCTGTTACATTCTAGGAAAGCTTGCCTCTCAGGCAGCATTAGCTGTGCCAGCACTGTTCAGTGTAATGCCAGTTAAACTGTTGTCCCTTTCAGCAAGATTTCAGAGTCTGATGAAATCTGATATTAGTCACGGAAGGAGTCCAAAAGAAGAAACAGCTTAATTGGAACATTTGGACAGTATCTATTCACTGCCCTCAGGAGTATAAAAGGGCCTTGGTATTTTGCATGTTAGACAAAGAAAACCAAATGTTTTAGTTTAGTAACAAGACAGATAGAATCTCAAATTACTTTACCTATTATTGTTTCTTTTAGTTCATTTACCTGCTTGTTGCACCACTAAGCTGAAGTTGACATAGTTGACAAGAAATATGACCAAGTGCAACAGTTGGCATACTAATTCAGATTTGTATTGTTTTGTTTCACAGGCCTTTAAGCGGGAATTGAAAACTAAAGAACCTGTTATCTTGAGTGCCCTTGAGACAGTGCGGATATTCCTAGCTGAGCAGCCTTTAGAAGGACTGGAAAAGCTCTATCAAGAGCCTAAAGGTAATTGAATGTAGTGTTATAATAATATATATTTATAGAGGGATAAGCAATAACTAAAATAAATTATGTTATATATATTTGCAAATTAGATCTCACTTAGATGGGTACTACAGGGATGTGTAACCCATAAGCACTTAATTGGATGACATGGCTAATGAAAGGAAGAACACTTCCATGACTGAATCATTGCCCTAAATCTATTGCTTGAATATTTGTATTCATTGGACCCTTGCATATTTAAGAAAACCGCCTGAAAAAGGGGACAACAATTTTGTGCAAATTCATCATACTTTTGGACTAATGTATTACTTACCAGTTTGGAATTTCTTATCTCATAGTATTTCAGAAGAAAGAGGGACCCTAAAATTGAAACAACTTGCTTTTTTTCTAATAAGGAGCCAGTTTATACTTTACCTTCCCCGTCTTGTTGCCTTTCCCATGTCTTCTTGCCCACTTTGATTTCAGTACCATGTGAAAAATTGGATGACGTGTCTAATGAAAGTGAGAATGACACTTCCATAAGTAAATTAATGCCCTTAATGCTTGAATATTTGTACAGTATTCATTAAACATTAATGATATGGTTATTTTCAGAGTAGGGCTCACATAACATATGTCTGGTAGCCTTCAAAACATTCTTCATTGCCCATGCAAGATCCAAACACTGTTTTTTGTTGTTGTTGTTGTTTAATTTTTAGAATTGCCTCCAGGGGAAAGAGCCCAGAATGTGACTCGACTTCTACGAAGGCAAGCAGATGAGGTCAAAACAGAATGGGATAAACTGAATCTACAGTCTGTTGACTGGCAGAAAAAGATAGATGAGGCTCTTGAAAGACTGCAAGAGCTTCAGGAGGCAATGGATGAGCTGGACCTGAAACTGCGTCATGCAGAAGCTGCCAAGGGGTCTTGGCAGCCAGTGGGGGATTTGCTGATTGACTCTCTCCAAGATCACCTAGAAAAACTCAAGGTAAAAGTGTGCATCCATTCATCATTGTTGCAGAAAAGTTGTACTTCTCTTTTCCCTACTCTGTTTCTGTCCTCCAAGCTAAGTGAAAAGAGGATTCATTCTGATTTTTTATCGACTGCAAAATGTAGAAACATGAAATGCTTAAGAACTGCTGAAATAAATTTAAAGATAATAATACATGCCAATAAATTGAATAAAAGGTTTCTTAGAGTACATCACTGCCAACTTTAATTTACGAATTGATATGCCATAAAATACAGAATGAAGATTAGTGTTGACAAGTTCCAAACCCATTCAGATAAATAAATCAAATTGGAGTGGAATTGTCTTTCTAAGAGATACAGGCTCTTTCATTTGTTCATAAGAGGACTGAATCTTGTCCTCCCAACATATAATATAGCATTCAAAATCACAGTTGTAATGATTTGAGTGAAATAAGAATTACAGGTTTACAGAGAGGAGTTCTGATACAATGTCCATAAACTCTTCTCACCATCTGAGTACATAATCCAGATAGTCCCGGATGCTTCAATTAATTTAACATTGTAATAGGCTCTCTGACCATGTTTTCACTTGTTCTGGACTACAGGCTCCACATCATTTGTTTTATTTGCCACAAAGAAGAAGAGTCCACCACTTTCTGAGGTAGCCCGTTCCACTGTTGAATAGTCTATATTGCCAGAAAGTTCCTTCTGATGTTTAATCAGAATCCATTTTCTTGTTCTACCTCTGAATCAACAAAACAAAAAAAAACCAGCTTGCTTTATCTTCTCATTGCAAATATAGACGGATATCTCGTTGTGCAATTACACGAACAGCATATATTTTGGAAGAGAAAGGCCATAATTTAAGAAATATCTGTAGCTATTGTTTGCTGTATACTGAGTTGCTCAGCTCAGCATGTAACATATAAGGTATGTAGAGATTCTTAACGTATGGCAATTTTCTTCTGAAACTTAGAGCATTTGCATAACTGCATGACATAATTTCAGCCATTGTCTCATTTGTACTCATTCTTGGTCATTTGTTCTTGCTTCTATTTCCTATACATACAGTGTTGAAACCTCAATTCACCTGGAAGTTCCTTATGCACCTATTCCAATTTCTATAAACACCTCTCATTTTTTCTATCCTGTATGAATTGTGTGTGATTGTACTACTGGCTTGACTAGATCAGCAGTACACTTTCCTACTGAATCTCAACTTTTGCCTGGAATTTAGTTTAGTCCCCTTTAAGGCACAGGAACTTAAAAATTGCTGTAACCACCTTCGTAAGCTGGAGGGCTAAACAGCAAAGTGGCTCAAAGGATTCCTTCAGAAATATTGTTAAGTTGGACAGCTTTATTTCTGCTTTTAATCCTAATATTATCTGTCCATATATAGGATAAAGCTAAGCTTTCTCCTTAGACGGGCATGCCCTGCTGTTTCATTGCAAGCTCTGCATGGACATATTGGGAACAGAATATGGCTTTTTAGTGGTAATGATCTTTGACTAGCTTTTTGTTAGCATGCTGGGTGAAGTGAGTCATACTCTAACAAAGAGTCTTTGTGTCTTTTTAATCTGTTTCCAAAAGTTTGGCACTGGGCGAGCAAGGAGTTTAGAAAGCCTGCAACACACTGGTTAACTTACAGAAGTACAGAGAATTCAAAACCTTGAGGTGTGCTCTTTCTGACTCAATGTCTATAAGATGTTGAAAAGGTATTTTCTTTTTCAACTGTATATGAGGGCCATTTCATGTTCTATACAACTGTTAGTAATATGATATATTTATAAAGTGACTCCAGTCTTAAGAATCTTTGTAGTTGGATAGCTCTGTGAAGTAGTCCATTTTACAGCTAAGAACGGAGGATAAGAAATAGTGCCCATATATTATTCATCTATAGTAGATAGGAGAGTGGATTCTCAGGCTTATTTAGGTTATAAAAATACAGATTAATCTGAAATATTTGAACTCACAAATGCTGGGAAATAAATTTCAGCAAGTCATTGAAATTGTTTGCTCCTTGACATCATAAAAATGTGGTATGAATATATATTTATGTTGCGTAAACAATTTACAAAAAAGGGGGTCTTGAATTCTATGATGCTACAGAATATATACAAATAATTCTGTGAGGGAAGAAGAGTTAGGATCATTTATATCTGTTTGATTGTCCAAGGCTATAGACAAATTATTTTCTTAGGTCTGGTACTTAAGATCCTTTAGCTCTGGACGTTTTATTTAACTTAAATATGTTAACAAATAGTGTTGCATTGCATAGACATATTACTGATAGGCTGCCAAGGTTTGATAAAAGTTAATACAAGGATGCATCAGAGATGTAAGTCAAGGAGGAAAATATAATCCTCTTCTTTTTGAAGAACAGGTGGTCTTCCAACATATCCTTAAGTAGAATTGTTTTGTCAATAGTTTAGCACAGTCATTACTTTGCACACAAGGGACTTATTTTGACGTTGTGCCTATCAAGTATGAAGATGCCATGAGGGTCAAGTAATTCCAGCACATAAGTAAGTCAAGTAGTGAAATAAAATCAATTTGTCAAGCTAACAGAGCAACTTAGAAGTTTATGAAGGAACATGGATAACTAGGATTGAGCTATCTAGAATGCTGAAGACTTAAATACTCTGGCTTGAATGCTCCCTTTTTTCTTACCACATTCTTCTTATACATTTATCGTCTTGATTTAAAACCATGTCAGGTGGCGTTTCAAGGGAATACCATCCCAAAGTGATATAGGTGATAAAAATCTGTATAATAAATTCCTGTCCAAGTACAGCAAAAATGAATAAAACAAACAATAAAGATATATAGCCCAAGTGATACTAAAACCAAACTATATCTAAAAACAAGAAGAGTTCTCTGAAATAGGCTTGGAGAAAGGCCTAAGAAAATAAAGAAAGTCCTTAGGGCTTTCCTAAAAGCTTCATAAATTGCTGCCTTGTCGTGGCGAAAGGGCTTGAGTAACTCAGTGAAGCTATGGGCTATGCCGTGCAGGGCCACCCAAGATGGACAGGTCATAGTGGAGAGTTCCGACTAAACGCAATCCACCTGGGGCAGGCAGCGGCAAGCCACTCCAGTATCTTTGCCAAGAAAACCCCATGACCAGAAACAAAAGGCTAAAAAATATGACGCTGGAAGACAGGACCCTCAGGTCAGAAGGTGTCCAATATTCTACTGAGGAAGAATGGAGGACAAGTACAGGTAGCTCCAGAGCTAATGAAGTGGTTGGGCCAAAGCCGAAAGGACGCTGAGCTGTGGACGTGCCTGGAAGTGAAAGGAAAGTCCGTTGCTGCAAAGAAAAATACTCCATAGGAACCTGGAATGTAATATCTATGGACCTTGATAAGCTGGATGTGGTCAAAAAGGTCATGGCAAGAATAAACATTGATATCCTGGGCGTCAGTGAACTAAAATGGATGGGAATGGGCAAATCAGTTCAGATGATTATCATATCTACTATTGTGGGCAAGAAGCCAGTAGAAGGAATGGAGTAGCCCTCATAGTCAACAAAAGAGTGGGAAAATCTGTAATGGGATATAATCCCAAAAATGATAGAATAATGTCAATATGAATCCAAGGCAGACCTTTCAACATCACAATAATACAAGTTTATGCACCAACCACCAGTGCTGAGGAGACTGAAATTGACCAATACTATGAAGACCTACAACAACTTCTAAAACTGACATCAAAGAAAGATGTTCTCATTATAGGAGATTGGAATGCTAAAGTAGGGAGTCAAGAGATAAAAGGAACAACAGGAAAGTTTGGCCTTGGAGTTCACACTCTAAAACTTAAACTTTGCAACTGGAGAGCACAAAGGGGCTTCTCCAGCTACAAAAAAGAAAGAAGAATTTTCTAATAGATATATTTTTGACCCAGAACATCCTCTTGTGTCCTCTGGAGAGGTGGGGTTATCGGTAGAGCTTTCCATAGTCCACTGATGGGCATGTGTGGCCTCTGGATCTCTGAAGACTGCCCAGCCCTGCCATAACTCTTCTCTTAGGCTGATGCCTGGTTACCTCCTTGATGTTCCTTCTGTAAAGATTCAGATCAATGACCAGTACAAAAATCTTTTACACGGCTGCTCTGCCAGCATGTTTTTCTCTTCTGTGCCTACTATTTCATACAGTGTGTCCACATTTTGTATACACTGTCCACATTTCTATATAGTGCCCCCACAACACAACTTTCCTTATGCAAATCTCATGACCCCAATATGTAGCGACATTTCTTTATCTTCCCCAATTATAAAAACTAACCAGACACCCAATAAAACCACTATTAAGTAGAGAACAATGACTGTCAGCAAAGATATACATATGTTTAAAGTGCGAGATGCAGAGTCATGCAAATAAATATAGATGTAATGATTGCTTTTAATCTTTATTTCTGTCTCCTGTAAACCTAATAGGTTTGGAAGACAGGAGAATGTTGAATATGCACATTTCTTAATGATCTCGCTGATTGCTCTGCATTGATCAATTTTTCATAAAACCTCCTTCTGTCTTCTAATGAATGTTGTCATATGCCAGTAGTCTCATATTCCCCACTCTGACAGACCACAGCTCCTGTTATCTTTTTCTTGTCATAACTAACTTATGGAAAATATTTTGCACATTTTGCATTTGAGAATTGTTTAATTAGTACACTAAAACATAAATGTTTGGATATTGGCCTTAAATGTCACTTTCTGTACATGTATGCTCTTTCATTGTGTTATTAAATGAACACACAGGTCATCCCATCACTTGAAATTGTTAGTGCCTCATTTTCAAGTTCTATTACTTATTAGTCCCTATTTCACAGTGATTTAACTAGATAAACTAGTGCTAGCTCAAAGAGACTAACTCTGAAGACCGTTTGGAAGCTTCAGCTATTGTAGAATGATATGGAAGCTAGATCTAGTTGAATAACTTGTGGAATTGGATATCTAGGCGCAGAGCCAAAAGTTGGGATTTAGATTCCCTCCCAGATCTCCTACAAGAAAAGCCAGCTTGCATGCCTTTGGGTAACATGAACAGTCCCACTATGAATAGTGATTAGATTGGTGGTCATAAGGGAACTAATGACATCAGTATTACCAGATTTATCTGCTTTGTTTTGTTGCATCATCTTAAATTTGTTTTATTTTAATTTTTTTCCTCTCCTGTCAATACCTAATTTATTTGCCATCTTCAATTGTATTAATGTTGTTGTTTTATTTTATTATTCTTGAGTGTTGTTAGCCACCCAGAGTGGACTTCAGTTTAGATGGTCGGGATATAAATGAAATAAAATAAAATAAAATAAAATAAAATAAAATAAATAATTTGTAAGCTGCTTTGTGAAAAACAGTTTGAAAAGTGGCCCACAACTAAACAGGTACTTAATGCTTAAAGTAGTTGGTCACTTTTTGGAATATTTAGTTACTTTTGGACTCCTGTTTGGCAAGCAAAGGCTGGGTAAAATATTTTTAACACATGCATTAAATACTTTTGTCTTCCCTAGATTTTAAGCCATTTATCTGATGGACAAATGAGATTAAGGGAAATGTGTATTGTATGTGATTAAGCATTTTTGTCTCCCATAACAGGATTTACTTAGAAATATGTGCCTCTGCAATCATAATTGCAAATTAAGCCTCTGTTTACCTTCCAATGATCAGTCAAAAAACAAATCACCCTGAAGATCTCATACTGTGATAAAAACATTTTCTTCTGCTACAAAGGCATACTTCTTCACAAAAGGCACCACAATTATTGTTTAGTTGACCCTTAGAATTATGATCATAGTGACCTGGAAAGTTATCTCATACTGAGTCAGACCACTGGTTTTTCTACCCTGGTAAGGTCAACCCTAACTTGTTAGCAGTTCTTCTGGGTTTCTGGCAGGATTCTTTCCCAGTCCTACTTGGAGATTGATGGCATTTCCTTGTAAAATCTCATTCACGTACTAACCAGGCCTGTACCTACTTAAATGCTACTGAATTCTGAGGAAGAATTCCAAGTATGTTAAGAAGGATTAGCAACCAAGAAGAATTAGAACTCACTGTCTGGATTCTAAGCAACATGAAAGCTCTAAAACCCATTGTCTCTATTAACAAAGGAATTAATAACAAAGAGTCTTGGGTCATCTGAAGGAGTCACAAGCTTTATTTAGCCCCAGCTTTGGTGGACTGCAGTCCACTTCATCAGCTGCAGGTCACAAAAGACTTTTTGCTAGAACACAAATGGAAGAGAGGGTGGTACCTTTTATTGGACCACTAAGAAATTAAACAAATAGAAATTAAACAAATTCCATCTTTTGTGGATGGAATCTACTTCCTGAGGCTAAAGCCTACCTCCTTCATGGATGGTGCTACAGTTCTAAAGGCCAAACAGTAACACATTTGTTCCCCTTATAAATTTATTAGATATTTTGTCTCTCCATCTAAACAGAAGAAGGTTTGCTGTAAAGCACTTAAAACAGAACAGGATCTCCTTTGATGGCAAGCGCCACACTATAGTCACAGGTTAAAGTGCATTAAAAAAGAACAAGGCATAAGTTCCATATGTCTGTGTGAAATAGAAACATATTTCTGGATGTCTTTGAAATTATCTCAATGCGCTAATATGAAATGAAAGCAAGTAGTAAAAGTATAAATCATCAGCTAGATAGTGTTGTTGGCTTGTTTGTAAGACAGCTGTGAGGAGCCTTTCACAAATGTCAGTGAAGTTATTCAGAAGCTTTCAGTGGAAAAACAAAAGAAGCCAATTGAAATGTAGGAAAGGAAATTCTAAAGGCCAACCAGTCATTCATGCCTCCTTGATGAAAGATCATTTGCAACTTAGATTGTGTTCACTTCATTTTTTTAGGGTTATGAGGACTTTTGAATGAAATGTCATCTTAATCTTCTGGTCTGAATGGGTCAGAAAAGCCAGAAACCCTAATCTCTTATTATTACCACAGATCTCCGGGTTCTTAAATATAGAAGCAAAGAACAATATTTAAATCCTTGTTAACCAGTGTGAAAAAAACTTCAGGTTCCATGAGCTGAAAGAAAGTAGCAACATCCCACACTACTGAGGTTTGATTTACACAGTGAATAATTTAAAAACTCAGTTCCTGTATTTGAAATGGGCAATGTATTTTTACAGTGTATCTTGAGGTGCAAAATATTTATTTTTAATTTTTTTGTTTAAAATATTTTTACCCCACTCATCTCCTTGAAAAGGACCCAAGGCAGCTTACAACAGTGAAAGACAATATTTAAAATTGAAAACAATGAGTATATGACAGTGGCTAACATCATTAAAATACAATATTTAAGACTATGAACAATGAATAAAGAGGTATCTTACATTATTAACAGGCATTATTAAGGTAAAGATAAGGCATTATTAAGGTAAAGATAAATAAAGAAATGCTACTCTGAGAAGTGGAAAACACAAGTAGCAGTAAAAATCCAATCAAAGTAGTAATACATAGTATTACTAGAGTGGTCTTAACTGACCAGATAGGCGGGATATAAATAAATAAATAAATAAATAAATAAATAAATAAATAAATAAATAAATAAATAAATAAATAAATAAATAAATAAAAATAAATAGTAATGTATCTAAAAATATGCTATGGAGCATGATAAGCCAGTTCTGATGTTGTATTTTATACTTGTAGCTTTATTTGTTGAAATTAGCATTAGATTAAGATGGAAAAACCCAAATCTTAGTAGCTAAATATCTTTTTCTTGATAAATCTCTGAATAAGATCCTTGATTCCTGTTGTGTTTTATTTTTAAGCTTATTAGTGTTGGCTGGAAAGTTTTGCTTCTTGACTCTTAACATGATTACCAACTGCAGTACTTTGAAAAATAAAACAAGGGAAGAAAACTTCAGAATTTCCTTTTTCAGGTAGAATCAGCCCCACCGTGCAATTCCTCCTCCAAAAACACTTCTCCCAACATAAAATTACTGTCCCCATTCCAGCAGTTAGGGATTCTGAGTTTCTAACTTTTATCCATTGCTTCAACACTGTCTTCACTTCATATCATCTTCATAACAGTTGTTTTAGAAGTCCTGCTTTGTGTGTGGGAAGATGTGGAAATCACAACATGTAAGATCTGGTGTGATTAGGTTCTTCTAAAATTGGTGACGGTTCCTTCATTTTGGCGGGAATGAAAGACGGAGACGGTTCGGAGTCCAACTGCTTCAACTTTATTTTCATCAACTTCTGGATTAACAAGGTTAAATGGGTCAAAACAGCTTAACTCAGGGATTGTTCTATAACTCAAGATCTTCACTTCTGGCATAAATATGTCACTCCTCACATTGGGGCTGGGCCAAAGCGCTCATGGTCAGTCATCAGTCTCATGGGGGTGCTCCTCCCTGCACACACCATCCCACAACAAGGGTGTCTTGCCCAGTCCCCTTCTGGGGGTGGGTTGTTGCAGGAGGGGCTGGGATGGATCACTTTCCTCCCTCCACCTTGGTTGCAGGGGTAAACCACGACTGTCCATTCTAATGGTTTCACCGCCTTCCCCTTACTGCTGGGTGAGGCAGGATCGGGTAGCAACCCTCCTTCTGTCTTAAGATTCAGGAATTCTCTTAACAAATCACAGACTTTGCTAGCTGCTTCATCACCCCCATCTGTCTGCACCACGCTGTCTTTCGTGTCTCTCCCTTTCTTGTCAGTTCCCACTCTAAATTCCTGCGCTTCGCTCCACTCTTTTATAGCCTCCTCCCACACTATCAGATCTTGCTCCTTCCCTTTGTCTCCTTCCTTGTCTTCCCCAAGCACACCTCTATTGCTTTCCCCCCTTCACCTCCCCCTCTTCTATTTTTATGAGTTCCCCCTCTACTCATCCGAACATTTCTTTGTATCTATCCTTGGCTGAGGACGGCACACTGGCCTCCTGTCCTTCACATTTGGGCTCTAGGGAGGGTTAAAGCTAGGTAGCAATGTATGCCCGCCTCATGAAACACAACTCTGAATCATGTCATTCAGTAATGTTTCATCAATACATTTATTTCAGGAAGAATTTTTCACTTCTGTTCGAAAGCTCAGGAACGGCACATCATTTAATATACGCTGACATACCTTCTGAAGAAGTGTTCATTGTAATCATTATTAATTGCATTTGTTTTCTGATCTAAAGTTGGAGTGTTTCATATGTGCAAGGCAAGGCATATAAAAGTGCATGGATCCACTGATATGTGAGATATCTACCTTTCAGCAGCTGCAATCAAACAGGCATTTTTTTTCCAGCTAATCTTTGTATGCTTCATATTAAATGTTATATGTTGCCCAGTAGTGCACCAATTAAGCATGCAAGAAACATTTCACTTTAAAGAAAAGATACAGAGATTTTTGCAGAAAAATCCAAAATGGGATCCTGGGAAATGTTCAGCATTTAGATTGATCTTGCAAAGCTAAACTTACTAATACAAAGCAAGTCAGTATTTGCTGGTACTTATTTCATCTAGTCTCTTATCACAAATTCTGAAAAAATTGCTGTGAGGAACCAAAAATGTTACAGTGAATCCTTTGAACTGATTCCACATGATGAAAGACTATGTGCCAAAACATTGAAACAGCATGTTGCTGTTTGTGATAATGATGGGATAATGTTGTTCCTTTTATGGAATGACAAAATGTCTGCTAACACTGTTAAACTTTTGGTGAAACAAGCAATGTTGACTCATTACTTTCAGTTACTTTGGGGTGTCATTTTTGGGGATCCCCACTATTTTTTAATGGTTATGAATTTTTAAAAAATAATTTTTAAAAAGTAATACTACATTAGTACTCAATTGACGATTGACATTTGATATTACTGTGATATTTGTCTGATCCTAAGGGCTTTCATAGTGGCTAGAAGTAATTGACAAATATTATCTAATCCGATGGTCCATCATTAGGAAAACAGACACAGGTATATAATTTCTGACATATCTGTATTTTCCAGTTTTGAAAATGAAGCAATATGGACATTATAAACACACCTATACAACAGAACAAAACAAAATGCCTAAACATACATGTTCTTAAAGTATAAATTTGATTTCCTGTACCATTGTAAGAAAATTAAATTAAAATTTAAAAACCCCTATGCATTAAAATAAAATGAAATGGCCAGAATCCTATTGCTTACATATGCTGGTGTAAGTCAAATGACATGAATCACAGCAGCCAATTACCATTAGGTATGAAGTTGACACTTGGAGTTCTCATAGCCTGCCAGGTCATACAAATGGTGCAAATCAAGGACTATAAGCATGGTGTGGATCAAGGAACATTGATCTTTAACTAGTAGCAATTTGCTGCTGCAATTTATGCTGTTTGATTTGTAGCAGCATATGTAAGTAACATATATATGAATATGAATTTTACTCCCAAACTAGGTTCTTTCTGAATAAATTGTCTGCTTTATAACACAGTTATATCCTCTTCATAACCTAATACAATACTGTGAGGGTTCAACTTTAGGGTCCTTCTTTCGTTTAAATAAATCAGGAGATTTTTGTAATTTAGAAACATGTGTGATGTTTATTGGTGTGTTCAACAAATAACTGGTGTCAACAAAATTGTTCCAGCGCTTTTCTCCTTCTGACAACGGGTCATTCAGGGGCTTCCGTTCTTCATCTAGGAACGGGATTCCTTCACCCAAGTTCCGTGGACCCAGCCAGTCCACCAATAAGTTTGGGTTCACCGTCTGGCCTGCTTCACTTTCCAACAGGGGCACAGTATCATCATCCCGGTCATCCACCCACACGGAACATCCGATGGGTGTGTGGGTCATCCAGGGTCCTCCCTGTATCCCTTCCTCCTCATTTTGCTCACCCTCCATTCCAGCCTCTTTCTCTTTTCTCTCTCTACTCTCTCTTTCTCCTCTCTTAGTTTTCTCTGCCACTCTCTGGCTTCTGCTTCTCACTAGTAAAAGGGTGTTGGAGGGATCTCTCTCCTTTCCTGTAATTGTTCCTCCCTCCTTTTTATATCTGCCATTCTCCACCCTCTTCTTCCACTCTACTCCCACCATTTTCCCCTGCGTTCTCTGAACCATTAACTTTTGTAATTCTCCCTCTATTTCCCATGTATCTGTCCCTCGCTGTTCTGCTCTCTTGGGAGGTGAGACGGGCAAGATCTGTATCTCTTTCTCGGCTGTCAAGGTGAGTGATGGCACTCCAGCGAGACGGCTACCACTCTCACCCCCTGTCTGACAAATACCCATTCAGTTACACCTTAACAGGAAGCACTGAGAATACTTCCAGATTATATTGTCTGTGAAGATATGATATTTTTCAGTTATTTTATGGTGGTTCACATGAAACCAACACATTAAGATTTTTTAGCTTAGCAAAGCCAAAATTGTATTGACCGGTGTCTCAAAGAAGACGATGATGATTTATTTCAAATGCATCTTATTGATAGTTTTCACTTAAACCTCTCTACAAATATGCATCAGTGATGAATGGTGCTTTCTATTTAACCCTTTTCCAGTAAAAGTGTTGAAACTGAAACTTGATTGATTGTCAGTTCCTGTTCCTACTCCATATACTTTATTAGGGAAAAGACAGCTGTATTTATGTATTTATGTCCTTGTTAATGTCTGCAGAAGCTTTTTGAATGGGCAATTTGTTACACAGTTGTGGTGTATCCTGCAGGACTGGTGTTTGTCTTGAGGACACAAATTGATGTTTTCAGTGGACAGGAACAAAGAAGAGAAAGCTTCTGGCTGGAGTTAGCTTCAAGATTGAAGAAGGGCAAAAGGGATCTATTGCAGGCACATGGAACAGTAGACAAA
Organism: Pogona vitticeps; assembly: GCF_051106095.1. NCBI lineage: Eukaryota > Metazoa > Chordata > Lepidosauria > Squamata > Agamidae > Pogona > Pogona vitticeps. The sequence goes on along the minus strand of NC_135785.1, from coordinate 192,287,265 downwards.
CTGATGGACTAGGCTAAACAGAACTGGGATCAAATTCCTCTTTCCCATGGAAATTCACTGGGGGTAGAGAGGTGTTGGTAGAAGAACTCCTTAAATCTTTCACATATATTGAAAACCCTAGTAGGGACACCATAAGTCAGATACTACTTGATACCACGTAATATTGCTATACGAATTTTCTTTGCTTCAATTTCTGCTCTCTGTTTGTATTTTTTTAAAATACAGAAAATGTTACAAAGAGGCCTCCAGAGCTGTTCTCATTCAAAAGTCAGATAAACCCTAGTAGCATTGCTTGTAGCATTACATCACAAGAAAGTAATATGTAACTCTGTTTTTCTAGAGCCCCTTTCAAAGAGGAGAATAGTTTTAGTTTCTTGGCAGGTTGTTTTATATTTCACATTAATCTATGTTTAGCATACCATAAAGAAAAGAATAATCTGTATCATGCTAGTGAACATATTCCATATATTTCTCCTTTCTCTTTGGTTCAACAGAAAAAGATCTGATATTTACTGTTACAGATATCAAAAGTGTCTAATTAAAAACCCATTTTACCTATGCAAATAAAAGAAGAATACATTGCTTCCACTACCTAACCTAGTCAGGCAGTTCAACAGGATACAATGGTCAATGGTATTCAATGTGATACAATATAATTGTATATATTAGTATTGTGCTAGGCTACTGGAAATCTGGAAGAAGACTCTTTAGTCTGCTGTTGATCTGTACAACCCAAAGTATTTGGGTTGTAGATAATTTTATTTTATTTTTTTAAAAAACACCCAATGTACAGAATTATTAAATACATTCATTTTTTTACACAGGCTTACCAAGCTGAAATTGCACCTCTGAAAGAGAATGTGAACAATGTTAATGACCTAGCTCACCAGTTTACCTCATCTGAGATCAAGCTTTCCCCGTATTCTCTCAACCTCCTTGAAGATTTGAATGGCAGATGGAAACTCCTACAGGTAATGCTGCATAATTTAAGAACCTGGCATTCATCTGGTGGAAGTTAAGAGATTTTTGTGTGTGTTTTTACTGCTTGTAACAGCAACTAAAATTAAATTAAAATGGATCCCACTCCCAATAAAAATGGTTGACATATTTTTTAAAATAGTGAGGTCTATCCATATGCTTTTAAATGGATCTGAAAATCTCAATTTAAAAGTGAAAATAATCTGTGGTAGATGAGTAGTATGGACAGTACTTCCAGGTGGTGGGCTAAAAAGGCCTCTGTTTCATAAGAAATTTATTGTAAAACTACATTTTCAGAATATAATAAATGATTACATATTTTTTTAGTAACATTACATTTCATAATGCTTTAAATGCCTAGTATGGATAGGTGTTTGAAAGAGATCAAAATTGGGAATAATTTGACATAAGTGTCCACATGTTGTCGTTAACTGCATTGACAACCATACACTTCAACAATCTATGCTATGCAATCAATTCCTGACAGCCATCCACTAGCAAATTATTGCATGTGTGACGCCTGGGTTAGATAATTGGCCATATGAAAATCTATTTACAGAGGGGAGGGAGTGGGAGGAGGGAGTGGTTGTTCCACATCACTTCAGTCCAGACTATTCTTTTGATAAGAAGAGCAAACTGTAAATTTTTGGTATCCATTTCTTTCTCCTTCAAATCCCCCCACTTTTTCCCCTTTGATAGTATTTTATTGCATGGTTAAAAACAGAGCTTTATGGGTACTTCCCCCCTCAAATCCACTCTTGGTTCTCTTTTAAACAATTCATGGGAGCATTAATTGTATTGTTACCTTTTGTAACCAGTTTAACAATTCCTTAAACAATGTATGCATTAAGATTACATCTGTACAATCAAATGCAAAATTACGCAGCATGAAATTCATTATAGTCAGTGATAGAATTGGACAAAGCTGTTAAGTTCATCAAACTTGCTCTCATAAGATAATTAGGTTTTCCTTATAAAATAAAAGGAATATCAAAGTGGAAAAGTTGATGGTAAAATTTAAGCAAGTGTGAGACCATCTAGTAAATGCATATGGTAGTGAACACAAGAGAGGTATCTTGTAAACCATACTGACTGTTGCCATTGGTGTTGTCTACATTCAAGCTGCCCTTTGCCACACAGGCTCTATCAAAGTACCTTATTATATAATTAAAGCAGACAAACTGGCTGGATAGCTCAATAATTTATGTATCTGGCTGCAGAGCCAGACGTTGGGAGTTGTATTCCTCACTGTGCCTCTTGGAGGTAGAGCCAGCCTTTGTGGGCTTGAGCAAGCTCCAGAGGAAAGGAATGATAAACTGCTTCTGAGTATTCTCTGCCTGAGAAATTCTGAAAAGGGCCACCATAAGTCAGAATTGACTTGATGGCACGTGATTGTTATTTATTAAAACAGGCAGCTTCTTTGCTAAGTAAATTATAGGACTACTATTTTTTTTCACATGCACTTAAATTGTGAGTTTAATGCTTCTCTCTAGTTTTGATCAACAAATGGACACATTATTTTCTATATTTGGGTCCACAAGTACCAAAATGTCACTCTTTTAAAGGAATGCTAGCTAACAAATCTTATTGATAACAAGGCAAAACTTCCATATTATTCAGAGCAAGATTCTTTCCAGCAGAGGGAGATTTTGATCTTTCTTACAATGTGAACATATCTTTTAGTTCCAGTACTTAAGAAATGGCTCTTTTGTATTCTCTGAGGATAAGAATTGCTGCCAAGTCTACAATTTCCATGGTTTCTGAATGGGCTATCCATGAATTAATTGATTGTGCAACTTGGCTTCCACAGTTTGCAACATGCTTCTTTTTCTGTGAGCTTACGTGGCTCCATGGGGGGGGGACTTTCTCCCATGTGGAACTCTGCATGCTGAGTCCTTTGTGATATATAAGACCTGCAAAACCAATTCTATTTCCAGCTGCTTTCTCATACAGTACTTGAACTATGGCAAATATCTCTCTGTTTTAAATCCTCTGTTCCAAATGTGAACAACTTCTCATTTTCATAATATGTCTAAATACATAGGCATTAGGAAGAAGAGGTTTAGAATATATTTAAAATTTTGAGAGGTAAGACCTGAAACATGGCTGCTAAGGAAAGGAGTGTGTGCTTTAGCATGTACTCCAACAGAAGATTCCAAATATAAACCATGCACATTTTTCTCCGCAGATTATTCAAGATCCTGAATCACGTTAATACTCTTAGAAGGTCATATATGTATTGTTTTGTAGTGCCATGGCCAGGTTTTGGGTTCCCAGACAAATCATGTAACAAGGCATTAATGAATGTCAATTTATTATGCCTGGGAACTGAAGTGCAACTGGACTGCCCAAATACAATAAGAGCAGTCCAGGGTCTGTCAGTGGAATGTCTTCTGTCAGGTTGATCCTTACTCTCCTCCTCTATACACCAAAAAGCCAGTGATGCGCTCAGATGTATTCTCAGGTGGTCTTGGAATCCTCCTGAGTTGTTTGAGGGAAATGGGGGGGGGTGGAGTTTTACATCAAGGACAAAATGAATGGAAGACCACTGATATAACATCGGATTGTGTCCAGCATTAAACTGAAATGAGCTTCTCGTTAGATTATTATTTGCAGATAGAAAAGGATTTCATTGGATTCCATAGACTGGTTGTGAGTAGCATTTTCACACCTCTTGAAATTTATTGTGAAAAAGAACACCTCCTATTACGAATTCCTACATTTGTGAGGTTTATGGTACATCTTGGATACATGAAGTACACAAAAAACTATGTTTCCCAGTTCTTCCTCATTTATTTTGATTTGTGTGTGTAAGTGACTGAGTGTGTGTGTGTGTGTGTGGTCAGACGATGCAAGGCCATTACTGAATCTTTTGGTCTGCCTCAATACTATCTCCACATTAAAGCCCACCTGCCGGGAGGCTTCTACTTTTTTTGTTGTGAGATTTATCACATCAAATTTAGGGAAATGTTATGGTAATTCAAAAACACATTGGAATGCACACCACGGGATATATGTCACATGACTGCAACAGGTGTCTGCTCAGGGAGTAAAAGACATGAGAAAATAGGGGGACATTTTGCTTGTGTAACCATACTCTAGGTTCACTGAATTTATCCTGAAAACATCCCAGTGATTTTCACAGGTGTTCTCTGCCTTCAATCTTTAAAAGGCGGGTGATCATATTTGTAACCACCAAGATATAAGACGTCTTCTTATTTATTGCCATGTTATTTATCGATCCAATGAAAGGGTCATTCACACATTTGAAGTCATTCTGTTCTCAGGCTGCGTTGTTTATGCTTTGCTTAGATTCACACTTAAACATGGTAGCTTGAAGATATTGTACATTAGAGTCATCATGGGATTCAAAGAAACTTGCTGTTGCCAGATTTCCTTTCCCTTTGGAAAAAAAAGCAGAAGTAGCAGACATTTCTGTTGGTTCCATTATTATTTTCAAAAAGCTGCAAGTCCTTTGACATTCCATCACACTAGTTAAACCTAGTTTGCTACCATGTTGACTGAAGGTCAGGTCTTTCTAACTTTTGAAAGTCTTTCAATGGCACAAAGTAAAAATGTGCTAGAGGCCTCTAGCTGGCACCTGCCACAACATGATTGCATTTTATCAACATTTGTGCTGCTACCTGATTCATCTTTATGCCGTGTACCATCGTGTTTCCAGTTTTTTCTTTAGAGAGATTTAATTGCACATCAGTCTCATGTCACCAGTTTAGATAATTTATTCACGATCAACAGCATTCTCTTTTCCTGTCAAGGTTTGTAGCAGTGCATTGATATTTTTCATTAAAATACTTCAAGAGCAGCATTGCTGAATACATTTTTAAAAAATGAATAGCCATATTAAAAAATAATGTCATTGGTGCAAATAAGTAATACGTTGATTATTTAGATTTTATTTTGTATTGCAATTAAATGAGAACCCTTTTTATAAGTGTGAATATCATAACTATTTTAATACTCAAAAATCACTCTCATAAAAAAGTTTCTGATTTAAAGTATGATTTTTGAGCACAAACATGATCATAATATTCACACACACTCTTCTTCTAAGCTTTTCTTCAAGAATCTGGGTGCTTCTAAACAGCATTTTAATTGAGCAGTTACCCTGCCTTATTCATAGGATTTTTTACACAAACTCTAGATCACACTTTAGATGAAAGCAGCCACGAAATTATAAGACTGGGTATTCATCTCAGAATCATTGTGTAACATCTTCAGCTAGGCCAGAAGTAGATCATTGTGATAGCTGGTGACTGGTCTCCAGGGCTTTAATTTCACAAACATGGAATGACTGCCTCAGTCACCTCTCTCCAACATTAGCATACTTTCAGCTCTAATTATAGCTTATCTCCAATATCTTTTTCTAGCACAAATGAACTAGTATGATGTTAAGCAGTGCCAAGGAGCCTATGGCCCTCCAGATTATGCTGAGCTACTATTCTGATCATCCCCAAGCATTGGTTAGGCTGAAGAGAATTGGAGAATTTGGATAGCTACAGATTTCTCCATAGTTTAGGAAATACAGTATTAGACATAGACAAAGGAAATATGGGTAAAAATTTCTACTAAAGACGGGGGTATTCGTATTCGTATATAAATATCCCTGCACAAGTGGCAATAGTGAGTGTCCAGCCCCATGGGGCCAGACAGTCAACTCACCAATCTGCTGCTGCTGCGGATGCCGCAATTCTTTCAATGGCTTTGTAGATCATGATCTGCAAGCCACTCTCCAACCTTGCAGCGAGGCTTGTCCTCCCGCCTCCTGCCAGGAGTGGCTAGCCGATCGCGATCTGCTAAGCCATTGAAAGAACCGCGGCATCCGCAGCAGCGGCAGTTCAGTGACTGGACTGTCTGGCCCATGGGGCTGGAACCTCATTATCGCCACCTGTGCAGAGATACTCATATATTAATATGAATACCCCCATCTGTAATCTCTACTGATTATGTAACTAGGAAAGTGATGTTAGGTGAGCTGATGTAATGATATTATGTCATACATTTCATATCAACAAATTGGCTGGGCCATTTTGGCATATCTGGAAGCCAATTAATCCCCCTCCTGAACCCACCACATGCAATCAAAATTTGCTGACTGAAGTTAAAAATGTCAGCTTCTGGTTTCAGCAGGTTGTTCCACATTGTCACTTTAAACAAGGTGCATAATGATCTTGCCACTTGTTTTAAAGGAGAATCATGCTTCCGAAAGACTTTCAAAAGAAGCAAAAATGCAGAATGCAGAGATGGGACTGTTGGGGATGCACAGGTAGGGAAACAGAGTGTACAGCCTACTGGTCACGTGATGCCCATTCTTGAAGTAAAGATTATAAAGGGGACCAGAGTAGAAACTATGGGAGTCTCCTCTGAAAGGTGGCAGCCTTACCTTAAGTTTCATTTGATAACAAAGGTGTTGTCCTGTAAAATTCAGAAAAAATCAGGACAACGGGTATCACCTGTTCCTGCATTTGTATTATCCTATAAAATGTCACCCTAGCCTCCTTGAATTGGATAGAAATGTGAGATGTCATTCAAATCAAGATGACAAGCTAATATGAGCTTTTGTTAGTAAAAAAATAATAAAAAACCAACATAAAAATATTTAAAAAGCAAAGATTAGCCATAACATTGAAAGCACTAATATTGTTTATTCACTGGGATGTTCTGGTCCCATTACAACTGCTAGTTTCAGCAGTAATTTTGATAACACCTGCCTTTCCAAGATGGTTAACAAATGTGAGCTGGGAAAATGAATGCAACTGTGTGGTATAAATGGATTTGCTATCTGAGAGGAAAGAAGGAGATTAATTCCTTGGTAAACTGATCACCTAACAAAGCCTAGAGCTTCCTGGACTCTTTGAGTCTGCTTCTGGCAGGTATAGAAGGTGGATCACAAGAGAAAAGGATGTTGGCAGTAGGGGCTATGATCAATAAGAACTCCTCTGGACGCATAGAGGAATTTATGTTGATGAAGCAGGACTGTTCTTTGAAAAACAATCTTGTTCTTCACTATATCACAAAATGTTTCTGAATTTCCTCTAAATTTTAGAAACTGTTTGCTGTGTGATGCTATTATTTGAAAGAAAATCAGATTTTAAAAATGCATTGTTATTGTTACTCAGAGTTATGGGAGAGAGGACTAGGACATTGTCAAAGTTAGCTGGTTTTAATTATTATATTTGGCTTCTTTGCTAACCTTGCGTTCTTCCAGAATATTGCTTTGTGAATAATAAAAAGCCAGTACTGCATCCCATCTCTTCCCTTTGCTTTTAATCTCTGAGGAAGACTGTGGCAGACAGAGTACTGCACCCATCAGGGACAGGCTTTTAGTGGTGGAAGTTCTGTGAATTACAAGTTACTTCACACAGTCATTCCATTCAGGTCAAATTAAGTGAGAACATAGTCAAGGTCTGAGTAAGTGCATACAGGCTTTGGAAGAAAGGAAAGGAAAGGAAAGGAAAAAGGTAGGCAGGCAGGCAGGCAGGTAGGCAGGCATGCCTCCAGGGTTTTTCCAACTTGTGGGAGAAAAATGTCTTCCAATACAGTGTTTATGAAAGTTTCTAGGGCAGGAGATGATCCCATTATGGGATAGCAAGAGTCTGATGACAAACTACATTTCTTTTTCTGCTCCTTTTGCTTTCAGCACTCCTTCCAAATGTTTAGAAGCCTCTGCAGTAGCAAACAATGGTGAATGCATGAGGCCACTCTATTTCCCACCTCCTATCCAGTGGCAGTTAGTGATGCCGGACAATGTGGGACCAAATAGACAATGCCTGTTCAATCTGGTCCCACCCTGACCATGGCAACTCAGCCTAAAGGTCTTATATATGAACTTTCTTTTGTCATTCTCCCTCTCTTATGTTAGTCATATATGTCAGATGCATGAAGCATGTGCTGTACATATGAAAAAGAAAGGTTATGGGCCATAAAAGCTTCTTCCATTTACCTTTATGAGTTCTTGCTCACACATTGTAGAAACATTTATGATTGACAGGCCTACAAAATAAATAAATGCAGCCTATAGTCACTTGGCATGGTGCTTGAGGGAACTGAAAGCCTGCTGGTTCCTAATGGAAAAAGCAGGATAGCAAGAACAGCTGAAGCATACAGCTATGAGGCATATATAGAAGCCCCAGTTCCTTTGTATCGTGTAGTAAGTTCCTGTGCATTTTTAAAACATAGTTTTCCATTATTAATTTCCAGCACATAAAAAGTGTATTAAAAGCAAATAGCTTAGAATTCTGATTCTGTTCTGGTGCTTAAAGCCAAAGAAAAGAGAATGCACAAGGGGAGGGATGGGCAATGTACCTTTCTGTCTTATCCCTGTGGATCCCTCTGTATGTTGAAGTGGGAAGCCTCTAAGCAGGGCACACTCTCCTTTCTGATGCATTCCCCATCACCTTATTTTAAGAATTCTACATCCAGTACGCCATGGACAGTCACTTTCCCCTTTTCCCCACTCAGTAATTCATTTCTGCCTCAGTTTTTCTAATATACTGTGGGATCAAACTGTGTGACTATAACAGTACAATCACATTCTGCCTTTTTTTGAAAAATATTGTGCAGAGAGGTTTTTCAGCTATTCTTATTTCCTTCTACAATCCATGATGTACCTTATAAGAATCACATAACCATGAAATTAATGAGGCTTTACATAAGGTATCAAGCTGGTATATGACTTTAGTCTTGCCTTCTGGCTTAGCTGTTCAATCTGTTCCAACTGCATAATTGGGTTCTTAAATACCTTTAGGCCAATATAGGGGTAGTCTGCTCTTATTTAGCAAACCAAGTAAAGCAGCATAAGTTTATGTATCTATCTGAAACATTTTATTTAACTCCAGTAGCCGTCAATGATGGATTCCAAAGTTTCAAAAGTTGCAACTCCAAATTTCATAATATTGTGCACACAGGAAACTGAAATGTGAGGCAAAGGAATTTCATTATCATATATAGTAACTGCTCTCTGAGTTTTCCAAGTATTTGGCTTTAAGTAACCCAAATGGAATAAGCCGTGTGCAAGACAGGTTATCAGCAAACTTGGAGCAGCCAAATATTTGATGAAATTGGGTGGGTGGGGGACTATCTTCAGAAAACTATCTAGAATAGCCAAGGAGAGAAGACCATCCCCACACTCTTAAACAGAACATTGTGGTCCAAACATGCTCATTGGGCACAGAATGTTCACTGGCTCTTTGAGGAGAGAGGAAATTGGCAGAGGACTACTGTAATGTAATGTTTTCCATCTTAAACAGGAATACTCCAGTCTGCAACATTGCACTGCAAATCATAGATAAATGGACACACACACATCAAACACTACAGTATTCTGAGAGTGATGGTATTTATATAGTCAACATATCTTCAATTGCAAACAAAAGGGAGACACTTTAAGACATCTATTTGTTATTTAAACCAATGTAATTATTATATGAGCAAGATAAATATGTATTTACAGTACTTTAAAAGGTTCCGCTTGACATTTAGTCCAGTTGTGTCCGACTCTAGGGCACGGTGCTCATGCCTGTCTCCAAGCCATAGAGCCAGTGTTTTGTCCGTAGACAGTTTCTGTGGTCACATGGCCAGCATAACTAGACGCAGAATACCGTTACCTTCCCACTGTGATGGTACCTATTTATCTACTCACATTTACATGCTTTCGAACTGCTAGGTTGGCAGGAGCTGGGACAAGCGACGGAAGCTCACTCTGTCACGTGGATTCAATCTTATGACTGTGGGTCTTCTGACCTTGCAGCACAGAGGCTTCTGTGATTTAACCCACAGCGCCAGCACGTCACTATATTACAGTACTTGCATACTACTTAATAAAATCTCTAAGCAGTTTATGTAAAAAAAAAATCCACTATAAATACCACACCTAAATGAAATTAAAACAGGGCTTTGTGCATGTTGTTGTTATTTAGTCATTAAGTCTTGTCCAACTCTTCGTGATCCCATGGACCAGAGCATGCCAGGCCCTACTGTCTTTCACTGCCTCCCGGAGTTTGGTCAAATTCATGTTTGTAGCTTTGATGACACTGTCCATCCATCTTGTCCTCTGTCATCCCCTTCTCCTCTTGCCTTCACACTTTCCCAACATCAGGGTCTTTTCCAGGGAGTCTTCTCATCTCATGAGATGGCCAAAGTATTGGATCCTCAGCTTCAGGATCTGTCCTTCCAAAGAGCATTCAGGGTTGATTTCGTTCAGAATTGATAGGTTTTTTCTCCTTGCAGTCCAGGGGACTCTTAAGAGTCTCTTCCGGTACCACAATTCAAAAGCATCAATTCTTCGGTGGTCAGCCTTCTTTATGATCCAGTTCTCACTTCCATATATCACTACTGGAAAAACCATAGCTTTGACTATACGGACCTTTCTCGGCATGGTGAGGTTTGTCATCGTTTTCCTCCCAAGAAGCAGGCGTCTTTTAATTTCGTGGCTGCTGTCTCCATCTGCAGTGATCATGGAACCCAAGAAGGTAAAATCTGTCACTGCCTCCATTTCTTCCCCTTCTATTTGCCAGGAGGTGATGGGGCAAGTAGCCATGATCTTCGTTTTTTGATGTTGAGCTTCAGACCATTTTTTGTGCTCTCCTCTTTCACCCTCATTAAAAGGTTGTTTAATTCCTCCTCACTTTCTGCCATCAGAGTGGTATCATCTGCATATCTGAGGTTGTTGATATTTCTTCCAGAAATCTTAGTCACTCTTTGGGATTCATCACTCCTTGAGATTCATCCAGTCCACCCTTTCGCATGATGTATTCTGCATATAAGTTAAATAAGCACGGAGACAATATACAGCCTTATCATACTCCTTTCCCAAATTTGAACTAATCAGTTGTTCCATATCCAGTTCTAACTATTGCTTCCTGTCCCACATATAGGTTTCTCAGGAGATGCATAAGGTGGTCAGTCACGCCCATTTCTTTAAGGACTTGCCATAGTTTGCTGTGGTCCACTCAGTCAAAGGCTTTTGCGTAGTCAATGAAGCAGAGTAGATGTTTTTCTGGAACTCTCTGGCTTTCTTCTTAATCCAGCACATGTTAGGAATTTGGTCTCTAGTTCCTCTGCCCCTTCAAAATCCACCTTGTACTTCTGGGAGTTCTCGGTCCACATACTGCTGAAGTGTCAGAGTCCAGCTCTAACATCAGTAAACGGGAGAGTACTCTGAAGAAAAACAATGGAGACTGCAGTCAGGGATTCAAAAACGAAGCATGCTCGGTCATGCCTGTAGGAAAAGAAACTTACTTGGCCACGCCTGGCACCTCCCTTTATTCAGAACTTAGGTTACACAGGAATCACATTACAACCAATGAGGCATCAAGTACGTTCTGCCTAGCAACAACTGACACATGCATAGATTAACTGTATTAAAGAGCTAGGCATTCGGCTAATGCATTCTTCTGCCTACGTGACCTCCTTGCTCAGCTGTAATGGTCAGCAGACTCCCACACTGAAGCCTGCCTTGGAGGATTTTGAGCATAACCTTGCTAGCGTGTGAAATGAATGAAATTGTATGGTAATTGGAGCATTCTTTGGCACTGCCCTTCTTTGGGATTGGGATGTAGACTGTACAAAGAAACACCTAATTGGATCATCTCACTCCTTAAACATTGTCTAACAACAATCCCCATCAGTCCAGGGTTGACTATGTATGTTCAGTGATCATGGACTAGTTAAGGAGTCCTGACTGACTGGATTTCTACAAATTTGCCTGCCTTGAAATGGGTTCTCATCCTGCTTCTGCCCCAAGTCACCTCCCTCCTGCCTATGCTCTTGTGCTTTCCCCAGGCAATACAGGCTTATTTGCGGCAAAGTGATAAACGTATCATAGAGGGTTCATGGTCACACAACAGAGACCCAGAAGATTCTCTTGTATGACAGCAAGCTCTCTGTCCTACTTGTCCCCTTCCTCGTAAGTTTTCCCCACCACTGCCTCTTCACGGAGGAGAAGGGAAGGTGAAAGAGTTGGTGAAACTTGGGGGAATGCTTCAATTATTAAGAACTGCCCAGTGTGGCATCCAGCAGGAATGCTTGGAAATCTCATTTGATGTCCAGGGTTAGCCAGCATGTCCAGGGTTCCCCAAAATTACTATTAACATTTTACATGTTGGTAGCTTATATTCATAATGTTTATAATGTATGTTTTGATGTACTGAGACCATGTTTTTGTGATGGGAAGTGTTGGAAATTTCACAATATCCTTCATCTCTATTTATAACCAAGTTCCACTGAGCCCAATGTTAGTGTGTTTAGCAGGCATTTGTAACTCTCAGAGGGCCAGGGGACTAGACTTTGGAGGGCCACATTCACAAAAGAATTTTTTAAATACAAAATTTACTTGTAACTGGGAAAACCCCTCTTGAACCTTCAAGTGGCCTTAAGAAGCTGTTTCACTTTTTATTTTGCTGATGATGATTGCTGTTATGCATGGGGAGGTATCTGCAGCAGGCAATACTTTGACCCTTCTCATGTAAAGGATTAATAATAATTATGATTATATGCTTCAAGTCCAATTTATAGTGATCCTTTCTAAGGTACCAAGGTATTGAGTACTCGGAAATGGTTACTGGGGTTAAGCTATTTCTGGGGGTGCTCAGGAACTGTGAAGCTTATCCAAGGCTATATAGGCTTGCTCTTCTGGGAAGCACAGTGGGGAATTGGATTTCTAGCCACTGGTTCTGCAGCCAGATACCCTACTCCCTGAGCTATCCAGTTGGCAGTGTATAGTATTACAGCTTTATATTGTGTATTTTCTCCACAGTTTAAATAAATCCCATTAAAAGGGCTCCTTCCAAATTACAGAAGTTTTTTTTAAAAGCTTGCTTTTGAGAAATATATTCAGATATATCTAGGTGAACTTCCAGAATTTTAATTATATCTGTATCAGATGAGCTGCAAAAATATACAAGGGATTTTGAAGAGATTTAATTTTAGATAGCTGCTTAATTAACAGCATTTGGAAAAACTAGTGCAACTTTAATTAAATGTCTCTACATTAATTTAGTCATTTAATTGAAAATGCACTGGGATAGTCCTTACAACTTATCACCCTTACTGTTTGAAGGAGATTTTTGTAACAAAGTGTTATACAAACTTATGGTTTTTATGGCACAGCAGTCTTTCTGTCAGTGGTATTATATTTTATTGAAAATCTGAATTTTGAGATTATCTGATTTATACAGTTTTTGTCAGCCTGCATATCACATATTAATAGGAGCACATACCAAGTGTATTATGCACAATACTTTAAAGTGTAAGGGTCTAGTCCAGCTTTGTAAATGATCACACTGCACATCAGGTAACTGTAGCTGACATAATATCCACTGAACTCAATAAGGTTTATTTCTGAATAGGATTGTACTGTTAGAGAGTCTTTTTCTTTGGCAGCTCCACTGAAGATTCTTTTATAAGTATCAAAGTCTTTCAATTATTTGTTGCAGCATCTTTAGCTTAAAACCAAGACTACCAAACCAACTAGAAGGTCTTCCTATTGAGTGACTGATTTTCTTTCAGTGCTAAGATGTTTGCTACATGTCATATGCATCAGCTGGATAAATGGAAATTTGAAGCCATTTCAGCACAGCTAGGTAATTCCCACAGATTCATTCTTTCAGACAATAATTAATCAATATTTTATTCTCACTGCATCTATGATATTACTATTGCTGCTACCACCACAACCACCATTACTACCACCTGCAGCGTGTTTAATTCCTTACATCAAAGCATTAAAGCCCAGATCACGGAACTGCTTATACAATGTTCTTGTTCTATTCAGATTGGAAACCAAGATGAGCCTTCTACACAAAAACTCTTTTTCATGGGTTCTTCTTTTTATTACAGTTTGTATATGCCCTATGCTAGTTATAGGTGAAAGGTGCATGATTGTATCCATAGACATATTTCAGTTTTATTAAATAGAATATGAAAAGCTGTACTTTCAGCTATATGCCCCTATTAAGCATGTGTGGTCTCTGTCATCAGCCTCATCTTTCACATCATTACTGCTTTATTTCCTCCTGAAAGCTTGATGCTCCTGTGTCTGTCTGGTGACCCCAAGACCACTCTTTCTCATACTTTTATCACTCTTACTTTCATCTGAAATTGCAAACAGTGCCCATACGGAGCTGTCAGTTGATTTGGGAGTTCGCCGTTCATGCTGGTTCTGATGCAAGTCACATTCCAGCCCACAACCCCCCTTCCTTGCTTCCTTCCTTCCTGGTCCTGCTTCTGCTGATCATTTAATGGTTTACAGTGCAGAGGAGTGGGAGAAGGTGAAGCTGAGAGCCAAGAAAAATGTTGCCTCTACAAAGATGCCCACTCAGTGCAGTGAGACTTTGTCCAAGGCTTGGGGTGAAGCAGTTGAAACCTCAACTGAACTGTCTCAAAAATACCCCAGATGGGGTAGGCTTTTTTATATGTGCAGCCAGGAAAGAGGCACAGGAGAGATTGGTGGATGTGTTGGCAAGATATTTGTTGGAGGACAAGAGTTGTAATTGTACCCTGATATGGTTCAAGAGGACTGAGAAAGGGGGTATGTGCCAGCGCAAATGTAATAGATGTTGTTTACAGACAAGCCAGGTAGAATTTCCCTGGCAGCCAATTATCATCTACTGGAATCCTTCCCACTCAAACTTCACACTGCTACATTTCTGAAAAACGTTTCTATAGAAATATAAAAATAACATGGAAAAGGTACTTCGTAGTCTCAGAATACAGAACATCAAAAGTTTGAACAGCTGTGAAATACATCCTGTTTCACAACTCAGAATGATTCCAATATCTGGTGACATAAACTAGTTTAAACTAATGCCTGGTTGCTTCTCTGTGTCTGTTTGAGTGCATAGTTGCCAGATTGTGTGTGCGGATGAGAGAAACTCAAAGAGAGAGAATATCCACTTTTGTCCTGGGCCTATCACCATGGTTTCATCCATCATTGTGTCTTCTGCATCAGTACCCATACATCATTACTAACTGCTACTGGTCAAAATAGGCAAAGTTGCCTTTATCTTACCAGTCAAAAACAACAACAACCAAGAGACAAAAACGTTGTGGCACCATAAAGACTAACAGCCATATTTTAATGTGAGCTTTCATGGATTAAGTCTACTTCCCCAGATGTAAGAATTAGACTATATGACTGTCAAGATTTCTGCATGGGCCCATGACTAGGTGAGGATACAGATAATGGACAAAGTGAGATTGGTTCATTAGTAATGGAATACCAGGCTGTGAAAAATGTCAGTTATCAGACTACTAATTGACAATACCATGGATGATGAAAGTGACAAACTGGAAATCAGTGTAGGAATCACATTTGATAATGACTGCCATTATTAGTAGCACCTAATGGAAATAACATATGTAGGCATCCTTCAGTCTTGAGAGACTATGATAATGTGCTCTGAATAGAGGTCTTGGAACAGCGTCTGGTGTGGCTGAGAAGGCCAGTTCAAGAGTGACAATTCCTTCCACACTGAAGACAAATACAATGTGTCCCCTGTCCAGCTCCCTGATTTTGCTGGTTTTGGGACTGCCTCTTTGCGTGAACAAATGTCTCTTCAAATTGGGAGAGACCATGCTGCACTGCCTGCCTCCAGGCTGAACGCTCAGATGTCAAAGTTTCCCATTTGTTGAGGTCCATTCTTAAGGCCTTCAGATCCCACTTGCAGATATCCTTGTATCGCAGCTGTGGAAATCACATATGTCATATTAATTCTGCATTAACTTTGAAGTTGTACTGTTCATAAACCAACATTCTTTTTTTCATCTTGTTTAATTCAGAAAGCAAATAATACAATTATTTAAATTACACTTTGCTTCCCAAAAATCAATGCATACATTTAAGATATTCAATATTTCAGCCTACATATCACATATTCTGGAATATTTTCAAATATATGAAAAAACTGGCATACTCTCACTAATCCAGGAGTTAAGTCAAAGAATAATAATCCCATGAGGAATCAATATTTAAACAAGTTTGGATTCAATTTTTTAAAAGTACAGTGGGGTCTTGACTTGAGAACTTAATCTGTATTGGAAGGCGGTTCTCAAGTCAAAAAGTCTGTAGGTCAAGTCTCCATTGACCTACAGTGCATTGAAAACCGATTAATCCCGTAACAGGCCGTTTTTGTTCCATTTTGGTTTTTTTCTGGTCTGTAAGTCAATTCTCAGGCTGCAAGTCAAACCTAAATTTTGCGGCCAGGGAAGTCTGTAACTCAAAAAGTCTGTAAGTCAAGCCGTCTGTAAGTCAAGGGTCCACTGTATATTACCAGGAAATGTTGTATATATTAAACTAACCCCTTAGCATCAGAACTAAAATATGAAGGTGCTATTCACAATACTAACATTATTGATTTTACTGTATTTTAACAGTACCATAGTCATAAGTGATTTAATATAATTTTTAAGATATACTTCATTCTATCAATTCTTTTCTGAGACAAAAATATATGCATCCAACGGTGCCCTTCCACTCATGAAAAGAATGCCCTACATGTCTTACATAAGAGTTATTCACGAGCTAGACTTATATGTTTGGACACATCCTTAGAGTAATTATGGAGATCTGTCACATCTTAACTCATTCTCTCAGTTGAGTTTGTTAATCTTTTTTTTTTTTTAAATTATCTGTCTCAAAACCCAATTACTGCATTCTTAAAAGCACTTTCATTACTTCTGGGTGAAGATGGATTAAAATATTTGGTGATATATAGGACCTAGAGGAAGATCGATACTGTGGATTAATTAATTGTCTTAAATTTGACTGGCTCACTCCCATCTAGTTTTCTAATTCTCTAAATATCATTTATATCCATGCAGAAACAAAAATGTTTGGGTTTTTCAGCTTAGTCATTGGAAGGCTTACAAACCAATGACGATCCAGGGCACAAGTCACTCTGGACCAAATCAGAAGCTATTTGGAAGCCCAGGTTTATACTATATATGATGTTATAAACCTCTGTTGCGTTCCCCTATCCCTGACCTTTTAAAAAAACACTCACTTATTTTAGTCTTCTTTGGAAAAAGCTATTCATACACTTTGCTCATGTTGGTTGCCCCCTTTTTCCCTTTGTATGTTTAGAACCCAAAACATCTGGAAAAGAGCAGACTCTCTAATAGATGACAGTTATTCCTGTAGAAAGCTTACATTGCCTTTTTTATTTTTATAAATCAACCTGTTTGCCAAATGACAGTTTTATTTGAAATATTACAATCTGCCTATCAAATTCAGTTAGCTCAACAGCTAAAGCTAAACTCTTAACTGCCGAAAAGAAAACATAGCATGTTGCTAAAAATGATGTGAGCACATCTCTTACTGTGCTTGAAAGCCTCTCTCTCTCTATCTCTCTTCCCTCCCCCCTATATATACATACGTATATCTATTGGGATGTGGTTGTTCGATAAAACAATTATTTATTAATTCATAATGTTCTTTAAGCCCTTTTTTGGATGAGACTCAAAGTGAATAAAAATCTACAAAAGTAAAAGGACAAAATACCGTTTTCTTCAATGACCAATGATGCCTTGTGGTACATGTGAATCTAAGACACGACCATGGTTGGACATACTATTTGCTTAGGATGTACCTACAAAGGTGTGCCTGTACTGTGTGTATGTGAT
Organism: Pogona vitticeps; assembly: GCF_051106095.1. NCBI lineage: Eukaryota > Metazoa > Chordata > Lepidosauria > Squamata > Agamidae > Pogona > Pogona vitticeps. Next base: position 192,269,649 of record NC_135785.1, on the reverse strand, counting down.
TACCTTCTTTCCTATTTTAGAGACAGTAGAAACCGTGGAGTCTACAGTCTAGATTACAATGTTACATTAACTGTTTAGATGTGAGATGGTTCCAAGGATGTAAAAGCATGGTCAGTGGGGAAGGATGGTGTTATCTCCCCCCCCCTCAACTCAAGAAGACAACAAACACCTAAAGCCTTGTCTGAATGGGGTTTAGGGACTAGAATATGATAAATAAGGATGGTACAATTGAGAAGGAAGAACTTTTTGTTTCTTTGAGTGCTGGGGGAAAACCCCTTATGGATAGATAGAGTGGTAGCCTCCTTATAACAATCTCTTTGCTACATATTCTTTAGTGAAGTTGTGAAGTATCATCAGGCATCCAGCCAGTAACTTCAAGATGGCTAGCTGTAGCAAATCTTCTATGAGTAACTTATTGACACATACAGTAATGACTTTCCCTTTTTGTGAACTTCCTGAAAGCAAAATGCATTTCACCATCTCTAGTGTGACCTCTCAGTTAATAGCTTCCATGGCAAATAATCAGACGGTCTCTCTAAATTCATGCATGTATGTTTGGTGCATTTGAATGAGGTGAACTCTGTAATCTCACATGACATTTAGAGGAAAATGTGAGAACAGTGTGAGAATTCCTCTTCTTACATATTTTAAACCATGTCCATATGATTTCTCATTTTATTTACTTTGTTTCCCAGTTTTATTAACCATTTCAGACGTATATGGCAAAGGTATTAAGACAACACTGTGTACAGAATAGTCTCATAGAATTTAATACTTTTGAGTGAGTGGTGGGTGAAAAAAGGTATGCCAACAACATGTGAATATATTTGGTTAAGTCCTGTTTCATTCCTGAACACAAATGGGTGAAATCTGATGATTTTTGTGCTTGCTCTGAGTATTTTGTTTACATTATCCTACCTACCCTTCAACCACTAGCTCATCTACAACCTCAAGGCAATTATTATGGTCTACTTAGCCACTTAACTTTTTAAAAAATACTGTTTCAATAATCAACAAATGACAAATACTTCTTTCTGTGCTGCCCTGAGGTACTCCAGTCACAGAATTCCATGCTGTTTATATTGACTTCCTCCTTGCTTTTAAAATTGCATTTCAGAGGAAGTCTACTTTCATTGTTCATGGTCCTGTGGAGACTATGCCTTGGATTATTTCAAGTATGAACCCAATGAGCAGCTTTATTTGAGACACCCTGTTGCATTCTCACTCCACTGTCTATAAAACTGGAATGATAATAATGGTCACTAATAAATTGTTATTGTTAATATATCCGAGAGATGGTAAAAATGACATTGTCTTGAATGATTAAGAGTGAGTTTTCAAATGAAAGAATGCTTTTGTTTGTATTCTCCCTCCCCCGGTTGGGGAGCAAATAAACCCTTCTGTCTTGGTTTTTAAGACAAGTGTCTTAATGCTGAACAATGTAAAGTCTTAGGCTTCGTTTTGATGACCCATAGAACCCTGCACTATAAAAACATTAACAACCAAAGGATAGCTGTATGGGCATAAAGATATGATTGATGATCTCAATAGGCAGTAAACTATAGACGTTTTCTGCAGTCTTCATTCTGTAATACATGTAACATTTTGGGAATCTATACACAGTGTAAAATTTGACTTTTATTGGCAGTAGTACTCACTTCATTTCTTAGTACCAGGAGTCATTCGGAACTTTATAAACACTATACCAGCCTATTATATCAGGACAGAATAACCACAGTTAGCCTTTACTTGTACATGTAGTTAATAAACACACAATTACCAGTTGTTAGGAAAATAGTGGTGCTAGTTTCAGCAACAACAAAAATAATTTGAAAACAAAAATGTTTTGGCAACTTTAAAGTTAATAAATTTATTCACTGTGAACTTCTCTTGATTGCCAGCCACAGCTTCTGATACCTGATATATGATGTGTCAGAATAAGTGGACGTAATCTGTGAAAAGTGCCACAATACTTTTGTGCTATATTTCCTTTTTGTTCTTGGCTGACACAGTTGCTACATTTCATAAAACTATCCCTAAATCAAAGAGATTTAATTATTTAATTCTAGTTTTCCTGTGTTATGATGGAGCATGACTATTTTTCTACTCACTGATCTGTTTATTTAGAGGGTTTGAGGGGGATAATGGCATTGCTGCATCATTAGAGAGCAGGTATGGAAAAAATGAAATTAGCAGTTTCTTTGCAATAGTAGTGTATAGCAATAGAAACACTTTGAGAAGTTCACCAGAATTACGCCCTACACAGTACTGAAATTGTGGCCTTGGAAGGTAGCAATCAGCTAACCAGGCCTTATGCCAGCTCACAGGTCCAATGGTGGCAACCTAGTCAATTTCATTCTGTCAGGGAAATACATCACGAGACCATAGAACCATGTCTTGTGGTCTCACAGGCTTTGCTAGCCCTGCAGGACTCTGGTGGGTAATTCAAAGGTCCACTGAATGAGAACTGGCCTCTTCTCATAAGCCACAGCCATTCTCAGTTATCCTCCCTCTCTCCCTTCATTATGTCCTTTCCAAGCCTGATAATCCTTCAGGTGACTGGGAAGGCATTTTTTTCATAGGATGTGGAAAGAAGGCCAGGTCACCAAGGAAGAGTACAGACAAGTAGTAAGGAAATGCAGGGATGGCATTAGGAGAGCAGAATCTGAGAATTAGCTGAGATCAGCTAGAGACACTAAAAGCGATTTAAAAAGCATTCTTCAGGTATGTGTGAAGCAAAAAACAAGGAGAATAAATAGTGACACAGCTACTCAATGGAAATGGAAAATGATAACAGATGACAAAGAAAAGCCAGAGGTGCTCAATTCCTATTTTAGCTCAGTCTTTTCCCACAGGCCAGACTATGAACCTCCAGACAAATGTGAAGTGCAAGTGGAGGGGATGGGATTGCAGCTGGAGATTGACGAACAAATAGTCAAGGAATACCTTACCACCTTGAACGAGTTCAAATCTCCAGGGTGGGATGAACTGCATCTGAAAGTACTGAAGGAACTGGCTGAAGAACTTTCAGAACCACTGTCCATTATTTTCTTGAAATCATGGGAAACAGGTGAAGTGCCAGATGATTGGAGAAGGGCTAATGTTGTCCCTATCTTCAAAAAAGGCAAAAAAGAGGAACCTGGGAACTACAGTATAGGCGAGTTAGCCTGATGTCAATTCCAGAGGGAATGCTGTAGACATAGTATATCTTTACTTCAGCAAAGCTTTTGACAAAGTGCCCCATAATATCCTGATTAGCAAGCTAATTAAGTGTGGGCTGGATAGATCAAGTGTCAGGTGGATACACAATTGGTTACAGAATTGTACTCAGAGGGTGATGATTTATGTCTCCTTCTCCAACTGGGTAGAGGTACTGAGTGGATTACCCAGGGCTCAGTCCTGGTCCAGTGCTCTTCAACATTTTTATTAATGACTTGGATGAGGGAGTTCAGGAAATTCTTATCATAAAATTGGGTGGAATAGCTAATAGCCTGGAAGACAGAAACAAATTCAAAATGATCTTGATAGGCTGGATCACTGGGCTGAAAGCAACAGAATGAAATTCAACAGGGATAAGTGTAAATTACTGCCCTTCAGAAAAAGAAACCAAATGCACAGTACAAGATGGGGTATGGTCAGCTCGGCGATACTGCAAGCAAGAATGACCTTGGAATTGTCATAGAATACAAGCTGAATATCAGCCAACAGTGTGATGTGGTTACAAATAAGGCAAATGTTATTTTAGGTTGCATTAACAGATGTATAGTTTCCAAATCCCTTGAGGTGCTATTTCTCCTTTATTCAGCATTGGTTAGGCCTCACTTTGAGTATTGTGTCCATTTCTGGGCACCACATTTCAAGAAGGATGTTGACAAATTGGAAGAAGTTCAGAGGAAGGCAACAAGGATGATCAGGGACTGGAACCCAAGCCCTATGAGGAAAGACTGAAATAATTGGGAATGTGCAGCCTTGAGGAATAGACTGAAGGGAGACATAACACTTTTCAAATAGTTGAAAGGCTGTCATACAGAGGAGGGGCGGGATCTGTTTTCAATCATCCCAAAGTTCAGGACATGCAACAGTGGGCTCAAGTTACAACACCTCCCCCCCCCAAAAAAAAAACAGATTTTGATTGAATATCAGGAAAAACTTCCTAACTGTTAGAGCAGTAAGACAGTGGAGCCAATTTCCTCGAGAGATGGTGAGTGCTCCAACAGTGGAGGCATTCAAGAGAAACCTAGGCAATATTCTTTGCTTTGTATTCCTTCATCGAGCAGGAGTTGGACTTGATGGCCCTGTAGACCCCTTCCAACTTCACTGTTCTATTTCATTGTGGCTTTTCAACGTCTGTGGTGGACCTTTGGACCCATTTCCTCTTACTGTTTTTCAGTGCTTACATTGTTATTTCAGTCTTACTTGTATTAGCCAAAAGTTAATGAAAAAGTCAACCAGTGGTTGCTTGAATGAGAAGTGAAGTTTATTTTGTACATATGCATATGGGTGCCCAACAAGGGAACCCAGAACAGAGCAGTTACAAGACTTTTATACCCCATAGTAAACAGAAAACAATGCAGCGCCTATATTAGGGCATGTTGGCAGTTTCACAGATAGTGAATGCTGGCACGCCACAATATCCATGTATTTTTGTTCTTGCAGTTTCGGGTATCAACATCAGGTACAAGTGCAGTCACAGCATCCAATATGGAGTTTCCATTGAACCTAGCTGTCAGTTGGGTATGAACATGTTGTCTCATTTTTGGTCATAGATGGTGAGTGTAAAAGAGAAGAGGGAAGAAGAGGGAAACCAAAATTGGAGAGAAAATCAGGTTGATTGTTGGGAAAGGGGGCTGGCTGAAAGGCTACTTCGAGACTTGGCCTGAGATGACCAGCTATTCATATTTAGGAAAAGCAAGGGCTAGAGTGTAAGCACTCAGCAGGCAGTGCCTCTGATCCCATTGCAACACCAAATAGCTGCCTTGGGTATACTACCTAATAATAGCATGCAGGTTTTATTGCCTTGTATAATAATTGTACATTCCATTTGTACAATTGGCTTGTATAATAATTGTACAGTGGTGCCTTGCAAGATGAATTTAATTCGTTCCGCGGTTAATGTTGTCTTGCGAAAAATTCATCTTGAGAAACGCGTTTTCCCATAGGAATGCATTGAAATCTAATTCATGCGTTCCTATGGGCAAAAAACGTCAGAACAAAGTCACATTTGGTTTACAAAGGATTTATTAAGTGCTCTTTAAAGCCATACATATTGTGCAGATGATTTTAAAAATTTCAATCAAAAATTTTTATTTTTAAAACATCATAGAAAAAGATTTAAAAATCAGCAAACATGAGGCAGGAACAAAAAACAGAAAACATTTGTCTTGTGAAGCACAGTCATAGGAACATTTGTCTTGTGAGTCATCAACCCAATTGCCAAAACCACTTGTCTCACGAGTTTTTCGTCCTGCGAGGCATTTGTCTTGCGAGGCACCACTGTATATGACTTGGTAGTAACAAACTGTGACTACCCCCCTTTTCATCTACTTATCTGCCTCCTCCTTACAGTTTTCATAATACGATGAAACATATCATTTCAATCTATGGCTTTCTATTTAACTTATAACTAATGTATGTTTTGATTCTGGGATGTTTAAAAATAACCTTTTGACTTTTGGGTATTTTCTTTATTTTCTGTGGAAAATCAAAAGGTTTAAAGGTTTGAAAAAAGAGAGACAGCAGCTTAAAAGAAAAAAGGCAAGAAAGAATATAGCTAAGGGTAATCAATATTGGAGGAGGGATCACAGTCATAGTCGTAGAACTGCATTTGCTTGCTTGATCTGAGCAGGGAAATATTTATATATAGGGGTCTGGCTATAGTACCTGATTCACTATGGGCTTTTGTTTTTAAGTAACTTACCTGCAGTTCTTGCCTTTGGCAGTTCAACAGCTCAACAGACTTGAATCATGTCTTAGTTGTGTAAGAATAGATGCTGAAGCCTGTTACTGAAGTGTACTGTATATGGTGGATCTGTAGATATATGACAGCACGGGGAGGGTTTGGATAATGCGTGACATATACAGTTTGAGTAGCTGGTAATTTCTGCATTGAACAGGGAGCTGAACATGATGGCTTTATAGGCCCCTTTCCAATGCCATTATTCTATGATTCTATGATATTCCTATAGGAAAACTCCCAGGGGAATAATGGGAAACAACATTGTGAAGTTTTATTCTTCAGATAAGGAAGGCATCTTGTAATCTCTGCACTTACACCTAAATTTTGAATAGAGTGTAGGTACACAAGCTCAATCTTTAGATTTAGATGGATGTGCACCAGCACAGTTGAAGCCAGAGGGCATACCTCCATTCATACACAGATATTCCCAGATATGTAAAATGAATAGGACTCATGTCCATTGGAGGTGATATGAGTCCTATTGAAGGCAGCAGGTTTTACAGCCAGTAGCAAGACCAATGAGAGTTTCATATAAGCAACTCAGCACTACAGGCTAAAATATTGTCAGTTTTATCATTTGCTCCCCCCCCCCTTAGGAAAACAAATGTCACCTGTAGAGTTGCAGCAGGGAGGCTCCTGGTAGGAGACAGCACTCAAGGACAGATACATGCCATTAGTTTTTCCTTTCATTAGTCTTGGAAGCTCATAGATACTCCATCCTTGACTGAAGAGGGACAACTTCTCCTTCATATTCCCTTCATTTCCAAATCAGCACCTGATCAGAGCAGAGCGTATATCTGGTTGGTGAGGTGTGGTGGACCAAAATATGACTCCAAGCATCCCAGCCCCAATGTTTTTTAATTTTTATAGAAATATGCTCAAGCAATGCCTATGTGCCCTTACTGTGCCATGAATGATAATAATCTGTAAAATAATTCCAAGTGATTGTGATGGTTTAGGATTGTGCCCAAAACTATTAACAGTATATCCCAGAAGTGAGTACACCCCCTAATATTTCATAAATATTTTAATATTTCTTTTCATGTGACAGCATTGAAGAAAGGACACTTGGCTACAATGTAAAGCAGTGAGTATACAGCTTGTATAACAGTGTAAATGTGCTGTCCCCTCAAAATAACGCAACACACAGCCATTAATGTCTAAACTGCTGGCACCAAAAGTGTGTGCAGTGGTGCCTCGACTTACAACCATTATCCATTCCAGAAGATGGACATAACTCGAAATGGTCATAAGTCGCGGCACCATTTCCTGTTGAAATGCATTGGAATGTGATTAATCTGTTCTGGCAAAATAATAATAATAATAATAATAATAATAATAATAATAATAATAATAATAATAATAATAATAATAATAATAATAATAATAATAATAATAATAAATAAATAAATAAATAAATAAATAAATAAATAAATAAATAAATAAATAAAGCACACAGCAAGCCCAGTCGGAAGGTGCTGGGGCTTTAAAAAAATAAACAAATAAACAGCAAAGCAAGCTTTGTCGCCGGGGCTTTAAAAACAAACAAAAACAACAACAACAAGGCAAGCTCCTGTGCTGGGGCTTTAAAAAACAAATAAACAATAAACAGCAAGGCAAGCTCCATTGCTGGGGCTTAAAAAAAAACCCAGACCAAAAATAAATAGCAAAGCAAGCCCCAAAGGCGCAGAGACTGAAAAAAAAAACACAAAAATAAATAAAGGAGCAAGCCCCATTGCAAGGTGCGGGTGCTGCAAAAAAAATCACCAAAAAAGCACAACAACAACACAGCACAGAAACATACCCCCCAGCCCAAAACCACGCTGAAAAGCAAAAAACAGCACCTTACCTTAGCGGGCAGCCTCCTCCAATTGTGCACACTCTAACTGCTTGGGCGAAAGAGCTACAAAGAAGCAGCCTCTTTGCTACCTGTTGTTGTTGTTGTTTAGTTGTTTAGTCATGTCTGACTCTTCGTGACCCCATGGACCACAGCACCCCAGGCCCTCCTGTCTTCCACTGCCTCCCGGACTTCAGTCAAACTCCGCCACCTACAGTTAGCAATTTACATTTCCCACCTTTTCCCCCTGCCTTTTTGTGTTCGTAACTGGAAGCTCCAGCCGCAAGTCAAACTGGAAATGGTCGTAAGTAGGGACAGTCATAAGTCGAGGCACCACTGTGCTCACTTCTGTGATATACTGTATGTGTCGTCCTCATCCAGTACTTTCTCCAGCTTTTTGCCAAAGACTGTTATGTTTCCTGTGTTTCTGTAATATTTTACACTCTGTTCAAAGCTATTTAAAGTAAATAGCATAATCAAACATGTAAAAAAAATGCATTAATCCTACTGCTTCTTTTGTCTTCCTTTTCTTGAAATCTAAGTCCCCTACCATAATGTAGCTTATCCCCAATGATCAACCAAAAATGTGTTTACTGAAGTCTTCCCTCAAGTTCTGATATTCAGAAAACTGAGAGCAACTGATATTTGATAGTTCAGATTTTCCCTTGTCTGAGAAGGTGGCTTAGATTCCCCCCCCCCCTCTGTATGAAGCAGAAGCATAGAGGTTCTTTCTTCAGTAGGAAGGAAGGAATCTTTTCAAAATCAGAGCAGACTTTGGTTAAATGGGAGTTATTTAAACTGAAGGAAGGAAGGAAGGAAGGAAGGAAGGAAGGAAGGAAGGAAGGAAGGAAGGAAGGAAGGAAGGAAGGAAGGAAGGAAGGAAGGAAGGAAGGAAGGAAGGAAGGAAGGAAGGAAGGAAGGAAGGAAGGAAGGGAGGGAGGGAGGGAGGGAGGGAGGGAGGGAGGGAGGGAGGGAGGGAGGGAGGGAGGGAGGGAGGGACGGACGGACGGACGGACGAACGAACGAACGAACGAACGAACGAACGAACGAACGAACGAACGAACGAACGAACGAACGAACGAACGAACGAACATTCCAGTGGATTTTGGAAGAACTGTGAATATGATTGTGGTAAAGTAGCAGAAAAGGACTGTTTTCTTAGGTTTAGAGTTAGGGTTTATATGATATATTTGTGGCCAGAGCTGGTCGTAACTTGAAATAGTTGTGAGTAGGGACGTTCGTAAGTTGAGGCACCACTGTAGATGTTAAAAGTTTCATCAGAGCAGGATGTGCAAGACTTCCTGATTTCATGATTATTGTCACTGTTGTTAGAAAAGGTTTAATTGGTGCCCTGTTGTGCCCTTGGAAATACAGCAGATCATTAATGTGATCTCAAAGGCTTGTCTGCTGGCCACATATTTTATGTTACTTATGATTTGCAGAAAATAAATGTAGATGTTAAAGTTTCATCAGAGCAGGATGTGTAAGACCGCCCTGATTTCATGATTATTGTCACTGTTGTTAGAAAACAGATATAAAACCATTTCAAATAATAGTTGAGAACATGAAACATGTCTAACTGCAATCTTAACAAAGTTTGTTTATGTATTAAACATGGTACCATATATCTGATGAAATGCTGAATTTTCTTTGAAGATTTTTTTTAATGGTCTGTATTTTTTAATGCATATTTTTATGGTCTGTATTTTGAGTTTGGATTTTAGTAACGCTAAAGTCAGGAGGCAGCAGTGAAGAAGCAGAAATATCAATATGTAAATGCTCTTCTTTATGGTAGAGAGTTAATTACTGTTATTGAAAATTGGTCATGAAATGCTAATGGCAATATAATTTAGTTTAATAATAGCAGTAAGAAAAGAAGCTGTTTGTTTGCCTGAGCATGAGAAAAAATATTTTGTGAGAAATAAAGAGATTTCATAAAATGAAGTGAAAGACTGTGCAGAGAAAAGGCAGAATGAATTTGCTAAGTATATATGATTGTTCTTGCACACTATTATGAAATAGTAATGGTGGATGGTCTGAGGTGTCCAGATTAAGAAAGTGCAAATATTGAGTCCTACTTTATAGGGAGCACAGTGAAAGGCTCTGGGATCAGTTTACAAAAATAATTTGGACTCCGTGGTAAATATCACTTAGAGGATGGATGCTTCCCATTTTACCCAGAAATCCATCATCCACATTCAAAGGCAGTATACTTCTCACCATAGAGGCAGCAAAAAAAAAAAAAAAAAATCAAAGAGGAGAAGGATGCATTCTGTCTGCAGGCAGATCATGTACTGTTGAAAATGAAGTGCTGAACTAGAAGGTCTTTTGCCATAATTATTTGCACTACCATCTCTAATAGCTGCAAACCTGTACAATACAGATTATAGTTTAAGTATTCCTTGTATATATTGTACTGTTCTCAGATACATAGCTATTATTATCAGTCCAGTGATTGTTTGATTGGATTGGAGGCGGCAAAATGCTTGGAAATGAGAAGTAAAAGTTCAAGGGAACGGAATATGTTGGAAATGTTTGAGAGCAACTCAGTTTACACTCAAGAAGATACATGTCTTTGCATGGGGATAAGTAGAGAGTACCTCCTCAGGTGTCCTAGACTGTCATTTACCTATTCTGAGCTATGCAGCCCTTCCTTTGACTTCAGATAGTTCTTCTTGGGGTTGCTGATGTCACTTTCTCCCTTGCCACACCTCTCTTTTATCTCTCTATGGAGCAGCCGTCTTGTCTCTGTTCTCTAGAGATGCAAGGCAGCCATGGCACCTGACATCTCCAACTTAATTAGCTGGAACTAGAAATTCTATCACCTTTCTTATCCCAAATGTGTTTCTCTAATCAGCACAAGTTTTCTTATTTTTTAAAAATGAAATGTGGACATGACTCCTTTACAAAGGGGGAGTGCACTCAGGTAATCATTCCAAGTATCAAATAGCTGAAATCCAGAAATTATTATTGCTCCAAGATCACTATATGTGTACTCCTGGCACAGCGGTTGTACTGCAGTCAAGACTTTGCTCACGACCTGAGTTTGATCTTGATGGACTGAGGTTTGATCTTGATGGACTGAGGCTCAAGACTGACTCCAGCCTTCCATTGTTCCAAGGTTGGCCAACTGAGTACCCAGTTTCCTGAGGCCTGCATAATTAAACTGTAAACCAGTCAGAGTCTTTAAACACAATGGGGTGGTATATAAGTGGCACACTTTGCTTTGCTCTACGTTCCAACAGGATATCCTAGGCAAGTAAAGATGTCCTGGATCAACTGATTTCAGCAATGGCTGAACGAACACCCTCACAGGTTTACAGAAGATGTGTAGCAATCTTTCTTTCTTGCCTTCACCTCACTGCCTCAACCAGATTTAAGAAGAAACTCCAGCTTTGTTAGGTGTTTTCCTTATAGGATTTCCAGTACAGTGGTGCCCCGCATAGCGACGTTAATCCGTTCCGGATTAATCGTCGCTATCCGGAAACATCGCAATGCGGGGGCGAAAACTCACCGTTATGCGAAGATCCTCCATAGCGCCGCCATTTTCGCCGCCTCAGTAAGTGAGGAAATCACGCAAAAATGGTTGCGGTGGCCATTTTGGGCACCTGGCGGCCATTTTGGAACCGCCGATCAGCTGTTCCCCAAACATCGCGATACGAAGATTGGTAAGCGAAACGCTTACCGATCATCGCAATGCGATGTTTAGGCTATTAAAACATCGCAATGCGATCGCATTAGTGATCCCAAAAAAATAGATCGCTATGCGGATTCTTCGTTAAACGGTGCGCTCGTTGTGCGAGGCACCACTGTATAAGATTACTGTATTTAATATATTTTGTTCACTTTCCCACACTAATACCGATGACGACCCAAAGATTTTAGCATACAGCTGCAGCTGCATCATGCATCTGACTGGGTATAAAAATATCTACACTCCCTGCTGGTTGATGCGGTTGGGTTGTAGGGAGCAGAATATAGAATGAGGAACGAGCTCCAAAAGTATAAGAAATGTAGCACTTTTATGCCTCTTTGTTCAATAATGTGGCCCACTATTATCTACTGCTAATTTTGCAATTACAGTATATCTGTAATGTTCTGTGGAAAACCTACTTAAAATCTTCTTATCCTTCGTTTACATGGATTTTTGATTAGGCTGAAATATTAAAAAAGAATTTAACAACATGTACAACTCTTTAATGAATTTCTTGACCATCTTCATATTATCTTTTAAAGTATTTGGAAATTGCTACTTGAAACTAATTAAATTATCTGAATTTGGGGAAATAGGCTACACCCAGAATTAAAAATCAGGAAATGGGTACTTAATAAAAGGGCTGTCACAGATAAAGGTTGTGGAGGGAGTTGAATCTGATGCATTACTGTAGGAATATAAGTGAACCTTTCTTAGAGTCTTATTAAGTGGGCCTTGTGTCTGCTCCTTTGGATATACAAGTGATGGTGCCTCGCTAAACGATTGCTTTATTTAATGACAAATTCACTTTACGATGAGGTTTTCGGAGCAGTCTTGCGCTTCATTTAACGATGTTTCCTATGGGCAATTTTCGCTTTACGATGTTAGGGACCTTGCCTCACAAGAGGATTAAATTTTAGGTCCCTGTTTTTCACTTTACGATTTTTTACAGCTTGGTCTTGCTTCACTATACGAGTCTTTTAATGGTCTCTGTTTCGTTAGACGGCTGTCTTCGCTTGGGAAACGCGTTTCACTTAATGCTGTTTCCTATGGGAATTTTCGCTTTACGATGACAATCCGTTCCCATTGGAACGGATTATCAGGTTTTCAATGCATTTCAGTGGGAAAATGTGTTTCTCAAGATGATGTTTTCGCTTAACAGCGATTTTCACGGAACGAATTAACATCGTCTTGCGAGGCACCACTGTATGTATTTATTGAAAAACTCAGATTTGAACAAAAATATAAATGTGAACATAAATATATATCTTTAGCAGTAAGCATGACTTGCACATGTCAAATGAGAGAATTCTGTGACCTTTTATATATATATATGTTTTGTCTCATTTTTTCTTCTTTTTGTCCCAAAGAAATGGTGGAACATCTGGGTTCCTATGTTAAAGACCTATAAAGAATAGAATGGTCTAATTTAAAGCACATTCACTGTATAAAATAAAGAACATTGGTTTCAGCAGTGAATTTTAGATATTAGAATTATGGAAGACTTGAGCTCATGCAATTAATAAGCTGCCTGAAAAATATTCCTACTAACAATCTGGACAAGCATTCTTTTATCATATGGTGTCGAAATGGAGACCTGCAAGGTTTTGGGGAAATAAAGACTTTCCAGATCTTGGTGGGCCATATTGATAATTCACTGGGGACATATTTCAGGAGTGGCCTACTCTTGACTGTACCCTGGTTCTCAATGGAATCCTAGTTTACATTTTAAAACTGGTCATTTTTAAAAAACAAACAAACCCAAAATGAATTCCTGTCTCCCTTCCAGCACTATTACTGTTCAGTGTGTCTCCATCGCAATAAAATTTTTAAATATATGCAAAATTAGATTTCTTTGATATGCTAGATGATTTTTTTACCATGCACAAATGTAACATCAAACATCCTGTGGTTGTGCATTCCCACTACCATTGAGGTTTCAGAAGAAGTGATGAAGCCTGATGATTCTGCTAGTTAAAATCATTTGAAAAAACAAAGGGATGGATGGTCATAAGCATCCACTTCTGTTTGAGTTGAATTTATATAAACACCATAAGCAAGCATATCATTTAATTTAATGAACTGTCAGAAAAAAATACGCCTGGTAAGAAATGGAATTCATCAGATCCGGACCTGCAGTGACAAAGGAATTAAGAGGATGAGATCAACATAGAGAACAGCCCAAATGTAACCATTATTTCAGATCAAGGAGGAAATATATTCTTCTGCATAATTTCTTCTGATGCATTGACACACAATGTAGACCTAAGTAGGTGGATTGAGAAAGCCACATTTTAAAAACTACATTTCTTTTTTGATTCTGCAGATATTAGCATAGTTTGATTTGAACACGAACCTGATCAATCGCACAAAAGGCCTATTTTGTCATTCAGAATAGCTATAGATATTAGTCAATTTAAAAAACCTTTATCAATTGATAGAATTTCCCTCTGTGTGAATTCAAAAAGTCCTTGAACAATTAATTGTTTGGATGCACATCCACTCTCAGTTACCTGCAAATAATCTCATTGAAGTTAGTACACTGTACACTGTTAGTACACTGTACAATGAAATGAGTGCTACCTTGATTTACACAGGCAACTGCCTCAGTCTTTCTAACTCAGTTACTTGTGGCCGTCCCTGCCATCAAATTGCAGTTTAGAAGGCCTGCCAAACTGGAAATGCCATAAGACTTTCTACAGCACATATTACGGTGGTGCCTCGACTTACTACCAGAATCCGTTGCAGAAGATAGACATAACTTGAAATGGTCGTAAGTCGAAGCACCATTTCCCATAGGTATGCATTGAAATGCAATTAATCCGTTCCAGCTGAAAGAAAAAAATCACAAAAAATCACTGCAAGACTCATTGGAAATGCGATTAGTCCCTTCCGGCTGAAGGGGGGGAGAGAAAAGCAATCAAGCATGCAAGACCCATTGGAAATGCACAGAAAACAAAGGGGGCAGGTTGGAAATGCAAAGGAAACAAAGGAAAAAGCAAGGAAAGCATGCAGGACCCATCGGAAATTGAGAGGAAAAAACAAGAAGCAACCAAACCTCCAAGACCCATCGGAAATGGGGAGAAAAAGCCAACAAACAAACAAACCCCCCAAGACCCATTGGAAATGGGGGAAAAACACTCAAAAAAGCAACAAAACCCCAAGACCCATCGGAAATGGGGGGAAACACCAAAAAAGAAACTCCCCAAGACCCATCACAGCACAGAAACATGACCCCCCCAGCCCAAAACCACGCTGCAAAAACACCCAGAACAGTTTTTTAAAAGCAGAAAACAACACCTTACCTTACCAGGCAGCCCAAAGCCTTCCTACAAACACACACTCACACACACGCTCACTCAGAAGCAGAAGCAAGGCAATCCCAAGCCTCCTCCAATGCACTCTAACTGCTGGGGTGAAAGAGCTACAAAGAAGCAGCCTCATCAACACCAGTTAGAAATTTGAACTTCCCGCCTTTTTTCCATGCATTTTTCTGTTCGTAAGTGGAAGCTCCAGTTGCAAGTAGAACCAAAATTTTGCAGCTGGAGCTGGTCATAACTTAAAATGGTCGTAAGTAGGGACATTCATAAGTCGAGGCACCACTGTGTTGGCCACTCTGGATTATAGTCAATAAGCTTAAACTCTTACTGGGTGCAGTTTGTATCTGGAAAACTAACATTCATTTTAACTTGGTTATAAAATACCTCATTCATGTAGCATTAAAAAAATTATTTACATTTGAACAGCATAATTCATACTAAGATGGTATATTTCCAGTGGGAACAAACTACATTAAAATATCTGGAATAAAATTAATTAGTGACAACGTTTAGTTATACATATGATTATAACTTACTTCAACATAATACTTTTAACAGTAGACTGCATTGACAAATATTATTCCATTTGCACATAGTAGAAAAGATAGTAAAAATGTGGAACTTCCCATTTCTCCTTGTTCATGCCAGTATTGAGGGATGACTTGAAGAGTAGCACGTTAATCGCTTAAATAATGGGTTGTGAGTAGTTTTGCCACAGCTGTATTTGCCTGAAGCACTATAATCTAATGTGGATTTGCTTATCATAGTCTGACTGACTTCTGAGTAAAAATTGAAAGGTTTGATATATAAAGGGAATTTTAACACTCAACATTTTTTCAACAATTTGACATTATTTAAGGCTTTTTCTATATAGATCTTTTAAAAATTTTACCATCAAAGGACAATTTGTGACACACTCTATTTTTTAAAAAGATAGGATGGATTTGTCATTAGAGTTACAATATTTAAGCATATATTATGGTCCATTAACTGGATTAGAAATGCGTTGCTGTGTTTTGTGTCAGTAGTTTGAGGGAGAAAGACTTGTTTTTAAGAACCTAGAGGTTCAAAGAGTCAGGTAGAATGGAATAATCAGGGGTATCAAAAGCAAAGAAGAATAAAAGGTGAATAATTAAATGTCAATTAGATTATATAAATAAAATAATTTCATTAACAAGGTAGCAGTGTCATTTGAAATATCTAGAGCAGAAGCCAGTTTGGAAGGAGGCACAGAACATGTAAAATAAAAAGAAATACACTGAGGTGGGGAAAGGCATTCAAGAATTTTTGAACTGCTGAGGATAAAACAGCAGTTTAGAAGCTAAAGAAGATTTCTTGAAAATTGGCAGTCAGTGTCCCTATATTGAGAAATGTGCTTAAAAGGCAACAGATAATGTTATTTCTTCATTGACAAGAAATATGAATCCTCCATTAATCAACTTGTTTTGTAGGATATATCTTTGAATGGGACTCTAGAAATTGATCACTTTAAGTCATAAAAATTGTTGTATCAGTAGTTTTCATGGGGACTGAACATGTGTATTTATTAATTTAATTAATCAAATTATCCATCACTTATTAGCTAACATGCAGTTGAACAAGATAGCTTAGTGACTTAGGTATTGACCACAGAGCCAAAGGTTGGGAGTTCATTTGCCCACTGTGCTTCCAGGGGGGAAAAGCCAACCTGAGTAGCTTTGGGCACGTTGCACAGTCCTAGTGTGCAATGGCATAACTTTTAGTGATAAGATCAATTTACAATTCCCCAAACAAACTTCTAGTACTGTGCCAAGTCATGAATCTGGCACACTAATATGAAATCAATTGGGGACTTGTTAATTAGCAGCTATTTGCCACTCCAGATTCCATGATTGCCCTTAGACTAACATAAAAATTCAAATGGATTCTGACCACCATATCTAAAGTAGTATTCATTTGAATCCCACCTTTTATTCTTCTTTGGCTTTTGATACCCCTGATTATTCCATTCTACCTGACTCTTTGAACCTCTAGGTTCTTAAAAACAAGTCTTTCCCCCTCAAACTACTGACACAAATACATGCATACCTTTCTGCATTGCAGTAGCCTACAGGTATTCACTCAGTGCATGCAATACAGTGGCTGAAATCCAGCAGCGTACATTACGCCACATAAGGCTGATGGTGCAGTAATAAATTAAAAACTTCCTCTCATCCTGCAGCCCCCAAAACGTCCCCATGATGAAAGGGATTCCAAGGGAGCCTAGGGACCTTTCAGGGTGGGTGAGAAACTTAATTTTCCAAAATTTGCCATGGTTGATTAAGTAAGTAACCAACCTGATTTGACTGAGCATATAGCTGAATATAAACTAGGCTGTTTCAAGGAGCCTTGACGTAACTTGACCATATTTACTGTATCTTATTGCAGTGGAAAGTATAATCTTGATTGTACAGTTACTGGTTTTAATGCCAATAAAGGTTTTTTTAAACAAAGTAACCATATTAGATTTCAGCTAGTGTGTACTATCTAATATATGTCACAATCATATTGCTTTTCTTGCAAGATGAACAGCAGTGAACTAAAAAAAGATGGGAATATGCTTATTGTCCCAATGTTCTTATGCCAGACTGATGAAATTATAAGTACTGAGAATGTGCTTTCTCTCCAGGAATACTTTTATTTAACATATTAGTATTTGTCATGTATGTTATCAACATTATTACCTAAATGAAGTTGGATGTGTGCTGTTTGTATTATCCATCTCAATGAGGTTACACAGGAAATATTCATAGTTGACTAATTTTTGGCAGCTTTTATGCAGCTGAAGTCACCTTTTATTACATCGTAATTTTTCTTGTCAATTACCTAGTGAGCTTCATATTAAGAACTCACAGTAAGGTTCACTGGTTGCTTTGCCATTACAACCAATGCTTCCTAGCTGTCCTTGTGGGTGTTTGTTTCTTTTAATCACAATATAAATAAAGCCAATTGGAACAAAACTATTTATAAAAATGAGCAGCAGCTTTCCCAGGAACAGACCCACAATATATGATCTGTATCTAGCATCAACACATTATTTCCAGAGACTAAAAAAAGCATGATTTTTTTTTCCAGATATAAATATAAGGCCTCTTTCTTCTTACTCTACTTATTGATAATTTTGTTTCAAGATTTTATTGTACATTTGTTCAAGCAAAAGAAAGAGAAGATCAAAATAAATAAATAAATGCATAAATAAATATTGGTTAAAAAAAGAAGCAATCAGTCTCTGTGATAAAAATTGTGTGCTGTCAAATCTTGTTCTAACTTACAGCGACCCTTTCCGGGGTTTTCTAGAGAATACACAGAAGTGGTTTACCATTCCCTTCTTCTGGGACTGTATAGTTACCCATAGCTACACAGGTTGGCTCTTCTGGGAAGCACAGTGGGGGAATCAAACTTCCAATCTCTGGCTCACGGAACTATCCATTTCTGGATGACTAGAAAACTATAATCATTTTTAAAGTTGTATTTTATTATTCGGTACCTGATCCCGAGTATGTTAAGGCTGACATCATGGCATGTGTTACACATGCTTATTTCACATTCCCTTCTCTGGAATTTTCAGGACTGTAAGAATGTAAACCAAATAATATTTAACGTATTAATTTTACCATTCTGCTATTTCAAATTGTAGCAGCGTTACTCTTTATTTCACAGTCATGTAATGGATGATTTGAGAGACATCTGCTTGTGTTGTTTCTTTTATTATGAATCTTTTTTCCCCATTCTATCCAGGTGGCCATTGAGGAACGTATCAGGCAGTTGCATGAGGCCCATCGGGATTTTGGTCCCACTTCTCAGCACTTCCTCTCCAGTAAGTACTTATTCAATTTTGGTTGCTGCTGTTTGTGATTTACAGAGTGCTTCTTGTGTTTTTTAGAATTATGTTATATTGTAGATATCGCCAGAGGTCATAGCTAAGACTTTGCTGGATTTTGTCCGTTTGGAGCTGATCCTTTGGCTCAGAAATCTGTTACGTTAAATAAAGAGGAAAACATCCCCCCCAAATACCTCCCCTAACTAGGCCTGCTTTTTGCAAACACTAGATGAGGTGATGAGCATGTGTTTTGACTGAACTGTTTCAACACGCATGATGGGGCCATCCGATGCAAAAACCATTTCCTAGAAGGAACACTGTATATCAGTTCTGTGTGGCATTCTATCTTTAGGAAACTTGTTTTTTAATGGTAAAGCATTCAACTGGGCAGGATTGTTTAGGGTCATCCATATGTCTTGGATGACCACCGAGTAATCTCTTGTCAGTGGCTGTGCTGCTGGGATTTCACCAAATCTTGTGAAAGGAGGCCATTAATTTAATCTAGGGGAATGTAAATCAATGTACTTAGTGAAACAGGGCAGAAAGTAAAGCTGCTGGATAATATCTGAGACAAAGGCAATTCCCTTAATTTTTTTTCTCTGACACTTCTGTTTCCAGTTTCCAGAAGCTATGAAGCCACAAATAATTAAATCTGTTTCCGTCTAAATGGCAACCTTTGCGGTTTCCATTTCTCGGAGTGGTTCTTCACATACAGGAGAATTTGTGTTGACTGAGATAGTAGCATGGATTGTGCTACTTCAGACTTGCAAGCATTGGTCTGCACTTTTTGCCCATAACTGAAGAAATTCAGAAGATGATGATGATAATAATAATAATAATAATAATAATAATAATAATAATAATAATAATAATAATAATAATAATAATAATAATAATAATAATAATAATAATAATAATAATAATAATAATAATAATAATAATAACTGATAAGGCTTTTTGAGACATGGTAGTGAGAGGTAGACATTTATATTGATAGTCCCCACCGGCTGTATTGAAAAACAAAAAAGAAAAAAGAAAAAACTGTTACAGTGGACCCTCGACTTACAGACGGCTCGACTTACAGACTTTTCAAGTTACAGACTTCTCTGGCCGTAAAATTTAGATTCTACTTGCAGCCAAAGAATCGACCTACAGACCAGAAAAAAACCAAAATGGAACAAAAATAGAACAAAAATGGCCAGCTATGGGATTAATCGGTTTTCAATGCATTGTAGATCAATGGAGCCTCGACCTACAGACTTTTCGACCTGCAGCCACCGTTCCAATACAGATTAATTCCGTAAGTAGAGGGTCCACTGTATTCTACCATCTCAGGATTCAGCAACATCAGTTTGCTACAATGTATACACCATACATTGCTTTCAAGTGGTTGTAGTAGAAACTTTGGGAATGGCTTTTATACTGTAAAAATATTAAAGAGATTATTTTCCTATACTTTGTGTTCTGTTTCTTTGTAAATGTAATCTCTGCAAAGAATCATCAGACATATAAAAGTTTCTTCCACAAAAATCAAGCAGAAAATCATTTTTCTGTCAGTGCACTCTGGAATATTTAATTGCTAAAGAAGAAAGAGCAATGAATTTTCTTGCATCATGGACAAATATATCCAAACCTGAGATGATGGGTGTGACTGAGCAGAGAGGGCTGAGTCCGAACACAGGATTTCTCAGAGGAGATCATTTGATCCTGTAGGATGGGGATGGGGAGCCTTTTTAGGCCAAGAGGCATCTATTAGCCAGATTGTTATCAGAGAATAGAGCCACACCTCTGCCGTTATCAGGTCCTTGCCAGGAGACTAGCTAGAGCTTCCTCGGTCATTTAGATTTAGGGACCTGACTTTGTTCTCCCTTGCTTTCCGAGATAGGGAAAACAAACAAATAACAAAATGAAAATATGGAATTCCCACTCATGCTGGGGATAAAGAAATCAAATATGCATATTTATACCCAAGTATTATTTAGTCTATTAAATTCCTGCAAAAACTACTTTCTACTTCGGTCTTCTTCACTTTATGTCTGTAAGCAGATGAACAGTCCTGGAGGGGTTTGTTCCTGTTCCTCTGCTCCCTGTCTGCCTCTGTGTGTCAAGATGATAAATCTCAACCCAGTATTCATTTTTGCATGTTATCTGGAGGAAGGGGGGGGAATGACAATATTGATTGCTAGAATCACACTGTGAGATTTACTTCAGGCTCACTGTAAACCAGAGATGAACATTTTGATGACAGTGGAAAATCAGAAGAGTGCAATATTCTGGATTTTTAATTAGGTTTTCCTTTCAAAATATTGCCCCTCATGTTCATTCAGCACAGATATTGCAAGTAGTCATTATTGTTTGGTTGGATATGTGCAGTTGTTAGCTTCCTCCAAGCCATAGCATCTTTAATGATATAGGTAACTCCATAGTGTTATTCAGTAAGATTATAATGTCCAACAGGGTAAGACAAAACTGTTTCTTATAGAAGAGATTTATTTTTTCAGAATGTCTTCCCAGTGCCTGCTTAAGAAGTGGATAGTGATCTGGTCCTCATTTCAAAATAATATTCAATAATAGACACTGCATTTTATCCATACATTTGGAGAGTGGGAAGCACAGAAACCATGGCAGACGTAGATGCTTTAGAAATGGCAGCTAAAAACATTTTTCTAGTTTAGCGTTGGCCAAGGCTGAGGATGTAGGTGGTTTTCATTAGTACAGCTCCTTTGAAAAAATTACTTGAAACAGCTTCAAAACAGGAAAGCCTGGATTGAAAGCCACATTGTTCGACAGAC
This sequence comes from Pogona vitticeps, assembly GCF_051106095.1. Taxonomy (NCBI): domain Eukaryota; kingdom Metazoa; phylum Chordata; class Lepidosauria; order Squamata; family Agamidae; genus Pogona; species Pogona vitticeps. Next base: position 192,248,212 of record NC_135785.1, on the reverse strand, counting down.
ACTTCATTGGCCTGTTGTAGTGCTCTCATAGAAAAGGAAATAACATAACTATAGTTAGATAATTGTATCATGGTAATAGTGCAATGACAGAACATAATAGTACCTTGCTGCTTCCACACATGTGGAAGTCACAAGGCATAACATTCACTAGCTGGCAATTAGCAAGTTTTCATTGGAATTCTTAAGAGTGTACCAAGCCAGCATTGTGTTAACATTTCTTTACTGTTGTTTCATTAAATAATTAATAAATTAGATACATCCACTGGAGATGAGGAGGCTTGGATATGTAATCCTTGATAGCCATTCACTCAGAGAAAGCTTGTCTGAATAGAAAGATCTTCGCCTTCTTATGGAAGGACAATAAAAACAGGGTCAGTCTAATCTATTGGAGCGAGTTCCTGAGTTTGGGAGCAGCGACAAAGAAGGTTCGCTTCCATGTCCCCACCAAACACACTGTATTGAACTGCAACAACTGTGAAAGTGGCAGGACTGAGAGGAAGGCCTCTCTTGATGATCTTAACAGTTGAGCAGGCTCAAAAAGAAAGATGTGGCCCTTGAGATAGTTAGGGCCCAAGCTGTTCAGGGCTTTATACAATGGTGCCCCACAAGACGATGTTAATTCGTTCTGTGAAAATCGCTGTTTTGTGAAAACATCGTCTTGCGAAATGCGGTTCCCCATTGGAATGCACTGAAATCCATTTAATGCGTTCCAATGGGGAAAAATTGTAGTCGTTTTGCGAAAATTGCCCATAGGAAAACCGTTTTGTGAAGCGCAGATCAGCTGTCAAAATCACTGTCTTGTGAAAAATGGTCCCAAAAACACCCGTTTTGCGAGTCGCGGACCAGCTGTTAAAATGGTCATCTTGTGAAAAACGGTCCCGGAAAAAAAAACGTTTTGTGGAGCACAGATCAAAACACTGTCCAGCGGAAATCGCCCATAGGAAACACTGTTTTGCGAAGCGCTATAGCGATCACAAAAACTCATCATCTAGCGAATAAACAGTTTTGCAAGGCAATCATCTAGCAGGGCACCACTGTACTTTAGAACAGAGTTGGGCACAAACTGAACCACAAACCAGCAAAACCCACAAGCTTGACTAGTTTGTTTGATTCAGGGATCCTGTTTTGCCAAAATGAAAAGCAAAGCAAAGTGTGCTGCTTATATACCTCCCCATAGTGCTTCAAGCACTCTCTGGGTGGTTTACAAGTTAATTATGCAGGCTACACATTGCCCCTCCAGAAAGAAAGTGCCAAACTGTTTTCCCCTCATGGACTGCAAATTTTAAAATAGTTTCAATATTTATGTGATCATTGTGTTGAAATTTTTTAAAAAATATATATAATTTAGCCAATTTCACTTTACAAGTTCCCAATTATTTTAATTTACTGGTTTATACCTTGCTTTATTTTTAATGACTTAGTTACACACTGAATTCATATGTGTCAGTAGAAAAACTGAATAGTAGCACTGAGACTGTTTTAATCTGAACTGTGTACTTAATCTGAACCAGATGTAGTACTTTTCCAAAGCTATTCTAGTTCTTATATATTTGATTCACTATAATGAAATAATTTTATTTATTTTTCCACCTTTTGTCCTACCCTTCCTTCAAAGAGTAGTGCAGAAATTGCACACAGAGACCTGCAATTATCATCCAGTGTATTTCATTATTAAATAATAACTTAGTCTGAGTTTTTTTATGAACAAAGACAACATTGTAGCCACTGTATTCAACACGGCTCCTCGGATCTAGATAATGTCAGATGCTTTAGTGAATTGATTGCATGTACAGAATTCCAGGTGAATGGAAAGAATAAGCATAATGTGTTATTGGTCCTGTGTATTTGCTTCCTGCAGGAAGACATCAGAAACATGAGGATACCTTGTTAATATTAGAATGCCTTGTTTAAGTTGGTCACCTGTCAGAATTTATAGCAATGTGCCACCAGGCCAGACAATTCTGTTTGGCTATTACTATTTTTTTAAAACGCATTAAATTGATAGTTGTTTCAGTATGGCAATTAGACATGGTAGCTTTGTATTCATCTCCTGGGGGAGACAAATATGAAGCCAGCCAGCACAGCTGTCCCAGTGGTCCTTCCCTGCCCCCAGAGCCAACCTGGTCCAGGCATGCACCTGCCCGACAGCAGCAACATCACACCAATCATGGATATAGTCCAACTGGCACTGCCCCACCTCTCCCCGCAGCCAACCACTCCAGCAAGGAGATGGGAAGACTAGTCTCTCCTCCCAGCTGCTGAGCAGTCAGTTGAGGGGACAGGCGGGGCAGCACCAGTGGGACTACATCTTTGTTTGGTGCAATTCTGCTGCTGTAGGGTGTGCATGTAGTGAGGAGTCCAGTAAGTGGACTATGCTGGTTCTGGGGACAGAGAAGGACCACCATGACACATGCTGTCTGGCTTCATATTCATCTCCCTCAAGAGACAAATATGAAGCTCCCATGTCTAATGGCAATTTTTACACTGTACACATTTACAGTGGTGCCCCGCATAGCGACGATAATCCGTTCTGAAAAAAATTGTCGCTATCCGGATTCGTCGCTATGCGGGGAAAACCCCATAGGAACGCATTAAAACACGTTTAATGCATTCCTATGGGGGGAAACTCACCCTTATGCGGAAATCCTCCATCCGGCTGCCATTTTTGCTGCCCAGTAAGCGAGGAAAGGGCGCGAAAACACTGCGGGTGGCCATTTTGTTTACCCGGTGGCCATTTTGGAACCGCTGATCAGCTGTTTTTAAAACATCATTATGCGATAATCGGTAAGCGAAACGCTTACCGATCATCGCAAAGCGATTTTTTGCCATCTAAAACATCGCAATGCAATCGCTTTTGCAATCGCAAAAACCTCATCGCTATGCGGATTCGTCATTAAATGGGGCGCTCGTTAAGTGAGGCACCACTGTACAACCATATCTATGATTGCATTGCTATCTGTAACAAAGTGCTATCCTTCTTTTTTTCTGGCAAGTCAAAGAATACCTTTGAGCCTTGAAAACTAAACGCAGATTTATTTGTTAGATGAATATTCTAATGCATATATTTGAAAGAGTCCCATACTGAAGAATTGAGCAGTGATCTGCCTTACTGTGAGATAATGTGGAAAATTATATTGTTAGACCGCATATAAATTCAGAATTAAAATTGTAGCCACCACATTGTTTCTCCTGCAGTGAAAGTCTGTTTTACTGCAGTTTTATAAGGTAAGGCAGAGACATCATGAAGATGTTTTGCCATCTCTTCATATTCTCCAGGCAGGTGATCTATTCTGCAAAACCACAACCTGTAAGGGCCACATTTATTATTTTATTCACACATTGCCTTAAAAAAGAACAAATGGAAAGGAAAAAAGAACACATATTTCAAAAACTGTTTTAAAAGAGTTGCAAAATTCCTTGAAGGATGAAATGAAAGACACTGGTTTTATAAGCACTGCACCTTGCTATAGCTCTACAGAAAGAGGTCTTGTATTTTAAAGTTTAATGCACAGAAAAATTAAAGAGAACATAGCACGTCTGTTTCAATACCACTCAGTGCAAGTCTCGAGTGATATTATAATTAATACGAAACCACCTCTTCCAGTTGCAAAAGCCAGTGGCTTGGATCTTGAGAAATGGAAGAAGGAAATTTGCATGAGGAAATAAATGTTCATTTCCCCACCACCATCACCTTTCTGTACTAGCTGAAGAGCTTATCCAAAATGTTGTGAAATTCACCCTAATATTTATTTGTTTGTTTGTTTATTTGTTTGATTGATTATTTATTTATTTGATATGCTGCCTTTTTCTTGAACTGGGACACAAGAAAGCTTACAGGAGGGTGGGGAAAGAACATTATTGCTAAATACAATACATTATGTTATTAAAATTTAATTACATCCATTTAAATATTAATATACATTTAAAATTAAATCACTTTAAAGCAGCTTAATTAAAAGGCAAGTTATAACTAACATAAAAAATACAAGCAATTTAGCACATCTAGCCCCAGACCCCATGCATTAGGTGAAGAGTTGCTAAAACCCTGCCTGAATGAAAAGATCTTAACTTCTGATGGAAAGGAAGGGGCCATCCTTTCCTCCTTTAGCATGACATTTCCAAACCTGAAAGAAGCCACAGAGAAGGCCCTCTCCACCTGCCTGGAGAACATGAAGAGATGGCAAAACATCTTGATGGTGTATCTTTGTTTACTTTATAAAAATTGGAGTAAAACAGGCTTTCGCTACAGGAGAAACAATGTGGTGGCTACAAAATTATTCTGAATTTATACGCACTGCAACAATATAGTTTTCCAAGTTATCTCACAGTAAGGCAGATCAGTGCTCAATTCTTCAGTTTGGGACTCCTCCAAATATATGTATTAGATTAAAACATTAACACAAACAAGCCTCAGAAGCTGGTAGGAGTGAGAGGAGCGCCTTATGTTTGAGAATTTCAGATAGATTTGACCCAAGCTATATAGAGCTTTGCAGGTTATAATAACTAGAAAGAAAACAACAGCATGAAGTAACACACCACTGCTGCTGAGGTGGACACAGTGATACAAATCAGGTGGATATATCTTTCATGAGGGGAGACCATCATATTTCAGCTACAGTGGTGCCCCGCTTGACGATTACCCCGTTTAACGACGAATCCGCTTTACGATGGTTTTTTTGGGATCGCTATTGCAATCGCAAAATGATTTTTCAATGGGGTTTTTCCATTTGACAATGATTGGTTCCCTGCTTCGGGAACCGATTTTTTGCTTAACAACGATCCAAAACAGCTGATCATCAGGTTTGAAAATGGCCACCTGCTGTGCTTTAGGACAGATTCCTCACATTACAGGCACTGGAAAATGGCCGCCCTATGGAGGATCTTCGCTGGACGCTGAGGTATTTTGCCCATTGGAATGCATTGAACCGGTTTTAAATGCATTTCAGTGGGCTTTTTCATTTCGCTTGACGAGGATTTCACTTAACAGCAATTTGAATGGAACAAATTATCCTCACCAAGTGAGGCACCACTGTACTATTTTTTTACTGTTCCATCCCTGGTGCCCCAGGTCATGACATTCGGAATGGTTTCCTCAGCTTCCAGAGAGAGATTTTGGAGTTGTCAAGAATAAAGTCTTCTTCTTCAGCTAACTTCATGCTGCTTCTCAGAATCCATACCACTCTGCACAGTCATTTTAGCGGGATCAGAAATGGCTTCTACTAGAGGATCTTTGCTCAAAGTGGAATGAGGTCTAACTTATGTCTTGGCAAAGCAGAAAGAATCCCTGCCTGGGAGAAGTAAAGATCAGGAAGTACAGCAAGAAAGACAAATACAGAACTTTCTCCTAGATACCAGTCATTTAAGTGCAGCTCCAAAAAATGACAGAGAGATGTCCCTTGCTACTGTGATCAAAACAAGCATATTCCAGGAAAAGGAGGTCATGGCAGAAAGAGCAAGGTCCTGACACTGAGGTCACAGGAGAACCCTGAGAAAGCAAGATTCATGATAAAAAGAACACAAAGAATCTAAGAGAAAGTATTTGTAAGGGCAAAGGCCCGAGGAGAAGCATGAAAGCAGGGTTACGCCGCCTTTTATATGTACTTTGGAACAAATGCCACTTTGAAATTGCCAATGCCAGAAAGGAAGCAAGAAAAGGAAATTTGCCTTAGAGTTCAGCTTTGGCAGAACAAAGAAAGAGCAGCCAGAGGGAAAATTGCCCATACTTCATGCAGCTATGGAGTTTATACTGAGCATTGCTTTACATGGTTGATGTCGGACTAGCATATTAATCAGCACTTCTCAATCCTCAAGTTTTATTTATAGTTGAAAGGCGGTAGCAAATATTATATCTTTATTGCCTGAAGCCATGTTATTCAACAAGCCATGAAGTGATACAAGGAAATACAATGTCTATATCTAGTCCCACTTTAACAGTCACATTGAATGGAAAATGAAATTTTGTTGTTGTTTAGTCGTTAAGTCGTGTCCAACTCTTCATGAGCCCATGGACCAGAGCACGCCAGCCCCCCCCGTCTTCCACTGCCCCCTGGAGTTGCTTTTACTTTATGTTGGTAGCTTCGATGACACTATCCAACCATCTCGTCCTCCGTCGTTCCCTTCTCCTCTTGCCTTCACACTTTCCCAACATCAGGGTCTTTTCCAGGGAGTCTTCTCTTCTCATGAGATGGCCAAAGTATTGGAGCCTCAGCTTCAGGATCTGTCCTTCCAGTGAGCACTCAGGGTTGATTTCCTTCAAAATGGATAGGTTTTTTCTCTGCAGTCCAAGGGACTCTCAAGAGTCTCCTCCAGCACCACAATTCAAAAGCATCAATTCTTCGGTGGTCAGCCTTCTTTATGGTCCAGCTCTTACTTCCATAAATCGCTACTGGAAAAACCATTGCTTTGACTATGCGGACCTTTGTCGGCAAGGTGAGGTCTCTGCTTTTTAAGATGCTATCTAGGTTTGTCATTGCTTTCCACCCAAGAAGCAGGCCTCTTATAATTTCGTGGCTGCTGTCACCATCTGCAGTGATCACAAAGCCCAAGAAGGTAAAATCTGTCACTGCCTCCATATCTTCCCCTTCTATTTGCCAGAAGGTGATGGGACCAGTGGCCATGATCTTAGTTTTTTGATGTTAAGCATCAGACCATTTTTTGCATTCTCCTCTTTCACCCTCATTAAGTGGTTTTTTAATTCATCCTCACTCTGCCATCAGAGTGGTATCCTCTGCTTTTCTGAGGTTGTTGATATTTCTTCCAGCAGTCTTAATTCCAGTTTGGGATTCCTCCAGTCCAGCCTTTCACATGATGTATTCTGCATATAAGTTGAGTAAGCAGGGAGACAATATACAGCCTTGTCGTACTCCTTTCCCAATTTTGAACCAATCAATTGTTCCATATCCAGTTCTAACTGTTGCTTCCTGTCCCACATATAGATTTCTCAAGAGATAGATAAGGTGGTCAGGTGCTCCCATTTCTTTAAGAACTTGTCATAGTTTGCTGTGGTCCACACAGTCAAAGGCTTTTGCATAGTCAATGAAGCAGAAGTAGATGCTTTTCTGGAACTCTCTGGCTTTCTCCATAATTCAGTGCATGTTAGCAATTTGGTCTCTAGTTCCTCTGTCCCTATGCAGTCCAGCTCGTACTTCTTAGAGTTCTTGGTCCGCATCCTGCTGAATCTTGCCTTGGAGGATTTTGAGCATAACCTTGCTAGTGTGTGAAATGAGTGCAATTGTACGGTAGTTAGAGCATTCTTTGGCACTGCCCTTCTTTGGGATTGGGATGTAGACTGATGGTTTCCAATCCTCTGGCCACTTCTGAGTTTTCCAATATGCTGGCATATTGAGTGTAGCACCTTAACAGCATCATCTTTTAAGATTTTAAATAGTTCAACTGGAATGCCATCACCTCCACTGGCCCTGTTGTTAGCCATGCTTTCTCCAGGATGTCTGGCTCATGGTCAGCAACCACACAATGTCCGGGACATTGAGATCTTTCTGGTATAATTCCTCTGTGTATTCTTGCCACCTCTTCTTGATGTCTTCTGCTTCTGTGAGGTCCCTACCATTTTTGCCCTTTATCATGTCCATCTTTGCACAAAAGGTTCCTTTGATATCTCCAATTTTCTTGAACAGATCTCTGGTTTTTCCCTTGCTATTATTTATATCTTTGCACTCTTCATTTAAGAAGGCCCTCTTGTCTCTCCTTGCTATTCTTTGGAAGTCTGCATTCAATTTTTTGTAACTTTCCCTATCTCCCTTGCATTTTGTTTCTGTTCTCTTCTCTGCTATTTGTAAGGCCTCGTTGGACAGCCACTTTGCCTGCTTACATTTCCTTTTCTTTCAGATGGCTTTTGATGCTGCTTCCTGTACAATGTTACAAGCCTCCATCCATAGTTCTTCCGGCAATCTGTCCACCAAATCGAGTTCCTTAAATCTATTCTTCACTTCCACTGTGTATTCATAAGGGATTTGGTTTAGATTATACCTGACTAGTCCAGTCGTTTTTCCTACTTTCTTCAGTTTAAACTTGAGTTTTGCTATAAGAAGCTGATGATCAGAGCCACAATTAGCTCTAGGTCTTCTTTTTTTTTTACTTTATAGAGCTTCTCCATCTTTTGCTGTAGAGAAGATAATCAATCTGATTTCGATACTGCCCATCTAGTGATGGCCATGTGTAGAGTCGCCTCTTGTGTTGTTGGAAAAGAGTATTTGTGAAGACCAGCTTGTTCTCTTGACAAAAATATTAGCCTTTGCCCTGCTTCATTTTGAAATCCAAGTCCAAACTTACCTGTTGTCCCTTTTATCTCTTAACTCCCTACTTTAGCATTCCAGTCCCCTAGAATGAGAAGAACATCTTTCTTTGGTGTCAGTTCTAGAAGGTGTTGTAAGTCTTCATAGAATTGGTCATTTTCAGCCTCTTCAGCATTGGTGGTTGGTGCATAAACTTGGATTACTGTGATGTCGAAAGGTCTGCCTTGGTTTCGTACTGAAATCATTCAGGTTCTGAAGCTCTTTCGGATTAATTTTAGCCCTGGAGAAGCTTTTGGGAATTTTGGGACAGGGTGGGGGAGAACCATTCATAGTCAAAGGTCAAAATTGGATGGCCACTAGCAATCTTGATCCTAGTGGCAACAATCAAGCAGTGACTTTTGACTATTATAGGCTCCCCCTTCCCTGTCCTAAAAATTTCCCCAGGGCAAAAAAGAGCCTTAGGGAGGCTTGGAATCTGAAAGGGGTAAGGGACAGGAAGCTTTTGATTAATTTAAATTAATTACTTCTAGCTCTCAGATCCAGTTTATGGCAGCTTAACTGCACCAACAGGATTTTGCCCAATGTCTGGTTTTGATAGTTAGAGAGTAGGAAAGAGCAACCTGGCAGCATGCACATATCCCTGTCTTGCAGCAGTTCTTTGATGTTACTGGAGATTATGTTGGTTCAGTTTTTTATGTCAAAGGAAATAGATTTGAAAGACATCGCTGTGTCAGGGTACCGTCTTAAGAAGACAAGATGGCTGAGATCTGACTGAGCCGAGATTAAGCCAATGGAAGCTGTGCTGAATCCAAACTTCTCCCATTTTAGGGATTCTGCAAATTACTTGGAAATTTACTCCTTGGATCCTGGCTTAGCTCTACTCCAGAACAGTGGCTGTGAGTCTGTGATGAGAGCTGTTTATATCTGGCATAACTCAGCTCCTCTCCCACTTCTCCCCCATTTCTTATATTTTCCTGGCCGATCACTGCCAGCACAGCAGTTGTACTGGTAAATTCAGTACTGCCAGCAGACCTGAGATCAACCAGCGCAAGGGCCGAAGCTCCTGCTTTTCCAAACCATGTGCAGCCAGCATATCCTTGAGTTTGGATTACTCTGCAAATAGCTGAAAAAAATATAACCTGTGTGCAGTCTTCCTGACACATTAAAACCTTCAGATGAAATAGCAGTCTCTATAACATGGTTATTTTGAAGAACTATGACATGCAAGGAAATCAACTTCAAATTGATTTTCCACTCTGTGGATAATTTTGCAGTATGCTGCTGACTGTAATGTTATCTAAGGCACATGTTGTCTGCACATTTAATGTGTATTACTGGTGGTGGGAAACATCATTCTAGTTATTTAGGCATTTTGGTTCTGTGGAGTGAACTGGAATAAAAAAGCACAGCTTCCAACTTTTATAGATGATCTGCTATCCACTGAAATAAAAGAAGACATAAATCATTTTTATTTTGTGTGCCTATTACTGTATTATCTTGGTAAACCTAGAAATACTATAAAGCAATAGTAATATGTTTGCAGTATTTCAAAAGCTATTGTTATCTGACTAAATTTTTGGCATCATAATTGGAATCTGTGTATTGGATCTTGACTTAGATGTGCTACAGAAGTTACTCCAGAGTTAAAAAGAAAAGAAAAGAAAAGAATTGCCTTCCATTTACAGTTGAAATGGACATTGTAAGCCACAAGCCATTTAATATATGCATTTAAGCAGATTTGGTTCTATTTATTATGGTAGGATAGACTTTTTTTTCATGTAGAATTTTAAGTGGGTTGGGGACTCCAACTTATATTACTTTAATGACCTCCTGACATTATACTAGAATGCAATACAGAAAGTGTTTTTCACCTTATTCCATTATAGTTGTAAGGCTTGTGCTACTAAGTTAATTTGAAGTACAGTTCTGTTTACGTACATGGTATCAGCCCCCTATGTGTGTGACCTTGTAGTTTCAACTACACAGATATTAAAATCTGAAGCTTGGTTCTTGAAGGTGCCTTCTAACCAATTTTATCATAATTTTATTCACAAGCATATAGGAAAAGTGTCATATACCTAAATGATGCCATTTAATGGATAAAAGGGGGCATTACACTGGACTTAATTCCTCAGTCAAAGGCAATAAAATGCCTTCTATATCTATGCAAGATGTTTTGCATATTTATAATAATGTAGTAATTTACAGACTGGGATGTACTGTATTTACCGGGAATTTACCATATTGTACATTCAAACAGACATACTCAAATATTTTATCTCTTACATTCAAATGGTAGATATATATGTCCTGTATCAGAACCTGAAAAGTGTAATAATTTTGTGTTATGTACATCTAGGTATGAGTCACAGAGCAGAGTGAATTAAAGTACAGAGCAGGGTGACGAGGAAGTCTCACCTTTATTTCTTAAATTACGGCAGCATCTTAAGATTCTTTCCTAGTACAGTACATGATTCTTGTGTTAATTGAAGCTGCCACTTCATCAGCTTTAATTTGCTACCTTGTACAGGTACACACATTTGCCTAGATTATATATGAGCACTTCTTAGTCTATGAGAAGTCAGTGCACAATGATAACACCCGGATGCAGGCATTGCAAGGTCCAGGGTTCATGTGCAGGTCCGACATCTGCCAAGTCCATCTCATTAATCCCAAGAGGGGTGTTAGGTTTATGCATACATATCTTTGTATTCATAGCTATTAAGTTAGCCCTCCAGTACAGGGTCTCTATATCTAAATCAAGTTTTCTTTTCATCATTAAGGGGGGGAGGATATCTAGAGATGGCAATCCAATAGCAGAACAGTGGGATCCACTGGGAAGGGAGAACAATGCCCACTCCCAGTGCAGCCCCCTGTAAAGCTCAAAACTGTTTCTAACAGGGTGGGAGATATCCTGGAGCAATTTTTGGAGCAGCACAAAAGGCTGAAGAAACCAGGGAAATGTTGGGTTTATATTAATATACATAACAATTAAAATATATTGGCCAGAATTCTATTGGTTCTTTTTGCTAGCTTAAGTGCAATGGCATACAACATGGTGGAGAAATGCCCCTGGTTAATGAGTGGCTGACCTTGTGACTGACATACAATGCAAGGTACAAGCAGTAACTTGTTAACTGGCAGAAATTGGCCACTGTAATTTACATTGTTGCATTTATACCAGTGTAACTAACAAATACCAGTGGATTAACCTTCGCTATGGGGAAACATTGCAAAAGAGAACGGAAAAGCCCATTGGTTCCAAATGGGCACAAAACTCACCGTTCTGTGATGTTTCCCCATATTCTGGCGGCCATTTTGGGTGGTCCGGTGGCCATTTCGGGTGTTCCGGTGGCCATTTTGGGTGTTCTGGCGGCCATTTTGGGTGTTCCGACGGCCATTTTGGAACCGCTAAACAGCTGTTCCCCATCGCAATGCGATAAAACATCAGTATGCGATCGCATTAGCGATCGCAAAATCCGCATCGCTATGCGGATTCATCGTTAAACGGTGCTCTCGTTATGCGAGGCACCACTGTAAGATTCTGGTCTCTGTATTATAATGGATTAATTTACTGCCAGTCTCTAGATTAATTTTTTTAAGGCTTGAATATTTGCACATGATAATGATCATGAAACAATTTCCACATTAATTTTCTTTTTATATACTGTATGTTCAAAAGAGTAATATGCTGCTATGTTAAATGAAGCTACCCACAGGGTATTAGAAATAAATACCCTTTTTCTTACCAATGTTTCACATAGTTTCTGGTTTTCTTCATAATCTTGCGAACTGTGCAGTGCCACAACACAAAAGCACATTTGAATCTTCTGCATATAGGAAACTGTTTCTGTATTGAGGTAAAAATAATGTACAGGTGGAGCTCTCCTGGTCATATGAAAAGTCAGTTTTGACTGACTACTAAAATGGGCTTTACTAAGAATTAAAGATACATGTCTATTATCTGTGCTAGTTTTGTAATGCATGGTAAACCTCTACTGGCATCAAGCGATAAGAAACAGTTGTTCTCAGCATCTGAGTTTTTTCCAGAAATGAGATGATGGTTCTCAGAGCAGTATTGTAATAGGTACCACATATTTTGTCGACTCAAATTTATGGAAGACTGGCATTATCCAGCAGTGCAAAAACTGCATGACAGGCAGCCTCAGCACAACCTATTGAAGGAACACTAAATCCAATTATGTGGAACGTCAGAGAATTGTTTGTTATTTCCAAAACATTTAGTTCCAGTGAAGATGAGTGTTGAATTCATTTTTTTAATAAAAAGCAATAATAATTTGGTATGCGAGATTCTTGGATAGTAAACTTCATCTTGAAATGCTGGTTGCCTAGTTTGCTTAGGTTAATTCAGAAAACAAGATAGAGAATGCAACTTTATGAAATGCCATGATCACCTATCTTAGATGAGTTACACAACATCTAAACAAAGGTCACGGTCACACTTAGTCTATTCCATAAAGTATACCTATTAAATTAGCAGGATGTAAATTAGTAATTACTAACTTGTATTGATCCAAATGGATCTGCTCTATGGATCCACCCAGAATGTCAGCTTTTCAGAAAAATGGCAAAAATGTAACTCAGAATTTAAAAAAAAATCAAGCATTCCAATGTTCTCTTGCTTGAAATGGAAAACAAAGCTGTAGTAAATGGTGTATGAAAAAGGTAAGCATTCTTTTCCAGTGTTTTCCCCCCAGTGTTCCTTTTAATTAAAGTCACATTCACACTTGTTTGCCAGAATGATTGGTTGTGATATCACAACAGCACAATGTAACAGATTGTATCCTATTCTAAATATTGATTTGTGAGAGAGGTAAGTACAGTGGGGTCTTGACTTAAGAACGGCTCGAGTTAAGAACATTTTGACTTAAGAACCACTTCTCATAGGAAAATATTGACTTGACTTACATACGTACTTAGATTTGAGTTAAGAACTGAAAAAAACCCACATGGGAGGTAGGGAAAGTGCAAAATGTGAACTTTCAGTTAACTCTTGGCCAGTGAAAAGGGTGCCTGTCTGCTTCCTCACTCCTCCCAGCGTTTAGAGAGTGGATTGGGAGACAGTCTTCGGACTGCCTGGTACTGCCTGGACTGTATTTTCCCTGCCTTCCCTGAACCTTTCTTGACCTAAGAAAAAAAAGAAACAAAATATCCCCTTCTAGTGGTCAAAGGCGGAATAGCAGCTTCCCATTAGTTTCTATGGACGGAAAAGAGCAGATACGGATCAAATGGTTTTCAATGCATTCCTATGGGAAATGCAGATTTGACCTGAGAACTTTTTTGAACGGATTAAGTTCTCAAGTCAAGACCCCACTGTAGGACTACCTCAGAAATTAGGAGCATTGAAAAGAAACAGGAGTTGCCAAAGAGGAAAACATGTAAATTTTATGTTGTATTATCTATGTTACAATAAACAGTCATATTGGAGCAGCTTAAACATGTTAAGATATTCATTAGGAATGCTTACAAAGGTTTTGGAGAAGATTTGTTCTACAGGGTAGAAACAGGTTTGGGTGTGGGGAAGGAAGACGAAACAGTTTTATTTCAGTCTAAGCTTTTGTGAATCAAACTCCATTTCCTCAGATACTCAAGTTCAGATATATGACTGGTATTATATATATCACCATGACCAGATGAAGACAGTGATAATAGACAGAGTGGCAATAGTTTGTTAAGACAGGAATTGGACTATCAAGCAATTAGCAGGTCCTGGCCAAATCGATTGCTTTCTATGTGGAACAGACACAACAACCCTTGTGCGAAAGAATGAATGACACCAAATCTGACATCAAGATGGCAACATAGAGAAACCAACTTATGAATATTTCAACCTACAAGAACACTTTGCTATGGCTCTCAAAGTGGCTGTTGTAGGTGGGGGGACGGAGAGACATTAAAGGGAGACAAATGAAATTGGCTACATAAAGTTCCAGTGCATCTCTAAGGGCCTCAATAGAGATCTAGGCTTCTTAGAGTACGTGTGTTAATAACCTAGCTTTCTGTCATATTTTATGGATATATAACAGTTGCTTCCCTTCACAGACTCTCACACTAGAACATTTCCTAGCATTTCTGTGACAGCCAAGTCCACCTGGCCTACAGCTGTTGACTTGGCCAGCACCTGCTCACTGAAGGAATTAATTGCTTCATAGCTCCATTCCTGTGTTAATGAATCATTGTCACTTTGTTATTTGTATCTTCATTTTGTCATAGCAGTGTGTAGAACTACACTGGTCATATATTTGCACTCTGAGAAAGTAGACTTTCCTCCATGAATACAAGAGTAAGAATAGGCGATATTTTTATAGACCACTAATGAAAAAAATCACACAGTATGCGAGCTTTCATGGGTAAATCCCACTTCTTCAAAAGTCCAAACGTTTGTGGCAAGATGGGATTTCCTAGGCACGTCTGTCTTAGCTGTGATACAAAGTTGTTTTAAAGTTACCACTGAGGCAGTTTTGGGCTGGACTTCACATTCCAGTTCTTCAATCAAAGGGGAACAGCCCATGCGTGTGCACACACACCTCCTTTCCATTTGGCTTTTTTAAAAAAACAGACATGTTTCTGCTTGGCCAACCCACAGCTGCCTCTGTGGCAACTTTAAAACAACTTGCTGCCTCATATAAGAGAGAGATGCCTAGTGAAATTCATCTTGGCAAGAACTTTATATTTAGAAATAATCTCCTGTCAAATCCCATCTTGCCACAAACGTTTGGACTTTTGATATTTGGTTGTTGTAGATTTTTGGGGCTGTTTGGCCATGTTCTGGAGGTTTTTCTTCCTAGGAACATGGCCAAACAGCCCAAAAAACCCTACAACAACCATTGGATCCTAGCTGTGAAAGCCTTTGACAATACATTTTGATACTTGCTTTGAAGAAGTGGGATTTGCTTATGAAAGCTCGCATCGTGTATAATTTTTTATTTTTTATTAGTGGCCTATAAAGGTATTGCCTATTTTTGCATTTGTATTTTGTAATGGCCACAGAGCTCACCCCTTTATTTCATCCATGAAAGTTCACGCTAAAGTGAATTTGCTAGTCTTTGAAGAGCTACAGTATTTCTTTTTCTTTTCTTTGCCAATGTCTTCAGACAACTAATACAGCTCTTTGGAAATTACAGAAACAGGGTGTTGCACCAAGTTGTTGTTAAACTTGGCATAATGCAAACTGCTGAAAATATCCAAGTCTATAAAGTGAAATTTTGTGAATGTTTGTTCAACTCATAATGCCACGCATTGCCATTGCATTTTGTCCATCGTGTTTTTTTAAAAACAAAGAAAATGGTAATAAACTTTTCATAGTACGCATTTTTAAAATACATTCTCTAGGAAGGGCTTCTGTAATATCTATGCCTATTTATACCTATTACAAAATATTATCACAAGCATATGCTGATTGTATGATTGTAGCAAAACTTTTTTCTCTCTCTCTGTCAAAATGTATACAAATGTACTCCAAAACAGAAAGCAAAAACAAATGGTGGTTAAGTGAAATAATGACAGAATGGTGAACTGGTAAGTCTTTGCATATTTGGAAGTAAACCAGGAAATAATTTTGTTTAACAAAAATTAATCAACTGAAAGGAAAATAGGAAAGGCAACAGAAAGTGGTGGCTACAGAAACCCTAAAAATGTGCACCACAAGATAGGCACTATACATCTTTGGTTTCTTATCTTTTCTTTACGTTTAGTAGTTGAAGAGGTTTTTGCATTTATCTTTGCAGCTGAATGAGTTCAATTTCACTCAGATTAGAGAAGAAATTTCTGAACAGCAGGTTAATCCTTCCAGTCTTCATGGGCAACTGAGCAAACAGACCCATATCAGTGTGGCCAAGTGTAAAATTGTAATTCCAAAGATTAATGTTGTCTTTCCTGTTTGCTTTGAACTTGACCTCCATGTCTCTTTTATTTGATTTTATGTTTCGTTTTTGTTTTGTTTTTTGTTAACAGCTTCTGTCCAGGGTCCCTGGGAGAGGGCAATATCGCCAAACAAAGTGCCCTACTACATCAAGTAAGTATCAAAACATTATGATAACTACTCAGGCTGTCAGCTAATTGTCTTAGGTTGCTGAAACAACTATGACAATTCCATTTTTTTGTTAATAGTAAGTATTTTGGATGTGGTCTCTATTTCTATCAGGAGCGTAAGAGAAAACATTATATATGTGAGCAAGAATTATAGGGATTCTGTGGTGTTAATAGGGTAGTTTGCATGATACATTAATGTTAACATTAATGACATTAAAATATAATGTTCTGTGTCCAGG